>NC_137150.1:73040303-73640303 GCF_951394435.1 Stenella coeruleoalba | reverse complement strand
TGATTATAAACACTGTTAGAATACCAAGTAAACTTATATTGATTGGTTAGGCATAGTCAGGGATTTAAAGCATTGCTCCCCATGGATTATATTGGTAACTTTTGTTTTTAGGAATCCAACAATCATGCACAATTACGTTTTCAATCTTACTTCCTGTAAGAGAGAAAAGCAGGAAATGATTAAAAAAGTTATATACACTTCTGTTGCTACCTACTGACTTCCGTCCCACAGTCAACACACAAATTCTTTAGGATTATGAGGCCTTTCTATAGTTATGAAGTTTACTCATAAAGTTTAACAGTTGCCATACAGAGGCTTGTACAAGACCATCCATTAATTGCAGAGTAAGGAAAGCTACAGTGAAAAATATAAGCTGGTCAACACTTTTTAGACTACAGAATGTCTAGAATCTATTTGTAAAACTACCTTATAATAACTTTATTAAGTAGTTTCATTTCAGTCACTGATAAACAAATGACCAAACTGACTAAACGAGGAACTTAAGATTTTAGAAAATAGGAAAGTACAAAAACAATGGTCATGAGAGATACATTGATGATCTTTAGTTCTGTAAGCTGAGTATTTTGTCTTTAGCATTTACATTGTCTACATTTAAGTTTTACTAGAAAGAAATAACTCAAATTTTATTAGAAAAAAACTTTAAGACTCCTTCAAATTAAAAAGAAGTCAATTTAGTGAAAGGAAAAACATTTTTGGAATATTACCTATCTTCCATCCCATTTATTCAAGGCTTCTAAAGAATACATATAAGTTGTGAATTTATTTTAAAAGAACTTAATTTCTAAAAAAAAAGATAAATACATATAACTTATAACTTTTAAACTTCATCTTTTGTCAAAAAAGTTCATAACATACTTCAAGTCAACTATGGTTTACCTGTGCAGGAGGAGATTGTAGTGGATTATTATCTAGGGTGATCATCTGTAGGTGCCTGAGATTCCGATAACAAACAGGGATTGTTGTAATTTTATTGCAGGAAAAGTCTAACCGTATCAAAGGCAACTCTGCTAGCTCTGCAGGGAGATAAGGTGGAAATAAACAGTTAATGATAATTTCAAAACTAGACAACTTTTTTCAGGAGCTTCTAGCTAAATATAATGGATTTAACATAAGTATTCACTTCCATTCTTTCTTAGTGATTAACTGATATACAGCAAAGTGGCATAAAATGAAATCTAGTTGCTTAGGGATGGTAATATTAATGAAAAGCAAACTATTTGACCCCTTATAGAACAACAGAAAGTCTTAGAAACTAGGTCTGATACCACAGAAAGGTGTGAATAACACAAGGATTACATGATAATCTGTATAAAGAACAGGTTAGATGCCTAGATCTTCAATCCCAACTCATGCAGCTAGGTAACTACTCCTTTCCAATCATGACAGGAGCTGAATTGAAAGGCTCTGAACTCAAGGACCGCAGGCACAATGGAAAGTCAGGATGAGTTCCCTGCTGAAAATGGAGGATTTAAGTAAAAGTCTACAAACTTGACCACAAGACCTTAGCACTTTCCTCCCCAACCTTACCCCATCCCCAGCTCCTGACTGGCAGTAGTTAGGAACATACACAACACTGTAGAAGAAGGAAAACATCTTTCTCTGGAGAAACTATATTGTTCCATATAAAAGGCCTGTAGATATTGATAGGGAGTTTCCCCCAATAAAATATCCAGCTTACTGCTTAACTACTATTATACAATTCCTGCTCAGTATACTTGGAATTTCTAATTAGCTCTATACAGACAGTACATGATCCACAGACAATTAGAAGAGCCTCCAACATGTAAGACAGAAATCAAAACATGCAAGCCAATCGATAAAAAGAGCTCTGAAAAAATAGGTAATATATAGAAAATAAAAGAAAACTTTTAAAAATTAGAATTGGGCTTCCCTGGTGGCACAGTGGTTGAGAGTCTGCCTGCCGATGTAGGAGACACGGGTTGTGCCCCAGTCCGGGAAGATACCACATGCTGCGGAGTGGCTGGGCCCGTGAGCCATGGCCGCTGAGCCTGCGCATCTGGAGCCTGTGCTCCGCAACGGGAGAGGCCACAACAGTGAGAGGCCCGCGTACCACACACACACAAAAAAAACTAGAATTAATGTCTCTAATTTCAGAGAGATAAAATACTAAATTACTGAAACAAGAAAGGAATGTTTTTTTAAAAAATCAGAGAAAGGGCTTCCCTGGTGGCGCAGTGGTTGAGAGTCCGCCTGCCGATGCAGGGAACATGGGTTCGTGCCCCGGGCCGGGAAGATCCCACATGCCGCGGAACGGCTGTGCCCGTGAGCCATGGCCGCTGAGCCTGCGTGTCCAGAGCCTGTTGCTCCGCAGCGGGAGAGGCCACAACAGTGAGAGGCCCGCGTTCCGCAAATAAATAAATAAATAAATAAAAATAAAAAAACTGAGAAAAACAAGGGTTCTTAGAGATGAAAAATACGATGGCAGAAATTAAAAATTCAGAAGAATGGTTAGAGTATAAACGGTTGGAACTGTTTACCACCTGGTTAAACAAAATGATGAAGAAATGGACAATAAAAAAGATAAGAAAACCATAGGATCAATTAAAGGAGTCCAATATCTAATTCACAAAAATTCTAGAAAGAGAAAACAGAGAAATCGGAAGATAGGAAATTATCAAAAAAGAGATATAAGACAATTTCTTATATCTTATATCAAAGGATGTAAATCGAAGGATGTGAATCTCTGGTTTAGAACGAAGGATGTGAATCTCTGGTTTAGATAGAAGGATCTATCTAAACGAAGGATGTGAATCTCTGGTTTAGATAGAAGCCCACCAAGTATCTATTTTATTGAATTAAAACAACTCATACTATGGCACATCATCATAAAACTTCAGAGCGGTAGGGAAAAAAAAGGGAAGACCTTAAAATATTCCAGAGGAAAAAACTGGTAACAAACAATGGACTGGAATTAGGAATGGCATCAAATTTTCCACCATTTTTTTTTTTTTTTTTTGGGCCGTGCCATGCAGCATGTGGGATCTTAGTGCCCTGACCAGGGATTGAACCCATGCCTCCTGCAGTGTTAAGTCTTAACCCCTGCACTGCCAGGGAAGTCCTTCAACCATTAATTTTTAAAATTGAAAGCTAAAAGCGAAAAAAGACTTGAAAATCATTTGACACAATAATTTTCAACCGAGAATTTATAACCAAATTATTAATCAACAGTGAGCACAGAATAGAGATATTTCTTTTCAAGTGAAATCTCAAAAAATGTTTTCCTATGACATGTTCTCAGGAAATTACTAGAAGATGCCCTTTTAGCAAAACAAGGGAGTAAAGTAAGAAAGGAATTATTTGTCAGTTATACCTCAATAAGGCTGAAATTAAAAAAAAAAAAAGTAAGAAAGAAGACATGAAGTCCAGGAATAAGAGGAATAAGAGTTCAGCAAAGAAGAAGAAAAGCTAGGCAGAAAATAACAGAGAACAACCAGTCCAGACTGGAAGAGAAAGAAAAAAGGTTCAATGAGGGAGATATTCAGGGGAAAAAAAGAAAGATACATAATCTGATTGGTTTGACTAATAAGGCTGCTGGAAAAAGAGGGAGGAATTAGCCACAGGTACATAAAAAGCTAAGTAAATTTTTTTAAAAAGGACTTACTAACTGTAGAAAAACAACAATAAAAACAAAATGTCAAAGTTGATAAATCCAGCAATAGCTGTAAAAGCAGATCACTTAGAAATGTGTCAGCAAATAGTAGTGGAAAGAGTCAAAGGACTTGAAGGTATATGCTTCTGGCCATTGAAACTGGAGAGAGGAATGACTGAGGCAGGAGAATGCTATTATTTATTTTAAGCTTTTTATTACTATTTGACTTTTTGAATAATGTATTTGATAAAAATTAAAATTAATTTAAAATCAAAATGACAATATAACAAAAGATGTAATATCTTTATCTACCAAACTGTAATATGTTAGAGATCACCAAGGAACATGAACTTCCACACTAACTTGTGTGGGTGTTGGATGAAGCTTTCCTGTCATCTCAGTTTAACTGAGTATGCTGAGATTACAAGATTAGTCTACAAAAAAAATTTGAAACTATCTGTGTGACAATTTTCTTGGTAATATGCATTCAAAATAAAATAGAGAAATAAATTAGATGATAAAACTATCAGACTGCAATCATCATCTGAAATCCCGGATTTTCATTTTCACCAAAACCTCAATTGTTTTGATTATTTAATTTCATATTAAGCCAGTATTATTGTATTAGTAAGCCTTTAAAGATCAACCACAGTAGGTGGGTCCTGAGTAGAGGGGTAATCCTGATAGAAATTTTGAGTTATATGTCAGTCATGATTTTGGTCGGTCCTGCTAATGGCCTGCATTCCCCCTGCTGAGGTGGTAGAAGGCAGAACCAGGAGGAAATGAGGAAGGCTCTGAAGATAAAAGGTATAAAGGTTACTGGACAAGCCTACTGAGGGGAAAGATATGCAGGATTTTGGGTAGTATGGTTGCAGTAAATGTATAAAAGTGGAATGAAAATCACTTTCTGAGACGCTTACTCGGGATCAAAAAATGTCAAAGCTACACACACTAGTATATTAGAACTCAGTATCATACAGGATCAAATTGGTATAAACATCTGGATTCTACAATGCAGCAAAAGCATCATTAGTTAATTCAATATTTACTGTACATTAAAAGTCGTATTTTGTAGAAGAACCTAGATAATCGCTGTCACGAAAACATCTTCTAAAGATTCCTTATCTTTGAGACAGACATTCTGAAATGTTTATAGATGAATTTTTGGAAGTTGTTTCAAGTTAATGTAGAGGACAGAGCAAGAGAAAGAGGACGGGAGTAGAGCTGAAACAAGAACTTCCATGAGCTAATGACTGATGTAGTTGGGTGATTCATTGCTCTCATTTAGATATGAAATTTTACATAATAAAATTAAAGAAATATATATTCTGATTTAATAAAATAATGATTTTCACCATTTTCACTTTCTCTTGTAGCTTTCTCTTTCATGAATTTATATTTTTGAACGATTGATCAATTATACCTAATTAATTTGTTTAATCATTTTTATCATTCAAATACATGTACTAGAACTTATAGTCAGCCTAAGACAACCAGTCTCCTAGTGCAGTCTCTCACTCCATTCATTATTCATTTTACACATCACCTCCACACAGTTAATTAGCCTCTATCTGAACATTTCCAGTGAAGGATAAAATTATTAAATTCAAATCAAGTCCATTTTAAGTCAGTCAGTGCTAACTGCAGGAATATTTTCATTATACTAAACTATCCCCTTATCAAAAACATGTTATGTTTCTCCTAAGTAGTTATGCCAACTGAAATTTCCAGTGATCTTACCCTGAGTTATTGATTATATCAGTTAACAGGATCTAAAATTACAATCACTGTTAAATAGTTATTGGAGCTCTTCACTGAAGAGTCTAGCTTTTAAAATCCACAACGGAACAGATAGCACATATTAAAGAAACCATTACATTTCAAATACTGGCTGTAACTTTTATACATTTTTGAAGTGCCCATCAGTCTGAGAGATCTTTAAAATAAAAAGGCAAGAAACAAAACAAAACAAAAAAAACTATTTCACAATTTCTTACCTTCAGGCAAACGTACTAAGTGATTTCTTCTTACATTAAGGTCTCGCAAGGCCTCCAAATTACCAATTTGGGAAGGGATTGTTTGAATTTCATTGCAGCTCACATCCTATTTCAAAAAGATACAAAGTAAAGAATTGTACTAATATTACAAACTTGCATGCTTTAAACTATCTGTAAAATGAGGTTGGACAAGATAATACCCCTCTTGTTGTAAAAAATACTATGATTCTGTGTCCAAGAATAATCCCATAGTTTGCAATAGCATTTAATTTTTAAAATGTATAGGCTTTTGACAGACTCTATACACTGTATATAGATCTACATTAATTTTGTGAGCAGAACTAAAATTAAATGACTTAAGATGTGGACAGGAGGCCTAGAATATCAGATCAAATGAAAATGTTGGTGAAAAGGTTAAAAAAAAAGGTATTAAAACAGATCTTTAGGACAATATTTTTATTTTATATTGTTCTAAAGAAACTAGAAGAAAAAACAAAACTATGATAAAAATTATAATGATAAAATTATTTGAAAGGAAATCCCATTCTCAAAATACAAGTTCAACTATTCAAGAATATAAAATAAAAATGCACTGAAGATGACTCAAATCATTCTTTATCAAACTGAACATGAGGGAAAAATAATAAAGTACATATAACTCAAAGGCTATGGAAAAAGTAGATACTATTCTATTAGCAGCTCATCAACCTGATTCTAATACATATATTAGGTAGGCCTTCTGGTATCTTGGCAAATAGCTTGATTCCACTGGTTCTGAAAAGAGACTGACTCCAAGGTTCCAAGATTGATAATTTCAGGATTCCATAATTCTGAGACAAGCCAGAATTTGTAAACCCATGCATAGCAACAAGAAGCTGTCTAGGTTAATAAAAGCTCTAAGATGCCACAGTAACACTTAAAATTCCTCCAATATATAAATAAAAAGAAAATACTGAGACTTGTTATTAGAAAAGACCACTTACAAAAACTTCAATAAGCTTCAGACATTATTTTTAAATTTTCCCAAAATATTCTCAGAAAGAAATAATACTATTTTTACCTTTCCTACCCATTCATGATTGAAGTAGAATCAGAAGCTAGACTTCTTAGCCCAGTGCTCTAGGTATCAAAGCTAAAAGGGTTCTAAAAGAAGTCAAGGGATCACTGGTTAAGAATCCACCTGCCAATGTATGGGACATGGGTTCGAGCCCTGGTCCAGGAAGATCCCACATGCCACGAAGCAACTAAGCCCGTGCACCACAACTACTGAGCCTGTGCTCTAGAGCCCGCAAGCCACAACTACTGAAGCCCGCATGCCTAGAGCCCATGCTCCACAACAAGAGACTGCACTGCAATGAAGAGTAGCCCCTGCTTGCTGCAACTAGAGAAAGCCCGTGTGCAGCAACAAAGACCCAATGCAGCCAAAAAATAAATAAATAAAGAAGTCGAAAGGATAGGAAGATTGAGTCTGAACCAGAAGGGAATAGCAATCTATAATATCTCTCTCAGAAAATATGTATGTTGAAAGACAGCACTTTACTTCCACTAAAAAAAAAAATGAAGGGAAAAAAAAGGAAAAGAAGCAATAAGGATGCTGCAGAAAGACCCACGAGGGAATCAGGAGCATTACGATTATTAATTTTTACTCTGCCACAAGCTGTTTTTTATGACTGAAGTAACAACTCACTTCTTTCATAGAAAGCTAAAAGCACCTTCTGTGAGACATATCTATCTTTAAAGCATTTAGGATTCAATAACTAGAAACAGAAAGTTTAAATAGTGGTCTAGTATCTAGACTCTAAATTTAATATATTTGTGAGTTCTTATATGTGACCTTTTATATTCATAATCCACCTGAAAAAAAAAAAGTGACCCAACATGTGGTCCCATTAGACTTTTATGTGTACAGTCAGTTGTCCCTCAGTATCTGCAAGGGATTGGCTCCGAGGATACCAAAATCCATGGATGCTCGAGTGTCATACAAAATGGTGCATAATTTGCATATAACCTACATACATCCTCCTGTATGCTTTCAACCATCTCTAGATTACTTATAATACCTGATACAAGGTAAACACTATGTAAATAATTGTCACACACGGCAAATTCAAATTTTCCTTTTTAGAGACTTCTGGAAAAAAAATTGTATTTCTTTTTTTTTGGCCATGCTGCATGGCTTGTGGGATCTTAGTTCCCCGACCAGGGATCGAACCCACGCCCTTGGCAGTGAAAGTGCAGAGTTCTAACCACTGGACCACCATGGAATTCCCAGAAAATTTTTTAAAAAAATATTTTTGATTCACCGTTGGTTGAATCCACAGATGCAGAACCTACAAAAACAGAAGGCCAACTGTATTTATTTTTTGTTTATGATGTACATACATCTTTGTTAATAAACCTACATGGAATTGTACTCCCAAATCTCAATGGACATAATTGTATTTGACCATTTCAGAAATAGGAATCATAGGTTCTGGAGTTAAGGTAGACTGGTTTCAAATTCTACTTCAGTTATGGAACCTTTGGAACCTTTGGCAAATTACTTAACCTATCTTGAGTGCTGGTTTCCTCAGCTATAATATGATGATAACAACTCATAATGTTATTGTGGTGATTAAATAAGAAAAGTCTTATTCCCATGCCCAGAACAAAAGCACTCAAGAATAACAAGAAGTGGTAGGTGAAGGTTAAGCTTCTTAGAAAATATAAAGAATAGCTCACTTTAGAGTGGGAGCTAGGTTCTAAAGATAGCCTATAAGGTAAAAAAGTAAACCTGACCTTTGTACTGCCCATTCCCTATAGGCACTAACCAAAAATCAGAATATTGATGCTGTTAACAAGATTTAATTTAAAAAATTCAAACCCTTTATTAAATTATGTCTCAAAAGTTTAATAACATAGAAATCACTTAATATTCATTAGAACCTGATTAGACTTTGATAAGACTTGTACTTTCAGTTCTTTCCTAATTCTGTGTTGAAGCACTTGAGAGCTCATCAATCAGTAAAACTTCATTATCAGTACTTGAAAATAACTCAAAAACACAAAAGAGTATGTGTGTGTGTGTGTGTGTGTGTGTGTGTGTATATATATATATATATACACACACACACACACACACACATATATACAAAACAACCAAAAAATGAAATATTAACTTACAAGTTCTGTTAAATGTCTGAGATGTCCAATTTCTTCTGGAAGTGAGACCAATTTGTTATTACTAGCAATTAAGACTTTCAATGGTAAATCACACAAGTGTACTGGCAATGTTGATAGCTGGTTTCGACTAAATGGGTAAGTAGAAAAAGAGAAAAGTCAGAGTCCACCACTCAAGGAAAAAAACTGCCATCTTTCTCATTCTATACTAAGTATACTAACAAAGTTAAGTCTTGCAAGGAACAAACAGGATATTAGATTTGAGTTCAAGTCTTCATTTCCTCACTTGTCAGCTTTTGTGTTTTTAGGCACAACATTTAATTTATCTGCATCCTACACAGATTCCTCATCTGTAAATCACAGGGCTTACAGGACTCTTGCACCACAAAACTCCTTTGTAAATAATGAAGTGCCATATAAACAAAACATATTATTATTTTATTAAATTTATATAGGAAAAAATGATTTTAAAATAGGGTAGATAACTAACATCCTCTCCTCTTCCTTCCAAAGAGTTATATACAAAGTGTCTGTAATTTACTTCCCTCATCATTACATTATTATAACCAAATGTACATAAACGACCCAAATATAATTCTATGGGAAATAAGGGACAGATTGTGATTTCAAATATATCATATTAACTGAAGGATAGGTAAGGAATTTTTATTTATACAAAAATATACAAATCAGAACTGAAAGTAAAAAACACATCTATCATTAGGATAAAAATAAGTTAAAATTTTACTTATGCAGATTTAACATCTTAATCCTTAGTAACAATTGCCCCCCCCCTTTTCAAGATCTTTGATGATTTTACTAACACAGATCATAAGCCTTTAAAACTTTTAAAATCTAATAATTAGACATTCACATACAAAACTGTCTACTAGTGCTACTTTGATCATGGGAAAAAACTGAGAGAATAAATATCCGAGAGGGAAAATGAGTTTCAGAGATATATAAACTGTGCATTAAAATGATTACATATAAAAATATTTCCAAAGGATATTTAATGAGAAGGGGAAAAACTCATTTAAAAATTTGACTAAAAGCCTACAAAAAAGTAAAAGTTCACCTATAATTATATAACTCAGACACAACATTTTGATGAATTTCCTTTACTTTTCTACATTTGTTTATCTTCTCCAGTCAACATTTATAACTTTTATAATGAAATAAAATAACAAAAGAATTCTTGTAAGATGTGAAAAAATGGAGTAGGTGAGTTGAATAAATGCATTTATATATTCAGAACTTAGTACACAAAAATACGTAATCACAAAAACCAAACAAAGTAATTTCAGATGTACTATTCTCATTTGATGAAGCTTACTTGAAAATGTAATCGGAAAACCACTGCTACAAGACTGCTCCAAGTCTATTAGGCTAATGTCTCTTAGAGTTTGTTAATTATTACAAACACAAAGACAAAGGGAGAAACTAGAGGGATATAGAAAATACTGCTAATTTAGTCTAAGAATATGTCGAGATACTGCTGATATAAACAGACAATATAAATTTTTTTTTAATTATTATTTTTATTTTTTGGCCACATGGCATGTGGGATCTTAGTTTCCCAACCAGGGATTGAACCCGTGCCCTCTGCAGTGGAAGCATGGAGTCCTAACCACTGGACCGCCACGGAATTCCCCAGATAATGTAAATTTTAGTGAAAGGGAAGAGGAAAATTGAAAAGATCACACAAAACTAAAAATTAAAAAGAAAAAATCCTTACCTAATATTTAAGAACGTTAGAGCTTGCAAGTTTAGAATTGCCTCTGGTATATACCGAATACAATTTTGGTATAAATTGAGATTCTCAAGAGAAACGAAGTGACATGCTTCTATGGGAATTTCTGAGAGGCGATTTCGTGACAGATCTGAAAGAAAAAATAAATTAAGTTTAAAATCAATCCTTGGAACTTATTTTACTGAAATTTTAAATAAAAAAGCAGGTTTCATAATTGTTTGAATTTCCTAGAGCTCCTATTGTGGAGACTGGTCCAGATTAAATATTCAAATATTAAATGATTGAATAAACCATTTTAACATATGCCTCTATACCTGTTGCTGGGAAACGCTGATTCCTTTTGGGTCTCTACACATACTAAAAAATAAAACCATTATTCTTTGCAAGGAACATAAATTGCAAGGAATACCAGCTTAAAAATTACATCACAGATCATGCTAAGTACCAAATATCCTAGAAAACAAATGGATCCGTAAAATCCACCTTCCCAAAAGCTCAGACAACATTCTAAGGTTTTCAGAAAAGCGAAGCAAAACGAAACAAAAAAAAATATTGCCCCTTTCTTTACAGAGCAGCTAGGCCCGTGAGCCATGGCCGCTGAGCCTGCGCGTCCGGAGCCGGTGCTCCGCAACGGGAGAGGCCGCAACAGTGAGAGGCCGCAAAAACAAAAAAGTATCACTGTCATGTCAAAAGCACTCAGGAACCATCTTTGCTCCCACTGGCTAAAGATGAGATAATCTGAGCTTCAATAACGATAATAATTGCAGCGAAAAACAATAATAATAATTGCAGCGAATTGAAATCTATCACATATTACTGAATTTATCCTCCCCAAAAGATGATAAAGAACCAATTAATTACCTTGTAAGCTGATAAAGGGGGGGGGGAAGAAAACATTTACCTTGCCTTCCCTATGTGAACTGTATCACTGAGTAACCAAATAGATAAAGGGAAGCATCTTTATATAAGTGTTCTAGCTATAAATGAAAAATAATGCTAGAATATAGCATTTTGCAACTCTCAATGAATTAATGGATCCAGAATTGAGTATTAATGACTGTTATCTTTACAAAAAGATAATCAGAAAGTATATGCCCCCCATTAGAAGAACAGAACATCATTTATGGTCTTGCCAAAGGGACAGAACCTGAGTCAAATCAAGCTTTTCCATCAGCTGCAAACTTTCAGAAAATGAAGAGGACAAAGATGTATGCTGAAATACAGTCACTCTATCATTAACCATTTAGATTTAATTAAATACACTGTGAGATTCATTTGATCTCTACTGTTTTCTCTCTTCTTCTGCCTCTTAAATTCTCTGTTGAGAATTATTTGGTGAGAATCCTTTAACTTTCCCTAGATGGAGGATCTGAATTCCTGCACATCTGCAAGTACCTTGCTTTCACCATAACAAGTGAATGATATTTCAGCTAGGTATATATAGACAATTCTTTTCTTGGTAATCTGTAGACGTTATTTTACTATCTTCTAGTTTCCAGTGTCACACTGAGTAGTCCAGCACATATATGATTATTTTTCCTTTGTAAGCAGCTTGTTCTTTGTCTCCCTCCACCCTTAAATTAACACTCTGGTCCAGAACTCAGTTGGTTCTTTCAATCCTTCTTTAAACCAGAGAAATTCTCCTCTATTATACCTTTAGTTGTTGCATCTCCTCCATTTGCTCCTTCTCCTTCTTTATATTTTTTTTCTGTTTTGATATACTCTTCCACTTAATGTTCCAAACCACGAATCTGAGTCTCAACAGTAATCATTCTCTCCTTAAATTAATATATAGAAAAGTTTTTCCCCTCACTTTTTAATTCTTTCATGCTATGATTAGAAGCATGTCACCCTGTTTCTCTTGAGAATCTCAGGATAATTTAGTTTTGTTTTGTTTTGTTTTAATTGAAGCATAGTTGATTTACAATGTTGTGTTAGTTTCTGGTGAATAGAAAAGTGATTCATAAAACTTGATATATATATACTTTTTCAGATTCTTTTCCATTAGAGTTTGTTACAGGATATTGAATATAGTTCCCTGTGCTATATAGTAAGACCTTGCTGTTCGTATCTGCTAATCTCAAACTCCTAATTTATCCCTTCCCTCCCCTTTCTCCTTCGGTAACCATAAGTTTGTTTTCTACGTTTGTGAGTCTGTTTCTGTTTTGTAAGCAAGTTCATTTGTATCACTTTTTTAGATTCCACATATAAGTGATATCATATGATATTTGTCTTTCTCTGTCTTACTTCACTTAGTATGATAATCTCTAGGTCCATCCATGTTGTTGCAATGGCATTATTTCATTCTTTTTTACGGCCGAGTAATATTCCACTGTGTGTGTGTGTGTGTGTGTGTGTGTGTGTGTGTGTGTGTGTGTACACACACACACGCACACATACATACATACACACACACCACATCTTTATCCAGTCATCTGTCAATAGACATTTATGTTGCTTCCATGTCTTGGCTATTATAAATAGTGTTGCTATGCACACTGGAGTGCATGCATGTATCTTTTCGAATTAGAGTTTTCTCTGGATATATGCCCAGGAGCGGGATTACTGGAACATTCTGTTTTATTTGTTAAACTTGTCATCTATCTCTTCGAATAGTTCTATTTCATTGAAGTCACTTCTTCTAGATGTAATCCGTGTTCATCCTCTCTGGCTGCTGGAGTTCCTTTAAATGAATTATCTTCCTTTGCCAATTCATGGCTTGCCTCATCTTTGGAGCTCAGATCAAGCTGCTAGAGTACCATGAATGGCATTCAACCTCAAAACAGTGGAAGCAAGCTCCATGATGCACTGGAACTAAGCTTCCCCTCTGGGGCACAGTTCTTCCTGAGAACTCAAAAGTTTTGATAACTGCCATAGGTTTTTGTCTCTTATTTTCATTTGGATCCCAGTATATCCCCCAGACTCACATATTCCCTAAAGGTCCCACCAGCCTGTGAGCCTCCAAGTTGCTTCACTCTGAAGTAGTAGTTAGTAATTGAAGTTGGGAAAGACCACCATCTTACCAAAATGCCTCCCCATATTGTATTCATTAGGAAAAAGTTAAAGCCCAGGTAACAGAGGGCATCAAATATTTACAAATAAAAATTTCCTACAGGGCTTCTCTGGTGGCGCAGTGGTTGAGAATCTGCCTGCCAATGCAGGGGACACGGGTTTGAGCCCTGGTCTGGGAAGATCCCACATGCCGCAGAGCAACTGGGCCCGTGAGCCACAATTACTGAGCCTGCGCGTCTGGAGCCTGTGCTCCGCAACAAGAGAGGCCGTGATAGTAAGAGGCCCATGCACCGCAATGAAGAGTGGCCCCTGCTTGCCACAACTAAAGAAAGCTGTCGCACAGAAATGAAGACCCAACACAGCCATAAATAAATAAATAAATAAATTTAAATCATATGGGCTTCTAAGAAGACCTCTGCTTAAAAAAAAAAGATGCAGCTGTAAACTGTCACCCACGCTTGCTGCCCTCCCTTAAAAAAAAAAAAATTTCCTACAGAATCACATGGTAAATAACTTATTTAATACAAAATACAACAAAAATTATTTTATAAATTCCTATTTAAATTGTTAGTATGATTTTAAAAACTGAAGAAATGAAAGAAATTAATTTCAATTACAAACTGCTCCTTAGGGACTTCCCTGGTGGCACAGTGGTTGAGAATCTGCTTGCCAATGCACGGGACACGGGTTTGATCTCTGGTCTGGGAAGATCCCACATGCCAAGGAGCAACTAAGCCTGTGCGCCACAACTACTGAGCCTGTGCGCCACAACTACTGAGCCTGTGCACCACAACTACTGAGCCTGTGTGCCACAACTACTGAAGCCCAGGTGCCTAGAGCCCGTGCTCCACAAGCGAAGCCACCGCAATGAGAAGCCTACGCACCGCAGTGAAGAGTAGCCCCCACTCGCCGCAACTAGAGAAAGCCCACACACAGCAACGAACATCCAATGAGGCCAAAAATAAATAATAAAATAAAATAAATAAATTTATTAAAAAAAAAAGTGTCAGCAGAACTTCATTCTTTCTGGAGCTTCTAGGAGAAAATCTGTCTTCTTCTTTTTCCCAGCTTCTAGAGTCTGTCCACATTCTTTGGCTCATAGCCCCATTCCTCCATGTTCAAGTCAGCAATATCAGGTGGAGTCCTTCTGATGCTGCCATCTCTGTGGGTCTCCTTCTTCTGCCTCCTTCTTCCACTTTTAAGGATCCTTTGATTTGCTCATCTCTCCCTGCTCCCAAATAATCAACGATAATCTTCCTATTTGAAGAACAGCTGATGAACAACCTTAATTCCCCTTTGCCATGTAGTGCAACATATTCATAGGTTATAGGGATTAGGATGTAGACTAATCCCTACACCCTACATCCTAAGGTGGGGGGAACATAATTCTGCCTAGCACACCTCTCAACTTTCTAAAAGTAGAAGCATACTTTATGTGTTTTCTTTTGTGACCTTCTCTCAACATTTGAGATTCATTCATGTAGTTGCATACTGCAGTAGTTCCTTCATTTTCACTGTCTTCATACTATTCTATATGAACGTGCTACAATTTATTTACTCATTCTACTACTGATGAACATTTCGATTACACACTGAACTAGGAGAGAAAATGCTGTGTAATAAGATTTATGTATCATCAACTTCAAAAGAGCATGCCAAATTGTTTTCCAAAGAGGTTGTACCAATTTACACATTTACCAGCAATGTACAAAGAGTTCTTGTGGCTTCATATCCTTGCTAATACTTGTTATTGAGATGTTTTAATATTTATTATGTTTTAAAGATTTTTATACAGTGGCATTTCATTGTGATTTTCATTTCCCTGATTATTAATGAGGTACAACAGCTTTTCATATGTTTATTAGCCATCTAGATTTCTCTTTTTGTAAAGTACCAGCTCAAGTCTTTTGGTTTGTTGGACATCTTTATAAATTCTGAATATGAGACTGTTATCAGTTATATGTGTTGCAAATATGTTCTCCCACTCTGTAGTTTGAAGTTTCACAGTCTTTGTGGTGTCTTCTGATGAAAGTCTTTAATTTTAATACAGTAAAATGTTTCATTAATCCTTTCCTTTATGGTTAGTGGTATTTGCAGTTTTAAAAGAAATCCTTCCCTACTCCAAGGTCACAAAGATATTCTTTTCTAAAGGTTTTAGAGTCTGACATTTAATCTACCAGGAATTTATTTTCTAGTATGATGTGAGGTAGGAGGCCAATTTCATGTTTTCCTACAGGGATACCCATTTATCCCAGTGACAGTTATTGAAAAGATCATCACCTCCCCCCCCCCCAACTATTTCCCTATAACACCTGTCATATATCAGGTGCCTACATTTGTATGGGCCTGTTTGGGGGCTTCTCTAATCTGTTCCATTGCAGTACTTATATATTCTTATGTCAATATTACACAATCTTAATTACTATAGCTTACAATGATTCCTGAAATCTAGTAGAGTGATGTACTCCTACATCACTTCTAGTAGGACAGGTATTCCTTCCTTTTTGTAGTTCTTCAAGTGTGTCTTGGCTTTCTAGGTCCTTTGCATTTCCTTGTAAGTTTTAGAATGAGCCTGTTATATCTCATAAAAACACTTGTTCGAACTTTTACTGAGATTGCACTGAATCAAACATCAATTTGGGAAAAAATGACACCTTTACTTGATTTATTCACAGGTCTTTATGATTTTATAAATGATATATATTTTTCAAGTTTTATTTTCTAACCATTAGTTACTCATAGAAATAAAATTGATTTCAATATATTGATTTTGTACCTGGCAACTTTGATAAATCTTTTTATTAGTCTATAAAATTTATCTGTAGATTCATTTGGATAGCTCCAAATCCACGATTACCTAGTTCTGTGAATAATGAAAGCTTGTTTCTTCCTTTCTGATATGTACGTACGTACCTATCTATCTATCTATCTACCATCTAATTCCCTTACAGTGCTGGCTAGGACCTCTAGTATAATGTTGAATAAAAGCAGTAATTGAAGGTATTCTTGTCTTGTTCCCAATTTCAAAGGTTTTCTGTAGATATTGTTTATCAGATTAAGGAAATTCCTTTCTATTCCTAGTTTGCTAGGAGTTTTTTATCAGTAACAAATGTCATATTTATCAATCTCTTTTTCTCCATCTATTGAGATGATCATAGGATTTTAATCTTTTACTACATTAATATCGAATTTTACTCTTTATTCCACTATTATTTATTCCATTTGTGTAGAACTGATTTTTTCCTTATTAAAACTTTATTCTATCAGTATGATATTAAATTTACTTTCTAATGTTAAATCTTGTATTCCTGGGATAAAATAAATTTAGTCATGATGTATTAGTTTGGGGGTATTCCCTCTTTTTCTATTGACTGAAAGGATTTATACAGCTTTCAAATGATTTCATTTTAAAAGCTTCTTAGAATTCACTGGTGAAGCCACCTGGGCCTACGTTTTCCCTAAAGGAAGATTTTTCACTATTGACTGAATTTCTTTAATATTAATAAGACTATTAAAGTTTTATATATATTTTCTTGAACCAGTTTTCAGTTATTACAGTCTAGGAGTTTGCTATTTTCATCAGAATTTTCCATTTTATTAGCATAAAGTTGTTCATAATATCTTCTTTATTTTTTTAATGTTTATAGCATCTGTGGGGATGGCTCTATTTTCATTTCTGACTTCGGTTTTTGTACCTTATTTCTTTCTTGAGCAATCTCATCAGAGATTTGAAAATATCATTAGTGTTTTCAAAGTATCCATTCTGGCTTTGTTAACCCTATTCATTGTACAGTTTTTATTTTGTTAATTTCTGTTCTTACCTTTATCATCTTCCTTTCATTGGGGGAGAGGGGTTGTGCTATTCTTTTCCTAATTTATAGAGATGGAGGCTTAGCTCAATAATTTTTAGACTTATTTCTTTCCAAAAATATGCACTTAAAGCTTTTATAAAATTCCCTTTAAGTGCTGCCTTAGCTGTATCTCATGAGCCTTTATATATACATTTTTTAATTAGAATATTCAATTAGAAAATATTTCCTAATTTCCGTTATGATTTCATCTCATTCTGTTAGAAATGAATTCCTTAATTTCTGAACATATAATGATATTCTACTTATCTTTTTTGTTAATGATTTCTAACAACTGTATATGGTAAAAGAACATGCTTTATGTGATTTCAATCCTCTCGTTTATTTTCTTTACGGTCCAGCACATGGTCCATTTTTATACATATTCCATGTGAGTCTGACAAGAATATTTATTCTACATTGGCATAATGTTCTAGTTATGTCTACTAGGTCACATTTGTTTAACTGCATTGTTCAAGGCTCGTCCTTACTGATTTTTTTTTGGTCAGTTTTTTCTATCAACTGCTGAGAGAGAGGGGTATATTAGTCTTTCATTTTTATTGCTATGTGGAGAGGGGTATATTAGTCTTTCATTTTTATTGCTATGTATCTATTTCTCTCTTTAATTCTTTAACCCTTTATGTATTTTGGACTTTTGTTATTAGGTACCTACAAAATTTTAAATTATTATTATTATTATCAATTTTTTTTTTTGGCCATGCCGTGTGGCATGTGGGATCTTAGTTCCCCCACCAGGGATCAAATCCGTGCCCCCTGCAGTGGAACCATGGAGTCTTAACCACTGGACCGCCAGGGAAGTCCCCCAAATTTTAAATTATTACCTTCCTGATAAATCAAACTTTTTATAATTCTTAAGTTACTTCTTCCATTCCCAGTACTGTAATTTGCTTTGAGATCTCTTCTTTTGGTTGGTTTGGTGGACTTACTTTAATGTGACTCCCATGATCCCTTTTTACACCCTTGTATAATACCCCCTCCTCCACTTGAGTGTAGGTGGGACTTCAAAAGTAACTAACTTGCTCCTAACCAATAGAATACTGCAAAGATGATGTGATGTCATTCCTGTGGTTAGGACTGTCTATCTGATCTGTCCTATCTCTGTTGCCAAATTTGAAGAAATAAGCTGCTGTGAATTCTACAGTTGCAAGGAAATAAATTCTGCCAACAACCTGAGGGAGACTGGAAGCAGATCCTTCCCCCGTCACACCTCGAGATGAGGACTCAGGCCTGATCAACACCTTGACTGAAGCCTTGCAGCAGACTAGTCTAATTGCCTAGACTCCTGATTCAAAGAAACCATGAAGTTCCTTAAGCTGCTAAGTTTGTGTAACTTGTTATACAGCATAGAAAACTAACACAGTCAATACTTCTACAGAGTACCTTTTCCTATTCTTTAATTTCGACCTTTCTGGATCATTACACTTTGAATGTGTTTCTTATAAACAGCACATAGGTAGATTTTGCTTTCTTTTCATTGTCTGACAATCTTAATCTTTTAACTGAAGCACTCTATATTTAACATAATTACCCAATATATTTGGACTTTTTAAAAGGTCATGTTATTTATAACAAATGTAGTTCATTGCCCTTTGAATATCTATGCTCTTTCCTTCCTTCTTACTATCAGAATCTCAATTGTGTTGAAAACAGCAAAGGGCTCAGCTAGACCACTGACTGATATTTCCAATTTTATTAATCATTAAAGTTCAAACAAAGGAAATAAAGACTGATATAAAATTTAACCATATTTGTCCTGGTAACTAAATTGATGTAGGAAATTCTCATTTATAGCCAGTGTCCTGAGTTTGTATGTAAACTGAATGCTTTGAAACTACCTCATGTTTTTCCATAGAGGGAAAAAAGACTTTTTAGCTGTTGAGGGCTAACTTCACACACAATGCCAATGCCAATGCCAATGTTATATATTTGCAAATATATTCTTTTTCCAGTATTTCCTATCTCAGTACATGATGCTTTTGTCTATCCAGTTGCTTAAGTCAGAATTCTGGAAGCATCCTGACACCTTTCTTTTTTTCCCCTAATCTAATTCTATTAACAAACATTGTCAGTTTCTTGGTCCAAATATATCTTGGGCCTCTCTGTTTCTCTTCATCTCTTTGTCACTGCCTCTTAGAATTGTTCTAAGAATCAAATCAAACAATGCACGGAAAATTACTTCATATACTGTAAAATGCAAAGAGGCACACACGCATAAAGCCAGTTTCAAAAGGCTGACAGCCATACAGCAAAAACAAATAACACCCATCCCCCTAATTTCAGGGTATTGTACTCTGCAATAAAATATTACAGAGTACAATACAATAATTTATGATCTTTGGTCACCAAAAAGAATATTGCTTTCAGTATACTCTACTTTTAAAAGGCAAAGAAGGTAGAAAACATTTATTTAAAGATTTACATTAAAATGTTTAAAATAGTTTCCTTATCTTTCAGTGAGGTTAAATAAGCAGAGAGGTTACTGTATCTTTGTGTCACTAGAGTAAACTTGCTTTCACACATACAGATAAGACTAGTTATTGCCACACAAGCCCCCTAAATTTCCATCTCTGTGTCAGTGTAGTCAGTTGTAGGCTGTTTTCCAGATTGCAAGCTCAACTGAGATTTGCCAAGTATTGTAACCAGCCACAAACTGGATAATAAGCAACTATGCAATTAAGCTATTAAGTTACTTCTATGTATCATATCCTGAATGTGGCCTTGGTCTTGCACCAGCCATTATCTTTTCTGCTAATGCTAGTAATATGAGCCAACAACTATACCACTCTGGCATAGCCCTTGGATGTATTATTCAGTTGAACAAAGCAGAAAAAGCCTATTTTGGCCTGATAAAAATATGAGAAAAATTTTCGCTAGAAAATGTACCATGGAAGTTTCAATTAACTAAAAGAAATATTTCAGTGGAAAAAGTTTTAAGACATTTTGTTTGCAATCAAATGCCTGATTATTTTCCTAATTTACAAAAAAGTTACTCTCAAAGTTAAACTCATCTCAGATCTAGTTTAAGTTTAAAAATAATATGTCTAAAGAGAAAAGTCTAAAAAAATAGTAAAAAGAATCTTTAATATTAATGGGGGGTGCACAAGAATGATCACTCTAGATTCACATAGCAAATATTCACTGAGTAGGGACTATGTTTGTTTTGTTCAACCCTGTATAGTTGGCACTTAGTAGTGCCATAGTACATAGCACATAGTAGGTACTCAATAAAATATTTATTTAAAAAAAAGATCAAATAAATGAATGAAACAAAAACTCCAGAATCAGAAATGAGTAAGAATCCTGTCCTCCATCTTATACAGCTTCATCTATGGTAAGACTAATAACGTAATTAATATACTGATAAAGGACCAAATCACAATTTTACCTTTATGATTTTTTAAAAAATACTACATAACCTGGATTGAAAATTTATTTCCAAAAAAGAAAGCGTTAGATAAAATGAATCGAAGCCAACTCTTGAGGGAAAAACTATTATGTGTATCAAACCATAGATAAGTATTTATAATTAAAAAAAAGCTGAGATAGGTTACAACCATAAGAAAGAGTGGTTAAGGTATATAAAAAATGACATCGGGAGGCTTCCCTGGTGGCGCAGTGGTTAGGAATCTGCCTGTCAATGCAGGGGACACGGGTTCGAGTCCTGGTCTGGGAAGATCCCACATGCCACGGAGCAACTAAGCCCATGCACCGCAACTACTGAGCCTGCGCTCTAGAGCCTGCGAGCCACAACTACTGAGCCTGTGTGCCACAACTACTGAAGCCCGTGCTCCTAGAGCCCGTGCTCTGCAACAGGAGGGGCCACCACAATGAGAAGCCTGTGCACCACAACAAAGAATAGCCCTCACTCACCACAACTAGAGAAAGCCCGTGCACAGCAATGAAGACCCAACGCAGACAAAAATCAAAAAAATAAATTTATTAAAAACAAAAATGACATTGAAACTTTTTTCCATTTTGAAGTACAAAATGTTTTTAATTTATACCTTCCTATTTTAAAAAAATAGATGTACATTGATTTATTGACTTGTTTGCTGCATAGACTCATGGATTTTCATTTTATTCAATGTTATAATCCATTATGACCCAGACCTGATTAGGAGATCTCCCCTTTAAACTAGCTCCTATAGCTTTTTGATATGCCATCTTCATTTTTTTTCACATTTCGTTTTTTTTTTAAATTTTATTTGTTTATTTTTTGGCTGCACTGGGTCTTTGGTGCTGTGCATGGGCTTTCTCTAGTTGTGGTGAGTGGGGGCTACTCTTCATTGCAGTGCATGGGCTTCTCATTGCAGTGGCTTTTCTTTGTTGCAGAGCATGGGCTCTAGGCATGTGGGCTTCAGTAGTTGTGGCATGCGGGCTCAGCAGTTTTGGCTCACGGGCTCTAGAGCACAGGTTCAGTAGTTGCGGTACACGGGCTTAGTTGCCCAGCGGCATGTGGGATCTTTCCGGACCAGGGCTTGAACCCATGTCCCCTGCATTGGCAGGCGGATTCTTAACCACTGAGACACCAGGGAAGTCCCTAGCATTTCCTTATATTCTGACACAGCAAGATGTTCCAGGCTTATCTTGCAACTTCTGTGCCCCAGTTCTAGAATCAGCTATTTTTCACCCTCGTGTAACAGCAACATCTGTAGCATTAGATTTGTGGGGTAGGGGGCAAAAGGGAAAACCACCAATCCCAAGGGAAGTTTCAGAATTAATGACCGTTGGGTTTTTTTTGTAAGCCACTAAGCTTTGTAGCCGTCTGTTATACAGCAACTGAAAAACAAAACAGAAATTGGTACCTGGAAGTGGTGTGTAACAATAAAACATCTGGCACTGGCTTAAAATGAGGCAGCAGGCAGTGGCCCTAAGGGGCCTCCCAGTGCCTGTTAGTGGAGGCTGGAGGGCAGTGGAAAAAAAAATGCTATTGAAGGCTGGAGAAAAGGGCACCCTAGTTCTGCTCTGGCAGAACAATTAAAGAAAACTATAACCTGCCATATCATGATAGGTACAGAGGTTATCTAAAGGATTTAAATCACCATAAATACATGTGGCTATCTGTAGTGAAACATGTTAGTTGAAGAGGTATATGACAATAAAGATCACTAAGTATTAATCTTAAATCTTGATAAGAAAGGGCATATATATATTTACACACATACATATGTGTATATATTCCTGTAATTTTCTAATTAAATTTTTCTCCCCTCACTTATTTTTACATATCATTCAAATGTATTACATATTTTTCCTTTTCAAATAATGCAGAGAAGATTAAAAAAGTCAACCAACTTAAAAGACTCTCTTTGCTCACACAGGAAAGAACATGAATTTCTGCCTAGAATGGATTCTGGTTTTAGATAATACTGGAAAATAAACTCAATTTTAGAGTTTACAAAGACCATCCTTAAAAGTGTTATCCAATTCTCATAATATTTTCTTTCATCTTGAAATATGGCTCATTACATACCCTGCCAATAAAAGTTTTCAAAACTACACCCCAAAACAATGCAATTTAGAGAAAAACTATTATCTTAAATGAGACCTAAGATATAGCCAGACTTCAGCCCTAGCTCTACCATTTATTATATATATCTTAAGCTCTAGAACATTTCAGAATCTTTTTCTCTAACACTTTCACTGAGATGTTTTCAATTATTTTACTTTTTTTTTTTTTCAGGTAAGAAGCATGTTAAAAGGTACTTTTTTCTTAAGTCTATTTCTCCCATTAACTGCTCAATAACTTTATGATTTTATGAATTAGCAGTAGTTGATTCCTACTTTCGGGGGACAAACCTGGAGCCCAAAGATGACAGTAATGTAGCTTCTTAAACTTGAAAAAAGTTTTTGGGAAACACTTATTTAACTGATGTGACATTTTCCTCCCAGCTAACTTTCTGACTTCCTATTTCTGTTTGAGGCTGTGAAGGTCACAAGGTCCAGAAAAATAATATAATTATTTTACTAATATGATATTGCTCACTCCTCATAAGCTGGCAAAAAGAAAAAAAAAAAAAACCCTAATTCTTTATAACACAAAAACTTGTCAATAACTTAAATAATTTTATAAATTAAATCTCTTAAAAGAAAATAATTATAAATATCTAAGTAGTGTTTCTGTGTTTAGTTCAACAAATTCATTCTTTGCTCTTAAAGAAGTCTGCTCAATTTTGCCCCTTCTTTCAGATACAGTGAAACTGTTACAATCACCATTCTTCTTCTTTTTTTTTTTGCGGTACGCGGGCCTCTCACTGTTGTGGCCTCTCCTGTTGCGGAGCACAGGCTCTGGACGCGCAGGCTTAGCGGCCATGGCTCACGGGCCCAGCCGCTCCACGGCATGTGGGATCTTCCCGGACCGGGGCACGAACCCGTGTCCCCTGCATCGGCAGGCGGACTCTCAACCGCTGTGCCACCAGGGAAGCCCAATCACCATTCTTGATTCTCCTTAGTGCTGCAGGAGGCACCCTTCTTTTTTTTCAGACCAGTGTCTGACTTTTATAATAAGGTGCCTGAGATCATTTCCTTTGACCCATCAGATCTAATATCGTACTCTCCTCTACCTGTCTATTCTTCTCCCTATTCTCATGTAAGCTATCAGAAGAAAAAATGTGGTGACATTTCCATTAAAAGGAACCACCTATTTGAATCACACCCAAAATAAGTTAAATTCATTCAACCAATTAATGCAAATATTTTAAATTAAAACTTAAATAACTGTACTTATTCATTTCTACTGACATATAGTGTTCTTCAGTGTTTCCAGCTCTTATGCATGTGCAGGTTACCTAAAGCACACAGGAAAAAGGGGCCAAATCTCTCATTTAAAAAAATAGATGTTTTAGCCATTGTGTATTGCTTATTATCATAAATGTACATATATAGTGAGACATCTTTAGGATGTTTGCTCAGCTCACAATGTTCTTAATTTCTCCCTTTCATCCACAGGGGCTGGCTCTCCTTCCCTCCCAGCTTTTCAGAGTCATATATACCAGTAACATCTACCCTGGGAACCCTCTCAAAGGAAGTAACACTGAACTCCAGGGCTCTCCTCATTCTTGATACCCTGGTAAACTCCTGCCCCTCCTTTAAGAGCCATCTCAAGCATAATCTCATACTTCCCTTGACTTGTCTAGGCACTCAAAGGATTTGCCCACTGTGTTTCTATTACTCTAGTGTAGCAATTATCACACAGCAGGGTAATTCTTCATTAGATTTTAAGTTCCTTGAGACCAAGAGCTTTGTGTCTTTAGCATCTAACACAATATCTGACTTATTAAAAGGTCAAGTTTATTTGCTAGAATTAAGTTAATTCAGTGTGCCAACACTGTATATATCATGCTGATCAACTCTCTAATCAGCTATTTTTAAATTAAAAATTGGAAAATTAATTATTTCTGAATAAACAAAGTTTGGTAGATAATTAATTAATTAATCTTGAAAATGCGGGCTCCATGAAGGAAATCATAAGAAAAGATCCTTAATAGCAGTAGAGGAAATATAGGAGAGATACCTACAGACCAGGTCAGATTACACCCACACCACCACCAATCCTCTGCAACATGAATTAAAAATAAAATGGGTAAATCAATGATAGAATAATATCCAGAATGAATATTATACACACACACACACACACACACATATATATATATCTAACACTCAACACCAAAAAACAAACAACCCAATTAAAAAATGGGCAAAGGACTTGAACAGACATTTTTCCGGAGAAGATATACAAATGGCTAAAAGGAACATGGAAAAACACTCAACATCACTAATCACTAAGGAAATGCAAATCAAAACCACAATGAGATACCACTTCATATCAATGAGGATGGCCATTATTTTTTTTTTTAAATAAATTTTATTTATTTATTTTTTACTGCGTGGGGTCTTTGTTGCTGTGCGTGGGCTTTCTCTAGTTGCGTCGAGCAGGGGCTATTCTTTGTTGCGGTGCGAGGGGTTCTCATTGCGGTGGCTTCTCTTGTTGCAGAGTATGGACTCTAGGTGCGCGGGCTTCAGTAGTTGTGGCGCATGGACTTAGTTGCTCCGCAGCATATGGAATCTTCCCCAACCAGGGCTCGAACCTGTGTCCCCTGCATTGGCAGGCAGATTCTTAACCACTGTGCCACCAGGGAAGCCCGAGGATGGCCATTATTAAAAGCGAAAGCCAGAAAATAACAAGAGTTGGTGAGGATATAGAATAATGGAACCCCTGTGCATTGCTGGTGAGAATGTAAAGTGGTACAATTGCTATAGAAAACAGTAGAGTGGTTCTTCAAAAAATTAAACATGAAATTATGTTTATGATCCAACAACTACACTTCTGAGTATATACCCAAAAGAACTGAAAGTAGGGACTCGAACAGGTATTTGTCTACCAATATTACAGCTACGTTATTCACAATAGGCAAAAGGTGGAAACAACCCAATGAACAGTCCAAACGTCCATTAATAGATGAATGGATAAACAAAATGTGGTATATGTATAAAACAAAATACTCTTCAGCCTTAAAAAGTAATGAAATTCTGATACATGCTACAACACGGATGAACCTTGAAAACACTATGTTAAGTGAAACAAACCAGACACAAAAGGATAAATATTGTATGATTCCACTTATATGAGACACCTAGAATACTCAAATTCAGAGACAGAAAGTAGAATGGTTACCGGTCGTAGAGAGAAGAGGTAATGGAGAGATACTGTTTAATATAGTTTCACTCTGGGATGATGAAAAGGTTATGCAGATGGATACAGTGGTGATGGTTGCACAACAATGTGAATCTACTCAATGCCACTGAACAGTACGCTTAAAAATGATTTAAATGGTAAATTTTGTTACCTATATTTTATCACAATAAAAAATGTATAGTACTCAAAGTAGAAAATAAATGTAATCTGCCTCTTTTTAGTGATATGTACGTTAAAAATCTTCCTCCAAAATTACGGACTTTTCTAAAAGCCGTTTCTTATACCTTGGCAATAAACCAAATAATACAGAAATTAAAAAAACAAAAATTCAAAGTATTCTGGGGACTTCCCTGGTGGTCCAATGGTAAAGAACCCACCTTACAATGCAGGGGGCGCAGGTTCAATTCCTGGTCAGGGAACTAAGATACCACATGCCATGGGGCAACTAGGCCCATGTGCTGTAACTACTGAGCTTGCACACCTCAACTGGAGAGCCTGCATACCACAAGACTACAGAGCTCATGCACTCTGGAACCCACACGCCACAACTACAGGGCCCATGAGCCCTGGAGCCTGCACATCACAACTAGAGAGAGAAAACCCGCACGCCACAACTAGAGAGAAGCCCGTGCGTTGCAACAGAAGATCCTGCATGCCTCAATGAAGATCCCGTGTGCCGCAACTAAGACCCGGAGCAGCCAAAAATAAAGAAAAATAAATAATAAATAAATCTTAAAAAAAACCCCAAAACTACAGAAAGTATTCTGTAATCCCAAATCTCAAAAAGTTAGCTTCATAACTGTGTAAAAAAAAATGTAAATTGTTTATTATCTCTTTCCTTCCTAACTCCATTTCTCTTTCCCAGGGAAAAAAAAAGTGTTTGATATTTCATTCTATTCAGCTTTGTAATTATAACAGTAGAACTTATTTCTTTAAATCTCTAAAGCTAAGCCAGTCCAAACACAAATTAATGTTTTCAACTGTATGGCATTTATTAAGAAATGCTAGTAGTTAAAAGTTAAAAGTCTTATGTTCTTCTAATAACTCCTTCAGGCCATCCCACGCAATGACATCATCCTTACCAAATAAAGCCCATTATGCAATACCCACATATACAGTACTATCACTTTGTATGAGAACAGTCACTGTTGTGAATGTTAAAAGGGCCTGAGATTATGACAAATATTCTGTATAAGAGATTTTTAACACTAAGCTATACAAGCTTCAGAAGAATATTATAGGGATAATATCCTTTAACACATAAAGAAATGGTAAATACAAATTATTATAAGTTTCTAAAATACACATTCAATATGAAATAATACAGTAAGAAATAAAAACTAAAATTCTTAAGGAAGATCAAGTCCCTAAAGAATTATATAAAAGTAATAACTTAAAATATGATTTGGTAACTATTTAACAAATCCCAATGATACTGTTTAGGGTGCTTCCCACAGGCTAACAAATACCAAGGAGAAAGAACATAAACATTTGCCCATTAAATGAAGATACTGTGATGGCTGATAAAAGTTTGTTACACTTTTTAAACTTTCTCTTTAAATTTGCTCCAAAATTTTAAATCCAAAAAACACTCTATATTTAGTTATTTCCTTTATGCTTTCAACCACTATGCCATTGACATGAAAATTTTGTTGAGAATGCAATAAAAATCATTTTATTTTAGCTATTAATTATACAACCCAGAAAGGTCAGAAATGAGAATACTAGATCTAATGCTTTTCATTTTAAAGTCATATTACTTATATATGGATATTCTTTTTAAATTGTTTTTAACTAAAGGTAGTAAATTTATATAATTTTAAATGCCAATCAGTGACTTCTGCTTCCAGGAAGATGAAGCAGATGTACTTCTCCGTATTACTAAACTAAAAACCCTGGCAATCACATCTAAAACAAACATAAGATTCTAGGGCTTCCCTGGTGGTGCAGTGGTTGAGAGTCCGTCTGCCGATGCAGGGGGGCACGGGTTTGTGCCCCGGCCCGGGAAGATCCCACATGCCACGGAGCAGCTGGGCCCGTGAGCCATGGCCGCTGAGCCTGCGCGTCTGGGGCCTGTGCTCCGCAACGGGAGAGGCCACAACAGTAAGAGGCCCGCATACCTCAAAAAAAAAAAACCCAAAAAACATAAGATTCTAAAGGGTTAAAACAAGACAACTAAGGACTTCAAGACCCAAGGAATGACATGGTGATCAGTTCCCTGGGTTTTCTTTTTGCCTCATGTATCCTAGACTTGGAGCTGACATCTCCAAGTTGGCAATCCAGAAACACCAATGGGAAGAGACAAAAACAAACAAACAAACCAACAAAAGCCTGCTTTCTCTGTCCAAAGGACCAGGAAAGGGGCAACTTAACAAGACAGAAAACTTTTAGACAGTAACCACTCTACTTCAGCCAAACATCTCACAAAAAAATTGTGGCCTCATCCCACCCATGGAACAAAGGCTAACTGGGAGCCTAAACTTCCACCCTTGCAGAACTGTAACTTAACATTTTAGTGGCTCCCCACCAGTCTCCACTGGTGTGGTGTCAAAGAGGGTCAAGGAAGGAGCCGGGACTTATATGCCTACTAGAAGGTAATGTGGCCCCACTCCCCATCATGTGGGATCAGTGGAGACATTATGGGGAGCCTGGACTTCCACCTCTAACCAGCAGTAACGAGGAGCCCTCTGCCTTCCTGCTGGCGTGAGGTCAGAGGAGGACTAGGAGAGTCAGGACTCTGACCACTGCCCACCTGTTGGAGAGGCAGAAAGAAAAAAACAAATGGTCTGTCATAAGATTGCTCTTCCTTTTCAGAAAGCAAGGACCTTGAAGAAATCTCTTGATTCCTTAGAGGCAGAAAATAATGGCAAGTGTATAGGGTATGTAGCAAAAACTTCAAGGACTGAAAAAATTTCAAAATCTCAACACGATGCTAATTTTAATTTCTTCATTAGAGTATAAAAATTCAGACCACCATGAATGGTGTCATTACTAAGAAAAAAAGATTAGGCACGTTTTAAGAGGGAGTGCCACTGACCTATCTGACTTCTGAGTGAAGCAAATACTTTAATAAGATCCAATCTCTATAATTAACAATCCCCAAAGTCAAAAGCAATGTGAACTAGAAGGGCCCAGGAATTCAATAATAGGGATGTTGATAATCAGCAAAAGTGAAGTAGACTGTTAAAAATAAGTAGAGAAAATCCATTAATGTCTTATTTTTGTTTATAACATTGGAATTCATACTGAATGATGACCACCTGATATGACTAATTCAGGGAATACATATTTTTTAATGAAAGTTATGAATGTGACTATCACAACTTATTTTCCTTATTTTTACTTTCACACAGCAGCATTTACAGAGATGCCAAAATGAGCCTTATTATGAGGCAGATCTTGGTTTTAATCAGTTATAAAATTGAAAGTATAGATTATGATCAAAACAGTCAAATTTTTAGATGATACAGTGGTATCTTTTTATGTTTCTCTCTAGCACCTTAAAAGTTAAAACTTCATAAACTCTTTGAACAAATTTATTATAATCTCATCACAACAAACTTTAACTGCAGCATGTCTGGCCTTCCCTAAAATTAGGAAATCTGGCCATGGTACTATAAAGAATTTCTTTACAATAAGGTTTAATTTGTTGTTAATAGAAGATCACCAGGTTAAATGAATGCACTGTCAAATCTTTTTAACATAGTAACATGCTACTAGAAAAAAAAATTGTTAGAAGTAACTTGTTTTCCCATCTTAAAATATATGACTATTAATATAAGACTTGCATATATAAACCTGAAAAGGTAAAATATAGAAATCTAAGAGTTTCTATGTATTCCAAAACCTAAGGGTTTCTATATATTATTCCTTTTTCATTAAAAGATTAATGCCTATTTTTTTTTGTTGTAGTTATACAGATTGACCAATTGTCTAGATTAAAATACTGAGACCAGTAACTTGTTACTAGTACAAGTGAGAAAGGGAAGAATTCCTAATAAACTGCTAATATTTTTAAAGTGTATGGGGTTTAATTTTTGATCTCTATTGAAATGTTTAAACCTACTTCCAGGCCCATATTTATACTTAATTTCACAGAAACGTCTTATTAGGTATATTATATCCTCAACAAATATCATAAAATGAAAATATTCAGTTGACTGTTTATTCAAAAATTTTTGACAATTTCAGTGTAATGAAAGAATTTCAACTTTGAATTTATAATTTACTACGGTGGGGTTAATTTCTGTCAGTACTTGAGATGTATCATCAGCCTTCTTTCACAATGGAATCCCTTTACTGACTTAGTATTTACTTTGAACATGTATTTGTCTTTCTTTTTTTAAGTGCTTAGCCTAAATTTATTTTTAAAAGCATGAAATAGCACTTGTTTAAAACTTAACATTCTTGTAAAATTGTCTGCAAAATGTATGCAGAATTTAAATTATGGCCAAGTGTATTATCATTACCCTATTTAAAATTTTAATCAGCTTTCCAGAAATGGTTTCTTCATAGTGTAATTGTTAAATCAAATTGAGGATTTACTGGTAAAAATAACAGGTTATTTTATTCACCAAAAGGATGAAGACAAAGTGATACTCAAACAACCTTTTTATTCTCCAGTTCAGTCATTCCATAAAACCAATTATAGTCTTAATGTAGTTTTTAAATATCGTACTGGCAATCTTTTTCTTTTTCAGGTGTGCAAAATTAGAACTTTATTTCTCTTTAACTGAACTTAACACTTGTTGTGGATTGAATTTTGTCTTTCCAAAAAGATATGTTACAGTTCTAATCCCCCAGTACCTCAGAATATGACCTTATTTGAAGACAGGCTCTTTACAGAGGGAATCAAGTTGAAATGAGGTCGTTAGGGTGAATCCTAATCCAATTGATCCATGTTGTTACCTCAAGGGGAAAATTGGACACTGACATGCACTCTCTGGGAAAACACCACATGCCAATGAAGGCAGAGATCAAAGTGATGCTTCTAAAGCTAAGGAACACTAAAGACTGCCAGCAAACCAGCAGAAGCTAGGGCAGAGGCATGGAACAGTTTCTCTCTTGACCCTCAGAAGGAAGCAACCATGTTGATACCTTGATCCTGGACTTCTTCGCACTGGTAATCTTCTATACTTTAGCTCACTAATGATGACCAAAGTTTCCTAGCCTCCTACTGGATAGCAATTTGGTCTCATTGTTAATACTTGAATGTTCAAATCCCAAACTTTTATTTTACAGAATATGTGTAAAATTGCTAAATACCGATTTTATGTAAATGCTTTTGTTTATCATTATTTCTTCACAACTTAAAACAAGATGTTTCTAGCAACTGTCTGAGATTTTTTTTTTTTTTTTTTTTTTTTTGCGGTACGCGGGCCTCTTACTGTTGTGGCCTCTCCCGTTGCGGAGCACAGGCTCCGGAAGCGCAGGCTCAGCGGCCATGGCTCACGGGCCCAGCTGCTCTGCGGCATGTGGGATCTTCCCGGACCGGGGCGCGAACCCATGTCCCCTGCCTCAGCAGGCGGACTCTCAACCACTGCGCCACCAGGGAAGCCCTGAGATTTTTTTTTTACTATCTCAAGAGGCTCCCCCTAACCCCAAATTAGTACTTAACTTTTAATTACTGACAAGAGCAATGCCATCTATTTTTAGCACAACTAAATCTAGGTAAATGGATTTTTAGTTTTCATTGCAACACTCTATATTTTCATTTAAACTATGATACAGTTGCCCCTTTACTCTCCTGCTTGGAATGCTGTCTCCCAACACATTTTAAAGAAGAGAACTAATTCAAAAATAACCAACTACATACTTTGCTTATTAATATGAAAGGCTATTTAGAGCAAAAACAAATTTTGTTTTAGAAATGGCCAAGTTTTAAAAAAGCAGCAACTATTTCTGCATTCTCATAAAGTCTTTTAGATGAGCTTGACAATCATCAGCTTTTGAAACGTGAATTCCTATTGCCAGAGTAAAGGTCTCATTTCTATAACACCATGATACATTGAATTTTTTCCAGCCCTTCTATCCACCCTCTGTCCACTGCCTGGAGAGGCTCCAGGGCAGTCAGTTTGGAACTGATCACTGAATAAACCAAAAAAAAAAAAGTCTTACTGGAAAAGCTATCAAGGATGCTGAAGTCTAAGAAGGCCTACACACCATGCTTTACCACTTTGCATACATATTACCCAGGAAAAGCAATAATGTATACTGAATGATTTGGAAAAATAGCTCCCCCCGCCATTTTTGTTTTCCACATATCCTAGGAGTGTGGGATGCTGAAAAATGTATGTAGGTTGATAAAATTTTGGTACATATTTCTAAAGCTGGGCTATGATAAAAATATTAAAGAAATTTAACAAGAAGGGTGAAAAATTAAATCAAACTTAGAACTCTAATTTAACTTAGTTAAGAGAATTATCTTTGTAGTCTGGAGACCTGGGTTCTAATCTTCTTTTGTTGGTGACATATGCTGCACTGGGATGATAAAGTCACCTTATTTTGAAATGTGAAAATTGTGTAATGAAAAAGGATGAGAACTCTGTTTTTTGAAAAAGGACATTGTATATATTTTACAAATATAATTATTAATGATAGAAAATTTGCAGCCAAACATAATATTTTTATTTGATAGCTTCTTACTTTAAGTAATATAAAATCTAAAGATAACTAAAATAAAGAATTTCTCCAGAAATTTTAAAAGAAATCCTTAAAATGATAATCTAAAAAGTCAAAGTAAAATGAAACTTTTAAAGTACAATCAGAAGGAAACTAAATCATACATTAAAAAAATGACTTCAACAAAAAACTCTGGGAAAACATGATACCAATTACCAGTAGTAACCAATCAACCATCTTTATCTTCTATATTGGGAGCCACATGTCCGTTTAGAACCATGGCAGTACAATGTATCAATTTAATCCTGTTATATATATTTTATGACTCCATAATGAAATGTAAAATAAGACTGAAAAAATTGAAAACATTTTGTAACAAACTGGGGTTGGTTTATTTTAGATTCAATATATATTTAAAAAAACAATATATATTTTAAAAAACTAGGGACTTCCCTGGTGGTCCAATGGTTAAGACTCCGTGCTCTCAATGCAGGGGGCCCAGGTTTGACCCCTGGTTGGGGAACCAGATCCCGCATGCCACAACTAAGAGATCCCGCATGCTGCAACTAAAAAGATCCCGCATGCTGCAATGAATATCTTGCAAGTGGCAATGAATATCCAGCGCGCCGCAAATAAGACCTGGTGCAGCCAAATAAATATTAAAACAAACAAAAAAACACGGGGAAAAAAACCTATATCCATTCCTAAAAGAGTGCCTGAGACATAGGCACAAAATACATTCTTATCAAATAAATATGGCACTGAATTAAACAGGGGAAAGAAAGGAGAAAAAGAAAGGAAGCTAACTTTTGCTGAGCACATATAAGCACTAGAACATTTGTTAATTGTTCCATATGGCTATAATCTTGTTTAATCCACAAAAATATCCTTACAGAGGCAGGCATTGTCCTGATGAGGAAACTGCCATTAGGAAGGTTAGGAAACATGCCTATGGGTCACACAAAGTTAGTAAGTGAATGAATTGAAATTCAAACCTAGATATCTCTGAATTCAAAGCCCATGCATAAATATACTTACACAAAACATTATCATACTATAAATTACTATTTTAAAATGCTGAAAAACAGGCATACGATTAATAGGCAACACCATTAAGCTAGTGAAAATCAGGATTTTTAAAGAGATACCATTTAATACATAAAAGATATCATACAGCACCATTAAATTACTTCTTCAGACAGAGACTCTTACTAAATATTACCTTTAAGATCCATAGGGATTATAGATTATATAACTACAGTATACTTATACCCTGCTGTGTCACTGGACTGGATTTTCCTTCACATCTTAAAATAGGAAGGCTGAAAATTATAACGGGAAGCGATAGGGGTTACTTTTCTAAGTCTTACTCATGCTCCCTGGCCTGCTTTTCAGTATCTGTTGGAATTTTTATTCCTTTACATTGGGGGGGAAGGGATTATTATAAATTTTAAGAGGTATTTAATAAAACTTTTAATAAAATGTTTTTATATTGTGATCAAAGCTTTACTCCTCCCCCACCACTCAATGGTTTCTAAAAAGCAAAAGGCAGTTTTCCAGTTTTAACAATAAGTATGGTGGGGGAATGATATAACAAAGTTTCCATATAGCAGCAAGCAATGCACTAGGACTTCCTATGCAGAGTTGTAACCACAAAGATTTTAAAATATTGGCCCTTCAAAATTGGAACTTTAGAATTTAGATAAATTCTTTAGTTTGTGAACTGTTAAAAATAACTGATGCTCTGAATTTAATAGAGAAGTTTTAGAAATAATTATATAATTACTATGAGATTTTCTATGTTCCATGGCAATGCCTATCAAACTTTAGCATGCATCAGGTTGACGTGGAGGGTACGTTATGACACAGATTGCAAGGCCCTATCCCAAGAATTTCTGATACTATAGGTCTGGGGTGAGACACAATAATATGTATTTCTAACAATTTCCCATGTGATGCTGTTGCTGCTAGTCTAGGAACCACACTTTGACAACCGGCGCTCTATGGGAAGCTAGGGTAAATCCAACAGACTTGTGTATTGGTAGAGCAGGGCTAGGATTTCTAGTCCAAGACAATAATTTGAATGTTTACAACTAAGAGCAATATGATTTTTCTTCTTTCTATTTTCTCAGAGAAGCTAAATGATTGGTATTCTGTAATTATCTCTGTTTCTGTGTTTGTCCGCATTTGGAAAATATACTAAGAAACTTGAACACTATATTACTATGAAGTTGCAACTGCGATATATTTATGCTGCTGTAAGGTTTCTTCCTCCAGAAGAAACTGGAGGAAGAAATAACTCAAACTTTTGATACGTACTCTAAGGATAATAGTTGATACGTACTCTAATGATAATAGTAACACAACAAGTTAAAGAAAAATGGAAAGTTCTGAGTCATACCAAGAACCCTGGCAAAGTAAAAAATTATCTTTTTGACAAGGCAGCATAATGTAAGACAGCAAAGAATATACTGTATTCCGCAAAAACCATCACTTGCTGAGGCACAGAATACATGAAATAATTCAATACTATTTATTCTTGATCATAATATTATTTTACATTGAACTTAAGTAATGGTTGTTAAATTACTTAGTATGTTAGTTTAAATACATTTTGCTAGAAAGTCATTACGCATATGAAATATTCCTTTGTTTAAAGAAAGAAAATAAATCTTTGGTGAAATTGGTCCTGATTAATCTACTGGATACACATAGGAAATCAGACTAACTACACTGAGGACACTAAGGAAGTTAAATTCAGGAGCCTTCAAAAATATGGGTTCAGTGGCACCATATACATGAGATTTATTGAAAATGAGCAGTCACAAGGTGACATTTAAATGTCAATATTTCTGAAGCTTTTGATAGTACTTTCACTCAAAATATAGCTTGGTATAACAATATATAGTAACACGGTACATAAAATATGACTATACTGGTATGAAGGAAAGGAAAAGCTGGTAACTCAGATTAGAACATAAGTGAGACTCAACTGAAGAGCTTTAATACTAGAGTAAGAAAAGAATTTGGTCAAATAGGAGTTAAAATTATCCACATTCATGACTTTGAAAGGTTCCTACTCTTTCACATAAAGTATCTAAGTTGTTCCTGATGCCATCCTGTCTGGTATCAGCTGTCATGTGAAATGATTTTAAAAGGAGGCTCCAGTAGACAGATCGTAATCTTGTATCCTATTGCTCACTAGAAGGAACCAAGACTGCTTAAAGATAACAAATGCTTTATTTGGGGGAAGGGGGGAAACAAGATGGATCTAGAAAATCTTTTTGTTCTTGGAATGCAATTTTCAAGTTCTCAGCAGCAATGCTGGGATGGGGAAAGGCTTGCTCAAGAGGAGGGCTCCCACATGGGAAGGGTTTAGGCAGTGACATGCGAGTATGGAACACAACAGATAGAGCCAGTTATAAACTTCTTGAATCTCTAAGAAATCCTTAAGTCCAGAAGGATCCTAAAAAGCAGAGATAACATAAAGGGTGCTGTGAAGAAATCTATACCTATTATGAAAAACTGTCTTTCTTTTGTGACAAAAGGAGAGGATAATCAAGATACAGATTCTATAGAAAGTAAGTCTTTAAGCTGTGTTTGTCATTATGTTATGTTGGAAAATAAAGAAGTGTTTACAAATTGCAAGCACTATGATAAGACAGCAAAATTAATAAACTTATGCTGGTTGCTGTTGATCTGACCTCAAGAATATTGTTTCTATTGTTACTAAACAGTGTCTTCATAAGCAAGATAAACAACTGAACCAGTAATAATTAGGCTTCTAAAAGCAAATACGAGAAACAAATATCCAATGAGAAATAAAAACTTGCTTACGGTATAACAATTTTGGGTAGAAAGCCCCAATCCTCATAATAGAAGTGGGGACCAAAAAACACAAGAAGATTGAGCTGTGGACACAGGTTGGGGTTTCTGCACAAGCTGGCATCCTTACTACACCTATAGGATGACATACTAAGGCTTTTTTTTACCTTTTGAGCATAACTTTGGCAGTGGCCCAGCTGAGCCAAGGCACAGTCCAAAAGGACTTGTTAACATCACATTTAATTCTAGCCATATACATATCCATGATATGTCCAGATCATGAGCATATCATATCCTGGAACAAAGTAACTGGTGGCATAACTTTCTTCTTTGCCTAGTGCACCTTTCCCCTTTTTTTTTTTAACAGACTGGTGTTGAGGGTGCTCAATTTGGTTGACCTCTGTGGCATGGGGTTAGAATAACTGGGGTCAACTACTTACTAAGCTCAGAGACCCTCTGGGAAAAGAAGAGCAACCTCAATTACCTGATTACCTGTAGAGCAGTGCTTCTCAAAACTGTAATGTTCTCATAAGCACCTGGGGGTCTTATTAAGATGCAGACTCTATTTCTGGGATGGAGCCTGAAATTCTGCATTTCTCATAAAATCCTAAGTCAGGGGTCCCCAACCCCCGGGCTGCGGACCAGTACTGGTCTGTGACCTGTTAGGAATCAGGCTGCACAGCAGGAGGCGAGTAGCGAGCAAACAAAGGTTCATCTGCCGCTCCCCATGGTTCCCCATGGCTCACATTACCACCTAAACCACCCCCCCCCACACCCCCACACCCCATCCCCCGGTCTATGGAAAAATTGTCTTCCATGAAACTGGTCCCTGGTGCCAAAAAGGTTGGGGACCACGGTCCTAAGTGATGCCACACTGCTGGCCCATAAACCACACTCTGAATAACAAAACTTTATAGACCCATAGATCATACTTGAAAATTTCAAAAGAAGATACTATGTAATAATAGTACCCTAGGAAAAGCAAGTCATAACAAAAAGAGTAATTATGACTTTGAATAGTATTTGTCAACCAAGAAAACAGAAAAACTCGTGTTACTGAAACCAAATAACAACCAAGAATTTTTCAATCCACATATGCAAGAGGCTCTGCAAACCTCAAGTAGGACACATAAGGAAAGCCACATCAGGGACTTCCCTGGTGGTCCAGTGGTTAAGAATCCGCCTTCCGATGCAGGGGATGCAAGTTCGATTTCTGATTGGGGAACTAAGATCCCACATGCTGCGGGGCAACTAAGCCCGCGCACCGCAACTACTGAGCCTGCACACTCTACAGCCCACGTGCCACAACTAGAGAGAAGCCCCCATTCCACAATGAAGAGCCTGTGCGCGGCAACGAAAGATCCCGCGTGCTGCGACTAAAGACCCAACGCAGCCAAATAAATATTAAAAAAAAAAGAAAGCCACATCATAATCAAGCTGCAGAAAATCAAAGACGAAGGGAAAACAATCTTAAAAGCAGTCAGAGAAGAAACATCTTCTTACTCCCAAAGTAACATTGCCCCTACCCTACTCAACCCCACCCCTTCAAATCCATGGGAGCAGCTCAGCCCACTTCATATACACAATGGTTTGTTTTGTACATGCTATAAAAGGAATCTCTCGTCATCTATAGCATCGCTTCAAGAAATTCCTTAAGTCTCTGTCTTCTAATATCCTTCCTTTTCAAGAGGTCACAGCTCTCTACCCTTGGGTTCCATACTTCAGACGGTCTCTTATTTCCCATATTGCCTCAAAGTAGGGCCTAGAGTGCTTTCGGATATTTAACATTAAATTCCCTTTCTCCAGGACTTCCCTGGTGGATCAGTGGTTAAGAATCTGCCTACCAATGCAGGGGACACGGGTTCAAGCCCTGGTCCAGGAAGATCCCACATACCGCGGAGCAACTAAGCCCGTGCGCCACAACTACTGAGCCTGTGCTCTAGAGACCGCGAGCCACAACTACTGAAGCCCGCACGCCTAGAGCCCGTGCTCCGCAACAAGAGAAGCCCATGCAATGAGAAGACTGCTCGCCGCAACTAGAGAAAGGCTGCGCGCAGTAACGAAAACCCAACACAGCCAAAAATTAAAAAAAAAAAAAAAATTCCCTTTCTCCTACTGAAAGATCATGAAGAGGCTAATCACTGTCTGAATCACAGCAGTCTTCAAAGGAGGAATGTGAGCCTACTAGCCAGGGGCTACATCAAATGATCCACTGGAGTGTGGAAGAAAAACATTAGAACTTTTATTTCTATTTATGCTTAAGTTCTCCTTTAAATTTTATGTTTCATGTCTATTTTATAATACATATAATTTTAGTATATTAGTATATGCACATAATATATAAATAAACATTTGTTGTCAAAAATTTCTTACTATGGGGCGAAAATGACAATAGAATACTGTCCCTAGGTACTGGGATTTGGGACACAGCAGACAATTGAAAGGACAGGAGGTAGGCAACACTGTTCATCCTTCTTCTGAAATTAATGCAGCCTTCAGATCTTAAAAAGACACTGAGGGTACTCTCAGAATTAAAAAAAAAAAAAAGGAAAACTGAAGGTACCCCTTGAAAAGAGTCAATTAATAATCTTTTCCTCCTCTCCCAACTGAACCAAGCAATAGAACATTTAGTTGTAGAAAAGTTACACTAATTACAATCGGTAAACTACCTATCGTCACATCACATATATTGCTTACTGTGCATTATGATAATTATACACTCCACTAAAGGCCTGACTGGTTACCTGATTTTAGTATTAAATACAACTTGTAGTTAGACACATGCCATTTTTTTAGGCTGCCCAGGATCTAAACACTATTCCTTTTCTGAAACAGAGTTCTTACCTCAACAGAAGCTGAAAAATGCCACACAGTATGCTTGCTTTCCCAAACTCTCTTGCAGCTAGAGGCACAGGCACATGATCTAGGTTCCCCCAAGTAGACACATCCTCCCCTAACCTTGAACTGAAAGCAGAATGGAAACAATACATCCCAATTTTCACAGGTAGTGGTGGCAAATGCTCCAGTGCTGGTATAGAGTTATCCATTATCATTCACTGGTGCTAGTGGTGCAAGTTGAGGTATCTGTCCCCAGGTGGCAACGCTTGTGGTGTCTTCACAGGATAAGTTCTGGCACATGATTTTGGGCATTATTCCTGGTTACTTATCCTTCCAGCCTGGTTCTCCAGTCCTCCCAGAGATTTCGTGGGCTACTCATAACCACAGCTGGTTTCTGCTGCTCGTAACTAAGACCCTGACTAACCATACATGCTCAATTTTCATAGTTTATTTCTTCATGTAAATTGGTTATCTATTTGTAACAACACAGTTCTTCAGTGACACTACCTTTAAAACAAATAAACCAACCTTTCAAGTGTTTATTCTACATCAAAGTACCCAGTTTTGCAAAATAAAGTCTGTATTTTATACTTAAAAAAATTTGTTTTCAATTGAATAAAATCTTTGGCTTACCTAATCAAGATATCTTTAGGAAGTGAAAAATTACTATTTTCCTAAATGAATTTTAGAGTAAAGTAGCAGAGTCTATAGAAGAATTTCTTAAGTGGTAGCTCTTAGGCCAACTGCACCTAGAACTAACAGGTTGCTTGTTAAAAATGCAGCTTAATGGACCCCACCCCAGGTCTCCTGAATCAAGACTCTCTAGGGTCTGGACTCAGGAATGTACATGTTTTTAAAATTGCAATGGGGGATTTTATGCACACGGAAGTTTGAGTATGGTCTGTCACTTGATAATAGATGACCAGAAATCACAATGTTATTGATCTAGAAAAAGGATCACATATTTACCAGGCTAAGAGTCTCCTTGGATATCTGAGCCTTACAAAAACTTGTAATTATCGAAGTTATAAATACTGAATATACATGGACAGCCTACTTCACTGTAAGGAGTTTAAAATTTGTTTTACTTCTTTTATTACCAAATCAAGGTCCTATTTTGAAAATTTTCAAACACCTAAAAATTCTCAATTGCTACTGGTTATATTTTGGGGTACTTACTCTTAGCACATGTATCAATAACATCATCACTCTTATCCTCTAGACACCAATTAAAGACGGTCTGAATTCCTGACTTTTGACATAAAAGGGAAGTATATTCACTGGTATTATGCTTTAGAATGTTTTGATTGAATCCTACTGTATCATTGAAGCGCCAAGGGTCCTCATTAAACCCAGTCACACAGTAGTCAGTTGTCACTCTTTCCTAAACTAAGAAACAGAATAGGCTCTTCATTTCCTGTTTTTGCCCTCTCATTCACTCACCCTCCCATCCATCCATCCACGCATCCAAACAATAAACACTCAAAGGATATTTGGTATTGTACTAAGTGATGTACAATAAAAAGAAAGTGAGACAGAACCGTCTATGGTGGGAAGAATCCTAAATTGGCCCCCAAGATCTCCCACCCTAATCCCTGGGACTGTTAATATGAAATATACACTGATTACATTCCTTATGTGGCAGAAGGGATTTTGCAGATATGATTAAGTAATTACTAATCAACTGACTCTGAATTAAACAAAAGAGAGACAATCTGGCTAGACCCAATCTCATCAAATAAGTCCTCTGGCTGATAGCAGAAGTCAGAGATTCCAAGCAGGACATACCACTGTTGGCTTGAAGGTGGAGGCAGCCATGTTGTAGGAATGTGGATAGCTTCCAGAACCTCAGAGCAGCCCCGAAACAACCAGCAAGGAAATGGGGACCTCAATTTTATAACTGCAAGGAACTGAATTCTGCCAATATCTGAATGATCCGGGAAATTCTTCCCCTAAGACTCCAGATGAGAGTTCAGCCTGGCCAACACATTGATTTTGGTCTTGTAAGACCATGAGTAGATAACTCAGCTAAGTCCAGTCTTCTGACCTAAAGAGATGTAAGGTAATAAATGAATGTTGTTTTAAGCTGCTAAGTCTATAATGATTTTTTTATTCAGCAAGAGAAAACTAATATACCTTCTTTAAGAAGCTCCCAATCTAGTATGAAAAAATACAATATTGTTCATTGTGACAGTAAAAAATACTGTTCTTTGTGAAGCAAGAAAAGTGCCTGACTGGGGAAGGGGGATGGTAAAGAGAGGAGATGGAAAAAGAGAAGGTAAAAAAGAAGAGGTGCTATGAGTAATACACGAGTTAAGAATGAATAAGTAAGCCTAAATAAAGAAGTACATGAAAAAAGTAAATAAACCATAAATATACAATTTTTAACATAAGTATACAGTGAACAACCATATAGGTGATGAATGTAGGTTAAAGAAGAGAGTATTTTCGGGCTTCCCTGGTGGCACAGTGGTTAAGAATCTGCCTGCCAATGCAGGGGACACAGGTTCAAGCCCTGGTCGCGGAAGATCCCACGTGCCGCAGAGCAACTAACCCCGTGCGCCACAACTACTGAGCCTGTGCTCTAGGGAGCCCATGAGCCACAATTACTGAGCCCACGAGCCACAACTACTGAAGCCCACGTGCCACAACTACTGAAGCCCACGTGCCTAGAACCCGTGCTCTGCAACAAGAGAAGCCATCACAAATGAGAAGCCCGTGTACCACAACGAAGAGTAGTCCTCGTTAGCTGCAACTAGAGAAAAGCCCTCATGCAGCAACAAAAACCCAATGCAGCCAAAAATAAATTTATAATAAAAAAAAGCAACAAGTAAATGGCATAGAAAAAATAATGTTATAAAGGAAAAAAAAAGAATATTTTCAGTACTTCAGAAATACAAGCACCTTTAACCCACTGCCTCCTTTCCTCTAACGTTTTCCCTTTCACCTACAAGTAACCATTATCCTAACTTTTATGGCAATCATTTCCTTGCACTTTTAGTTTTAGCACTTATGAATGATTATGCTTGTTTTTGAACTTTATTTAAATATATTTGTGCTGCATATATAGTGTCATATACTTCACTTGCTCAACATGTTTCCAAGGTTCATCTATGTAATTACATGCAGTTGTAGCTTATTCATTTTCACTGCTGTGAAATCACATAAATATACCATAACTGATTTACCCATTCTATTGATGATCATTTGGGTTGTTTCTATTTTGTCAAATACGAACAATGTTATGAACATTCTTATACATATGTCCTGGTGTACTTCTACAAGTTTCTCTGGGGTATGTACCTCAGAGCCTGGAATTTCTGGCTTACAAAGTATGTGTATTTTCAACTTTACTAAGTATGTTTCAACTCCCACTGGCACTGTATGAGTGCCCCCAATTCTCTATAGTCGGCCCTCAGTAACTGTGGGTTCTGCATCTGCAGATTCAACCAACCTCGGATTGAAAATATTTGGGGAAAAAATTCCAGAAAGTTCCAAAAAGCAAAACTTGAATCTGCTATGCACCAGCGACTATTTACACAGCATTTACATTGTATTAAATCTTACAAGTAACCTAGAGATGAATTAAAGTATATGGGAGAATGTGCATAGGTTATATACAAATACTATGCCTTCTTTATATAAGAGAATTGAGCATCCGTAGATTTTGGTATCTGTGGAGGGTCCTGGAACCATTCCCCTGAGGATACTGAGGGACAACTCTACTTTCTTTCTAGTACTTGGTACTGTCAATCTGTGAGAAGTACCTCAGTTTGGTTTTATTTTCCATTCCCTTGATTACTAATGAGATTGAGCAGGTTTTCACATATTTATCGGTCATTTGTAATTCCTCTTTAGTGAAGTACCAGTTGAAGTGTTTTCTCAGTTTTCTATTGTGTTATCTTCTTGTTTGTAGAAATTCTATACATATTCTGGATAGCATTTGTTTTTTGTATTTATTAGAAATCTCTTACTCTGTGGCTTATATTTTCACTCTCTATGATTGTAGGTCATTTTTAAAAACCCGTTTTTAATGAAAAAACTCAATTACCTAGTTTTTGTAAGAAATATGTTTAACCAGTTAAAATCCTTGGTTTAACATTTCCTTCAAATAATAAAAATCTACAAATTTACAGGAGCAAGGGAGAAAGTTAAAAGTAAGGAAATGCCTTAAATTTTTAGGACTGGTTTCATGATTCTAAAATTAGTAGCATTGCATTTGATATCACTGGCTACCTTAGGAACTCAAAATAATGTTCCTTTTGTGAATTACCATATTAACCATATATTTTCTTCCGAGCTTCAGTGGAATAACTGCTTCATAAATGAACTGAAAAAATAATGAACACGTATGTTACTACTTAAAAGTCCTATTTCACGTTATAATATGCGATAATATTAACCATCTAGCCCCCAAATACAGCCACGGTAAAAGGAAATGAACCCTAGGAAACAAATCCTTGGCCCCAACACTGCTGCCATTCTTCTAGTCTCAACATTGATTTTGTGATGATCTATAACACATCTTCTCACCCCTCCTAAAGGCACCATCCTACTATTTACCCTTCCTATTTAAAAAACAATGCCAGTACAGTTGAGGTCAGATTTTTCCCCAAAGATAAATTTAAATCTTATTTCAGATGGCTTTATACCCAACAGCCATGATCTTCCTCATGGTCTCTGCTTCTCTTTATAAAACATGTGTCTGTTGCGGGAGGGGAGGGGAGTGGGGGTGGGGAAGGACACAAGTAATCTTTTTAAGTCTCTTCCATTGTGTCAGTACAATATAAAAATTGTGCTGTTCCACAAGCAGAAGAGAAAGGAAGAAGCATGTGGATGAGACTATATTAGAGCTTTAGGATTTCTCATTCCAAACAGGAGGTAAAGCTATAAGAGGGGAGTTATAAATGTTGTTTCCTGAGATGTGTTCTTAGCATCCCACATTGCAATTCAATATGCGTATTTCCACAGAAACCTTGTTATAAAGAGTAGTAGTATATACAATATTATATCTATACTTGTGGAACTAGCATACTGGGGGTGGTGGGGGGAGAGGTGGATTACAGAAAACAACAGAATAACATTATAGAAACTTATTTGGTTTGGTCTTCCTTAATGGTGGGTAATTTGAAGCCACAGATTTGTATTAAAACAAGCATGAACATATAATATAGGGTAGAATTCTTAATAAAATTCCAAGCCTTCAAATTTCAAGTTCCCTATTAAGGCAACTTCAAGTTCTATACCCCAGATCTTCTCTGAGATTAGAGGTACTTCAATAAAAATTTGTGTCATTAACACACACTCTTCATAGACAGAGAGAGAGAGAGAGAGAGACATGTGGGAGATCACGGTTTTTAGGTATAAAGAGGTATGAAATGTGAGTTAAGCTGACTTTCGTGTTTAGAAAAAAATTACTTTTTTTGTGGGTGGCCTATAAACCTAGTTGAATTACATACAATATGCAACACTGTTTCTATGAGTAACTGCTTTTGTAATTTTGTTTGTAAATTATGTTTACTTAACATTTTAAAAGTTGCATATAATTTGTTAGAACAATTTCACTTCTAGGAATTTATCCAATAAGAGATAATAATGAGAGATGTAAGCAAAGAGTTATATATATAAAGTGTTCATAGTATTATTTATAACAATAAAAAATTAGAAATAGTCTAAATGCCCAATAAAAGGGATCTGGTTAAGTACAAAGATACAATTAAATACTCTGCAACCATTACAATTCTATGATAAGAAAATGTTAATAGATATGACAATATTTCTAATATACTATGAAGTGGAAATAAGCAAACCACAAAAAGCGGATACCAGGTTTTTCAATATATACATACATGCATTAAAAAAAAAACTTGGAAGAATATGTCAAAATGTTCACAGTGATTTATCTATGCAGTAGTATTATTCCTTTTTTCCTTTCTCTACCTTGTGTATTTTGTTTTTCTAAATTTTCTATAATAAATATGTATTACTCTTACAATTACAAAGGAATTCAAATTAAATATACAGGAGTTTATATACTTGCACAAAGAGCTTCTGATTGTTTGTCATCAGCTGGTTCTATGACAAAAGGACATAGAAAAAAATAGAATATTTTCCCCTTGTATTTATATACTACTTTCTTATTGTAGTAAAAATTACACTCCTCAAGATGCACTGAATACAGAACAAGGAGATATTATCTCTCATCTATCAGACGGACACAGATCAAAAAGAATAAAATCAGTGGGTGCAAAGTAAAGACAACTCATGTACTACTGGTATAAATCTAAGCTGAACAACCCTTTTGGAAGCACAATTTTACAATCTGTATTAAAAAAACCCTAAAACTATGCATCTTTTAACCAATCAGTTATATTTCTAGGAATTTATCCTAAGGAAATAATTAAACAAGTCTGCAAAGACATACGCACTAAGTTACTCTCAGCAATATCATTTGTAATGGTGAGAGTCTAAACAATCCCGAAGTGTGTCACGAGGGTCAATTAAAAGACAGTATATCTATAGTGGACTACTATTAAAAATTATGCTACAGATCTATATTTTCTGATATTGTATCTCATGTAGTGAAAAAATATTAGATGATAAAACAGCCTTTGTATGATCCCATTTTTAGTTTTTAAAAAGTGAGAATGTGTGTGTGTGTGTGTGTGTGTGTGTATATATATATATATATATATATATATATATATATATATATATATTTTTTTTTTTTTTTTTTTTTTTTTTTTTTTTGGCTGTACGCGGGCCTCTCACTGTTGTGGCCTCTCCCGTTGCGGAGCACAGGCTCCGGACGCGCAGGCTCAGCGGCCATGGCTCATGGGCCCAGCCGCTCCGCGGCATGTGAGATCTTCCCGGACCGGGGCACGAACCCGTGGTCCCCTGCATTGGCAGGTGGACTCTCAACCACTGCGCCACCAGGGAAGCCCCGAGAATGTATATTTCATGAAGAAAAAGTTTGAAGACTTCAAACCAGGCTTCATTACCAGTTGTCTCTGGTAAGTGGAATTACAAATGATCTTTAGTGTCTTCTTTATAACTTTTTGTACTACAATGAGCATGTACAACTCTTAATATCGGAAGGAATGATTTTTAAGTATACTAAATTGAAAGTCTGATTAATCAAATAAAATTAGCTTTGGTGTTTTCTACTCTTCTCTTATTGCTAAGGCTCTTAGAAGCTTCCTGATTTGAACACATAATACTCAGTGGATGATAAATGTGTCAGATATATAGTTAATGCCCCTATTAACAAAGATGACATGCTTTAACAGCAGCCTTTAACAAGATATTTCTAAAAGAAAAAATTATATATCCCCTCCCAGCCCTGAGATGCTAGCAAAGATCTTGTAATTATGATTGAGCCCCCATTTGCTGCTACCTCCTCCCTTTGCCTCTGGCCTTCTCAAACATATTTAGGTGTTTTCATTTCTAGTGACCATGGTGGCTTATTGTATTCACGGATATAGAAAGACACTGCCCAAAGAAGTATGACTTATAAAATAAATAATGCAGAAGAAAATTTCAATTCTATTCAGGGCAGTATGCCCCAACATCACTGTCCAATATAACTTTCTGTGATGAAAAAATTCTATTATTTGTGCTGTCCAACATAACAGACAATAGGTCTGTCTAATGTGCTGTCCAATATGACACATGTGGCTACTAAGCACCTGAAATGTGGCTAGTACAACTAAGGAACCAAATTTTTTTTTAATTTTTAAAAATTTATTTTATTTATTTATTTATTTTTGGCTACGTTGGGTCTTCATTGTTGCGCACAGGCTTTCTCTAGTTGTGGTGAGCGGGGGCTATTCTTCGTTGCGGTGCGCGGGCTTCTCATTGCGGTGGCTTCTCATTGCAGAGCGTGGGCTCTAGGTGCGTGGGCTTCAGTGGTTGTAGCACGCAGGCTCAGTAGTTGTGGCTCACGGGCTCTAGAGCGCAGGCTCAGTAGTTGTGGCACACGGGCTTAGTTGCCCTGCGGCACGTGGGATCTTCCTGGACCAGGGCCTGATCCCATGTCTCCTGCATTGGCAGCCAGATTCTTAACCACTGCGCCACCAGGGAAGCCCAGGAACAAAATTTTTAAATTTTAACTTATTTTAATTTTAATAACCACTTACGGCTAGTAGCTACCATATTGGACAGCACTGTTGTAGAAAAATTCACGGTACATATACTGTGGTTGATACAAAATATACATAAATAAGGATCCAAGAAAAATATGATTTCCACTTAAGACCTGGCATTCCAGTGCATATTTCCAAGACTAACAAAACCATAATTTTGTGGTTTACAGATTACTTTTTTGAAAAATTAAATGGCCTTCAGGCACTCCTCATTCTTCTTTACATGGGAAATAAGTACCCAGTTCTTTTTTTCTGCCCCCACCCCCACCCCCCGCAATTCTTTAAAGCCTTAACGCTCACGGCTTCAATAAGACTGTGTTACCCTGGCTCACCCACTACATCTCAATTTGTTTCCTTTTTTTGTGTAATCTTAGTCTTCCCCGTCTGCCATCAACCACAGGCTTTTTCCCAAAGCTGAATCCTTGGTTCCTTGTTTTCGATCTTCCATTCAGAAAAGATTTCTTACACCTTCGACTATGACCCTATTTGCCTTCTGTAAAACAGCACCACTTCACTACATATAATCTTAAACAAAGTCTTAATCTTTGAGACTGCTTCTCATCTGTAAAATAACTTAAGATGGTTACTACGGTTCCTTTGGCTTTAGGATTCTCCTAATTCTAGTACAGGCCTGGTTACAAAACTTTGTTTATGGTTTTTTCTCAGGCTGATTCCTCTTCTTGCCTTTTTAAATGCTGGTGTACCCCATGGTTACCAGTGACCCTCTTTCTCCAAGAATCAGATAAACTCTTCATTATGACTGTCTCAAATTTATGCTATAGTTCTAACTTCACTCTTAAAAGTTCCAGATTTACATTTCTATTTGCTGCTAAAGATTAACTAGATGCGCTACCAGACACTTAAAGTTATCAGGCAAACTAAAGAAACTGTGTAGCAAACTTCTTTGTCAGTGGCTTAGTTATCAAAAACAGAAGTTTCAGGATCAGATGTATCTGAATTTGAATCCCAGTTCTGTCATTTATTAGCTGTGTAACCTTGATCAGATTAATCTCAAGTCTACATTTTTTCATATGTAAAATGGGGTTAAAACTAGTACTTACAACTCATGGTTTTTGTATGTGCATTTTATATATACAGCTTAGTGCAATACCTGGAATATGCTAACAGCTCAATAAATGTTCACTATTATTATTATCAGTAGCATTACCACCTTCCTAGTCCTACAGGTTTAATAGCTCAGTCAACTTGATGCATTCTGTCTCTTTAAAAAAAATAAATTCAGTCAGCATTTGTACACTTTTATTTTCCAATGTGATCTCTGTTTTTCATTCCTGAATTGTTATTGCAGCCGGCCAAACAAATTACTAGATTTTTAATGCTTACAGGTTAGAGTCTCTTCTTGTTTTTGTTTCCACTGTATCATCTAGCATAATGCCTTACACATAAAGTTTTGCTATTATTAGACAATTCAAATAATCTTTATATCTATTTATTCTATTTCATTAGATCCCTTAAGTTCTTTGAGGACAGGGAGTGTCTTGGTCCTCTTTGTATATCTACACCTGAAAATCCCTTAGTCAATAAATGTTTGTTGAATGAATGACTGTTGACTACTCTCCCTCTCTCCAAACCTATCATCAATCTAGCTGCCTCAAATGCAAAAGGTAGCTCTCATATTCTCTAATCCAACCATTTATTCTGATCAAGCTGACCTCCCCACAACTTCATCAAGAGCAGTCTCACTGTACCAGTCAGGACTCCTATTTTGTTTCAAAAAGTCTACTCAGAATAAGCAATAAAAGAATTTTATTAGCTTGCATAATTTGAAAGTCCAAGGATACCGCTAACTTAAGGCCTGGCTATTGATCCAAAAGTTCAAAGGTTACCATCAGAACTTGGCCTCACTCTTTCCATCTTTTGGCTCTGCTTTCAATTTATTGGCAAGCTCCAGGTTCACATTCTATTCTCTCAGCAACCCCAGAGTTCAAAGCATGCCTCTTTCTCAATAGTTCCAATAAAAAATTAACTCTCTCATGTGCTGACAGGAAAATGTGCCTATCTCTGAACCATCACTGTTGCCAGAGGAATGGACTACATTGACTGGCTAACCCTGAATTATGTGCACATCCTTGTGTCGGGGTGGGACCCATTCCACTGCCTGGAATGGCCTTCCTTCTCATTTCTGCCTCCCCAAATCCAAGCTACAACCTTTCTGCCCCCAAAAGTCTTTCATGATTTCTTTTAAGATTTTCCTTGTTCACTGGATCAAGTAACTCATTCCCAAATAAATATTTCCCTTTTTCTAAAGATCTACCTTTTAAAACAAACAGGAGGGGAAAACCTCAAAAAAATGCTGCATGATGAATTCTAATCATGTCAAGTTATAAATGGTATGGGTAATATGTGCTGTTTCTTAAAATGTAAGGACAGCAGCTCTACCAGATACATTCTATACATTAGGAAAGACCAGACCGTGTGGCAAGCTTAATATAACATTCAAATAATTTTTTTGGCTTTAAATTTTCTATAGGGCCCAAACAAAACATTTTAGCTAACAAAAGTTGGGTCTGAATTCAAAGTACCCTGTGTAACAGGTAGTCTATGGTTTTGGAGTTACCTCAAACAGGATTTCAGTTAGGCTCAAATCCCGGCTAACAACACCTTTCTTGGCCTTTAGCTACAGGTCTTTGAGCAAATTATCTTTCTCTCCCAACCTTGGTTTCACTATCTGTAAAAACAGGAATGGTAATATCTATCTGTACGTAAAAAGGCCGTGTGGCTTGGTGGAGAGAAAAGAGTAAGATGGAACCGGGCTGAAATTCTGCCACTAATATTATTTATATGATTCTCTCTGAGTGACTCATCTGTAAATTCTGAGTGATTCCTCATGTGTAAATGAGGGATAATAATATTTAATCCATTGGTTGTTAAGCATTTAACAAGGCAATGTATTTTAAACACCTACCAATGAATAGTAAACAGTGAAAACTCAATCAATGATGTTATCCACATCAAATCACCTCTTTAAAATAATTCAGAGAATATTTCAGTATTTTTGTACTCACCAAGGTCTGCCAAAAATTTCTTACACTTAATAAGTGATATTTCTAACATGCTAGAAATTAATCTAGTCTAATAGGTTATAAAGTACCTTGTAATCTTTTTCTTCCCCTCTACACTTTTTCTGGCCAGATAAAATGTCAGCCAACAAAAAATTTGGTTTATAAAGAAACTATTAAAGTAATAAAAATAAGTGTGGATAATAACAAATTAAAAATTCAGGGCATAGTAAGGAAAAAAATTCATTGAGATTACTTATTATTCTTCATAAATGCCTTTGGGTTTTGTTAGTTAAAAAAATATTTCTTAAAGGCGAAACACACTGGTCCTAGAACTATTTAAAAGCAGGTAAGATAGTGAGCCAGATAAACTCCTGTGATCAACGTATTCTTTAACTCCACGCTTAATGTACTAATACTGAAATGACTCATGCCCATATGAAATCACTATGCTATCCATCTCCTGAACAGTCATATGCCATACAGCCATCTCCTGAACAGAATCGCGAAATCTGGGGTATGAATGACAATTTTAGATGTTGTCTCTCAGAATACATGCAAAAGCCAAGTGGCTGCTCATATTTACATCAGCAAGAAAATTTAATTGTAATGTCGTTCACTAAAAAATACAAACTATATTCAGTACAACTGTTTCCAAAAAGATTAAACAAATAGGTATTTGATTCCTTCCATTTTACACTAGAGCAAAAGTTTCTTTGAAAAGAATAGTTTCTTGAAGTAGTGTAACAGTTTTGCTTATCTTTCTAAAATAAGTGAATCATATGTAATACTTAGCAATCTTTAATGAGTGCACAAACATAGAAGTTAACACCTTAGGAAAGGTATATGAAAATAATTACATCATACCACACTATATATAAGGGGATTGACTGTTTTTAATCTACTCCCCGAGAAAGCTATATTTTAAACACAAGAGAAACATATTATGTTGAACACCTCAGTAACCAGACATTGTTCTCGACAACTAAGAAAACCAAATACTACCTAATTTATTTTCTTTTCTGTGTTAAAAAAATATGTATAAGGCAAACTGATGTTTGTTTTTAAAAAGCATTAAATACAGATACGGTAGGCAACCTATGCATCTTTTCTAAACAGTTTTCTTTCTTCAACTTTTTTTAAGGGGGCCTGAGGAAAGAAGAAAGGAGTGAGAGTCTGAAGGTGGGCTCTCGTTATTTTTGCAAGTACATTTGGTAAGTCACCTAGACGAAGGGGAGAAAGAAAAGTTAAAGCGTTGGGGTTCACACTAAAAACAACAACTCTGGAAAAAAAACGCCTATGCGGGAGTCATGCTTTCCTGACAATGCAGCGACCAATGCGACTCCGATTAAGAGCGTGCTACAAACCTAAATCTTAGTAAAGTCAATTTGGCATCCCCAATACGAAAGGGCCTGCAAAAACCGGGGCGGAGCAAGGGTCTACCTCAGCAGCGGCGCAAGTTAATTTTCTAAGAGGGTAAAACACTCCCCATCAGTCCCCTATGGCCCTCTTTCTCAAGAGATGCTGCTGTCCGCCTCGCCCCAGGCTCGGGGTCTGGCCCGCAGGCCCCAGGGCTGGGTGGGTTGGGGCAGTCGGCTTCTCCTCGGTACCTGGGTCCAGACCAGGAGTAATGGGACCAGTTAACGTAACGACCCGCGATTCTCCGCATCGGCTGCGGCGGCCTCCGACCGCGCCCCGGGCCTCCTGTTGGCAGTGATACCCCCCACCCCACTCACCCGCCCGGGTGGTGTCCGTCAGGTCGTGGTTGGCCGCTCCCCGGGGAAACTCCCTCAGTTTCCGGCCGCTCAGGCTCAGCACCCCGGTTACCGCCGCCTCCTCCAGCGCTCGGTCGAGGGAGCGGCTCCATGAGCCCGGGCCAGGACCTGGGCCTGCCCCGGAGTTCGGGCCGCAGTTAACAACGGAGAGGTTACCTCCCGACGCTACTGGGCCAGAGTACTCTGCAGCAGTAGCCACAGCGACCAAGCCCGCGGCCGCCATTTCCCAGCCGACAACTCTCCGGCCCGCCGGCTCAGCGCATGCGCGGCCAGATGATGGGTGGGCGGGGAAAGGGGCTTACAGACCCCGGACGGGTCCCTTGATGGGCAGGGCTTCAGTGCAGCCCCGCACATCCAGGCGCTGGCCTCCGCCCACGTGAGGTTTCCAAGGGAAATTAAAACGGAACTCACAAATCTGGAGCAGCTCCCTACTCTAGGCTCCCAGCAGCCTTTCTAACATGCCTCAACAAAAAATCTTCCAGACAACTGTTCTCACCAGAATTTCTCTACCTTCCTTCCTCAACACTGGAGGATTAGAGTAAATATTAAGGCTTAACATCGTTGCTGCCAGAAACTTTGGCAGTGAGAGGAGAAACGTTCGACTTCTGTCATTCTATAAGCCAAATGATCCTAATGGAGACTTGTGGATTTATTATTATTGCCTGAGGGAAAAAGAAGTGTTAACCTGGGTCCCAAACTTCATAATTCTCATTGAAAGGGTTGTATAAACCTTCTTCCTTGTACAAAATAGCTTCTTAAGGAAAATAAAACAAACACCCTAAATAGTACCTGTTCTTTAAGCAAAATTTTGTTGAACAAAGCTGGGTGAACGGCATTGAAGTCTAAAATTTTAGTTTGGAACCAGAATTAAGGAAGAGAAAATGATCTGATCATAATCTACATGTGGGAAATATAGAACTGAAGTTTTTTTTTTAATCATTCAGTTACTGAAGAAGTAGAAAATACCACTCCATTTGATTAAAAAATTAAAAAAAATTTTTTGCCCACGCCACGTGGCTTGCAGGATTTTAGCTCCTCGATCAGGGATTGAACCCGCACCCTCTGCAGTGAAACAGTGGAGTCCTAACCACTGGACCACCAGGGAATTCCCACCACTTCATTTTAAACCAATTAGAACTTACATATACTGCAACCAGTCTTCAGCATATTCTTGTTTCTTTCACACATTTAGGCCATTCCTGCTAAATGATGTAAATTTCCCCTACAATCAACTAGTATTTTCTGTGGGAAATAGACTGTCAGTTTTTCCTAGATTATTATGTAATTATGAAATCCAGACAAATAAGCCAATTAGAGATTAAAACCACAAAAAGGGCTAAGTTGAAGTGGTGGGTATTAGCCATCAGAATTCAGAGAAAAGCAATCTTGTACGTCGAATGAGGTTTTGAAACAAACCTGAAGAAAGGCTGGAAGGTGAGAGCAATACTCTAAATTTAAAGGAATATCAGCATGAACACATCCAGGTATGATTTATAATGGTTCTTGTGGAGAACATTGCCACAGGCCAAATAGTTCATGTCAGAGAGTGAAAGAAAATAAGGTTAGAGAGATCCTGTCCATTATTCAAGGTCGGGCTCTTCAATGAAACCTTGATTAGCACTTACCCAACTCCTACATGGAAAAGATTGTAAAAATGTTTAATCTCGGTGCCAAAGCTGATTAATATTGGTTGCTCGGAGAGTTGTTCTGTGAAATTTTTTTTTTAATTAATTAATTTTTGGCTGCGTTGGGTCTTTGTTGCTGTGCGTGGGCTTTCTCTAGTTGTGGCGAGCAGGGGCTACTCTTTGTTGCCATGTGCAGGCTTCTCATTGCGGTGGCTTCTCTTGTTGTGGAGCACAGGCTCTAGGCGCATGGGCTTCAGTAGTTGTGGCATGCGGGCTCAGCAGTTGTGGCTCACGTGCTCTAGAGCACAGGTCTCAGTAGTTGTGGCGCACAGGCTTAGTTGCTCCGCGGCATGTGAGATCTTCTGGATCAGGGCTCGAACCCGTGGCCCCTGCATTGGCGGGCAGATTCTTAACCACGGCGCCACCAGGGAAGCCCTGTTCTGTGAATTCTTGATACTCTGCTCTAGTTTCCTTATCGACAAGTTCCTCATTCAATGTCTCTTATGAACATGGTCATCCCTGGCAAGTAACATTTATCCAATGCATGAGTTGGTTTCTGTTATTCTGGACTCCTAAAATTGTTCTTTTACTCTTAGAAAGACTTTAGGCTATTTAAAGAGCAGGTCCTCATTTTATATTTTTTTAGAGCTATTTCAACCACAATAATTAAAAGCATAACCATATATTCCATATTAATGTTACAATGCTATAGAAAGTTGCCAGATATTTAAAATGCACAGATGTCATCTATATTTGATTACCTATTACCTTCCACATTTACACCAAATTCTTCTGACAAATTCTCTATAATATGGCCTCATTCTTCCTATCTACCTGCACATCTCATTGTAATTACAACATACCATGCTAATCCTGGTCTCTGAACTTCTGACCATGTTTATAGACTTTTGTCACTTTGTCTAGCCAATTAGATTTTAAGGTCCTTAATATGTTTAACTCTATATAATTATCTTCCATATCCTAGACTGAGTGTATCAATAGGAGTTTATGTGCTAATACAGCAGAGGAGGTTAGGAGAAAAAAGAATTACAATTTTTGAGAACAGGGTCTCATTAAGGCCAAAATATCTGTGGACATTAAGTGTGTAGATTTTTGAAGGCCAAAACAGAGGCCTGTGGATACAAGAAAAATGAAGATGCTATATATATACTATTATTAATATATGAGAAATAGTCCTACATAAAGGCTGGAAGAAAAGATAGATCAAGAAGTTAATTTTGAGCCTTCTAAGGATTTGTAGTTTCATCTACAAAGTAAAGGTAGAATATGAGGGAATTCTCATCCTACTCCCTCAATATTCTACATAAAGCAAGGGACAAGATCATCTTGTGAGAATGAGGTAAAGGAAATGGAGTCATTGTAGGGCATTCACCAGAGTCTAGTGATGAATAAAAGAAGTGATGAGAAACAGCTGCAAAAGGGCTGTGAGGGGGGTTTCCCTGGTGGCGCAGTGGTTGAGAGTCCGCCTGCCGATGCAGGGGACACGGGTTCGTGCCCCGGTCCGGGAAGATCCCACATGCCGCAGAGCGGCTGGGCCCGTGAGCCATGGCCGCTGAGCCTGCGCGTCCGGAGCCTGTACTCTGCAACGGGAGAGGCCACAACAGTGAGAGGCCCGCGTACCGCAAAAAAAAAAAAAGGGCTGTGAGCAAAAGGGATACAAGGATTTATAACTTATTCCACTACTGCTCTGTGGTCTGGAAGCAGGAGATGAAAAAATAGGCAATGGGGGTTACTAAATTTTAGGAATAATATAGAGAACTTCCCTGCTTCTTCTTGTGTATTTTACAGGCTGAAAGTTTACTCATTGAACACTAGGGACAAGAGTTTCACTCCAATCTCAGTAACTCTCTCCAGCTCTGCATCTCCCATCATGCAGAAATAAAGTCCTTTCCCTACCTTCACTCACTAGAAATATATTATGGCTACTCCTTTAAGGTCTCACTTTATAAACTCAAAGCAGTAGGATTAAAATCTTGGTCAATCCCATTCTCTTCAAATATAAAGCACAGAAACTGGTTTGTTGAATATATTCAATAAATGTTTGGTCTTACCCTTTCTGACTCCTTTAATAAGAATCACTAATAGTTGACTTTTTAAAACTTTATACAAGAAAGTTTAGACAATGTGATTTTCTTCTTAGAGGAAAACAGAAGTGGAAGTAGAAATTAAACACATACACACTAGGGAAACAGTTTTCCTATTCATCTTTAAACAATAGTAAACCTCATCCAAATACACTGAGAAAAAGGAATTTCAGTTCCAGAATGGTATCACATTTCCTTGTTTTATCAAGCTTTTAGCTGAATAGATTTCAGATAGAAAGTAAACTGTAATGGCAGGGAAAAAAAGAAACATTCGAAGCCAACAATTTATAAACAAATCTTTAAATCCCTATTAATGGTCTGCAATAGTCCAAAATTCTTGTTGTAAATGCTTTGGGTTTTTTGTTATCATTTCTAAAAAGGGGCTAACTCCAAACTGATTATGCAAAAAGAACCTGATTTTAAGGAAAGCTTAAATCACATGCTTCATTTTTTTTACAGTGGCAAAAAACAAGTAATCATGTAATTCTGATGAAACTTTGAAGGTAGACTGATCACAAATAAAGGAATCATTTTCTGCTCTAATACTGCCTGCATTCAGAATGTATGGTATTCATTCTCTGTAGTGCAAAGTCAGCTATTTCCTCTCCTCTTATCTCCTTAGAGTAATATAAATCAGAACAAAAGTTACCCTGACACTGTGTATGCTGTGTGAATTACAAAGCTATTGACAGCAAAATATGATATACGTATCTATTATAACAAAAAATAACCACTGGGCAATAAAGTCTAAGTTTCTTCATACTTAGAAGTGTTTTCGGTACGCGGGCCTCTCATTGTTGTGGCCTCTCCCGTTGCGGAGCACAGGCTCCGGATGCGCAGGCTCCGCGGCATGTGGGATCTTCCCGGACCGGGGCACGAACCCGTGTCCCCTGCATCGGCAGGTGGACTCTCAACCGCTGCGCCACCAGGGAAGCCCAGAAGTATTTTATGATTATAATTAATCATATAATTTATAATTAAAATTGTGGCAAAGTTTATGCCTATTAGAAAAAAATACATAATGTTTGATTAGGAGCACTGGCCTTTTCTAATAGGTCTACCTAACTGGAATACCAAAGTGATGAAATCTCATAATCATCACTGGCGAGTGTATTTACTTACAGTGCTACAAAGGCTAAAGCATGGCTACTACCAATTCTTAGGTATCTGACAAGCCGCACACAATTCCACTACTTTCTGTGGGTGTTCAATTCACAGGAAGTTTATTATGAACTGATAATTAAAAGATCTGAGCTTAAAAAGTGACTCTACCACACACAAGTCTTGAAAAGTTGGGTCTCACTGAACGAAGATGTAAAAAGAGGGGTTAAGCTGGATGATCTCTAAAGGCTCATTCAGCCTAATATACTGCATTCTAAGTAAATTCAATTCTCTATTCTAACTCCTCCTGGCTACTTCCTATTGGAGCTATGAATGAAATAGTCAAAAGGTAGTCAGTGGGAGGTCAATATGAGTCTAGATTGATTTACCAATTTAATTGGTAGGTAGCTTTTCAAACGCTAAAAATTATAGTCATTACAAACTTCTTTGTAACACAGAACAATCTAAAAACCACAACTCAATCTTTATAGCTAAGAATAAACCATGTAAGACCTGTAATATTTTATTTGTTAAAAATGAACAGCTTCAGAATAAATCTAAATGCAACTTTTCCAAAAAATGCCAAAAAGTACAGTGTAAAGCATCTCCTTATTAAATATAAACTTTCATTTTGTGATGCACTGCATCAATGTTTTGGATACACCTTGATGCAAAGGGAAATTTAAGTTGCATCCTGTTAAAAAAACAAAAAAAAGCTTTAAGAACTGAAAAAGGATAATTATAACCACATTCCAAGAAGGGAAAATTTTCCTCCAAAAAAGCATATTCTTTTGTTTATATACATGTTAGCACTCAAGAATTTTAATTTGGCTGTAACAAAGGCAAGATTCTGTATTTAAAAAGAAAATGAATTACAGATGCATGAAGAGCAAAAGTTTAATATACCAAAGACACTTTGTTTGATACACTTAATATCAATATTTGGGGCAATTTTTAAGATTAAAAAAAGGCATTAATAATAGCTCTGTACAATAATATTTAAAATAACAAGAAAACGAAAACATCTTTATACCATATTTTCACAAACTGTTCTAAAGACAGCAAACTCGTGCTCAGTTGTTTTTCCTTTGCTTCAAAATAAGTTACCAGTAATTCTCAACCAGTCTAAAATGTATTGTTCATAGATCGAATCTAAGCATTCATACTTGCAAAAACGTTTTGCACTGAGTCCTCAGCCTATGGAGAGACTACAGTTTACTTTCAAATTGTATGACTGGCTTCCAATAATCCCTTATCAGTAGACTTACACGCAAAATACCAGATATTAAGGATCAGATTTAATTCTTTGGTATAAGCAGGAAACTGTTATTGATAGCTTTCCGTGGCTAGCATAAACCAAGTAACCCAAGGAGCATGAGAGACAACAATGAAGTCTAGTACACACCGCAAAGCAGGCAGGAGCCATGACTTAATGTTTCGTGTTTTTTTAACAGGGAAAATCAACACTAATAATACACTGTTTGGAAACTAACACCTACTTAGAGGTTTCAACATTATAGCAAAACAAAAAGTTAAGCTTCAAAATGACCAAACTTGTAACGTGTAGTCTATTTTGCTGCGTTTTGGCATTATACCCTAACTTATAATTTACAACCATCTAAGGACGTTTAGCACTAGCTTGGCACAACGAACTAACTCCTCCTAACCCTCCAGAGTGTGGGGGGAAAACCCTCTTCTCACCCTAAATACCTGAACTTTATACAAGAAATCAGAAGCAAAGGTACAAAACAAGGTTATAATGTAACTCTATTATCATTTTGCACTTTTACCTGGTGACATATACATTTTTATTTTTAGAGCTGTATACTGTTTAATTTAGCAAACTTAAAGTTTAACTTCTCTAAAAAGAAGTCTAGGGCTTTATGGCTAATTTTACTATCAAAATATTTAAGGGACTCAATCCATTTTAAAATTATAATTATTCTAAATATCATTTGAAGAATTCTTTGTGGACACTAGACTCAAGACTACACTAAATCCAAACAGTATACCTGTGACCTAGGTTTTAAAGTTTCTCTCCTCAGTTACCTGTCTTCCACCTACTACTTCCTCTCATGCTTTCTTCATTTCCTAAACACAAATTATCAGATTTTTACACTAGACTTTCCTCAGAGGAGGCTCTCTATCAGATAACCTTGTAAACACCCATTTATAGCTTTCAAACACTAAAAACACTAACATTTTAAACTGAGCCTATGCCTAGAGTCACATTTCTTGTTAAAAGTTCAGCATTAAGGATTTACTTAATCCTTAATTTACTTAATCCTTAAACTCTGGAGGATTAACCTAACATTTGAAAAATGAACCAAGTTCAGATATTCCCATAAACCTTAAACCCCCAAACTGGAATTCTAATAATTTTTTTATATCCCTAATGAAGAAAAGTCAATTGCACTTATTACATCAACACTATTAAAGAATAAGTGACAGCAACAAAGGGACCTACTTCAAATCCTGAAGACCAAGATTTACCATGGCAAAGTGTAAAACAATGGGCAAAGGTGATGAGATCCTAAATACCACTATCATAAAAATAATCAATTTCTATCTTTCCGCCTTCTTTCTGCTGCATGAGAAACCAAAGAAGTCAAATAGAGAATTGTTCTGTCTGGGCCAACCATGAAATCTTTAAGAACATATAGGTATAGTCCCTGTTTTTCTTTCAGGGCATTATTTATACATGTTAAAAAAAAACAACAACTTCAAAAATAAAAAATAAGAGTTATTTAGCCTTGTGAATATTTTGAAATAAAGTTTCTTGAATTTCTGTGATGCACTCTTCAAAGAATTCGATTTTTAAAAGAGTCATCACTCAAAAGTCCCTTTGACATGGGACCTATCCCACAGTTACAAAGCGGCTTCCTCCTTTGTTGAAAGTGAGAGTGGCTCTTTGTTCCTTCAGGATCCCAAATCGCTCATTTAAAGTCATCCCTGTCTAGAGAAAACGAAACAAAACAAAAATTAACAACTTGACTGTAAGCCACATTTGCTTTGGAAAAATAATGTGATCATAATGGTGATTCATAGTAAAAACAGCTAACATTTCCTGAATATTTATATGTATGAACTCCTTTAATTCTAACAAACACCATATGAAATAGGTGAATTTAGTGAAGTTTAGAGAAGTTAGTTAAGTTGCCTACTTGCAGCTTTAGAATTGAAACTGACTCAGAAACCCTATCTCCTAACCATTATAATATTATGTACTATATAAAACACATACGCTGTAATGCTTACAAGTATATACCCAAAGATTTCTCTATTTGAATTATTTTTAGGGTCTGCAAACACTGCCACCAACTCTAGTGATGCCTCTGATAAAAGTTATTTAGATTTGTGAATATTTTGAAACAAATTTTCTTTAATTTCTGAGTTCATTACAAATACTTAAATCAAATTCAAATCAAAATCTGGTTTTGATTAATAGCAGAAAAAGCACCCCAATTATACTTCATTTCTGAAAGGAAAGTAACAAGTGACAAAATAAAATAAAAATCAGCAAAATAAATTTGGTCGAATTTCCTTCCATACAGAAATTCTTATCTTCAGTTCCAAAGATTCTTATGTCAATGACAAAATGCAACAAATAAAAATTCTCAGCAAATTACAAATAGAAGGGAACTTCCTCAATCTGATAAAAACAACCTACTGCTAACATCATGCTTAATGGTGAAAAACTTAATGCTTTCTCCTCAAGCCTGGGAACAAGGCAAGCAAACATGCTCTCAACACAGAACTGAAGGTCTTAGCCATTATAATAAAGAAGAAAAAGAAAAGGTTTAAAGACTGGAAAGAAACTCTAAAATCCTAAGTAATCTATAAAATTACTAAAAGTAGTAAGTGAATTTTAGCAAGATTACGAGATACAAGGTTAATACAAAAACTGTCAAAACCATGGTGAGATATACCACTTCACCTGCATCTGAATGTCTAAAATCAAATGATAGATAATAACAAATGTTGGCAAGGACATGGAAATATTTAGAACCCTCTTACATGCTGGGAGGAATGGTTCTGCAGCTACTTCTCCAGAAAACAATCTGGTACTTCCTCAAAGGTTAAACACAGAATTACAATATGAACTAGCAATCCACTCTTAGGTATTTACCAAGGAGAAATAAAAACATATACTCATATACAAACACACAAATGTATGTGAATGTACAGGTTTTTGTGTGAGCATATGTACATGAATGTTCAGAGGAGCATTATTCACAATAGACAAAGAATGGAAACAATCCAAATGTCCATCAACTGATAAATAAATAAAACACAGTATATCCATATGGTGGAATGTTATTCAGTGATAAAAAAAAACACAACTGATATTCATTATGGATAAACCATGAAAAAAGCCCATCACAAAAGTTCACATATTATATGATCCCATTCACATGAGATGTCTGAAATAGGCAAATCTAGAGACAGAAAACAGATAGACCAGTGGTTTCCATGGGGTTGAGGAGCATTAGGATATCCTATTTAATTCATTATACAACATTTGTTTTGTTAATTAAAATGTTTTCAGTGAACAGCCCAGAGAAATACAGGGAAAAAAAATTTACCTGTTTTCCAACACTATTTATGTCAAATTGAAGGGGGACACCTTTAGGAACTTTCTTTACATCAGATTGCTCCCGTTTTGTCAAGAATGAGGGCACAGCAGTACGAGTTAATCGTGGTTTCTGAGTTCTACCAGAAAAAAATTAAAAAGAGACCAGTTTAACAATCAAAAGAAGAAAAATAAATCATTTGGTACATAAGACATCTTGACTTGTACACATGTTCAAATGTATGAAGGCTATTTTATTTACATTCTCAAAAGAAAAAAAAAACCAAAAACCTGGTTCTTTTTATTTTTTAAAGTATAGTTATTTACAATATTGTGTTAGTTTCAGGTATAGAGCATAGTGATTCAGTATTTGCAGATTATATTCCATTATACGTTGTTACAAGATAATGGGTATAATTCCCTGTGCTACATAGTAAATCCTCATTGCTTATCTATTTTATATATAGTAATTTGTACATTAATCCCAAACACCTAATTTTTTCCTTCTCCTTTCTCTCTCCCCTTTTGAGTCTGTTTCTGCATTGTATATACATTCATTTGTATTATTTTTTTATAATAGATTCCACATATAAATGATATCATATAGTATTTGTCTTTCTCTGACTTATTTCTCTAAGCATAACATTCTCTAGGTCCATCCAGGTTGCTGCAAATAACAGCATTTCATTCTTTTTTATGGCTAATATTCCATTGTATACATATATACATACATACATACATGTATGTAGATATATATACATACATACATACATATATATATATATATATATACACCACATCTTCTTTATCCATTCATGTCTTGACTACTGTAAATAGTGCTGTTATGAACATTGGGATGCACATATCTTTTTGATTTAGTGTTTTCGTTTTTTCCAGCTATCTACCCAGGAGTGGAACTGCTGGATATGGTAGTTCTATTTTTAGTTTTTTTTTTTTAATTTACTTTATTTTTGGCTGCATCGGGTCTTAGTTGCAACATGTGGGATCTTCACTGTGGCACATGGGATCTTTCATTGCAGTGTGTGGGCTTCTCTCTCTAGTTGTGGTGCATGGGCTCCAGAGTGGGTGAGCTTTCTAGTTGCGGCATGTGGGCTCTCTAGTTGTGGCTCACGTGCTCAGCAGTTGCAGTGTGCTCGGGCTTAGTTGCCCCACAGCATGTGGGATCTTAGTTCCCTGACCAGGGATCGAACCCACGTCCCCTGCATTGGAAGGCAGATTCTTAACCACTGGCCCACCAGGGAAGTCCCTATTTTTAGTTTTTAAGAAACCTCTATACTGTTTTCCACAGTGGATGCACCAATTTACATTCTCACCAACAATATCCCAACCGTTTCCTTTTCTCCACATCCTTCCCGACATTTGTTATTTGTAGACTTTTTGATGACAGCCATTCTGACAGGTGAAGTGATACCTCACTGTAGTTCTGATTTGCATCTAACAATTAGCACTGCTGAGCATCTTTTCATGTGCCTGCTAGCCATCTGTATACCTTCTTTGGAAAAATGTCTACTCAGGTCTTCTGCCCACCTTTTGACTGGATTGTTTGTTTTCTTGGTATTGAGTTGTATGAACTATTTGTATATTTTGAATATTAACCTGTTGTCAGTCACATCATTTGCAAATATTTTCTTGCATTCTGTAGGTTGTCTTTTGATTTTGTTGATGGCTTCCTTTGCTGTGCAAAAGCTTTTAAGTTAAACTAGGCCCCATTTGTTTATTTTTGTTCTTATTTATTTAGGCTTGGAAGACTGATCCAAGAAAATACTGCGATGATTTATGTCAGGGTGTTTTCCCTTTTTTCTCTTCTAGGAGTTTTATTGTTTCATGTCTTAAATTTAGGTCTTTAGACCATTATGTGTGTTTTTTTTTAAACATCTTTATTAGAGTATAATTGCTTTACAATGGTGTGTTAGTTTCTGCGTTATAACAAAGTGAATCAGCTATGCATATACATATATCCCCTTATGTCCTCCATCTTGCGTCTCCCTCCCAGCCTCCCTATCCCACCCCTCTAGGTGGACACAAAGCACAGAGCTGATCTCCCTGTGCTATGTGGCTGCTTCCCACTAGCCATCTATTTTACATTTGGTAGTATATATATATCAATGCCACTCTCTCACTTCATCCCAGCTTACCCTTCCCCCTCCCCATGTTCTCCAGTCCATTCTCTAGGTCTGCATCTTTATTCCTGCCCTGCCCCTAGGTTCTTCAGAACCACTTTTTTTTTTTAAGATTCCATATATATGTGTTAGCATACGATATTTGTTTTTCTCTTTCTGACTTACTTCACTCTGTATGACAGTCTCTAGGTCCAACCACCTCACTACAAATAACTCAATTTCGTTTCTTTTTATGGCTGAGTAATATTCCATTGTATGTATGTGCCACATCTTCTTTATCCATTCACCTGTCGATGGACATTTAGGTGGCTTCCATGTCCTGGCTATTGTAAATAGAGCTGCAATGAACATTGTGGCACATGACTCTTTTGGAATTATGGTTTTCTCAGGGTATATGCCCAGTAGTGGGATTGCTGGGTCATATGGTAGTTCTATTTTTAGTTTTTTAAGGAACCTCCATACTGTTCTCCATAGTGGCTGTAACAATTTACATTCCCACCAATAGTGCAAGAGGGTTTCCTTTTCTCCACACCCTCTCCAGCATTTATTGTTTGTAGATTTTTTGATGATGGCCATTCTGACTGGTGTGAGGTGATACCTCATTGTAGTTTTGATTTGCATCTCTCTAATGATTAGTGATCTTGAGCATCCTTTCATGTGTTTGTTGGCAACCTGTATATCTTCTTTGGAGAAATGTCTATTTAGGTCTTCTAGCCATTTTTGGATTGGGCTGTTTTTTTCATATTGAGCTGCATGAGCTGCTTGTATATTTTGGACATTAATCCTTTGTCAGTTGCTTTGTTTGCAAATACTTTCTCCCATTCTGAGGGTTGTCCTTCGGTCTTGTTTATGGTTTCATTTGCTGTGCAAAAGCTTTTAAGTTTAAGTAGGTCCCATCTGTTTACTTTTGTTCTTATTTCTTTTGGCTTGGGAGACTGATCCAAGAAAATACTGCTATGATTTATGTCAGGGTGTTTCCCCTTTTTTCTCTTCTAGGATTTTTATTGTTTCCTGTCTTACATTTAGGTCTTTAGACCATTATGAGTTTATTTTTGTATATGGTGTGAGGGAATGTTCTAATTTCATTGTTTTACATGTGGCTGTCCAGTTTTCCCAGCACCACTTGTTGAAAAGACTGTCTTTTCTCCATTGCACATTCTTACCTCCTTTCTCATAGATTAATGGACCATAGGTACATGGCTTTTATTTCTCTCTATTCTGATCCATTGATCTATGTGTCCTTTTTTGTGCCAATATCATGCTGTTTTGACTATTGTAGTATAGTCTGAAGTCTGGTAGGGTCATACCTCCAACTTTGTTCTTTTTTCCTCAGCAGGTGCTTTGGTAATTTGGGGTCTTTCGGGGTTCCATATAAATTTTAAGATTGTTTGTTTTAGTTCTGTGAAAAATGTCCTGGGTATTTTGATAGGGATTGCATTAAACCTGTAGATTGCTTTTGGTAATATGGTAATTTTAATAATATTAATTCTTCCAATCCAAGAGCATGGGATTATCTTTCCATTTCTTTGAATAATCTTCAGTTTCCTTCATCAACGTTTTATAGTTTTCAGCATATAGGTCCTTCACCTCCTTGGTTAAGTTTATTCCTAGGTATTTTTAAAATGTAATTTTAAATGGGATTTTTTTTTTCTTTAACTTTCTCTTTCTGCTTTTCATTATAGTGTATAGAAACACAACAGATTTCTGAATATTGATCTTGTATCCCGCAACCTTGCTGAATTCAAAAAAATACTTGGTTCTTGACTGACTAATCTAGAGACTAAAATTTATAAATCGCTCACAGAATACCTCTGTAAGTAGAACTACAAACTTTTCAACAATTTGGAAGGATTGGCGATTTCCAAGTCTTGATCTTCTACTAAAATAAAGCAACCTCTAAAATCGTAGAGAATCATCCTAGGTTTTCACTTCAATCATTAAAATGGCTAGATAGTTAAAAACAAAACTCCATAAACCTAGAAAGTTGAAAAAAAATTTTATTATTTTATTTTATTTTTACAATATGTTCATCACATCTCACAGAACTGATTTCATAACCTACTAATGGGTCACACACATAATGTGAAAAATATCAACACAGAGATATTTTCCTCTGCTGTGTTAGAAGCCTGAGTACGTCTGCAAGAATTTCCAAGAAACTAGCCAATCTGCTAGACTACTGGCTGATACAGGACTTTAAATTTTAAGTATAGAGCTTAGATTTTCATTCCTGATACTTTTTGATGTGAAAAATTTAAGAGTGCCAATTATGGTCTGGTCTATGGCTAGGTCAACTATCAGGCTGAATTTGATGATATGGTTTTAGAACTTTCTTGAAATGCATCCTTGACCTCCGGCCCTGTGCTTTAAGTCTCACATCTTGCCTGTCAAATCGGGGTTCAGTTCACCCCCCATCCCTAGGCAACATCACTTCCGGCTTCAACCTAGAAAGTTTATAATGCAATACATATAATGGAATGGTTAACTAAATTAAGGTCATCTAGATAAAAGAATACATTATGAAGCCTTTAAAAAGAAGGCAGATCTGTATGTAATGAAAAGTAAAGAAGTCCAAAGCATACTGGGGGGAGGGGGAGAAGGGAGCAAGTATGCATGGTATTATCTCATTTATGATTATACACAAGAAATAGATGTACATAGTATGTTATATGGGCACCAATTTTTAAATAAAAATATGAAATTGTTAAAAGTGGTTACTTTGGGGCTGTAGAACCAGGAATCAGGGAGCTTTTACTTTTAACTTTTTTTGTTATTTTTGATTTTTTTGTTTGTTGTTTTTGGGGGCCATGCTGTGCAGCTTGAGGGATCTTAGTTCTCCACCTGACCAAGGATTGAACCTGGGCCTCAGCAGTGAAAGCGCCTGCCGAGCCCTAACCTCTGGACCACTAGGGAATCCCCTACCTTTAATTTTATATTATACTATTTCCACTTTATACCACAAGTATTACTTTTACCCTTGTCTCAGTTTATCCTAACATAACCATCATACTCTGAAGAAAAGTCAAATATTTCTCTATTATCTTATAGAGAGAAGTTATAATTTTTGCAAAATCTAAAAAAGACTTACACTGGGCACTGCACTGCTCCTGGATTATCAATGGATACAGTCAAAATTCCTCCATTTGTGGTGGAAGTCCGCCACCTAGTTTCAAAAAACCAAAAATTTCATTAAAATGACAGTTTATGTATCCTATAGTGTATTCCACATTAAAACATACATTTTAAAGTAGCCATTACTTTTTCTTAGTTTTTTAGGATATACAGACACCTGGGCCCCACCATGATATAATTAATCAGCATCCTGGGTGTAAGAACTAGACACCTGAATTTATTAAATATTTTTCAGTGTAACAAATATATGCACATAAAAAAATCAAATAATACAGAAAGGCTTCTAATAAGAAACAACAGTCCTTTACCCCACTATTCTCCCTTTCTGCTCCCCAGAGGCAGCACTTTTAACCTTTCCTGTTTTTCCTGCTTGCTAGTTACTTCCAGTTCACTAAACAAAATGCATATGTAATACTATCTTGCTATGGTAAGGATTCAGCTCATTACACTATCCTCTAGTTTCTCTTCCTACCTCTAAACGTTCTGATGGCTATATCACTATTTTACTTCCATTATAACTTTAAATATACTAAAATCTCTTTTTTTAGTAGTGTCTCTTGACATTATCCCCTACCCAATTTGTATAAACGGATAGTAGCATCTCTAATTCCTTCCCTCCACCTCTTCACCCATTTTGTACCTCTCACTTTTTATCAGCTTTACTTTTATATTTATATTGGTCAAAATCTGACATTTATATCACACTGTTACCAAATTAAGTATTTTGTGCTTTTTTCTACAGATTGATTCTTAAAGTTCAAAACAAATAAGCTGCATTTACATTATTACAATTATGTAAATACTGTTTATTGCAGAAGCAAATATGTCATGATCATTATTTCCTTTCTTTTGGTTTCCAATGCCTGACTCCTGTGCAAAAGAATATTGCCAGCGTCAAGTTCAAATAGTTGCCTTTCTGACACGCCAATTGCTCAAAATCATGCCCATTATAGATGGCATCATATCTGGACAATGATCATGTTTTATATGCTCTGTTTTCACAGAAGTAGCCATAATTTTAAATGATTTAATTTTAAAACCTGATCATATTGATGGAGTGTTACAACTCACACTTGGGGAGTGCAATTCTAACAGACAAAAATACATTCTTGAAAAAAACCTTCACGGGGTAAGGAGGAAAAAACAATATGTGAAAAGAAAACATCCTATTGTTTTTAAAAATCTATAAATTTTCTAAAAGCGCTACTGGATTTTATTCTATTTATTCCCTGAATTGGTTCATTTGTATGAAAGTAGTTATAAAAAAATAAAGAGCTGTTTCATTAAAAAGGAATAAACAGGCAAGAAAAAAATTAAAATACAGAGTAATGTATTTGGTGCTAAAACTTACAACACTGACATGTGAAAATGAAAAAGGTTTTTGGGGAAAAAACAAAAACAACATAGGATTTATTTATTTCAGGCTCAATGGTTAATTCACTTTGGGTCTCATTTAATTTCTTTTCGACTGGGGTACAAAGTAATTTGGGTCACTACTATTCTGGGAGTTTTGAAATGACATCTTGAAAAACAAATTGAAACTTACTGACGAGTTCTCTTTGCTACTACATCGTCTAGCAGTTGTTCTGAGTTCAACTGGGCCTGAACCTGAAGGGAAAAAAAAAGCAGTAGATCCCATAGAAAGCAGAGGATCCCATAGAAAGCAGAGGATTTGAATCCAAAGAGCTACCCTGCTCTGTAACTTTATAACCCAGTGTGGTGTGTGAATGCAGGAGAGGGGCATGTGCCTATTCTAACAACACCTCTTTGTTCAGGTTCCTGTATCAGAACAAGTAGTAAAAAGTTTATTCCTAAATAACATGTTAAATTCTTATAAGACACTGCCACTGAGGACAACAAAAGAGAAAATAGAAAAAAAAAAAGGAATTAATCTAATGTCATGTTCTCCATATTCTAAACCCAAACCCTACCTCAATCATGGGCCATGTCTATGATTGAGGATTACTAAAGGTGGATGTTCAGGATCCTTTGTTTGGGTAAAAAGAAAACACTACCAAGGGTTTTTTATACCTTCAGGCCTCTCCTGAAAAGAAAAGTTGCCTGACGAGTGTCTTTCTGATGACTTAATTTATTTCCACTCCTGGTAAAATTGGCTGGAATGTTATTTCTGCAACAAAAACACGTACACCATGAATAGTGTGGGCCACTTAACAACTTTCAAACATCTTGAAAAGATAAACAAAAATATTTAAATTCATAGGATGAAAATCTGAGGTACACTAAACACAAAGACTCTGAATTATACCCTTGTTTACATGAAGCTATTGAGATCTGATTTACAAATACCTCCCTCTGTAGCAGACTACATAACAATGTGGTTAATTCTGACCTAATTTTTCTTACAAATATTCAACTGTCTAATATTCTGACATATAAGGTCTCTTCTGAAGACACTGAAATAACATTTTTAATGCTACTTTCTAAATTTGGTAAAAGACATAAATGTACAGATTTATGAACAGGATTAGTACAAAGAAAAGCACACCTAGGCACATCATGGTCAAACCGCTGAAAACAAAAAATGAAGAGAAAATCTTGAAATATAACATCTTTTCCAATTTTCTCTCCTTCACTCAGAAACCTTCATATATTAATATAAATCACACAGAAACTTACACTATTCCACTGTTTGCTCTCTCCTGCTTAGAACATTGTAATCTTAATTATATGTTTGACTTGACTTTCACCAATTCCTTTCTAGTTTCTATAGAAAGTTGGTAAAACATGAGAAAACAAATTTTCATTTCTGTCTACTTATTTATTTTTATAAATAAATGTTTAACAGGTCACCTAATCTTACCTCCAAACTTATAGAAGCTCAAATGCAAAATTTCCCTGCCAGCCCAATTAACATGGGCTCATTAATGGTTCATGTAATTGACAAGCTCTTATTTGAGAAGTTTCCCTTTTCCAAAAAAGTACTCCGAAATGATTCCCAAAAGAAAAAGAGATGACAGTTGAATAAAGCTGCAATTGTAGCCATTCCACTTATACAAAAACTTCATTTCAGGGTTTTTTGCTTTGAATTATCTTCTATAAAAGATGAATAAAAGGCATTTGAAACTGAAATAATAAGAAAACTTTGCAGCCTGTCAACTACTTTATCCTTACAGAGAACAGAATACCATAACGATAGGCCACAATTTTTAAGTTTTGTTATACTTTTTTTTTTTTTAATTTATTTATTTGGTTGTGCCAGGTCTTAGTTGGGCAGGTGGGCTCCTTAGTTGCAGCAGGCGGGCTCCTTAGTTGTGGCATGCAAACTCTGAGTTGCGGCATGCATATGGGATCTAGTTCCCTGACCAGGGATCAAACCCGGGTCCCATGCATTGACAGCGTGGAGTCTTAACCACTAAGCCACCAGGGAAGCCCTGTTATATCTTTTTTAAATTAATAGAAAAATAATTTCAGCTTACGAAGCATTCATGCAAAATTCTTTCAGGTTTGCTTTTCCCACAAATAACATACACTGCTTTACTAAGAGCCACTGAGACTATATAACAAATTCAGCTTTCAGAATTCTCAATTTTGAATAATTCTGGAAGAGGTGTTTTTACCAAAACGATCACCTTTTGCAATTTTACTCTATATGTCAAGAAAGAGAAAGACAGAGAGTTATGCTTTTTTAAAACGTTTATAATCAGTTAAATTCATCAATAACACTGGTTCCAAGAGATAATGAAGCTATTACTGAATACGTCCATATTGGATTTTCAAACAGACATCCCAAATATCTGTCGTGAAAATGACTAGATACCTACAAACATCACTGCAAATTCATTTCTTTGAACTCTCAGGGCAAGAAGTCCATCTTTATTTATGATGTATAACATAACACTGTCTTATATTTGAGTACTTACTTTCTATTTAACTGGTTAGGTCTCTTGAGAGCTGCAACTGGTTTTCTCTGTACTTCATTTTGTCTCAGAAGGTTTGCCTTCCTTTTTAACGCTGGAAAATATCGCTCTATATTCTTTCAGAAAGCAAGAAACTATGTTAATTAGATTGCTTTTTGCTCTATACCCTACTATAATAAATATTTCTGAGGCAGAATGGACAGGGACTGACCACTGCTTAGATGTACAGGTTGTGCTAAAACAACTTGAATATTTCCTGTCTAAGTGACGAAAAAGATAACTACATTACACTTAAAATACTTGCAACAAAAGAAGAATTCAAGCAGAAGAATGAATTTTTTTCTATTTTGGTTATGTTCAGTTTGAGGTATTCTGAGGGATGCACAGGTGATGAGGAAACATGGCTCTGGAGCTCAAGAGAAGAACCCTCTAGAGAGCCAGAAATGTAAATTAGGGAATCTTTTATATAAATATGATTTTGATATCAAGTGAAGAGATAAGAGAGCCAAGATCCAAAACAAATGTGTGAGAAGGAAAAAGGGAGGTTGTGATAGCAAAGAAGTCTGAGTAGAAAAACAAGAATTAAGAAAACTCAATGTCATAGAAAATAAGCACAAGAAATGTCCACTTTTTCTCCCTCTACATATATAAATTCAGTCCATCATTAAAGCCTAATTCAGGTTTCCATATTTCCCATGAAGCCTTTTCTAAAGTCTCTGACAATATGGACTATATCTTTTATTTAATCTAGATTCTCTTATATTTTGAGAATCTGACAAGGGATTAATCTTCAAAATATACAAACAGCTCATGTAGCTCAATATCAAAAAAATAACCCAATCAATAACTGGGGGGAAGATCTAAATAGACATTCTCCAAAGAAGACATACAGATGGCCAAAAAGCACATGAAAAGATGCTCAACATCGCAAATTATTAGAGAAATGCAAATCAAAACTACAATGAGGTATCACCTCACACCAGTCAGAATGGCCATCATCAAAAAATCTACAAACAATAAATGCTGGAGCAGGTGTGGAGAAAAGGGAACCCTCCTGCACTGTTCGTGGGAATGTAAATTGATACAGCCACTATGGAGAACAGTATGGAGATTCCTTAAAAAACAAAAAATAAAACTACCATACGACCCAGCAATCCCACTACTGGGTATATAACCTGAGAAAACCATAATTCAAAAAGAGTCATGTACCACAATGTTCACTGCAGCTCTATTTACAATAGCCAGGACATGGAAGCAACATAAATGTCCACTGACAGAGGAATGGATAAAGAAGATGTGGTATATATATACAATAGAATATTACTCAGCCATAAAAAGGAACAAAATAGTGCCATTTGCAGAGACATGGGTAGACCCAGAGACTGTCATACAGAGTGAAGTGAATCAGAAAAAGAAAAACAAACATCGTATAATATCCCTTATATGTGGAATCTAGAAGAATGGTACAGATGAACTTATCAGCAAAGCAGAAATAGAGTCCAGATGTAGAGAACAAGCTTATGGTTACCAAGGAGGGGAAGGGGGGAATGGGACAAATTGGGAGATTGGGATTGACATATATACACCACTAAGTATAAAATAGATAACTAATGAGAACCTACTGTTTAGCACAGGGGACCTCTACTCAATGATCTGTGGTGACCTAAATGGGAAGGAAATCTAAAAAACAGTGGAGATATGTATACCTGTAACTGATTCACTTTACTGTACAGCAGAAACTAACACAACGTTGTAATGCAACTATACTCCAATAAAAGTTAAAAAAAAAAGAATATGAGAAGTATCACATAAATATTGATTGACTAAAAACCACAAAAATTACGATAGTCTTCATTTTCATGAATGTTTGGAAAAGAAGTAAATGGAGGAATAAAGAATATTAAGAGTACAGAAGAAATGCTATGAAATCAGACTAACGATGGCCCATTCCGAGCTTTGTATTTTGTCTTTAATAAAAATACCAAGGCTCATTTTATAGGTAAATGTAAAAGTTCCTTCTATGATACTACTGTCACATGTTGTTTTCCTTCAAAATACCTGCCATATTATAATCATATAGTTATTTGTGTGATAAATTATTTAATATTTATTTGAGTTCTCCATGAAGACAGGGATTTTCTATTGGGTTACTGCAGAATCCCTTGCGTCTAGGACATACTGAGTATTCAGTCAACATGAAGTAAATGATGAATACATGGACAAGAACTTTAACAATCCATTAATATATGGGGAATTTGTGTTCCATGAATCTAAGGTTTGTACATGTGTATAAAAGTGTTTATAAAAAATATCTAAGGATAAGTTTTTCTTACAGAATTTTGAGATAAAAATTATTCCTTGAAGGAAAGAAATTAAGGTAGTTTATTTTTAATGCTATTTTATTAAAGTAATATTTACATACAATAAAATTTTAAGTGTACAGTTTGATGAAGTTGGGTAATTACATGTAATCATGGAACCACATCATAATCAAGATATAAAACAGTACCCTTACCCTTAAAAGTTTCCCTGTGTCCCTTTGCAGTCAATTTCCTTCCCCCACCTGACTCTAACCCCAGGCAATGACTGATCTGTCACTATAGTTTAGCCTTTTCTACAATTTCAAATAAACAGAATCATAGTACATAGTGTTTTGTGTTTGTGTTCTTTTGCTTAGCATGATGTTTTGAGATGTACCCACACTGTCTTGCGCATTAACATTTATTCCTTTTTTATTGCTGAATAGAATTCCATAGTATGAAGATAAGGTATTTATAAACTGTCAAAATCAGACAAAAGATCAAAACTACCCATTAGCAGAAGATAACTGCTATATATGCAGCAACAACAAAAATTTTTTAAGTTCACAGAAGTACTAAATGGTTTAGTATTATTAGTCAAGTTAAAAGTTCTACAAAACATAACATACCCTCAGTTTTAGGAAACTGTGAACCTAAAACAGAAAAGTTACAGTATTGACATTGACAAGGTTATATATTCCAGTAGAAGAATCCCTTACAAACTTTTACTTGGCAGATATTTTAAGCTGACTTTCTCTAAACAAAAGAAAATTCATTCTTAGAGACAACCATTCCCCTCCAGGCATAGCCATTTGCTCTCTCAGTAATTACTAGTAATGTAAATGAGTATGCTATCTTTCCCACTTAGTAATTCACTTCATAGGTAAGAAAATGTACATTTTTATTGAAATAAAATCTCACTAATTCATATAAACTGTGGAAAGGAAGAGAAAAAGTAACAAAAAGTCTAATTGTGGTCAGGACTTTTTTTATGGTATAAAATTTCTAAGTATATGCAGCAATTCAAGGACAATTAACTTACTTAGGTAATTTGTTTAATGACTAGAAGAGGATGGTTTAAGTTACTTATATGTAAAAAAAAATTTTCTAAACTGCTAGAAAATGATCTGCTTCACAAGTACCACAGTCGATTCTGTTGAGACATTAATCTGTATTCAGGTTGAGAGAAAGGTTCTTAAGAAACAGCAAATTTCAAACCATACCTTTTCCAAAATCATTCAAACTTTAAATAAAAGGATCTCACAATTCAGCACATTCTCTTTCAATTTTCACTATTTTTAAACAACTCAAAAGACTACCACATGTGGTAACTTAAAATTTTTACTGGAGCAAGTTCTGTAATAAAGTTTTAGAGAATAGCTGCTGGTGATAGCAGAATTGAAAAGTTAAGGGGTGAAGACAGTTGTGGTTAACCAGAATACAGATACTTAAGACAATTTAAGAAATGAATGTCCTGAATTTTTGTATTAAAATATGTATTACTTTCATAATCAGAGAAACAAAAGGGGTTAAAAAACAGCAGGGTGGAACATTAAATTCCTTGGTGGCTCAGACTTACTAAACATAAGAAGTTAAAGAAAAACCATTTGTGAAACTATTTTAAGTAATGCTTTATACAGCCAATTCAAAAATTACTCATTGAGATGTAATTAAAAATTCAGTTAAGATTTGAAAAGTAGTTAATTTATGGTGGGTAAATAATTGTAACTCTAATTAAAAGTATCAACTAGGGGAGATAGGTATCCACCCAAGAGAAATGAAAACCTGTGTCCATACAGACTTACAGGCAATGTTCACAGCAACATATTCACAATACCCAAAAAAGTGGAAAAAACCAAAATGTTGTCCATCAACTGGTGAATGGGTAAACAAAATATTCATACAATGAAATATTATTCACTAATAAAAAGAGATGAAGTACTGAGACATGCTACAACATGATGAACCTCAAAAGTATTATGGCTAAATGCCAGCCTACATACTATTGTATGATTCCATTTACAGGCATACCTCGGAGTTACTGGGGATTTGGTTCCAGACCACTGCAATAAAGCAAATATCACAATAAAGTGAGTCACATGAATTTTTGGTTTCCCACTATATATAAAAATTTATACTTATGCTATACTGTAGTCTATTAAATGTGCCACAGCATTATGCCTAAAAAAACAACGTACATACCTTAATCTAAAAATGCTTTATTGCTAAAAATGCTACGCATCATCTCAGACTTCAGCGAGTTGTGATCTTTTTGCAATAGTACCATCAAAGATCACTGATCACCATAACAAATATAATGATGAAAGAGTTTGAAATATTGCGAGAATTACCAAAATGTGACACAGAGACACAAAGTGAGCAAATGCTGTTGGAACAACGGCACCAACAGACTTGCTCAGTGCAGGGTTGCCAAAAATCTTCAATTTGTAAAAAGACGCAGTATCTGTGAAGCACAATAAAGTGAAGTACAATAAAACAAGGTATGCCTGTATATGAAATATGCCAGAAAGGCAAATTTATAAAATATCTACAGCAAGTAGATTAGTGGTTGCCTGGGGCATATCACAGGGTATGACTGTGAATGGACTTGAGATTTCTTTTTAGAGTGATAGAAATGTTCTAAAATTAATTATTGTGATGATTGTTCAACTCTATAAATTTTCTAAAATTCACTGAATTGTACACTTAAAACAAATGAATTTTATAGTATAAAATTATACGTCAATAACCTGTTAAAAACTGCAGACACACACTATCCCGTTAAAAACTTCACACACACACACACAGGGAAAGGCAAGAACCTCTAAAAAAACTTATATTTGAGAATGTGGAAATTTAGGTATTCTTCATGAATGACAATAATTATTATTTAATTATTGAATTTTTTATATAAGCCCCAAAGTACTATATTAAAAAAACCCAAAATATTCAAATAAAATGCTCTCTCAAGCTCATTCACAGAAATATTAGTACGAATAAAGGAAAAGGGTTTCTTTCTCTTTTTTTAATTGAAGTATGGTTGATTTACATATTGTGTTCGTTTCAGGTGTAGAGCAAAGTGATTCAGTCATAAATATATATATATTTCAGATTATTTTCCATTATAGGTTATTATAAGATGCTGAATATAGTTCCCTGTGATAATACAGTAAATCCTTGTTGCTTATCTATTTTACGTATAGTAATTTGTATCTGTCAATCCCATACTCCTAATTTATCCCTTCCCCCTCCCCATCCCCTTTGGTAACTGTAAGTTTGTTTTCTATGTCTGTTGAGTCTGTTTCTGTTTTGAATACAGACTCATTTGTAAGGAAAAGAGTTTCTGACTCAGGATTAGCCATCATCCTACCTTGTCACTTAGAGGTGGTCGATTCATAGGACTAATTCCTTTTCGAATTCCAGTTGCTTTCCTAGCTGCAAGTCCAGTGATAACTCCATAAGGACGTCTCTTTCCAGGCATCACTCTTCCTCTACGGCTCAGACTATTCTTACCAAAACCTGGAGGAGAGGAGGAAAAAAAAAAAAATCAATCTAAGACTGCAACTGAGTGACACACAGGTCACAGGATATTCTATTTCTTAAGTAGGGTGGAGGATATGAGAGTTTTTTTCATTTATTATTATTCATATAATATTTCTTATATTATTATTATATTACTATTTATATAACTTCTTTAAAATTACATAAAATATTTCACTTTTAAAGAGGCAATAAGCTATTGGAAAGGGTTCTGCTGCTGTAATGGACTGCAAAGGACTAGAGGATTCTCACATTTCCCCCCAGCTATCCTCTCTTTGGCATTACTTTCTCAACAAACAGAACAGTCTCAACTTTCCCTGTGCAGCATGGTAGCCACTAACCACATGTGGTTATTGAGTACTTGAAATATGACTAGTCTGAATTGAGATGTAACAAAAGAATGTATAATATTTCATTAATAATTTTATATTAATCATATTTTAGAATGATATTTTAGATGTACTGGGTTAAATAAAATATATTATTAATATGTGGCTCATATTTTATTTGTTGGATGGCACTGATCCAGAGTGGAATCACTATCTCATCTCCTATTTTCTTACGATGTTGCAATCTGGCTTCTTTGTTTTCAGTCTTATTATATTCAAACTGCTTTTGCTAAAGTCTGCAGTAAACTCCAATGGATATATATTTTAATCTCTGCGGCATATGATATTACTGACTTTGCTTTTCCATTATGTATCTTACCTATTTAAATACTTATTTTCTAATTATGAAAAAGTAAACGTGCTCAGTACAGAAATCTTAAAAACATATAAAGTACAAATAAGAATATAAAAGCCACCACCATTAGCCCACCACTTAGAGACAACAACTACTAACATTTTATATTTTTCTAGTCTTTTACTTGTATACATACATCTCAAATTAACACTTTTAGTTTCAACTGTCTTTAAGCAACTCAAAAGACTATCACATGAGGTAATTCACAATTCTGTAGTACCATGTGCCCAGAAAATGGACTGAGTCAATCTTCCAGCAACCACATTTCACTACTCCATATACTACTTTGTATGCTACATTAACACTGTATTGTGAATATTAATCCTATGTCTTTAATATTCATACTAATCATTTTAGTTACTTCTAATGTTACACTATTATAAATAACATTGCAATAACACTACAGATAACATTTTTATACACATCCATGATATTTCCTCAATATATAAATTTCCAAAGATCAAAATGCTGTATCAAAGAGTAAAGCAAATTCTAAAGGATTTTGATTCATATTGTAAAAAATCCCCTCCAGAATAACTATATTTATTTATATTCCCAGGAACATAAGGGTGCCACTTTTTCCGTATCATTGACAACTTTAAATATTATTCTTTTTAATCTTTATCATTTAGCGTTTGAGATTGAAAAAAACAACTTGTATTTGGTAGTTTACTAGTAATAATGAACACTTTCCATGGGTTTTCTGACTATCTGTATTCTTCCACTCACAAACTATCATGTTCATAAACCAGTTTTCTAGGGTCAAGTTCTAATTTCCTTTGATGCTTTGATAGAAGAATTACTTTAAATTTATAATTAATTTATCAAGAATCGACATTTTACAATATTCAGGAACACGTTACATCTTTCCACTTATTCAAGTCTTCTTCTGTCACTAAATTGGCTCAGTAAAGTTTCAAGCTTTTCCTCCCATAGGTCCTGCACATTTCTTGTTAAGCTTATTACTAGGTATTTTATACCTTTGTTGTCAATCACAAAAAAAGATCCCTTATCTATTAATAATCTTCATATTGTCATTCCTGGGATTACAGAAAGCTACTGAGGTTTTAATTAATAGCTTTTAATCAGCCATTCCACTGAATTCACTTATTAGTTCTAATAGTCTTTCAAATTATTTTCTTGGGATTTCTGAGTGACAATCATATTACCCACAAATGATACTACCTTCTTCCTTCCAATAATTATACCTCAAATTCTTTTACTTCTTAATGCAATGGCCAGAAATTCCAGAGAACTATGCTAAGTAACAATTGTGATATTGGGCATGCTTATCTTAATTCTAATTTGGGGGGGAATGTCTTTAGAATGGAATCCTGTATAATACTATACACCTGCAATGTGGTAACAGGTCTACCAACCTGTTTCATAGTCAAACTAAACAAAGTTAAAATAGTTTACTGTAGGATTTCTCAGGACTGTGTGTGATGAATCTCTTAAGCCATAATCATGTATATGTCACTGTCGAATTTATCTAATTCCATAATGCTTTTTTATGGTGTACCTACTTTGAGACCAGAATTCAACTAGACAGTTAGAAAAACCTGTTATGTTATGATGGTTGAACCATTTACCAATTTATTGCCTTTCAGCTCTCAATTCACTCTTTACTGTCCCACTTCTGTTACTGGAACATCTCTTACCAGCTGGCACGATGTTAAGCTTTGTCAGCAGAGGGCACTGGAGGGACTCTAGAAGAAGAAGGAGCTTTTCTTCTAAGTTCCAGTGTGCACCTCAAGGCTTGCTCCTGTGGCATAGGACACCCAGTGGTACTCATTAGCCCTCCCCTGAAAGCTGAGACTATGGTGAGGCAAGAGAGGCGCCTAGGGCATAAAATCTGAGAATGAGTGACACCTTAAATATTAGGCCCTCGGTATCTATCTAGATCTAGTCCTAGGCATCACTCTAATTCTGGCCCTGCTCATCCTCCAGTGAATTAAAGCTGCATTACCCCTATAGATCACTTCCCAGCGAATTCCACCAGCACGGCAACTCAGTGTGGTAAGGAGTTCTTGTAGATTTGTTCCCTTTTTGGGTGCTCTGCCTCAGTACTAAAGGTGCTGATTTTATTACTTTTATAATCAGCAAAAAAGCAATAAAGCAAAAAAGCAATAAAATTAAATATTAGGATCAAATTATTGCTGTTCTATGTGTGATTCCCTTCTAGAATTGCAACCAAACAAAGATTAAGCATGTTGGGGAAACCTGTATATTCAAATTAAATCTACAACTACTTGCTATTTTTATTTGTATTAAATAATGAAGCAGCTACCACTGTGCTGGGCACTGTTCTGAGTACCTTAATTTAAATGAGCACTTGATGAAATTGACGCTAACATCTCAATTTTGCAAGTGAGCAAAGTGAGGCGAAGAACAGTGACTACCCAGAGGGCACAGTTAGAAAATGGCAGAGCCATGATCTAAGTGCAAGTCTGTGGCTCGAAAAATTGAGCATTTTCCAAACTGTTATATATAAAAATTAAAGAATAATAAAAGGTAGAATATAATCTATGGTACATTTCCAAAGAGAAAAACACAGCTATGACAGAAAAAGCAGGCTCTGAGCTAGGTATTACAAAACAGGCAAGATGTGAATAGGGAGAGAGGCATAAAGTGACAAGTACAAAGACATGGGCAACCACAGTGATTTGAGAGACAGTCTAGAGAAAAGGATAAGAAGTGAATGGAAAACTACAATGAGGTATCACCTCACACCAGTCAGAATCGCCATCATCAAAAAATCTACAAACAGTAAATGCTGGAGAGGGTGTGGAGAAAAGGGAACCCTCTTGCACTGTTGGTGGGAATGTAAATTGATACAGCCACTATGGAGAACAGTATGAAGGTTCCTTAAAAAACTAAAAATAGAACTACCATACGATCCAGCAATCCCACTACTGGGCATATACTCTGAGAAAACCATAATTCAAAAAGAGTCATGTACCAAAATGTTCACTGCAGCTCTATTTACAATAGCCAGGACATAGAAGAAACCTAAATGTCCATCGACAGATGAATGGATAAAGAAGATATGGCACATATATACAATGGAATATTACTCAGCCATAAAAAGAAACTGAGTTATTTGTAGTGAGGTGGATGGACCTAGAGTCTGTCATACAGAGTGAAGTAAGTCAGAAAGAAGAAAACAAATACTGTATGCTAACACATATATATGGAATCTAAAAAAAATGGTCATGAAGAACCTAGGGGCAGGATGGGAATAAAGAAGCAGACCTACTAGAGAATGGACTTGAGGTCACGGGGAGGGGGAAGGTTAAGCTGGGACAAAGTGAGAGAGTGGCATGGACATATATACACTACCAAATGTAAAACCGATAGCTAGTGGGAAGCAGCCGCATAGCACAGGAGGATCAGCTTGGTGCTTTGTGATCACCTAGAGGGGTGGGATAGGGAGTGTGTGAGGGAGGGAGATGCAAGAGGGAAGAGATATGGGGATATATGTATATGCATAGCTGATTCACTTTGTTATAAAGCAGAAACTAACACACCATTGTAAACCAATTATATGCCAATAAAGATGAAAAAAAAAAGACTATACTTGAAAGGGAACTGAGGGGGGGCTCGCTGAATTCATGATCAGATTATAACAGTCTAGAAGCAGTATGTTATACTGAATGGAAGAAAGAGAGAGAAGGCAGTGAAACCATTTCAGATGCTATCGCAACACTCAAACACAACATGATAAGGGACTGGGAAAGGAGCAAAGAAATTTGAACGTATTCCAAAAGAATGAATGAATTAGTAGAACAAAGAGAAAGTTTAAAGAGAGGAGGAGTCCATTATTATACCAAAGTTTGAGGCGTAGACGAAAAAGACTCATGAGAAAATCTCATTAACAAGAATAAAAGGGGAGGGAGAGGGAAGGATTGGGAGTTTGGGATTAGCAGATACAAACTAGTATATATATAGGATGGATAAACAACAAGGTCCTACTGTATGGCACAGGGAACTATATTCAATATCCTATAATAAACCATAATGGAAAGAATATGAAAAAGAATTTATCCATCTATAACTGAGTCACTTTGCTGTACAGAAGCAATTAACACAGCCTTGTAAACCAACTATACTTCAATAAAATTTAAAAAAAAAAACAAGAATAAAAGGAGACAAGTATGGGATAGAATTCTATTCCTGGGTGCCTTCTATTTCTGACTGTTATAGTCATTGTTCCCATACTCATCACCCGTTCTACCATCTTTTTTTTTTTTTTTTGCGGTACGCGGGCCTCTCACTGTTGTGGTCTCTCCCATCGCGGAGCACAGGCTCCGGACGCGCAGGCTCAGCGGCCATGGCTCACGGGCCCAGCCACTCCGCGGCATGTGGGATCTTCCTGCACCGGGGCACGAACCCATGTCCCCTGCATCGGCAGGCAGACTCTCAACCACTGCGCCACCAGGGAAGCCCTGTTCTACCATCTTTTCTTTCTTTCCTTCCAGTGGCTTCTTATCCTCTACCTTCTAACAAGCCTAGATCATCCCTTCCTCCTTCCTCCTTTTCTATCTTTGAACAAACTTCACTAGCTCTATCTCAGTTTTAGCAATGGTTGTATTTTTCACGCTGTCACTGTCATGTTTCATGCAATAGTCTTTTCTTGGTTTTCATCCAATCAGCCCCTTTAGAAAGTTCTCGTCTTTCTAGAGTACCTTCATTCTCATTACTTCAACTACTACCTCTATGAAGGTCCTTTCACATTTTCAGCTCCACCAGAGCAGCAGTTTAACACTACTAGCCATGTATGAGAAGGACATATGGAGCTTAAAAGAAAAAAAAACCAAACAAACCCAGGCCCTACTTCTGCAGATTCTGGTTCAGTAGCAATGGAGTGCAGCCAGAGCATCAGTCTAATTTATAAAGCTCCACAGATGCAACCAATGTTGAGAACAACTAAAACTAGACACATGAATTTTCATCTTTCCTTTGAATCGTTAGCCCAATCCCTTCATGAATTTCTTTCACACACACATCAAGCTGCCTAAATAATTTCTGTAGTCTGATCACTTACACGAAGGTTTGAGGGATTTTCTGGGAAATATCATATCACAGAGTGTATGCAATCATATTACTGGCTCCTTTTAAAGAAGCATACAACTATTTCTCTGTCTCCTCTACCTCTAAAAGAAATAGCATCCTCAAACTTTTTGGTCTCAGGACCTCTTTATACTCTTAAAAATTATTGAGGACCCCAAAGAGTTTTTGTTTCTGGTATTTCTGATATATAGGGTTTATGTTTACTGCTATTTACCACACTACAAATGAAAACTAAGACATTTAAAAACTATTTGTTATTTTATTAAAACAACAATAAACTCACAACATGTAGGGCAAATAACATTTTTAATGAAAAATAATTACTGTATTCCTAAACAAACAAAAATATCTAATAGGAAGAGTAGCATTGATTTGCATTTTTGCAAATCTCTTTAGTGTGTGGCTTAATAGGAGATAGCTAGATTCGCATTTCTGCTTCTGCTTCCAATATGTTTTATTTATCACATGTCATGTAGACTTTGGAAAGTCCACTGTACATTTATGAGAGAATAAGACTGAAAACACAATGTCTTAGTATTATAGAAATAGTTTTGACCATGTGAACCCCTTGAGTCTTGGGGATTCCCCAGGATCTCTGGACTTTGAGAACTGCTGTTGTATAGTATTCCATCCCTGAAAGACATTTAGGTTGTTTGTACAAGTATGTATTGAATGACTAAATTATATTTCAGGTACAGAATTAGGAAGACTTTATTCACTTGTCTGTTCAGCCGTCAAAAATAAATTATTGAGGGACTCCTCTGGTGGTCCAGCAGTTAAAGTTCTACACTCCCAATGCAGGGGGCCCGGATTCGACTCCTGGTCAGGGAAACTAGATCTTGCATGCCACAAGTACAAGCCCGCATGCCACGACTAAAGATCCTGCACATGGCAAAGAAGATCCTGCGGGCCGCAACTAAGAACCGGTGCAGCCAAATAAATAAATAAATAATTTTAAAATAAATAAATAAATAAATATTGAGTATTTGCTAAGGGCTCTCTGTGCTACTTATTCCCTTACCTCAAGCTAACATCCTCACTGACATTATAACGTGGAAATCTTAACTTTTACAAACCAATTAGAGCTTAAGAAAATCCCATACCTCTCTGAACATTCAGTGACAGCAGCAGCTGTTCTATTTTAGGCCCTGACACATGTAAGTGGAGAACATACAAGCGCAATTTCAATCTTAGAAAATCCTAAGCTGCCACTGGGTATCCTTTAACTCAAGGCTCAGATTATAACTCCTGTAAAAGGAAAGCTTTTCTGATCCTTCATGAATCAGATCCTATTTCACCTTATCCATTAAATCACCACTAATTTTCTTAGGACAAAATCCCTACCTAAAATCCTGTAGTACAATCAGAATTTCTCTTATGATATGTCTTAACTCTATGTTTTCTACCTTATCTCTGTTACTAGAAATTCCTTGAAATAAAAGAGTGCATCTTTACATACCCTGACAACCTGGTCAGTTCAGAGCATTTATCAGGTATTTAACAAACGATTAGCATAAATAAATATATTTCTGGCTTCTATGAACTCTGAAATTATTTTAAAACAAATCATATATAAAATATGGTAGGTTGAGTAACATAAGAAACCTTTAAATATAAATCACTGGAATTAAATATTAATTTTCTATAGCTAAATACCTATTACAAGATTTACTTACTTGGGTTCAGCTATCCCAGGAATTACTAGGGAAGAATAAATTCTTCTGCAGGGTCTAATCTTAGTTACAGGCATATGTTAAGGATATGTTGGTATATTAGCTGTTAAACATAGGATTAATTATGTTCAACCTATTGGAGATTATTTTCTATGGTTTTTAACATATAGGATAAAAATCAACTTAGGAATTAGTTTATCAAACATTTTTTCACATGTGTAAAAAAGATCTAGAGTTTAAAAAATCTGAACAAATGTTTATTCTAAAATGCTGATGTGGGCTTCCCTGGTGGCGCAGTGGTTGAGAGTCCACCTGCTGATGCAGGGGACATGGGTTCGTGCCCCAGTCCGGGAAGATCCCACATGCCGCGGAGCGGCTAGGCCCGTAAACCATGGCTGCTGAGCCTGCACGTCCGGAGCCTGCGCTCCGCAACAAGAGAGGCCACAACAGTGAGAGGCCCGCGTACCGCAAAAAAAAAAAATTAATTAATTAATTAATTAAATGCTGATGTAACTGCTAAAAAAGTTAATGAGTCACATATAATTAATAGTATTCAGTTACTGCGTTAAGTCTATTTTGGAACAAAATGTTATAAATAAATAACCTTCCAGATTACCAAAAATAACTGTATATGTAGAGTTCCAAGATCATTAGACCATATCTAAACCATTCAATTCTGTGTTACCTCTGGAGGATTTAACAAATCCTAAAGGTCCTGGATGATAAGATAAATAATCTAGAGGTCATTTTCTATGCAGAATAGTAGTCTCCACATATTTATAAAAGGTTTTCATACAGAAACCTGTTTCCTATAACTCTATAGAATTAACAGGAAGGCATGATTTAATTCAAATTAAGAGAATTTTCTAGTAAACAGTGCTGTCTCCAATAATGGAATAAGTTATGTTGTGAGGTGGTATGCTCTTTCACTGAATATATTTAAGCTGGAGTTACATAGTCATCCATCAGACAAAACTCTAACTGTGAAGGAGATTAAGACTTCATGATATGTAAGATCCTTTATTATAGTCCTAAATATAATAAAGACTTTATATACTGAGGTTACTTTAAAATGACTTAATGTTTTTAAGAAATAGTGTTATCACCTATTTAAGGAAACCTGAATTTTTACCAGATTGTAAGATTAAACAAAACTCTGAGAGAAGGAAAAATACACATCACAAAGGGTACTGATATACTTCCTCCACGCTTTAAGTATGTATCAAAGGTAGTATACTATGAACCCACAAATAACGGCTCTTTATTAAAGCTTACTTGCAAAACTTACCAGAGTTCTGTTGAATTCCCCATCTTACTCTCATCCTGAATTGCCGGGCACCACTTTGCTGGAGTCTTCTATTTAGTCTTGGGAAATTCTGTTTCTTTCCTTCCTTTCGATTCAATTTGATGATATCATCTGTGATAGACGAAATGTGATGATTACCTTCATTTTAACGTAATGACTCAATTACTCAGTCTCATTTTCTAGTTGATAAGATTTCCTATGTCCCTAACTTCTTTTCTACTTTGAAAGCACTTTGATAAGTGGATAATAATGATATGAACATAAAAGCTCAAATCAGCCAATATATTTGGAGCAATGAACAATGGTTTTGTAGGAAAAGTTGAAGTCAATAGCCCAAAGCAGAGCTACCAACTAATGAAGATTTCTGTTATTCATAGTATTTCTTTCCCTAATAAATATAAATGAGCAAAAACCTGTTTACAAAAATTACTCATACTTACTTTCCATAATCACAGAAGTCTCCAGTTTTTAAAGATGACCACCTTTCAATAAAACCATTGGCAGTCAAAAAATAAATCATTCAAAGACTAAATTTCTAAGTTCACCTAAATTCAGCAAATATTTATTGAGTATATACTATGTGCAGTGAATATATGTGGTAGGCTGTGCTGTAACAGAAACAAACAAAAGTAAAATATGATCTCTATTCTCAGTAAGTTTAAAATTAATGGTGGAAACAGTCATGTAAATAGTAAACAAAAAATTAAACAAGTACCATAATAAAGGTATAGTACAAAAAGAAAATACTGTTGGTTCTTTGCTCATTTAGCAAAGCAATTCAGGGTTACCTTAATTTTCTTTCTACACTGTTCTCTCTCTCTCTCTCCCTTTTTTTGGCCGTGCTGCACGGCACGCAGGATTGTAGGATCTTAGTTCCCCGATGACCAGGGATCAAACCCATGCCCTCTGCAGTGGAAGCGTGGAGTCCTAACCACTGGACCACCAGGGAATTCCCTCTACACTGTTCTAAGTCTTATTATTTCCCAAAACACTTCCAGACTGTCCCAAGGTAATTCACAAACATCACATTGCTCTAATACCACAACAGAACAATGTCAAGATCAGAAAACTAAATGTACTCCAGATCCCTATTTACATCTGTTTAAAGGAGATTACTAGAAGACAAAAAATACTCATTTAAGAATATCCAAACACTTTCTCCAAAGTTCCAACTCCAATATTAATTTTGCTGACTGAAAATACAGTAAACCAAATAAATTGAACATCAACAACTTCTTAATAAAATTAACAAAACTAACCTCAGTTGTTTTTTTTTCCAAACTACTCTAAATACAAATAATCTAACAACTATATCAATATAACTAGTCTTTTCTGAAGTCAAAGAAGGAAATATAGATTACAGGGATCCTTTCTTATATATTACTACTCTACCTCACTAATCTCTAATCTTTTAAAAAATTTATTTATTTATTTATTTATGTCTGCAGTGGGTCTTCGTTGCTGCTTGTGGGCTTTTTCTAGTTGCTGCAAGTGGGGGCTACTCTTCGTTGAGGTGCACCAATCTCTAATCTTTAAGACTCTAAACGACATTTAAATATTCATAGAAAATAATTCAAATCCCTTCAAAGTAGTTTGTTATCTTGAGATCCATCATTCAGCTACAAAAAAGTTCATCAAAGACACTCAAGAACAGTTTTTTACAAAATACAAAGATTTCACAAATATCAGAGCCATGAACATGTTAAATTCTCAGTAAGCAGAAAGGGAATAGTTAGACACCACTTTCAAAACACTACTTTCCTCTAACAGGGTGCTACTTATTCTTCACCAGAAGTCTGAGATCTCAGAGCCATTAGAGTACCCCCAAAAAATGAACTTGGTCTGGGGAACCACAAAATAAAAAAAGGCAGAGTATAATTTTGACTAACCAGGCTGATTTAAAAACAGAGCATTATAGAGTATAAACATAACTAAAAATTAAAAGTAGAAAAGCATATCAAACATAATATTATGTTTTCTATTTAAACATTTTATTATCTAAATCCTCAAGTTAAAAGGAGCTACCATGACAGAGAGGATTCTTCCAATCTAAAAGAAGATAATGGCTTTCTCCTAATCAAGGAGTAGACAGGGTAGGTAGGCATCAGAAATAAAAAAAAAAATCCACTATGAGCTACTTTTATAAAAAACTAGGGGTATACACGTGATAACAATAACAGTAATAGTAGTAACTGAGTACTAATAGGATTGTTCTGAAAACATGTATTCATTCAATTCTCACAATAATTCTATGAAATAACTATTATAATACCCATTTTCAAACTAAGATACTGAGGGACTTCCCTGGTGGTCCAGCGGTTAAGACTCTGTGTTCCCAAGGCAGGGAACCCAGGCTCCATCCTTGGTCAGGGAACTAGATCCCTCACGCTGCAACTAAGAGCCCGCATGCCGCAACTAAAGGATCCCCGCATGCTGCAACTAAAGATCTGGCACACAGCAACGAAGACCCCGTGTGCCACAACTAAGACCTGGCACAGCCAAAGAAAGAAAGAAAGAAATTTCTTTTTTTTAAATTAAGAAATTGAGCCACAATGAGGCCAGCTATTGGTAACCTTGGTAGATAATTCCATATGAATATTCACATAAACCTGATAGAGTCACAATTAAAAACAAAACAAAAAATTAGATTCTACAACCTATGCACACTGGATAAAATGGGATATTCACAAAGCATAATAATTGCTTAAAATACCTCTCTCTTCATCACATCTCTGTAAAATTCTCACTAAAACAAAACAAAGCACCTAAAAAAAAAAGGGCACCTGACAGAATGCTGTATGTTCTTAAGGGAGAAGAGAGACCAATCTCTTTTAGCTATCCGCTGCACTTCACTTCTATCTTCAAAGAGAATTATCCCTCAGTTTTCTTCATTTGAACATCCTAATCACTGAACAAAATACATACAAAATCTTAGAAACTTAAGAAATGTAATGCTTATGACACTACATGGTTAACACTTCCTACATCTAGAGCTTGGTGCTCTAGAACCAGACTGAAATCCTGACTCCATCACTTACTTGCTGTATGACTGTGGGCAAGTTACTTAATTTCTCTATGCCTCAGGTTTTGTAAAATGGGAATAACAACAACGGCTTATACAGTCTGTGTGTGTATATATGTAAATATGGTGCTTACTGTGTACCAGGTACTGTTCTGAGCAGTTTACATTTGCTTATTGACTTATTTAATACTTACAGCAACGCTCTGACGTAATATCTCACCTTTTTACAGATGAGGCACTGAGAAGCAATTTGCCCAAGATCAAATGGCTAATAAGTGTCTGAAGCAGGATTTGAACTGAGACAGTCTGGGATTCAGGATTCCATGCATGCTCATTATCATTAGGAGTAAGTACCTCATAGGGTTATTATCGGGATAATTTAACACATATAAAATGCTTAGTCCAGTGCTTGGCAAGTAGTAAGCACTCAATAAATATTCATTATTATATTTTTTCTTGGCTTTAATTCAAAAGATTTCTCATTTCTCATTTCTTTAGAGGTCACTACTGACTAGCAGTAGTAGGCAAGACTTGAGGCCAAACCTATGATTTCTGATGATTTGCTTAATTCACACCTTGGGTTCTAACTTAAGACAAACACAGAAACCAAGAGGTCTTGACTTTTGACTACGAACTTTGCAGAAAAACCACAACAAAAAAGAAAAATATCGTCCTCGGAAAAGTTACACCTCTGTATCCCCTAGTCGGGTACTTTTCAAATATCCGAAAAATTGTAGGCCTGAGGCAGAGCTAACCACATTTAATACCAAAACCTGAATCCCGACAAAAACGGAATTACTTTTAAACCAACCAAGCCAAACAGAGACTAGTCCCTCAGTGGTGTTAGGTCTGAATTTTTAATTGAATCGCCAATCTCCCTGCTTTTTACCTAATCGTCACCAAACCACCCCACTCTTTTAGATCCTATGCTTTACTTGGCTTCCCATCAAACCCTCCTTCGGTTTTCGCTTCGTTTTTCTCTAATTTGCTAGCTTGAAGGACTCGATGAGGAGACTGTGCTTTTCTAGGCACCGCCTAATACACCACCATCCCACGAAGTCCTTCCTAACTATCTTTTCTTTCTGTCAAGCGCCCCGGCCCCGCGGTGGCCCGGCCGTCTGGAGCCCGTCAGAAACGGCCAACTCTCGGGGCGTCTTGACGCTTCTGTGCGGCGCCAGGCGCAGGCCCGGGCGCATAAAACGCCCAACCAGCCCTTCTCGGGAACCACGGATTTAACCGAACCCGCCGGGCTCTCAAAGAGCTTCCTCAGAAAGGACGGCTCCGTCCGACCCTCGCCCTCGCCCCACGATAACGCCCACCGCGCACAAGCCTGAGGTGAAACCCGCGGAGTTTTCCTCACAAAGAGCCGGGGTCACCCGCGAGCAGTGGCTACCCTTTGGGGGGGTGCGGAAACAGGATCCGCACTCCTCTGCCTTCCCAACCTCCCGGCCCGAAGCGCCCCCCGTCCCCTCAGACACAGCCCCGCCGAGGAGACGCCCGAGGCCCTCGGGCTCGATCCTGACTCCAGAAAGCGCTCCCCCCGTCCCCACCGGCCCCCACTTGGTTCCGCCCACCCGTAAGAAAACTCCATCGACAACTGCGGCCAACCGCCCCTTCCCCCACAAACCGCGGTACTTGGTTCCACCCACACCTCCTCCCACTCCAACTCGGTGCGACTCGGCTCCTCACCCAAAGACATATCAATTTTGTCCAGGTTTTCATTGCTGCGGGCTTTCGGCGGCGGCGGCGGTGTCGCGGTGGCTCCCATTAACCGGGTACCAAACCGGTTCATAGCTGGAAACGTCGCGCTGGAACAGTCAGCGAAGAAGGCCAGGGGCTGAGGCCTGCCACCTCCCACTCACGCACGCAGACTAGCCGCACCGACGGAGCGCGCACGCGTGCTGGCTGCGTCCTCTCCCACCCGCGGCGGAGGGCTGGGGGAGGAACCAAGAGACGAGCGGCTGGCGAGAGTGGCCCCAGGCCCCGGACTCGCCCCTAGCGCCTCTTGCCGGACCGGAGGAAACATTGCACCCGCTGCTCTGGCCGCTCTCGAGGGGCTGCTGTTTTAGCAGTTAGCCTTTCCGCCCAAATTATGCTGGACCCTGAACACCTCAGAATCACATGCCTTAAATGAGATCATGTTCCTCCGTGCCCTTCGAGTCCCTCCTGCTCCAGAAAGGCCCCCTAAGCTTTGGTACACACGAACATTTCACACCCCACTGCAGCGCAGCCCCAGAGGCTGCGAGCGTGGACTGCAGAATCTGCGCCCCAGCTCCCCTCTTCATCGCCAGCACGCGGAGCGACACGTCCGGACGCAAAGCAGAGGCTGCACTGATACTTCTTGCGTCAGCATACTAATAAAAGTAAATGTTAACGTTTCCCGTATCTGTACCACTTCTCAGCCGGCGCTCTCAAAACATTTTGCACGGTACCTTATTAAGACATCACCTTCCCTCGGGAGAGCGGTAAGTACCTCTGCTTATTTGGCTGCATTTTTCTCTAATTCACTTGCGTTGGGAATTGATAAGGGGATTCATTTTCTTTCTAATCATCCCTATGGGAAAACTTATTAATATTTGATGAATTCCTGCATAGTAACTTTTTTTTCCTGTTAACAAAACCTGATATTCTCTCTTTCTGACCTCCTTCTGCTCCAGATAACTGCGCTTGTGTGGAAGCATTTAGGTTATATTATCCTCATAGCAGCTTAAACTAAGACATTTGCATCTAAGAAAAAATTAGGGGCAGGTATTCTGTTCATTTAGAAATCTCTGCCACCTTCCCCCTCTGCACTTCCTAAAATTTCTCTTTGCATAGAAACGAACTAGTGACCTAAAGTATCTCAAACCCACAATAGCCTATACTTTATTTTTTTCCCCAAGACAAAAATACAACCATATGAGAAGAGTGAATCAGCTGAAGAGGCACCTATGAAGGGATGCAAGAAACTTAAATGGTGGAGGAAGTTTTGGACTCAAAAAGACCCATGAACAATATTCAGCATGTCAAGGAGAGTATCATGCATGCTCTTAGCACAAAGTGCTTGATTTTATTACTGTTCCACTCTGCAGCTGCCCCCCTTTCCCAACTGCTAAGAACGAGGGAACTGGATTGTAGAGAAGTACAAGAGAGACCTAGGTTTTATTGAGTGAGTGGTTTCACTCACTTCAGTCATTCACCTTGTGAACTTGGGAGAGTGTCTGGGCCTCATAATCATTTTCAAAACAAGAAGTAGTTATACTAAATATATATTACACTTAATTATTTCTAAGATTCCTTACAGTTCTAAAATCTTCTAAGCACAAGACATTTCTCTACATACTATCCTTCTCTCACTAGAAATAACTTCTGCAATCTCTACTTATTTGAAGGAGCAAACTACAGGGAGGAACATTGGATTAAGTTCTTAATTTTATGGAAGAAAATTAATGCATTTAGAGTTTGGATACATTTTATACTTCAGGCAGTATAGGACAGATAATAAAAATCCCAAATGTGCAAAATCCTTCCCACATCAATTTATAAAAATTCCCTTTTATCCTGGTCTTCTCCCCAAAACTGAAGCCCCATACCAAATCTCCTTAGCTCTAGAGGGAACATGCTCCAAGGTTTCATGAAACAATCCTAGCTGTTGTATTTCAGACTTTCAGATTTCTCCAAGGGCTGAGGGTCTCAGAGTCTAAGAGCACTCTGATTCCAAAGGGAAAAACAAGAAAACAAGAGGCACTGGAGTTAAGGATAGGTCAGCCACACACAAAACAATACAAAGCAAAAGAGCAACCTGAGACACACAGCAACAGTGAAGAGGGAGAAAAGCCAAGAAATCAGAACTGGGGCTTGTCCAAGAAGTTGACCAGTCAGCTACAGGGCTGGAGTTAAAAGGTCAACCCTGCAATTTTCCGGGGCACGAGAGGCAGCTATTCATTTAATCCTATATTCATTGAGCACCAGGCATTGTAATAGGCCCTGGGGATAAAATGGTGAGCAAGATGGATGCTGTCCCTATCTTCACATAGCCTACAAAGCAAAAAACGTTTTCTGAGCGTGTACTGTGAATAAGGTACTGTGCTGGACACTGAGTGGACAGCCTTTGTCTTCAATTCATCAGCTTCGTCTAAGTCAAAATAAACATAGAATTCAAGCAGCTGCCCTTTCTGGAGGCTTGATTTCATACAATGTAGATCAGACAACATCTAGGATTGCCAGATAAAATACAGGACCAGTTAAATATGAATTTCAGATAAACAATGAACAATTGTTTAGTATAAGTTTTGTCCCAGGTTTCAGATAAACAGGAATTTTTTTTTTTTTTTGCCACAGAATATCGCATGTAATTTTTTTTTTTTTTTTGCGCAGTATGCGGGCCTCTCACTGTTGTGGCCTCTCCTGCTGTGGAGCACAGGCTCCGGATGCGCAGGCTCAGCAGCCATGGCTCACGGGCCCAGCCGCTCCGCGGCATGTGGGATCTTCCTGGACCGGGGCACGAACCCGTGTCCCCTGCATCGGCAGGCAGACTCTCAACCACTGCGCCACCAGGGAAGCCCCACATGCAATATTTAGGATGTATTTATACTAAACAATTATTCGTTGTTTATCTGAAAGTAAAATTTAACTGGAGTCTTATATTTTTATTTGCTAAATCTGGCAAGCAGATTTTATTTGCTAAATCTGGCAACATTTGCTAAATGTTGGCAACAACACCATACTTTTCTATTAACGTGTTCCAGCTCTCTTTTCACAGTGTGCATAGAGATCTATATTCTCTTCAAAGGTAAGCACAACTCATATATTTAACCCTTAACTTGATTAGTTTGATATATCTTTTAAGTCCCCCCCTTTTTTCAGCTTTATTGAGGTATAAATGACAGACAATAAAAGACACATACTTAAAGTGTGCAGTTTATACAGGTGTGAAATATATACCTGTGAAAATACCGCCATAATCAGGATAATAAATATTATCATCCCCAAAAGTTTTCCTGTGCTCCTGTGTAATTCCTCCCCCCAACCTCAACCTAAGTAAGCAACCACTGATGTTTTCTGTCACTATAGATTAATTTGCATTTTTTAGAATTTTATATAAATGGAATCATACAGTATATACTCTTTTTTGTATCTGGATTGTTTCACTCAGCATAATTGTTTCAAATCTGTATGCCTTGTATTATTTTTCTTGCCTTATTACACTGACTGGGGACTCCAGTACCATGTTAAACAGGAATGGTGAAAGTGGACATCTTTGACTAGTTCGCAACCCCAGGGGGAAAGCATTCAGTCTTTCACCATTAAGTATGATGTTAGATTTTTTTGTTGATGCCCTTTATCAGGTTGAGGAAGTTCCCTTCTACTGGTTTGCGGAGAGTTTTAGTTATGAGTGAATGTTGAATTTTATCTAATGCTTTTTCTGCATCTGAGATGACCAAATGGTTTTTCTTTTTAAATTTATTAATATGGTAAATTATACTGGCTGGTTTTCAAATGTTGAACCACCCTTGCATTTCTAGGATAAACCTACTTGGTCATGGTATATTATCCTTTTTATATATTATTGGATTTGGTTTGCTAATATTTTGTCAAGGATATTGTTTCTTTTTTCATGAGTGATATTGATGTGTGATTTCCTTTTCTTGTAATGTCTGTGCCTGATTTTGGTATCAGCTCTTATGCTTTTCAGAAGAGTATTTTTAGAATTCGTATGTTGATGTAATTTGTATTACAGTGGACTAATAAGGGAGCTAGGTATAATTTGTATTATATGTGGTTATAGTATGTGTTAGGTATGACTACTATCATTATACCTAACTCCCTTAAGCTACTTGTATGTACAGTACAGTTTTTCTTCTATTTTCTGCTCAATTCTTTTCATTACCCCCTTTGCCACTGTTTTCTGCTGTGGTAGCTTTTCTTGCCACCTTGCTACAGCTTCCTCTTTCTCTTTTATGTTGCCCTTTTCTTTTGTTTTAAGTGTTTATAGCTGTTCTAGTCTTCTGCCTTTTAATCTCAGGATTCACTCATTCATGTATTGAAACAGAGTTTGAGTCCCTACTCTGGGCAAGACACTGTGCTACACAGTACAGTGTTACAGCCGAGGACATGACACGCAGGATAGCAGGCATAGCTGGAGGCATTACTAGTCTCCAGGTCCCTGGCCCTCAGTTTTCTCTGACTAGCAGGTAACCTGCTTGGATAGACAGGGGAGCTTGAAGGGGAATTCTTCCTGGGCTCAGAGGTTGGACCTCTAGCCCACTCCTTATTAGGCCTTGTCTTCTCTGGGCAGGGCAGGGGTCCTGTCAACCAAAGGTTCTAGGTCAATTCACTGAATGACTAATTGTGGAATTTTCTAAAGCTACACAAATTTACATAAATCACACAATTTCCCCCTAGTTATGTAAAGACTGTTTCTTTTAAAAAATATATCTTCAGACTTCGCTGGTGGCATAGTGGTTAAGAATCCACCTGCTAATGCAGGGGACATGGGTTCGAGCCCTGGTCCGGGAAGATCCCACATGCTGCAGAGCAACTAAGCCCATGTGCCACAACTACTGAGCCCACGTGCCACAACTACTGCAGCCTGCTGACCTAGAGCCCATGCTCCGCAACAAGAGAAACCACCACAAAGAGAAGCCCGTGCACCGCAATGAAAAGTAGACCCTGCTTGCCACAACTAGAGAAAGCCTGCATGCAGCAATGAAGACCCATCGCAACCAAAAATAAATAAATACAATAAATTACACAAAATATATATATATATATATATATATATATATCTTCAATTTCCTCAACTTGCAATAGATAGATTGGTAGTCTAGGAAGGCTCTGAAGAGCCAGGATTCTAGGCTCCTCATGCTGTTGGACAATCTGAGAGTAAGTTGCATACATCATGATTCTATAGAATATATCTCTAAGTATATCCTTTTATATAACCAAGGTAAAATGATCAAATTCAGGAATTTAACATTGATGCAATTCTATTCTCTGACGTATAGTCAATATTCAAATTTTGCCAACTATCCTAATAAATATCCTTTGTAACAATTTTTTTTCCAATCTAGGATCCAGTCCAGTTTCATATGTTGCATTTCTTTGTCCTCTTTTGTCTCCTTTCATCATAAAAAGTTTGTCAGCCTTTCTTAGTCTTTTATGATATTTACATTTTTGAAGATTGAAGGCAGTTGGTGCATAGCTTGTCCTTCAATTTGGTTTTGTCTTATTGTCAGCCTCTGATTAGATTTGAGTTATTCATTTTTGTCAAGGATACTACATAAGTGATGTTGGCTCATTCTCAGTACTTAACATCAGAAGGCACATGATGTCATTTTGTCTTATTGGTGATCTTTAGTCACTTGGTTAAGGTGATGTCTGCCAGATCTCTTCATTGTAAAGATACTTTTCCCTCCATATATAATGAATAAGTAATCTTTGGGGAGATGGTTTGAGACTGTGTAAATATTCTGTTTTGGAAGAAATTTCACTGACAGCTTTAGCATCCATTGATGATTCTTGCCTGAATCAATTATTATGATGGTGGCTACAAAATAGTGATTTTCTAACACTATCATTCCTCTACATTCATAAGCTGGCATTCTACTGTGAAAAGAGCTTTACGTCCCTGCCCCCTTTCTTCCTTCCTTTTTCTATTTATTTATTTATTTGCATACTTGTTTATATATACATATACGTTTCCGTAGAAATTCACAGACTCATTTCATGTTCAAAAATTCTCTTCTGAAAAGCAAAGGGGTGCAGAGTGTAAGGGTCATGCTTACCTTTGAAAAGAATGTAGATATGTAGACATATCATGAATTAACTCATTTTGATGCTCAAATTGCTTTTGACTTGGCAAGTGGGTGACATCCCTTAGCTTTAAAATTTTTAATATTTTAAAAAATGCTGCTAAGAATAATTTTAGTGAATATAAGAAAAAGAAAATATTCATGACTATAATTGATATTTGTTGAATATATTCAAGAAGATTATTTCTTAAAACCAAACTTTTGGCAAATAAGTGTCATGAGCTTTAAAAATCTGTTATTTGAATAAATGACTATTGAGTGAAATTTGCTTTCTGCCAGTGGTACTCTAGGACCAACTACCATTTGTATAAAAATTGCATCCTGGTAAATCTTGAAAACAAACAGATTAATCAAGATCAATAAAGTTCTTTAGATTTTTTGACTTTTAAAATATTAATTCAGCAAGCAGTTGCTAAGTAAGGCCATTACTTTTATGTGACACTATTGAACCCTGATGCTACATATTCTTGCATTTTTGACCTTTTGCATTTGGATCCCAGATGCACAAAATTGGGTTAATCACAATCCTTGGTTCATGATATACTGTCATCATTTTCCAAGCATGACCCATTTTCATTTGTTAGTTATTTTAAATAACTGATTATAATTAGTTATGGTTTCATAACTAATTTTTTATAACTTTTAATATTTATTCATTTATTATTTATTTATTTTGGCTGCTCCGGGTCTTAGTTGTGGCACGCATGCAGGATCTAGTTCCCCGACCGGGGATTGAACCCAGGCCCCCTGTATTGGTAGTGTGGAGTCTTACCCACTGGACCACCAGGGAAGTCCCCTAGTTATTTTTAAAATTGTGCACCTACAAACCCATCACTCAAAACAAAAGCTAGAACAGACAATAACCCTATGACCTGGCAATTCCACTTCTAGGTATGTACCCAGGAGAAACCCTTGCTTATGTACAAGAGGTGACATGTAAAAGAATATTCATAGCAGTGCTGTTTACAATAGCAAAAACCTGGAAACATCCCAAATGCTCATCAGTGGAAAGCAACATGAATAAACTGGTGTATTCACACAATGAACTATTATATAGCAGTCAAAATCAATGAATTATAGTGATACAAAATATAAATAAATCTTGGGACTTCCCTGGTGGCGCAGTGGTTAAAAATCCGCCTGCCAATGCAGGGGACATGGGTTTGATCCCTGGTCTGGGATGATCCCACATGCCACGGAGCAAATAAGCCCATGTGCCACATCTACTGAGCCTGCAGTCTACAGCCCACACACCGCAACTGTTGAGCCCACACTCTGCAACTACTGAAGCCTGCTCACCTAGAGCCTGTGCTCCGCAACAAGAGAAGCCACCGCAATGAGAAGCCTGTGCACTGCAATGAAGAGTAGCCCCCGCTCGCCACAACTAGAGAAAGCCCATGTGCAGCGATGAAGACCCAACACAGCCAAAAATAAATAAATAAAAATAAATAAAAAAAAAAATCTTACTGTAATATTAAGCAAAAAAAGGCCTCAAAGAATAAATACAGCTTAATAGCATTTTTAATAAAGTTAGAACACAAAAATTACTTAAATAATAATTTTTAGGAATATGGATAGATGCAAAGAAACTATATTAAAAGAGAAACAGTGGAATTATAAACAAGGGATTTAGGATATGGCTACCTGGGGTGAGGGAAAGCAGAGGGATAGGATGGGGGAGTGGGCACATGGCTAGTGTAGGTTATTGTCATGCTTATTAACTGACTGCTTTAAAGAAAATAAGTGTAGGGAATTCCCTAGTGGTCCAGTGGTTGGGACTCCTCGCTTTCACTGCTGAGGGCCCAGGTTCAGTCCCTGGTCGGGAAACTAAGATCCCCACAAGCCACACAGCATGGCCAAAAAAATAAAAATGAAAAAAAAAAGTGTAAACCCAGTCTTGGACATATGAGGAAGTTCCTGTTTTCTAGAACTTTTACTACAATTTTAATTCTAGAATTTCCTGATACAGCTGAGTTCATGTAAATATATGTTAAAATCATGTGGCATTAATTTGGGATTATACTGTATGCCAAAAAATGAAGTTCATACATTTGTAGAAACAGAAGCTACTGAAATCCCAATAACTAACACTGCCCCTTTCTTAAAAAGTATAACACTTTGGTAGGAAAATATGAGAAAGTTTGAATAAGAATATTTTTTATATAAATGGAAATTGGAAATCATAATTTAATTAAAAGGCTCTTTCACTTTTAATTCACAAAAAATGTTTTCTCAAGTTTGAACATTTCTGAAAGTCATGTATTATTTTTAACAGAGTAACTAGTTTTTATGGAGTTAACCTAGATCTCTCCCTAACAGAGTGGTGCTGATTCTGTTGCCTTACCATGGCTCTAATCCCAATCTCCTTGTTCCCTACAGCCACTACCCAAGTTTAGGCCTGGACTTGCAAACCCAAAGTCCACATTTAGCCTACAGAATTTTTTTTTTTTTGGCCCATGTAATGTTTACCTTAAAATTGTTGCCAATATTTTAAAAATTGGAAATTGTACTTAAAAATGCAGATTCCAGCTTTATTAAAAGATCAGAATATTTGGCAACATTCAACTATAGCTAAGATGAGACTTTCCTTTTTGGATGAGGCATGGGGGTTCCAGTTCAGAGAGTTTCTGCCATTCTCCTACAACTGGCTGACTTCACTCATTGGCATTACACTTGGCCTTTATAGGGACTTCCAACCTCTTCCCATATCCATTCTTTTGACCTTCCCTCCAACATAGTACATACCCCATTACCTCTCCACATTGTCAAAAGTAGCTTTCTAAGGAAGTTTGATCAAATCACTTCTTGATTTGCATATCCTTGATTTGCTCCTAATTGTTCTTAGGATAAAATCCAAACTCACATGGCGTCATGATCTGGTCTGCCTGTTTCTCACCTCTTCCCAGCTCTGATTACTACTCAGAACAAGCTGTTCCCAGACCCGCTTCCTCATGTCTGTGTTACTCTCTTCGCCTTCTCTTCCCTTCTTCTCCAGGCTAACTCATACTCATCCTAAAAGACTCTGCTCTGACATCAGTCCTCCAGGAAACCTTTCCCCAAAGCTTTTGCCTCCTCCCGTTCCTTTGTGATCCCAAAGCGACATGAGCTCTTGCGAGTTTGCGAGTTCTTCATTAAAATTTTTGAGGTCTCCAAACACCACCAACAGGTGTTAAACCCGGGTAGGCTAAAGTGGGGTTAATCGTACTTGGATTAAGACCAGCGTTATTTTCGAGTCTAGACCTCTGACCGAGTATGGTTTCAAGGGTGAAGTGTGACAGACTTGTGTGAAGGTCCACACCAGTACGAACTCCGGAGACTAGGGTTGGTGGGCGTTTCAGACCCCGGCTCCCCGCCGGGTGCACTACCGCAAGCTCGCCGCCAGGGTCTGAAGTCGCTGCGAGCGCAGCCTCTGATTGGATAGGGCGGTGCATGCCGGTAGCGGCCGGGCCTTCGAAGTGCTTGCTGGGAGTTGTAGTTCTTGGAGCCGGAAGCGGGGGTGGCTAGAAACAGCAGCTGAGGCAGCAGTCATTGCCTTTGCTGTCACCCGGCTGTAGTGCATCACTCTGAGCCCACCGGCCGTGGGTGCCTCCTCGGTTCCCGGGGGACTCTGGGAGCCCTGAGGGGCGAAGCGACGGGGACGCCTCTCAAGAGAAGAGGCGACGTCGCAGCCCCGGATGCGGGCAGAGGGCGCGGGAATGGAGCTTGGCGGCTGCGAGGAGGGCTTGCCGGAGGAGAGCAGGTGGGCTGGGAAGGGGCCGGAGAGTCGCGGGCGGATTGATGCGTTGAAGTCCCGGGAGGCTTGAGAGGGCTCGGAGAGCACGGGGAGACCTGCCGGGCGCGACAGACATGAGGGCAACTGTTGTGGGCAACTTGTTTGGGAAAAAATTCTGAAAGGAGGGACGCGCAGGGCGTGGATAGGGCGGACGAGGGAACGGGCTTAGTGAGGGTGAAGGAGGGGGGTAGGGTATGTTGAGGGCGGGGGCTTGGGGGGTGGGCAGAAGTGGGTGAAGCTCAGATCCAAGGCTGCTGGGGAGGAGGTGGATATTGAGAGGTGCTGTAGGGAGATTTCATAGGCCAGAGTCTATAGATTGCAGTAGGGGACAAGGTGGGTGCCCCGACTGAAACTTACGGTGACAGCAATTCGGGCCAATATTAAGAAGGTTGAAGTAAGAATTTCTGGGAGTAAAGGTTAGGCATTATGAGTTGCCTAGAAAGAAGCTTAGGAAAAATGAGTGTGAGGAAGGAGTGAAGGAGGGCCTGCGGATGAAAGTGGGCGGTTGTAATGGCAGTGGAATGGGGATGGGGGCTTGCTAGTGGGACTAGAAATTGCGTGCGTGCCCTTTGTCAAAGCTGGATCCCTGTCAGAGAGTAACAGGACCTCCCTGTCGTTCCCTTTCCATCCTTAAACCCTTCACTCCTTCCCCACAATGCAGCTAAGCCATTTCCCATTTATTTATATGAAACTGTTGTTATCAAGTTCATACCTTCTAGAAATTAGAGAATTTAAGATTTTAAGAACTACTTTGACCGAATGGTGGCTTGGACTCTGGAGAGGTACTACCCCTATGTAGGGGTTGCTTCATTAATAACTCTGGTCTTAACCTCTTAAGAATCTGGAATGTACATCATAGAGCAGGAATGTGGGTTAAGGAAGTCTTTTTTTTAACATCTTTGTTGAATTATAATTGCTTTACATTGTTGTGTTAGTTTCTGCTGTATAACAAAGTGAATAAGCTATACATATACATATATCCCCATATCCCCTCCCTCTTGCATCTCCCTCCTACCCTCCCTATCCCACTCCTCTAGTGGGTCGCAAAGCACGGAGCTGATCTCCCTGTGCTATGCTGATCTCCCTGTACTCTGTGGCTGCTTCCCACTAGCTATCTATTTTACATTTGGTAGCGTGTATATGTCCATGCCTCTCTCTCACTTCGTCCCAGCTTACCCTTCTCCTTCCCCTTCCCCGTGTCCTCAAGTCCACTCTCTACGTCTGCATCTTTATTCCTGTCCTGCCCCTAGGTTCGTCAGAACCTTTTTTTTTTTTTTAGATTCCATATATATGTGTTAGCATATGGCATTTGTTTTTTTCTTTCTGACTTCCTTTATTCTGTATGACAGACTCTGGGTCCATCCACCTCACTACAAATAACTCAATTTCATTTCTTTTTATGGCTGAGTAATATTCCATTGTATATATGTGACACATCTTCTTTATCCATTCATCTGTCAATGGACACTTAGGTTGCTTCCATGTCCTGGCTATTGTAAATAGAGCTGCAGTGAACATTTTGGTACATGACTCTTTTTGAATTATGGTTTTCTCAGGTTATATGCCCAGTAGTGGGATTGCTGGGTCATATGGTGGTTCTATTTTTAGTTTTTTAAGGAATCTCCATACTGTTCTCCATAGTGGCTGTATCAATTTACTTTCCCACCAACAGTGAGAGAGGGTTCCCTTTTCTCCACACCCTCTCCAGCATTTATTGTTTGTAGATTTTTGATGATGGCCATTCTGACTGGTGTGAGGTGATACCTCATTGTAGTTTTGACTTGCATTTCTCTAGTGATTAGTAATGTTGAGAATCCTTTCATATGTTTGTTGGCAATCTATATCTTCTTTGGAGAAATGTCTGTTTAGGTCTTCTGCCCATTTTTGGATTGGGTTGTTTGTTTTTTTGATATTGAGCTGCATGAGCTGCTTGTATACTTTGGAGATTAATCCTTTGTCAGTTGCTTTGTTGGAAAATATTTTCTCCCATTGTGAGTGTTGTCTTTTGGTCTTGTTTATGGTTTCATTTGCTGTGCAAAAGCTTTTAAGTTTCATTAGGTCCCATTTGTTTATTTTTGTTTTTATTTCCACTTCTCTAGGAGGTGGGTCAAAAAGGATCTTGCTGTGATTTATGTCATAGAGTGTTCTGCCTTTGTTTTCTTCTAAGAGTTTTATAGTGTCTGGTCTTACATTTAAGGAAGTCTTTCTTGACTTTTAAAAATATTCAGATATAATTAGAGTCTCAGGAGCAGCTGGGATCCAAAGACTGGAGGTGGAATATTTACCTCTGAGAAAATATCAACAGGGGAAAATTAATGAGATGTTGTACCTGGGTGAAGACCTGGCTGTTTTAAAGGGTGAGACTCCTCTTTTATGTGCACAGTTAGCCTGTGGCCTGCTGTACAAAACCTGGGCCGACAGGACCTTGGCGTTCCTGCCCGAGACTTGTGAATGATGTGTTCAGTGAAACTGAACATCTTACTTCCCTTTTCCATGTTTCAGTTTCTGCTTATGTATATTTGGCTACTTATTCTTCCTCCAGATGTCTGTGAAATGCTTCATGTAAAAGGTCCTATATACATTCTAAACAAATTTTAGGATTGTTTTTATTTTCCTCTACCAGTTCATGTGGGAGAGGCTGGGTCGGAAATTCAAATTTCCTCCCCATCTTGCTGAGTTTTTTATTTATTTAATATATTTAACAAACACCTATTTACTACATGCCAGGCATTGCTTAAGAGCCTTACAAGTATTATTTAATCCCCATAACAACTGGGTGAGATAGGTACTATTCAATATATTATCACCATTTGACAGGTGAGGGAGCTGAGACATAGACAGGATAAATAACTTGCCAAGGTCATACAGTAAATCCTTGGTGGAACTGGGATTCAAACCCAGGCAATCTGGCTCTACTTTTTTTTTTTTTTTTTTTTTTGCGGTACTTGGGCTTCTCACAGCTGTGGCCTCTCCCGTCGCGGAGCACAGGCTCCGGACGCGCAGGCTCAGCGGCCATGGCTCACAGGGCCCAGCTGCTCCGCGGCATGTGGGATCCTCCCGAACCGGGGCACGAACCGGTGTCCCCTGCATCGCCAGGCGGACTCTCAACCACTGCGCCACCAGGGCAGCCCTGGCTCTACTTTTAATACCTACACTATACTACCTTTCACTATGCTAATATACTGGGACGAAGAAATGTATAAGGTAATGAATTTTATAGCATTCTTTGCCTGTCATTTTAAGGCTATTAGGACCGCTCCTTTGCAGGTATCTTTTTCTGTTATTCTTTCCATGCTTGCCTCTTAATCAAGGAACTTTAGTCAAAACTTAATTTCAGTAGTGGGATTATCCTCACAAAATCACTCATACTGTTGCCATAGCCAACTCTCTGTGGGTGGCTAGTTAACTCAGAATGTTTTATTTAATGGGACTTCATGGCACTGATGGCCTCCTTAGTTCCAGATAGTCAAATGGTAAATAAAATACATGCCTTGTGCCTGAGAATTGAGGCACTGTGGCTGGGTCACTGCAAACCTAACCCTTCTATGGCCGGTAAAACACCCAATTCAGAGGACATCTTGATGAGATGGCATCATTTTTTTTTTTAATATATAATGAAGTATAAAACTGCTCAGTTATTTCCTGAAAGCAGTTGATGTAGTGAAATGTGCATAAGCTTTATATCCAGGTAGATCTGCATTTGAATTCTAGCTCTACGGCTTAACTTGGCTTATCCTGTTTGAGTGGGAAGAATGATGCCTTCCTGACTGGTAAGTTGTGAGGATTCAATAACGTAATGTGCATAAAGCTCCTCACAGAGTGCCTGATATGTACTGAATGCAAAAAATGTCTACTTCCATCTCCTCCCCAGTTTTCTTAAAATAAGGTTAGTGGGTGCTCTTCCAGTTGCTGTTTTCAATGGTATCATTGCTCGCTCTTCCTCCTTCTGTGGCTCCTCTATCCGAGTTGAACACACTGGGGACTGGGGTGTTGGCCTAGCTTTTAACTTCATCCTTGGAGTGGAATGTCATAGATACCCCTATTGTTTTCCATGTAGCTAGTCACCACTAGCAAAATGCTGTAATGCTTAGGGATGATACTTCACTTTTCCTAGGGTTTCCTAAATGCCAATTATTTGGAGTTTGTCTGGTGAAACTACTAAACAATTAAAGGAATGATTCTTCTTGCATTGCTGTCACCCTCAGCTGCCTTGGGCTATGCAATCTACTTCTGAGCTTGGAACCCGGCTACTTCCACAGTTTTCGTGGTACAGTGAGTCAGATAGAGTCAGAATTCAAGGATTAAGGTACTTTTTTGTGTCTCCAAACTGAGCTCATTCTATTGACCAAAACCTTTTCCTCCTCTGTTCTCTATCTCAGTTAATAGTGTTTTACATTCAGTCAACCAAGTCAGAAACCTCAGTGAAATTTGATACTTCCCTCTCCTTCGTTTCCCATACCCAGGCAGTCACAGGTTCAATGAGTTCTCTTTCTGATTTTTCTCTTGAAGCCTTTTTTTTTTCCCTCCATTTCCAAATATATTGGCTTATATTACCGAAAAATCCAGGGAGTGGTATTGCTTCAGGAATGGCCAAATGTAGGTGCTTAAACAAAAGTTTGTCCCTCAGAGTGAGAGAGAGGCATGGACATATATACACCACCAAATGTAAAACCAATAACTAGTGGGAAGCAGCTGCATAGCACAGAGAGATCAGCTCGGTGCTTTGTGACCCCCCTAGAGGGGTGGGAGGGAGGGAGATGCAAGAGGGAAGAGATATGGGGATATAAGTATATGTATAACTGATTCACTTTGTTATAAAGTAGAAACTAACACACCATTGTAAAGCAATTATACTCCAATAAAGATGTTAAAAAAAAAAAAGAAAGTTTGTCCCTGTCTGTGTGCTCTTTTTCTCGATGTGTTGGCTTCATTCTCAGGCAGATTTTTCTTTTTTTTATCTTTTTTAAAAAATTTATTTATTTTATTTTATTTATTTATTTTTGGCTGTGTTGGGTCTTGTTGCTACGCATGGACTTTCTCTAGTTGCAGCGAGTGAGGGCTACTCTTCGTTGCAACATGCAGACTTCTCATTGCGGTGGCTTCTCTTGTTGCAGACCGCGGGCTCTAGGCGCGCGGGCTTCAGTAGTTGTGGCTCGTGGGCTCTAGAGCACAGGCTCAGTAATTGTGGCACATGGGCTTAGTTGCTCTGCGGCCTGTGGGATCTTCCCGTGTCCCCTGCATTGGCAGGCGGACTCTTAACCACTGCACCACCAGGGAAGTCGCAGATTTTTCTACAGGATAACCCTTGGCGACTTCAAGTTTAGCAATCCAACCAAAAAGAAGACAAAATCAATCCCCATAGGTATAGCAAAAGTGAAAATTCTGGGGCTGACTCTTTTTGGACTGACTTATGTTCCTGTTCTTGTAATCAGGGTATGGAATATGTTGCTCAGTCAGGCCTAAGTTATATGCCCAACCCTGGATCCTAGGGTAGGGTGATATTTTCTTGGGACTTCATGGACCAGATTAAGTGCCAGAGGGGTGATTCCCCTGTGAAGAATCATTATTCTGTTACCAAAAGAAAGGGACATGAATTCTGGGCAGCTATAAACAAAATTATTCACTAAAGCCTTTATTATTTCTCATTGTGGATTCTCTCAGTAGCCTCCTGACTAAGCTCCCAATCTGAGCCCAGTCCCCCTAATTCCAAGCAGCTTCCACATTGCTACCAGCTTAATTTTTCAGAAGCAAAGTTACTCTAGTATTTTGCTCAGAAATGTTCAGTGATTTCTCATTGAAAATAGAAAGTCAAAACTTCTGTGGTATTCAGTGTGAAGTTTCCAGTTACAAAACCATGGCATTCACTCACTCACATCTCCTTCCTCACCATTCTGATACTTGCTCCTCTAAATTCCCTGCATTGCCTCCTTCTTTGCCTGGAGAGCTCTTAGTCGTCCTTTAAATAATGCTCCTTTAGAAGTCATCATTGGCCTGCCCTTTTCTATCTCTCTTATTACAGCACTTCTCACTCTATAGCATTTTTTAAATGTATGTGCCCCTTTCCCCCACTGCATTCTGAATATCCGGAGAGGTGGGGACTCTCCCTCTTTAACCACCATAAGCCCGGTGCCTAGCACGGTGCCTGACATATGGTTGGTGTTCACTGAATATTTATTTGCTCAAGGAATGAAAATGGTAAAATTTGGTCATGCTTCTTATGGTTGGACAGGTGTCATTGGTTCTGTTGCTATTGAAAGGGCCTCTGTTTTTCCCTTTCTGTTTATTCATTTTTCACTTTTTCACGTAATTTTCATTTTCTTCCCTTTTGTTCCCTTTTTCCTTTGACCATGCTCTGGCAGCACTGGTAGCAAAGCACGAGGATCACATGATTTTTGAGCAATCCAAACTGCTACTCCAATTATTAGTACAATTCTTCCTCCCCCCGCCCCCCGCTGCCCCCACACCCCTCCCCCCGCAAACATACTCTTGAAGCTTTTGGGGAAAATGCTATTGTCAGAACCCAGAAGCCGGAGGTGTATCAGCTGATAGCAGGAACCGTAAGCTGAAGGTTTTCTCAGTATCTACCCTCCCCACAGCTGTTTCTGCTTTTTTATACTTGCTTTATCACTTCTTCCATAAATGGAATTTTTTTCCTGTTTTTTATTTTGTTTTGTAATCTTTCCTCCTTAAACAACCTGTCTTGGTATTTATAGACCAGCTCTGTCCAACGTAATAGCCACTTAGCCACCTGTGGTAATTTAAGTCTCAATTAATTAAAATTAAATAAAATTTTAAAATTTCAGTTCTTTAGTCACACTGCACAGACTTCAAGTGCTTAATGGCCACAGTGGCTAGTGGCTGCCATATTGGACAGCACAGATACAGAACATTTCCAGCATCACAGAAAGTTCAATTGAACAATGCTGCTGTAGATGTAAATCTGCATTTTTCAGGAAAGAACTGCAGCATGCTTACATGTTTTTAGTTCCTCTGGATCAGGCTCACTTGAAGTGTAAACTACACTTGATTAGGAGGAGAGAAGATTATTAAAGGAAGTCATCAATAGTAGTGAGTAAATAGGAACTTGGCAAACTATCTCTCAAAGTTTGTGGGGCCATATCCTTTGCCAGTGAAACTCACAGGAACCCTGCTGGTTTGTAGGACTGAGAGATGATTGATTTTTTACTAGAAAACAGCAGAATCCCATAATTTCTTAAGGGTTCTCAGACAGTCTCCCGGTGAGCTCTCTCATTTGGATACTTTTGAGAAGAAAGCAGTAATAGTCATATTGCCATTCCTCTTCACCCACCTCCCTCCAAGACCATGAATTTATTTTTGCCTCCTAACCTCCTAAGGAGTCCTTTGAGAGTTTTAGATTTTCCAAGGGTGTTTTTTTTTTTTCTACCTACTTTTGTTATTTGCTCGCTGTTTTATTGCTTTCTGGCTGGAGAATATGTCTGTACTACTTCTGCTTTTGAGGATCTATTGACTTTTCTTATGTGTGTGCCTTAGTACAAGGCCAATTTTCGTGACTGTTCTATGGTGCTTTAAAAAAGTGTCCTTCAAGGTATAGTTTTCTAGATGTTATAGAACAACCTTATTAATTATATATTATTCAGCTCTTCTAATCACTTTTTTACTTTTGGTTTTCGTGATCTCCCATTACCATTGTTTTTTCTTTTCCATTTCCATTTTTCTTTTCATTATTTATTTATTTATTTTGGCTGTGCTGGGTCTTCGTTGCGGCACATGGGATCTTTAGTTGTGGCATGTGGACTTCTTAGTTGTGGCATGCAGACTCTTAGTTGCGGCATGCAGGATCTAGTTCCCCGACCATGGATCGAACCTGGGCCTCCTGCGTTGGGAGCGTGGAGTCTTACCCACTGGACCACCAGGGAAATCCCCGTTTTTCTTTTTGTTTTCTGCAGTTTTTGTTTCCCCTGTGTGTGTGTGTGTGTGTGTGTGTGTGTGTGTGTGTGTATGGTTTTGTTTGATATATTTTGAGGCCATGTTATTAGATACATAAAAACTAATGAGAGCTATATCTTCATTATTCCCTCTTTGTCTTTTTAAATGATTCTTGCCTTGAATACAACCTTGATATTAGTATAGTTTCCTCCTGCTTTTTTGTTTGATTGGCTGTTTTGTTTTAAATAGTTGAGTTTATTCCATTGACACTTATTTTTATCTCATATCTGTTGGGTCTTAATTCTATCATCTTTTAAAAATGATTTCTATAATGTTCTCTTGCTGTTTTCTTTCCTCAGCAGTTTTTGAGATAGTTTAGTTTTAGTTCTAATGATGGTTATCTTTTACTTTAAAATAGTGTCCCTAAAACTGAGGCAACTGAGGCAGTGTCTTTCCTCCTTTGCCTTTGCTATTGGAGTGGTGGTGTATGCCTCCTTTACCTTGCTTGTAAAGCACTCTTCTACCCAGACAACATAAGGTGTGACTCTAAGGTAATGAGATTGGCTTTCTTATATGACTCACAAAATCAACCTTATTTTTTTGCAGTAAAACCTTATAAGTTTCTTTCATTCTATCCAGAAAGCAAATTTGATTCTCTGTTATATACAAGGTCGTCCAATATTGAGGAAGTCTTTCCAGCTATCCTGCTTCAGTGAAAGTACCATGAACATAAACAGGGCCTTGGAACCTGTGCTAAGAAGAAATTTGACCCTAGTTTAAATTCAGTGAAGATATTCTTTGTAGGTGGAACACTGTTACTAGTCTTAATTATGTCACAAACTGTCCAATCCCAAATTTTCTCTGAAGCAGAATGGGTAAGAAGGCTTTATACTAGGTACTCCTTCTGATTTAACTGAATTTATTAGATTTATGCAATGGAAGTTCAAAGGAAAAGGACAGAGAAAAGGGAAGTAATACTACTATTATTTGCTTGATGGTGGTGCTTTTTGTAGATTATCAATTACACTCCTTTATGAAGTAGTTGTTCTCTCCATTTTGCAGATGAGGGAACTGAAGCTTAAAGAGTTTAATGGCTTGCCCAAGGATGTACAGCTAGTTTGTGCAGAGCTAGGATTCAAATTCAGGTTGGCCTGACCGTGAAGCTTGTTCTCTTTCCACTGAATGATATTTTCTCTCTGCTTATTAAAATATAAAATACAAAAGAAATAGAGGGACTTCCCTGGTGGCGCAGAGGTTAAGACTCCACACTCCCAATGCTGGGGACCCGGGTTCGATCCCTGGTCAGGGAACTAGATCCCACATGCATGCCACAATTAGGAGTTCACACGCCACAACTAAGGAGCTGGTGAGCTGCAACTAAAGAGCCTGCCTGCCGCAACTAAAGAGCCTGCCTACCACAACTAAGACCTGGCACAACCAAATAAATAAATAAATAAATATTTTTTTAAAAAAGGAAATAGAAAAACCATGGTCCTTCTCCTTAAGGAAATCAACCACATACCGGTAAATAACAATGTTTTGGTTTTTTTTTTAAAGATTATTATTAAGAGGAATGGTGTATTGACAGCATGTGTTATGGAGTTTCTAACAAAAAAGTTGTTGCAGGTCAGATTATTTAGAACTTCTTGGGAGAAAATTGTACTAGAGCTGAACCTTAATCCCTGAATGGGACAAGAAGAGAATCATTCCAAGTGGAAAGGTCTCCATGGATACAGTCATGAGAGTAGGTATGAGGTTAGCATGTTTGCATGTGGTAGAGAGAGAGAGAGAGAGACTGTATTCAAATTGAGGAGTACTGAGCAGGATGGAGAATTTTTGAACTCTGTACTAAGGAGTTTGCATATCACCAGTGGTAAGGTTTCTGACATAAGGGATTTTCCTACCTTTTGTTAAATCTACCCATTGTTGAAATTCAAGAAATTTAGTATCATTAAAATTTAGTATGATTGGTGAAGCATTTGTTGAATAGGTATAAAGTTACAAAGCCTGCCTTCTAGACGTTGAGATTCCTAGACATTGAGGTTCCCTCCTAGACTTTTGAGATTCTGCTGTCAACCGCTAAAGGGATGGAACTGCCAATGGATAGGTTCTCCTAAGTGCCCCAGAGCTGAGAGCTGAATAATAGAGTCAAGTATGTTTTTTCTATAAGCATATTGTTTATTTGAAAAGCATCATAAATATACTACATACTCTACAAGTTAAAAACTGTATAACTAAAAACAGAAAATATGGAGCCAGGTAAGAAGAAAGTTAAACGCAAATTAAACGTGGTAGTTTCTTGCTACCTCAGTGTTACCAATAATTATTTCCCGGGACATCCCTGGTGGCGTAGTGGTTAAAAATCTGCCTGCTAATGCAGGGGACATGGGTTCGATCCCTAGTCCAGGAAGATCCTACATGCCGTGAAGTAACTGGGCCTGTGCGCCACAACTGCTGAGCCTGCACTCTAAAGCCCATGAGCCACAACTACTGAGCCCGCATGCCACAACTACTGAAGACTGTGTGCCTAGAACCCGTGCTCTGCGACAAGAGAAGCCACCGCAATGAGAAGCACCCACACTGCAAGGAAGAGTAGGCCCCGCTCGCCACAACTGGAGAAAGCCCGTGCAGAGCAATGAAGACCCAACACAAACAAAAATAAATAAATAAATTTATTTAAGAAAATTATTTCCCTAATTAGGTTTTTCCCCACTTTAAGAATGAACCCATTACTTCTTTCCAGGAAGTGCTTTCTGGCATTAAAAGGCCTAGGTGCGGGCTTCCCTGGTGGCACAGTGATTGAGAGTCCGCCTGCCGATGCAGGGGACACAGGTTCGTGCCCCGGTCTGGGAAGATCCCACATGCCGCGGAGGGGCTGGGCCCGTGAGCCATGGCAGCTGAGCCTGCACGTCCAGAGGCTGTGCTCCGCAATGGGAGAGGCCACAACAGTTAGAGGCCCGCGTACCACAAAAAAAAAAAAAAAAAAAAAAAAAAGTCCTAGGTGCTTGCCTGACCACAATCTTTCAGCATAAGATGCTTTTGATACTTGAGTATTTAAAAAATCCTTTATGGTATTTTCCAGCTTCTGGTTCACTAACTTTGTTCATATTATTGACCTTTCTTTAATTGCTAGCCTCAAGGAAGGCCGAAATAGTTCCTCTCTTCTCTACATTCCCCTTATATAACCAAAAGTAACCACTATTAACATATCACTATTTCTCTCAGTATATTTATGTTAAGATCATAAATATAATTTTACATTCTGTTTTTTATACTTTTACATACTTTCATTAGCTTTGGAAATTGTTCCTAATCAAAAATTTTATTGGTTTCATGATATTCCACATATGGGTATCACATACCTCTCCTCACATTTCAGGGATCAAATCATTACCTGACTTGGAACAACCTGACCTTCAACTCTGGTCTCAGGTAGATACCACATTACAATGCAGATAACTGGCATACTGTAGATGGGATATGCTAATAAGTTGAAGCTGTTTCCTTTTATTACTAAAAAGAGTCTTGGGGGTGGAAGATATGCCAATATATATTTCTTGCATTGAATCTCATTTTACAATTGCACAGTATTTACTATGTATTTACTATTGATTTCACTTATTTTTAGTTATTAGTTTTATATTAGTTATATGGTATAACACTTCTTTAAAAAATAACATTTGCTTATAACTTTACTGTTTTAACCTGAGTGTTACTTCTAATTGTGACTTGGCAAGCTTAAGACTGAGTTGGCATTTAGGGAAACTTTTTCCTTGGGTATGCTTATTTGAGTTGCTTAAGCAATGCCTGTTCCTCTTCAAAGAATGTAGTCAAAACCCTCCCAAAAGAAAATTGGCAGGACTTTATTCTGAGATTGGCTTTGCTGTTTGTTGGTAAATATGATTCAAGTAGAGATGGATTATGCTGTCCCTTGCCACTCAAGCCTAGTTCTTCCTTGACATAGGGTAATATGCTTAGAAAGACTTGCTTTTAATTTATGGTGATTAAAGAAGAGCACTCTGTATACTTGCAGAAGTGGCCATACAAAGGGCTGCTTTGAGCCTAATATAGTCCTTGCCTGTGCCCAGATGAAGGTTACATGTGAATGCAAGATGATACAATCCAAGTAATTATTAGCAAACAGGTTTAGCCTAGGAAAGACTGACCTCACTTGCTAACAATCTGGGTAAAGAATGAGGAGGGATATTTTATTTCTCATGGTGATCTATTTATTTGCATCTAAGATTCAGGTATGAATGGATTAATCCAACCATTGTGTATGGGCTTCAGTTGAACTTAGTATTTCAGCTCTCTGAAAATGATAACAGTATCATTAGGGTAAAAGATCCTAAAAAGTAAAGACACTAAACAAACTAGCTATGTAAATCAAAAAATTTTTAGGACTTCCCTGGTGGCACAGTGGTTAAGACTCCACTTGCCAGTGCAGGGGACACGGGTTCAAGCCCTGGTCCGGGAAGATCCCACGTGCCGTGGAGCAACTAAGCCTGTGTGTCACAACTACTGAGCCTGTGCTCTAGAGCCCGCGAGCCACAACTACTGAGTCTGCGTGCCACAACTACTGAAGCTTGTGCGCCTAGAGCCTGTGCTCTGCAACAAGAGAAGCCACTGCAATGAGAAGCCCGCGCACCACAATGTAGAGTAGCCCCTGCTCACCGCAGCTAGGGAAAAGCCCACGCGCAGCAACGAATACCCAACGCAGCCAAAAATAAATAAATTAATTAATTAATTTTAAAAAACTTTTTTAAGTTTACTTTTCATCTATATGAGCATATACCAAATATAGACGGTTTGGTACATCTTAGAGTAAGAGCCACCTTCTTTTGTAGCTGTGGTATCTCAAGGGCACTTCATTTTGGGGAAGAAAATTTCTTTAGTTTGTACGGAAGTTGTTAATAGATCTATCTGAATGCTCAAGGTTTCTAGGGTTTCAATGCTCTTTGTAAAATTTTGGAATCAAAGCCCTAGGATGATAGGGTAGTTGGTGTCTACTTTCAGGATTTATTATGATGTTCTTTGTGTCTTTTTTTTTTTTTTTTTGCGGTACACGGGCCTCTCACTGTTGCGGCCTCTCCCGTTGTGGAGCACAGGCTCCGGACGTGCAGCCTCAGCGGCCATGGCTCACGGGCCCAGCCGCTCCACGGCATGCGGGATCCTCCCGGATCGGGGCACAAACCCGTGTCCCCTGCATCAGCAGGCGGACTCCCAACCACTGCGCCACCAGGGAAGCCCTATTATGATGTTCTTTGACAGTAAACCTTGTGAGATCAATACAGAATGAATCAGAACACAGATATGCAGAGTCACTTGAGGAACCAGACTGGCTCTCAGGCCTGCACCACTTGATTGTAACCTGTTGGAATGTAAAACTGTATCAGTCAGAACAGGCCAGATGCTTCCTGAGGAAGCATAGGAGATGGAGAATCCCTGAAGCAAAAGCTGGCAGTCAGTTGGCCTCTGTGATGGCAGTTTCACAGTACAACAATAAATGGCCTTTTAATGACCACCTGAGTCCTGTGTGCCTCTTAGTTATCTTGAAATATCTCCCAGGACTGGGTTAGAAATAGAACAGGGGAATGGCCAACAGGTATATGAGAAAGTGCTTCACATGACCAATCATGAGGGAAGTGCAAATCAAAACCACAATGAGATATCATCTCACACCTGTTAGAAGGGCTAGCATCAAAAAGACAAGAGGCGGGCTTCCCTGGTGGCACAGTGATTGAGAGTCCGCCTGCCGATGCAGGGGACACGGGTTCGTGCCCTGGTCCGGGAAGATCCCACATGCCGTGGAGCGGCTGGGCCCGTGAGCCATGGCAGCTGGGCCTGCGTGTCCGGAGCCTGTGCTGCACAGCGGGAGAGGCCGCAGTGGTGAGAGGCCTGCGTACCACAAAAAAAAAAAAAAAGACAAGAGGCAACAAGTGTTGGCGAGGGTGTGGAGAAAAAGGGACTCTTGGTGGTATTGTAAATTGGGGCAGCCATTATGGAAAACGGTATGGAGATTTCCTCAGGATATTAAAAATAGAATTACCGTATGATCCAGCAATTTTCCTTCTGGATATATATCCAAGGGAAACAAAATCACTCTCTTGAAAAGATATCTGCACCCCCATGTTCATTGCAGCATTATTTAAAATAGCCAAGACATGGAAACAACCTAAGTGTCCATTGACACATGAATGGATAAAGAAAATGTCACACACACACACACACACACAGACACACACACACACACACACAGGAATATTATTTAGCCATAAAGAAGGAAATCTTGCCATTTGTAGCAACATGGATGGACCTTGAGGGCATTATGCTAAGTGAAATAAATCAGACAGAGAAAGACAAATACTGTATTATCTCACATATGTAGAATCCAAAACACCCAAACTCATAGAAATAGAGAACAGATTGATGATTACCAGAGGCAGGGGATGAGGGGTTGGGGGAGATGGGTGAAGGTGGTCCAAAGGTACAAACTTATAAGTCACTTTGGGGGTGTAATGTACAGCATGGTGATTATAGTTAACAGTACTGTATTGTATATTTGAAAGTTGCTAAGAGAGTAGATCTTAAAAGTTCTCATCACAAGGAACAAAATTTATAACTGTGTGAAGTGAAAGATGTTAACTAAACTTACTCTGGTAATCATTTCACAAGGTATACATATATCAAATCATTATGTTGTATGCCTTAAACTAATATAATGTTATATGTCAATTATTTCTCAATAAAACTGGGGGGAAAAAGAAATAGACTCAAATGTTTAATGATGTAAGGTTAAAAAAGCCTGGTGTCTCCCAGTTTGAATAAATTCTTGGTCTCAAAGCCTTGAGAGGAGAAAACCAGAGTGAGATCCATTTGGCTTTCCCCTTTTAGATAATACTCCTGTACCAGACCTAGCTTCATTCATTTTATTTTATTTGTCTGCCTTTACTCTCTTCATCCACTTTTTAAAAGTGGGTCAGAAAGTGTACAAAATGTATGAGAGTTACAAAGGATTCCAGTTCAGAGCCCCCCTACCCTAATAGGTATTTCAATGATATTAAAATAGTTATAGTGAAAGTTCCTTGAAGAAATTATAACCATTCCCAGGACTGTCCTTGAAGAGGAAAGAGTAGTATTCTAATAAGAAATGAAAGGGCTAGATAAAGTGTACAACATAACAACTGGGGGCCCAAGAGAAGGAGTTTGACACCTCATCTCCTCATGTTTTCCTTATCCAGTTTGATTCTGTGTATCCAGTTCTTTTCAGTCAATTGCAGCTGGTTTTGAATTTTTATTGGGTTGGAAGCTGTGTTGAGAAAATGCTGGGAATTGGAGAGGAACCTTGACAATCATCTAGGGCAATAATTTTCAAACTTTTACACTAAAGTACTTCACATGGTCCAAGGGAATAAGCCAATAGTTGATTGATTTGGGGACATGTCCTAAGTGGCTCAGTGCAAGCTTAAAACATTTTGCCTCAATTTTAGGTTAAAAAGTTAAGGGGGAAAATCATGGGCAATTTGTATTCTTATCCATAATATTTGTGTACAGATATATGTACTTAGTACTGGAAATATAGTTAATAAAAAGTTGTTTTTGGCTTTTTTTTTGACAAAAGGTTTCTGGTTTTCAGCAAATGCCCTCATCTCTTTATATATTGCCCATGTAATGTCATTGTCCAGAAACGGATCTTAATGGGTCACACTCCTAGAAACAGGGTTATAGGCTACTTACATGAGGATGGAATGATAGTAGATGAAGATCACCTTACAAAGCACAATATGCCATGTAAATATGAGGGCTTTATATATATATGTTTGTTTGTTTATTTATTTTGGCTGCACCGGCTCTTTGTTGCAGCATGTGGAATCTTTAGTTGCGGCATGTGGACTTCTTAGTTGCAGCATGCAGACTCTTAGTTGCGGCATGTGGGCTTTTTCGTTGTGGCATGCAAACTCTTAGTTGCAGCATGCATGCAGGGATCAAACCCAGGCCCCCTGCATTGGGAGCGCAGAGTCTTACCCACTGGACCACCAGGGAAGTCCCAATATGAGGGTTTTAAAACAAAATCTTAGTGTTCTTTACAACTTCGGTCCTCTCAGAATTGGGTCTTATACTCAAGTAAAAAATTAATAGGGGAGAGAATGTTAGGATGTGGGGCAGGAGGCTTCTTGTCTTAGACTTTCTTTGACGTGGTCAGGATCAGGTACAACAAAGTAACTAACCATTGGTATAATTGATGCCCTTGCAGGAGGGAGCACTGGCAGTTGCTGGGTAATTTGAAGACTACTGTGGAGGGTTTAGTATCAGCTAACAGCCCCAATGTCTGGTCCAAGTATGGTGGCCTGGAGCGGCTTTGCAGGGACATGCAGAGCATCCTCTATCATGGGCTCATCCATGACCAGGTATGTAGATCCCTTCTTTTCTTTTTGTGCCAGATTGGCTGAATCACTTGTTGGAAAGAAATAGTTGCATTAAGTTGTTGGCAGGGAGAAGATGAAGGCAACTAGTCTCTGAGCCCTTGCGAGCAAGACTATAATACATGATAACAAGGAGGAGGATAAGGACAATGATGATGAATCATTGAGATATTCCTCTTAAGAGTATCCTAGGACGCATCTGAGAAATATTTACAGGATATTGTCATTTTTAGACTATCCTGTGAGCATCACTTTGTTGATAACTTGTAGATGCTTGTGAGTGATAGTTTTAGTTATAGCTTACGTTTTCGTCTATGTAAACTTTATTGATGTTGTTTCTTTTCCTAAGTATCCTCAAACACTCTAATAAGCTTTGAGTATTAAAAATGAGTGGAATCTACTAACACTTGATGGTTTCTGCTTTAATTCTCAATGGCAGTTACTCCATTTGCAATGTTTTAAATAAGGTTTGGTTCTGGATAAAACTGTCAAGTGGGTCATTGGATCTGATCCTCCTACTTTTTAAAAATCAAACCTCACAAATATGTGCATAATTTGTGTTCCCAAACACTCATGCTGTTCCCATGTAAGGCCTTAGTATTCTTTCCTGAAACTCTTTTTTTCTAAGCCAGGCTTGTCTTTCTTTTTTAATCAGAATTTATTCTCAACTAGCAGTCACACTGGAAAAAATTAATTGGTATTAAGATATTCATAGTTGATAGGATTTAATGTGGTACCTTCCCTTCTAAAAATATGTATATATCACCTCTGAACAAACTCTTTAAACCAGTGTTCTTGTTGAGTTTTTTCAGAATTCAGTGGAAAAGTTGGCTTAGGTTAGATTTTCTTTATTCAGAGTAAGTTCTAAAAATGAGGCCCTCTTTCTAAAGAATTTTGAAGATATGGGGGAAATTTTTATCCTTTAAAGAGCTGAATCTTAATGGTCATCATTATTAAAACCTCATTCCAGGAATTTGGAGGCAACATTGTATAGTAGACTGACAGAAGTCTTTGGAATCAGACAGAACCTGGATTGAAATTGCTCAGGTCCTTGGGGGAAAAAATGACATAGTAGTAATAATTATGGATTTTTGAGTCAGACTGCTCTTATTTTATCTCAGCTTCACCACTCTGTGGTATTGGGTAAGTTACATAACTGTTAGTGCTTCTGTTTCCTCATTTGTAAAATGAGGCGGTAACACTGGTATGTACTTCATAGGATTGTTGTGAGAATTAAATGAGATAATACCTGAAAAAGCTTTAGAAAGTGTAGTAAGTTGTCTGTCAGTCTTAACTATTAGTTGATATTAACTTTTTTGAGCCTTTTCTCATCGTTAGAAATGTTGATAATATTATTTATATCATAATGTTTGATGGAAAGGTTAAATGAAATGGCATACAAATTTGCCTAGCACAGTTCGTGGTACATAGGAAATAATTAATAAATGTTCCCCTCATTTTTTTTTAAGCTTCAAGTTACATGTTGTCCTATGAAAAAAATATGACCATTGGAATTTACAAAACAAATAATTTAACCCACTGCAATCTGGTTTCTGCCCTTACCACTGTTGTTCTTGCTACTGAAGTTTAAGTAAGTCCATGTTACCAAATCCAGTGAACATTTCTCCTTTGAGCACTGTCTTGTGTTCTTCACTGTTGAACATCATCAGACCTTGCTTCGTACTGCATTATTCCAATGTTATGGAGACCTTCTCCTACCTCTGTGATCACTCTTTCTTAGTTTATGTCCGTGGAATCTCTTCCTCTCGGATTTTCGTTTTTAATACAGTCCAGTCCTATGTCCTTATCTCTTATTACATTGTACATTTTCTGAAACAGTCTCCTTCACTTGCATTGTTTTAACTTCACCTATACACTACCTACCCCCAGCTCAGACATCTCTGCTGAACTTCAGATCCACAAGACTAGCTGTCTGGCTATCTGCTATACATTATCATCTGGCTGGCTGTCCTATAGGCCAAGTACAACATGACCCAAAACAAACTTACTTTCTCTCATAAGGTTGCCCTTCCTCCTGATATTTTTAATACTGATCTGTGGCATTGCCAGCTACTCAGTCTCCCAAGCCAGAATTGGGAACCACGCCAACATGTTTTACAAAAACCCAATACAAGTTTCCCAGACTGATGACCAAGATAGCTACCAGATTAGAGGCACTGTCATTTAGTGGTTAAAGTACTTTCATCTTGATAGCAAAAAAGTTCTTTTCTTGGCTCTGTTACTCATCTTACATTGTTATCTGGAGTAATCATTTTACTATATTTGAAGACAGTTTTACCATCTGTGCCAGAAACAGAATATGTGTCATGATGAAATAGTAAAGTCAGTGGAATTCCCAAGTGGAAGATGCTTGGTAAATGCAACACAATATTATTGTTATTAGTAAGTTATAAGATCTGTGAAGGTACCTGGTCAGCAGAATGAAAACTGTTAAAGGGTACGGTCACCTACAAAACAGCAGTAGTGTTAGTAAGAGCAAGCAGAGCAAACCAGACAAATCTGTCATACACACATACATTTAGCAACTACAGGCTCTAGTGGGAAGAATTAAAGACAAAAGATCCATACCAACTTCACTGCTGCTCAGTTCTGCCTTGTAAAGTCCTAAAAATTAGAGTCTGTACTAAGGACTTGTTTTTCCTTTTCATTTCCTCCCTAAAGATTAAGGCTTTCAAAGGCTTCTGGCTGCTGTGTCATCAGGAAGCTATTCTGGGTGTTGTGCTCTTGGAGGGGGGAAGGGATACAATGATTCATGCTGGCCATATCTCTTCCGTGCTTTCCTAAGGATGTGTTATGGAATGTGAAGTGTATTTTTTTAAATCACTTAGGGCCTTAGGAAACTCTAACATCGTGACCATATTCTTAGAGGGATCTCGTTTTCCTTGACATCCTGCATCTGGGCTACCTTTTAGTCTTTCCATAACGCAAGGTATATTTGATAACCCCTTCTCTGCTGCTTAGAAACGTGGAGACGCTTAATCCCTGAGATTTCTCAGCTGACTAGAAGTGCAAAGATTCCCTCCACCTTTTCCAACACTACAAAGAAACCTGTACTTTGCAGTATAGATGGCCCAATTTAAAAAATAGCAATAATAACCAAAAAAACCCTCTGGGTATATATATATATATATATATATATATATATATATATATATATATATTTTTTTTTTTTTTTTTTGGCCGTGCCGTGTGGCATGCAGGATCTTAGCTCCCCGACGAGGGATCAAGCCGGTGCCCCCTGCATTGGGAGCATGGAGTTCTAACCACTGGACCGCCAGGAAAGTCCCTGTGTATTTCTTTTCTGAATATATAAGTAATATACATGTTTTTATTTGCTGAACATTTGGGAAATACCAAAAAGAGTTTAGAAGAAAGTAAGTTATTACCCATAATCTCAACATCAAGTAATAACAATCACTCTTTAACATTTTGGTAGATTCTCTTATATTTTTCTATGCATGTCCATGCTTTTTAAAATATTAAGATTATACTGTATCTATTACTCTGTAACTTGCTTTAAAATATTTAATTAAAATAGACAATACAGGGAATTCCCTGGCTGTCCAGTGGTTATGACTCCACGCTTTCACTGCTGAGGACTCGGGTTCAATCCCTGGTCTGGGAACTAGGATCCCACAAGCCACACTGCGTGGCCAAAAAAAAAAAAAAGAGAAAATAGACAATACATTTATATGGTTAAAAAAACAAAATGTATAAAACCCCATGCAGTAAATATCTTGTTTCCTTCCAATCCCATTGGTAACTACTGTATTCTAGTTTCCTTCCAGAGAATTTTTATGCTTATTATTATTAGAGCAAATATGAATAATTTTCTTTGCTACACCTTTTGATTTTTCATACAAATAAAAGCATACTATAAACACTACTCTACACCTTGAGTTTTTCACTTGATGGGACTGTAATTCATCCCAATCCATTACATAAAGAGGTTCTTCATTCTTTTTCGCAGCTGTCATTTTATAATATTCCATTCTATGTATGTACCATAATTTATTTAATCAGTCTCCTGGTAATAAACATTTAGATTCCTTCCAAGCATTTGCTCTTAGTAACAATGCTACAGTGAATAACCTTGAGTATAGGTCATTTTGCCCTTTACCATAGGATACTCCTAGAGGTAGAATGCTTAGGCTAAAGGGTATGTGCATTTCAGTTTTGATAGCTATGGCGAAATTGCCCTCCAGAAAGTTATGTCTGTTTACGCCCTCAGCAGCATTGTATAAGAGGATCTGATTCTTCATACCCTTGACAATATAGGGTGTTATTAAACTTTAAACTGTCGCCAACATAATAGGTGAAAAGTTACATTTCTTTTACTCTGAAAGATGTTTATAAGAGCCATTGAAGTATTTTTCTGGGACTTCCCTGGTGGCGCAGTGGTTAAGAATCTGCCTGCCAATGCAGGGGACACGGATTCGAACCCTGGTCTGGGAAGATCCCACATACCGCAGAGCACCTAAGCCCATGTGCCACAACTACTGAGCCTGCGCTCTAAAGCCAGTGAGCCACAACTACTGAACCCACGCGCCACAACTAGTAAGTCCACATGCCACAACTACTGAAGCCCGTACGCCTAGAGCCTGTGCTCCGCAAGAGAAGCCACCGCAGTGAGAAGCCCGCATACTGCATTGAAGGGTGGCCCCTGCTCGCTGCAACTAGAGAAAGCCCACGTGCTACAATGAAGACCCAACACAGCCAAAAATAAATTAATTTTTTTAAAAAAAGTATTTTTCTGTGAACTTTTCCCTGTATTAACCCCATTTCCTTAGATTGTCAATCTTTTCCTACAGATTTGTAGAATCTCTTTATTTATTCAGGGAATTAGTTATTTGTCTGTAATGTGTATTGCAAATATTTTTTCCTAGCTTGTCTTTTGACATTTCTTTTTTTTGTTGTTTTCTTTGAATTTTTGTATTTTATTTTATTTGTTTTTTTATACAGCAGGTTCTTATTAGGTATCCATTTTATACATATTAGTGTATATATGTCAATCCCAATCTCCCAATTCATCCCACCAGGACCACCCCACCCCCCGCCACTTTCCCCACTTGGTGTCCATGCATTTGTTATGGTGGCTTTTACTATACAGAAATACCGGATTTTTAGTGAGTCAAATTAATCATTTCTCTTAGGCCTTCTGGGCTGTTTGATGCTCTGAAGGGGCTTTCCCACTATACGATTATTAATGTTTCTCCATGGTTTCTTCTATTACTTTTATGGGTTAATGTTTTACATTTAAACCATTCTATCTGTAATTTATTTTGAATATACTTAATTTCCTTGGCACATGGATCTATTTCTGGATTTCTGTTATGGTCTGTTTTCTATTTGTGTGCTATCACCACTCAGTTTTAATTATTGTAGCTTTTCATTATGGTAGGAGTAGTCCCTCACTCATATAGCATCTTTTGTTGTTGATTTTTTCCCCAACATTCACCTATTTATCATTTTATTTTCTTGTTAACTACCATATCATTTTTTGATAAGGACAGGAAAAGCCTTACACATGACCTGGATCATTAGCTGATTGATTGAGGGAAATTAAACATTGTGAAAATACATCACTCAAACATTTTATTTTAATTTAAAACATCCTAAATGTACATTTAATTAACAGTCTTTGGGTATAGGGTCAAACCTCTTCTGTGAGAATGAATCCACTGATGGAGTTCCATATCATCTTTCTTGTATAAATTATACCCATAATACATCATACAGGACTTCCAGCTTCCATTTCTTTATGTTGGACTAGCAATTTAAAGATCCTATAATATGAATATAAAACGTTCTACATTTTTAGGCTTTCTCCCCCCAACTTTGAAATTGTCTTGTCCCTACTTAATTTGACATCAAGTTTTTATTCAGGTTTTTGTGTGGACATAAGTAAATTGCTGGATCATGTGGTAAGAGAATCTTTAGTTTGAAAGAAACTGCCAAACTGGTTTCCAAAGTGGCCATACTATTTTGCATTGCCACTAGCAATGAATGAGAGTTCCTGTTGCTCTACATTCTCACCAGCATTTGATATAGGCATTGTTCTGGATTTGGGCCATTCCTTTTTTTTTTCCTCTCCTTTGGGCCAATTTAATAGATGTGTATTGTGTTAATTTGCATTTCCCTGATGACATATGATGTGGTGCCTTTTTTCACATGCTTATTTGTCATCTGTATATCTTCTTTGGTGAATTGTCTGTTAAGGCCCATTTTTTTTTTTTTTTTTTTTGCGGTACACGGGCCTCTCACTGTTGTGGCCTGTCCCATTGCGGAGCACAGGCTCCGGATGCGCAGGCTCAGTGGCCATGGCTCACGGGCCCAGCTGCTCCGCGGCATGTGAGATCTTCCCGGACCAGGGCACGAACCCGTGTCCCCTGCGTCGGCAGGCGGACTCTCAGCCACTGCGCCACCAGGGAAGCCCAAGGCCCATTTTTTTAATTGGATTGCTTGTTTTCTTATTGCTAACTTTTAAGAGTCCTTTGTATATTTTGGATAACAATCCTTTATCAGTTTTATCTTCTGCAAATATTTTCTCCCTGTCTGTGGCTTATCTTCTCATTCTCTTGACACTGTTTGTCAGAAAGCAGAAGTTTTAAATTTTAGTGAAGTCCAGCTTACCAGTTCTTTCTTTCATGGATCATGCCTTTGGTCTTGTATCTAAAAAGTCACCACCATACCCAATATAGGTTTTCTCCTATGTTATCTTCTTGGAGGGTTATAGTTTTCCATTTTACATTTAGATCTGTGATTCATTTTGAGTTAATTTTTGTGATGGGTATAAGTGTTGTCCAGTGTTTCAGCACCATTTGTTGAAAAGACTATCTTTGCTCCATTGTATTGCCTTTTGCTCCTTTGTCAAAGATATTTACATAGGTCTATTTTGGGGCTCTCTAGTCTGTTTCACTGATCTTTCTGTCTGTTCTTTTGCCAATACCACACTGTCTTGATTATTGTAGCTTTATAGTAAGTCTTGAAGTCAGACAGTATCAGTCCTTTTTGAAGAAAAACATTGTTCTTCTCCTTCAGTATTGATTGGCTATTCTGGGTCTTTTCCCTCTCCATATAAACTTTAGAATAGTTTGTAGATATCTACAAAATAACTTGCTCGGATTTTGAATCAGATTGCATTGAATCTATACATCAAGTTGGGAAGAACTGACATCTTGACAATATTGAGTCTTCATATCTATGAACATGGGTTATCTCTGTAACTTAGTTCTTTAATAGCTTTCAGCAAAGTTTTATAGTTTTCATCATAGAGATCTTGTATATATTTTGTTAGATTTATACCTAAGTATTTCAATTTGGGCAGTACTAATGTGTATGGTATTATTGTGTTTTTAATTTCAAATTCCACTTGTTTATTGCTGGTTTATAGGAAAGCAGTTGACTTTTATATATTAACCATATATCCTGTGACCTTGCTATAATAACACTTACTAGTTCCAGGAATTTTTTTGTTGTTGATTCTTTCGAACTTTCGAATTTTATGCATAGGCAACCATGTCATGTGTGAACAAAGACAGTTTTATTTCTTCCTTCCCAATCTGTATTCCTTTTATCTCCCCTTTTTTTTTTTTTTTTTTTTTTGTCTTATTGCATTACTGGCAAGGTATTTCCTGACTTCAGGGACAAAGCATTGATGGAACCAATCCAGAAAAAGGGTTCTTGTTGTACGACCAAAAGACTGGCAGCTGGTGTTTATCTTTTCGCTTCAAGGCTTGAGGGTTAGCAGCTTCATAGATAAGGGCAATTCTGATCATAAACCCAACTACATTTACACAAAACAGTGGAGTAAGCCTGTCCCTTCCTTCTTAAATCCTGGTGCTTGCTTCCCTTCCTTACTAGTAAATGTCCTTTGTGGCATTTTTTTCCCAGAATAGGGCACTTTCATCTGCATTAAAAACCTGTTCAAGCGAGAGAGAGGCATGGACATATATACACTACCAAACGTAAGGTAGATAGCTAGTGGGAAGCAGCCGCATAGCACAGGGAGATCAGCTCGGTGGTTTGTGACCACCTAGAGGGGTAGGATAGGGAGGGTGGGAGGGAAGGAGACACAAGAGGGAAGAGATATGGGAACATATGTATATATATATATAACTGATTCACTTTGTTATAAAGCAGAAACTAACACACCATTGTAAAGCAGTTATACTCCAATAAAGATGTTAAAACAAACAAACAAACAAACAAAAAATCCTGTTCAGGCAGATATCCTTTCTCCTCAGTTATTTTCTTAATGGTGTCTGTGAATTTGTCTGCTGCCTCTTGGTCAGCAGAAGCTGCTTCTCCAAACCTCTTTCTGAAATTTTCAAACCATCCTTTTCAGGCATTGAATTCCCTAGCTTTAGATCCTCCACCTTCTTTTTGCTTTCAGTTGTCACATAATGACTTTGCTTTTTCTTGAATCATATTAGAGTCCATAGGTATGCCTTCCCTATAGCAATCCTGTACCCACATAAAAGCTGAATTTTTCAATATGAGATTAAAAGGTATTTCTCAAAAAGTACAAGGTTTTTGTGCCTGCTGGAGTAGCTGCAGGCACAGCTTCACGAATTTCCTTTTCTTTTTTTACCATGGTCCTTACACTGGATTCACTTATCTTGAAATGGTGGGTAACTGCAGCTGCAGGCCTCAATCTACGGTGCATATCAAGCAGTTCAGCTTTTTCTTATAATGTCATGACTTCTCTCTGCTTCTTGGGAGCACTCCCACCATCACTAGTAGCACTTCGTATGGGTCCCCTGGTGTTATTCAGGGTCTTTGGTATTACACTAAACACAATGGAAAATACACAAGAGCTGGGCAAGGTCACTTTTTTACTGCAGTATGTAATTTACTGGAGAGACGAACCGCTCATACAGAGATGATTAGTGTCACACGGCATTTTGAGTGGACACTCACAGCACTTGAGCTCACAACAATAACAACAGGAGGTGGCTACAAAATTATTATAGGAGTACATAATTGCATAAAACTAACTACAGTTAGTTTTATGCAATTATTTAATACCGCTTCTTAACGTTTGTTTATATTTCTCTTGACTGCACATGGCACTGTCTATGGTCCATAAGTGTTTGTGTGTGTAAGTTTTGATAAACTTTAACTTTTTATAATGTTTGTACATATTTTATGGTAGTAAATGATAAAATAGGATAACATCTACCTATATTTTATGCATTCATGAGATCTCTAACTTTCCTAATTTTTTCAATATTTCTAGGCTGTGCAGTTCATCTGCAAGTTATTTTCAAATTGTTGCGAATCTCCAATAAATTTTCCTATATACTTATTTTAAAAATCCACTTATAAGAGGACCCACCATTCAAACCCGTGTTGTTCAAGGGTCACCTATATAGCCTTCTATATCATATGCATTGTATTACCTCCTCAAAAGAACAATTAAAATAATTTTTAACAATTATTCTTTAAAAGGGTGAATATCTGTATATATTCCTTTTATTGCTGCTGAGAACCTTTGTTGAGGCAAGGGAAGGTTAGGCTTTGGTTTTTTTTGGCCATGCCGCACGGCATGTGGGATCTTAGTTCCCTGACCAGGGATCGAACCCACGCCCCCTGCATTGGAAGTGTGTGAAGTCTTGACCACTGGACCGCCAGGGAAGTCCCAAGTTAGGCTTTTCTTTTTCCTCTCTTTGAATGTCAGTACGAGAACTAGATGTGGTCCAAAATGGTAACAATTTGTTTACCTTCTGTGTCCCTGAAACAGGTGTATTGCCGCCAGACTGATTACTGGCAGTTTGTGAAAGACATCCGCTGGCTCAGTCCCCACTCGGCCCTTCATGTGGAGAAGGTAAGAGGTGAAGGTAACCACAAGGCTTTGATGTTTGATGTTCTGTATGAAGAGTCTCCTAGGCTAGAAGGATGGCATATGTCAAATTTCCTATTAACTGAGGAGAGGAAATTATCCCTGTAGGACTGATTTGGAGGGGAGGATGATTTACTTTAAAACATAAGCTTTGCACACCCATTGTTCTAGGCCACTTTCCCTCCTCTGGGGAAGACCTGAAAAAATTTTGTTATTTTCAAAAGATTTGCAAATATGGGACCAGAGTGAAGCTTTTCAAAATCTAGGACAAATGGCAAGAAGTTTCCTGAATGGTTGGGGGTAAGTAGGACTGATATGCTGATGACTGTTTAAGGAGAAGAGGATGCACCAAATAGAAAAAAAATGTGAGGTTTCTGGAGACCAGTGTCAAATGGAGCCTAACATGTTCCCTACAGCATTGGAGAGTAGAGTAGCACTGTACTCTTCCGTCCTCTCAGCTCAGCATGATACCCCTGATTCCCAACCAGGGACACAGAGCTCCAGGAGGTTAGGTGACTTGGCCAGAGTTACACAGCTAGTTCCACATCAATCACAGCCAAATTTATATATTTATTTATTTAACCCTTGCCTATGGAAATTTTCAAATACATTCAAAATTAGAAGAGTGTAATGAACCCCAAAATATCACCCATCTTCAATACTTACTGATTCATGACCAGTCTTGTTTCATGTATATCACACCCACTGACAGATTCATTGCCAAGGTGATGTCTGGAAAAGTAACTTATTTTTAAATGATCAGGGAACCAAATCACAAGGTGTCACTCTGGCCTTTTTTGTGAGAAAAGCCCAGAGCCCAGTGATTTTCTTACATGGATTTCTTTGTCCTTATCACTTTATTTTTCCCACCAAACCCCCCTCTAACTTTTTTCTCTAAAATATATCATGGGACCTCCCTGGTGGTGCTGTGGTTAAGAATATGCCTGCCAATGCAGGTGACACAGTTTCGAGCCCTGGTGCAGGAAGATCTCATATGCTGCGGAGCAACTAAGCCCATGTGCCACAACTGCTGAGCCCATGTGACACAACTACTGAAGCCCACGCACCTAGAGCCTGTGCTTCTAAACAAGAGGAGCCACCGCAATGAGAAGCCCGTGCACCACAACAAAAAGTAGTCACTGCTCATCGCAACTAGAGAAAGCCCGCGCACAGCAACAAAGACCCAACGCAGCCATAGATAAATAATTTAAAAAAATAAAATAAAATATATTGCTTATATATATATATATATATATATATATAATAAAATAAAATATAGTCATTTCCTCTTAGAAGCTGCCTGAAATTGCCATCCATACATTTTTTGCAGTGATCCTGAACTATGAGACTTAGCTTTTAGAAACAGCCAATAGAAGGAAGTTCCAAATAGAGAAATGCTGTGGCGAAAGCCAACAAGACATGCTCAGCTGATTTCTCTTTGGTGAAGAATGTTTGGGGGCATTTTTCCTAGATTTTTTTACCCCAGGTTTTTCTTGCATCCTTTTCTGGAGGCTACCTGAAATAGAGGACTCTGTGAGAGAAGGCGAGATGTCAAGTTCATTCTTCCTCTGAATACCCGGAGAATAGATGCCTCTTTGGAGTTACAACATAAAGAGACAGACGCAGCAGCTTTGTCCTCTCCAGGAGCTGCATATCACGTCTTAACTGCTTAGTCCCTTTCTAGTGGCCCAAACCAGCAGCGGAGACATTAATCCTTTCCTTCCCTCTCCTTCCTCTATAACCTGTAGATGTTAGCTGGAGGGCAAATATCTCTGATTACCTCCTCTTACCTGTCTCAATTTAGTTCTCAGGTCATTAGGCCTCAATCTTGCTGGATTTACGAGGAAGTATATATTTTTAAATTTTATTTATTTATTTTTGGCTGCGTTGGGTCTTCGTTGCCGCGCGTGGGCTTTCTCTAGTTGCAGCAAGCGGGCTATTCTTTGCTGTGGTGCGCGGGCTTCTCATTGCGGTGGCTTCTCTTGTTGCGGAGCACAGGCTCTAGGTGTGCGGGCTTCAGTAGTTGTGGCACCTGGGCTCAGTAGTTGTGGTTCACGGGCTCTAGAGCACAGGCTCAGTAGTTGTGGCACACGGGCTTAGTTGCTCCACGGCATGTGGGATCTTCCTGGACCAGGGCTCGAACCCATGTCCCCTGCATTGGCAGGCGGATTCTTAACCACTGCACCACCAGGGAAGCCCTGGATGTATATTTTGACTCATGCTTCTTTGCCTCCTAGTTCATCAACTTGCAGGAGAACGGCCAGAGCAGCACTGACGGCATGAGTGAGCGTGCCGTTGCGGAGCTGTGGCTGCAGCATAGCTTGCAGTGCCACTGTCTCTCAGCCCAGCTCCGACCTCTGCTGGGGGATAGACAGTATATCAGAAAATTCTACACAGGTGGGTAGAGGTCACATAGCCAGTACTGGTACATGTACTTCCTCATTCTCTTCTACTTTACTCTTCCTTTATAGACCCACTGTTACCTCAGGGTCTCATACTTTTACTTGATGCCATAGAGATTCTAATCAGAAACATGTATCTAGTCTTCTCTCTAACTTGCTATGTAAAATGCAGTCAAGCTTTATGCTAAGGTATTTCCCTACTCCCATATACGCAAATCAGTAAGAGTAACTACTGTTTACTGAGAGTTTCCTATATTCCAATCACTGTTATATATTTTTTATACATATATACCTAACGGCAGCCCTGAGAGTTGGGTATTGATACCCCCGTTTTCCAATCAGGGAAGCAGAGCTCAAGGAGGTTAGGTGACTTGGCCAAAGTCACCCAGAACCAGAGTTCAAATCTGAGTCTTTCTGATTTTGAAGCCTCTTGTCATGGCCTCTGCTATACTGCACATGATTTAGCCTCTTCTGTACATTATTTGTCCCTAGTTCCCCTCTGTCCACAGTGGTATGATTCTCCTCAAGTCATCTTTGCCTTTTCCCTCTTTCCTTCCCTGAGCTTCTCCCAGGGCCATACAGGGAGGCTGAAGTTCTCCCTAATGGGCTCCATCATTGCGGTAGTTTTCTCTCCCCAGATACTGCTTTCCTGCTAAGCGACTCCCATGTCACGGCCATGCTCCAATGCCTAGAAGCAGTGGAACAGAACAACCCTCGTCTCCTGGCTCAGATTGATGCATCTATGGTAAAGTGGCCAAAGAATTATCTGTGTCTTATGTTCTGGCCTCCTAGACCTCACCATGATGTAACCGTATGTAGCAAACTACTCCACTTAGGCAATTGTGAACTGAAAGACTTTCATTAAAAACAAAAACAAAAACAAAAAATCTTAGAAGAGGAGGTACCATTAAGTACCTATTTAAGTAAAATGTCTATTTGTGAGTAAGCTTAAGTCTATTTGAGGAGGGAGGTGTCTATTTTTTTAAATCCTTAAAGAAATCTGTAGTCTGAGTAAGCACCTCCTTAAGGGCAGGCTTGATAAAATGCTAGGGAGAGGAGGGATGATTTTGAGTCAGGCTGGCTATAGATAGGGTGTCAGATGTAGTGTGGCCTGATGTTACACAGGATCATTTTTGTCCAAGAAAATTTTGTTGTTTTATGTTGCTTATTATTAACTCTCTAATTCACTCATCCCGTCACTAATATCAGTGCCTCCACTAGAAAGGAATCACAATCCCTATTTCTTTTGTGAGGGATCCCCTATCTCTCCTGGTTTTTCAATTTCGATTCTTGCTTACCATCTATTGAATACTTTCTACGGGCCAATCATGGTGCTATGCACAGTACATGCATCATCTCATTTAATCCTCAGAACTCTATAAAGTAGGCATTAATCTCATTTTATAAAGGTGGCCACTGAGGGACAGAGTAGATAAGTCACTTGCCCAAAGTTTGGACCAAAGAACTTGTAAGTGATAGGGCCTGGATTTGAGCCCCAGCGTATCTGACTTCTAAGTGCATAGTCTTAAGCACTTTGCTGTACTGCCTCCATGATAAGCATTTCTGGTCTGACCACCTAGGATTCCAGTGCAGAAGCTGTGGTGTATGGCAGGACTTTGAAGTTTCAAAGCTGTATGCTCTAATAGAGGATACCTATGCTGTATCTACTGGCCCTGGCTGCAGTTCAGGCCTGCTGCCAAAGGCCAGTTCCTACCAGCATTTCTGTAGTGCTAAGTGCTCCTCTTCTGAGGGCCTCTATCCTTGACTCTGACACGTGTTTTTTTTTGTAGTTTGCCAGAAAGCATGAGAGCCCGCTGCTGGTGACAAAGAGCCAGAGCCTGACAGCTCTGCCTGGTTCCACGTACACCCCTTCAACCAGTTATGCTCAGCATTCCTATTTTGGGTCCTTCTCTAGCCTCCACCAATCCATACCCCATCATGGCTCAGGTATGGGGGCAGCAAGGGGTAGTCAAGACATGTATCCCCAGGCCTGGAAAGCAGAGGACTTAGTGGGTGCTCACAGGCTGGCTATAGATGGAGCCTTGGGTTGATGCAGTTTGTCAAACTTCATGTCTTAATATGGAAATCTTAAAGAGGTATATAGCAACTAGCCTAAGATAATTCAGTAGCATCATTAAAGTAACAGAGGCAAGAGATGTTTTTAGTTTCCCCTGGGTTTCTGATCCGCATTGCCAGAAGGCATTTCAATGATAATAGCTAACATTTATTCAGTGCCTGCCATGTGCCAGGCTCTGTTGTAATCAATTTGTATATATTATCTCGTTTGACCCTCAAAACAGTCCTACGAGGTAGGTGTTATTATTATTGCTCATGTTATAGATGGGCAATGCATACGAATAAGCAATGAAGCCATTCTCCCAAGAGCTTATGCTTTTGACTTAGCTGCTTCTAAGTAATTTTTTGCTTACCTTGAACGATTTAGCCTTTTCTGACGTGACACCATGTGTCCTGGGCACCCAGTAACAACAGGGAGTTTGTTCCTTAGTTGTGGAGAAGCCCTTCACAGGTACCAAAGGCTTCCACCTCACCTTTCCTTTCCCTTTCTTTTTATATCCTAGAAAGAAGATCTACTTCCTTTTCACTCTGTGGCCCATGCCAGAAACCTCAAGAAAGCAGAGGACATGTCTCGCCAGCAGAGGATCAAACCGTCCAAGCCCCTCTGCTTCCAATCTCTGCATTAGCCGGGGACTCGCCCTCGACCCCAAATGAGATGAGCTCCAGCACTCTGACCAGCCCCTTAGAAGCACCCTGGGTCAGCAGCCAGAATGATTCCCCAAGTGATGCCAGTGAGGGGCCTGAGTACTTGGCCATTGGCAACCAGGACCCCCGAGGCCGGACCGCCAGCTGTCAGAGTCACAGCAGCAATGCTGAGAGCAACAGCTCCAATTTGTTCTCCTCCAGCAGCTCCCAGAAGCGAGATTCTGCTGCTTCCTCTCTAGGGGACCAAGAGGGAGGTGGGAAGAGCCAGTTGTCCAATGTCCTTCGCAGGTCTAGCTTCTCAGAGGGGCAAACACTCACTGTCACCGGTGGAACAAAGAGGAGCCATACTCGCTCCCATTCGGATACCAACATTGCCTCCAGAGGAGCCCCAGGTAATGATAACCACCAGCCCGTAGTCAGTAAGGTGGCCTCCTGAAGTTCAGGTGGAAGGGCGAGTTTGTTCTTAAGGGTCTTCAGATGGCAGAAAGAGAAGTTATGTTTCTGATGATATGAAGAGTATATTGCTTATAATGAAAAAGAGAAGTTTGTAATATAATGTGGATACCTAAGAAATCTCTCTGAGAATATTTATGTTTGTTCCTTTCTACATTGCTAAATAGTAAATGCTTTCCTGGATTCTTTCACTGGTTCTTTAGCACCAGAGGAGAGTGTGACTAATCACAGTCCAAGTTTTAAATGCATCTCTCAGACAGAGGGAAAGTACTAATGAGCTTTAAAAATAATCCCGTTAAATTCCGTCCCTTCCTGTGATTCCTGAGAAGTTTGGTCAGGATATAATAACAATAAGAGAGAGGCAAACTGATGTTAGGGTTTCCTTATTAACACTAGAGATGTAGTGAGTATGGGGTGATGGGACCTAGTAAACAAGTAAGTGGGGTTGACTGCTCCATCACTAGTTCAGGTTGAAAGGCAGTTGGGTAAGGAGGCCTTGGCTACTAGGACCTCCTTCACACAGACGCCAGCTGCTAGCAGAGAGCACCTTAGGCATGGCCAAGGTGGTGTCATTGCTTTTGCCATTTCCCTACTATCATCTTTCCTAGGTTGTTGGTGTCTGGCAGGCTTTGGTTGGGTTTCATTCGTAAGAGCATCTCCATAAAAGCAAGTAGAAGGCCGATTTGTGCTCGAGGCCAGTTCTGGGTGGAAAAGCCTCAGAAATAAAATATAAAAGTAAAGTATAAAAAATTAAGAGCAAAAAAGGAAGATTTCCTTTTACAACTAGAGCTGCTATTGATTTCTCTTTATAATTTCTAAAAGGTGAGAGCTAAGGCCTTCATCTGAAACTTCTGAATTGCAAACTTTTGTCTCTGTTTTCCCCTCAAGAATGTGGTTTGGCTCATTGGAACTCGTTAGAACAAAAGTCTCCAATCAAAGCCTGTCTTCCCATGAGCCTTCGTAGATGTGAAGAGTACTTGGGTTAGACCCTTACTTCACATCTCCTGGAGCAGACCTGGAGATGTGAAGACCTTACTTCACATCTCCTGGAGCAGTCTACTGTACTCCAGGCTACTAGTGTTTGAGCATGTAAAACTCCCCTGCCCCCATTCTTGCATCCATGCGGATTCCAGAAACTGCGGGAACCTGCATTGGAAAAGGGAGCCAGAGAAAACCTAAGCAGAAGGATCTGAGGGAGTGTGGGTCATGTGCAGCTTCTCGTACGAGTCATCTTTCCCTCTGCACTAGGGTTCCCTCTCAGGAGTTAAGCCCCAACCTTTGCTAGATAAGAAGACGCTCTTTTTCTCACTCTCTATTCTCGTGTTCTGGACTTTCCTCTGCACCTGTCTGTCTACATACAGGAGGCCCCAGGAGTATCACCATTATAGTTGAAGATCCCATTGCAGGTTTGGGAGCCAGTCCTGTCTGTCCAGCCCCCACCCCCACCTCCTCGTGTTCCTCTGTGACCATCTTGCTTAGTTTCGAACTTCCTTTTCCATTCTGGTGTCAAATCAAGTCTGGCTGGCCTGGTCCTGTAGTTATGGTTAGACCTGTTGGTAAAATAATACCGTTGTTTTGCATGATACGTTTTTTGCCCACGACTTCCAAATGCCTCATTCAGTCTCTCAGCAGCATCCAGGAGATAGAATCAAGACTTGTCAAGCCTGTATTGCCCAAAGGTGAATCTGAGGTCTGCTGTTTGTCTAAGACATCATGATGAATCAGTGGCAGAATTTTTCTTATAACTGAATACTTAACTACAAATTACTTTATTTTCCATGATTTAACACCAGAATGTGTTTTCTCCTCTTTCTGTGGTCTTGGATGTGAGTGCATGTTTTTGCCTCTCCTGGAGTCCCCTGTTTCCTTTTTCTTTCACCTGTCTTCCTTCCCCTGTAAATTTCTCCCCCACCCCCTCATTCCAGCCATTGCACAAGGTTTTTCTATTGACTTAAGTCTGTTTCTTTGGTTTTCACAGTGTTGTTCAAACTGCATATTGTATTACATTCTGGGTACATCATGCATGGAGATATTGATGCTAGAATGTGTCTGCAAGACTGAGCGGTAAGGGAGAACTGAAAATTATGGCCTCCTGGTAATGGGTGAAGCCACTGGCTGTGTTAGCTTGGCAAAGAGGTTAAAGAGGAACAAGTCTGCGAGACCTTTGTTTAGAAGAGTCTTGTTGTTCTTGAGGAGATAAGAAATTGTAAGACGACAGATTTCAAGTCAGTATGAGGAAATTCTAAGAATTAGAGCTGATCAGTTGAATGGGTAGCATCAGGAGGTAGTGAGCTCAGTGAGCAAAGGCTGGATGGCCTTTACATGCTGTAAAGGAATAAGGTTCTGGTGTTGGAGTTTGTGTTGTGCACTGAGTTTGACTGGGGACCTCAAAGTTTGCCTCCAAATCATGGTTTCTTACCAAGGCATCATGGTGACTGCTGGTTTGTTGTGAGGAGCAGAGCCCACTGCCAGGACCACCAAGGGAACACAGAGTTATCACTTACCACGTAGTAGCATTTTTTGTGAGAGGAGCAGCTGACAAATTGGCACCATCTGTCAAGGAAATGGGTTGGATGCTGCTCAATCATTAGTCCTCCCAGCGCATCCTGTTCACTTCTCAGGCACCCACCTGCTTTGCTGCCTGCTCTTCTTTCTGTGGCACTGGGGATTTTGTGTTTCCCTTTGGAGAATATCAGTTTCCATTTCCTGTGAACCATGCCTGCTGCTATTCCTCCACTCTCAACTCTCAATGTTCCTTGAAAACTGCTACCCAGACACTTCCTACTTTGCCAGGCTTCTCATGAAACCTCTCCCTTCCTTCTCCAGGAACGCTGGGTCTACAGCCCTGTGGCTGAGCCCTTTGGTTACAAGGCCATCATCCTTGGCTTCTCTAACATTGTCTTGATGCTGCTTTTAAGGACATTGCTGGGTGTTATTTTGTTCTGCCAGTTCAGAAGTGGGTTAAATTTGTAGGCATGACAAATTTACATTTCAGGTGCAAGAGAGGCCATATCCTAGTGTTTGTTTAGTGAGTTTAACCCTTCTGATATTGTTTTAAAGTCTAGTGTCAAGTTATCAGAAAAGTTTCAGTGTGCTTGTCTCCATGTGAGGACTGTTTTCTAAATTGGTTTGTCAAGAGGGTAGAAATTGGCTGATATTCCTGGAACATTTGGTAAGAAGATGGAAGAAGAGAGAACTAAATTCATGAATCCACTTTGATTTGATTCTTTTTCACCTCTGTGTTGCCACATTCCAGGTCATGTTTTCTCTTTTCCCCTTAGAATATACCGACTTCCCACCTCCCTTCCTCCATATGTTCCTGCATTCTTGGACTGTTCCCTGTTGGTGTGCCACCTCTCTCCTGTTCGGGAGGGCATTGGGAATGGGAGCAGTTAAATATTGAAACTCCAAAGTTGGGAATGTATGTGTCGCTCACCTCGCATGTGTGTTTTTACTCCCTGGTGGCCACTGACACTAGAATCCTGCAGTGATAAGTCGAAGTTGAGAGGCCCCTTGTCCTACTCTGGTCAAAGCAGTGAAGTCAGCACACCCAGCTCTCTGTACATGGAGTATGGTAAGTGAGTACTAGGAAGGCCAGTGCTGCAATCATGTCTTTGCTCTGGTCCCCCCATGCCTGCCACACTCTGAGCTGTGTAGCTCATCTTAGCTCTGTGGAGGGTACACACCATACAGTCTCACCCTCCCTTTCATTATTTTCAACCCCTGTGCCAGAAATCACACTACCCTGCCATTTCTCTTGCTCCTCTCTGCCTTAGGGGTCCCACTGTCTCGTGCTATGGGTGTTATCACCGTGAATGTCTGGTGAGCCAGCTGGAATGGCTCTCTGAGTGGGTGAGAGAGACCTTGAAAAGAGGCCTTTGAGTGTCTAGGCTTAATTACCGAAGATAGGCTCCACATGGAAATCATCCACAGGGAGAGCCATTTCTTTCCTTGTCTGACTCACAGCACAGGTTTTTTGGTTTCTTTGTTTGTGGGTAGGAGGACGAGTATGTCATCTTTAACTTTAGGTGGTCAAAGGGTTGTCTCCAGGCTCTCTCCATTTATTCCACCATTCTCTAACCCAGGGGCTTAGTGCTCTGGGATTCCGAGATTCAGAGAAATTCCTGTAGAAGGTAGACATCTTTCCAACCTGTTATCCGGGAAGACTTGGGAGCATCCTCAGTGTTAAAATCATCAGACTTCTTAAAGAAGCTTGTCTGTAAAGAAGATTTGCTTTTCAAAGCAGGGCTTTTCACATCCACATTCCATTTTCCCACAGAGGGCAGTCAGTACCTGTGTTCAGGAGAAGGCATGTTCCGAAGACCATCAGAGGGACAGTCCCTCATCAGCTACCTGTCTGAGCAAGACTTTGGCAGCTGTGCAGACCTGGAAAAGGTGAGGACTCTAAGGAGCCACTGAAAAGCCCATGAGTTGGGAGATCTGGTCTGAGGGCTCCAGTGCCATTTGTCCTAAAGAGGTTTGGGGTACACAGCAATAACATGGGTGTAGACTACAATACAGGTAAGTCACAGTAAAGATAAGCTCAACAAGTTCTGTCTCTGGAAAGCTCTTCTGGGAGCCTATGCGCCTCACTGAGTCCAGAGATATTACTGATTTTGTCTTAGAAGCTACCCTGGACAGAGAAACATTGAATTTTAGTCACATGATTACTGTTTCCTTGACCCTGGAACCTTAGGTAAAGACTGTCTCCAGAATCAACTTCTATATTTTGTTCTAAGGCTCAGATATGTGATAAATGATGTCCCTGTAGCATTTTATAGCTTACAAAGCACTTTATCTTGAGACATCACATTTGCCTTAATACTTTGTATATAAGTGTATGGTTTTAGGAAAGACCTGACCTCTTCTCTGTCATATTTTTATGTGGAAAGTGGGACAGGAAGGCCAGGCATGGCCAGATACGAGAGCAAAGAGAATATGCAACAGGTTTTCTGGCCATCAGCTTTCATTATAGGAGCATTTCCCCTGGGTGTTTTGAGTGAAAGCAATGCGCATTCTGGAAGCTACTTTCCAAGAGTGTAATCAGTGAGATGTCCCCTTTTTGGCGCTCTTCTTCCCCAGGAAAATGCCCACTTCAGCATCTCAGAATCCTTGATTGCTGCCATTGAGCTGATGAAGTGCAACATGATGAGCCAGTGCCTAGAAGAGGAGGAAGGGGAGGAGGACAGTGACAGGGAGATCCAGGAACTGAAGCAGAAGATCCGCCTTCGTCGCCAGCAGATCCGCACCAAGAATCTGCTCCCTGTGTACCAGGAGACTGAGTATGGAAGTGAGTGAGGCTGTGAACGCCTGTTCCTGCCTCTTCAGGCTTCGGGATAAGACTTAGTACCTCGTGGGCTTTCTTTTTTGTCTTCGTATGTTCATGTGAGATGTTATACACAAGCCAAGGGTTCCTCTGCTGTCAGAAAGATTTTCTGTGTTGTTCTAATTTTTCTTTTTTTCTACCAGACCAGAGTCCTAGAGCTCATCCATTTCCTACCTCTACATGTATATTATAAATTATCTTATTTGTGTTATACTCTTACATGTTATTATCTTTTCTAAGAAAACAAAGTCCCTATTATTCCTATTGCAAAGCACAGGAATTAAGAAAGTACAGTAATTTTTAAAAAGAAAAATCTAGTAAATGTAGTATTCTTAACTTGTTCTGTATTATACCTATTGTCTATATAGCTTTAATTTATAGCTGTCAGTTTAACATCGGCATGTCTGGCAAAGAAAATTAAACTTTAAGAGTTTTATAAACTTTCTAGGTTGCTAAAGAATTTATTTTTCTACTATATATGGTATAGACAAAGCTCAAAACTATGCACAGGAAAAAAGCCTGGCTATTTCTTTTGGAAGTAGGCCGAAAAGAGAATTTTGAGAACTGTTCATGTCTTCAGTTCATTTGGTCATAACTTCGTTATTGTAATACGTGAATCCCAGCTTATTTAAGCTATTCTCTTCTATACTGTGTTAATTTAACTTTCATGTACATTTAGTACAACTTTTGTTATTAAAATTAGCATTTACCATTTTCAAATATATATATATATATATATATATATATATATATATATATATATATATCAGAAATATCTTCCAAAAAATAGGTTTCTGATATGAGGAGAACTAAGGCCACTGGTTCCAGATTCACTTTCCACAGAGTGGTACTTTCTGCTCACATGAAACTTTTTAGGGGATCAATCAAGAAGGGGAAACTAGCAAGAAGAGCTAGTTTCCATTTCCCCAGCATAACTCCCAGCCAAGGTTCTATTTACTTCTGTGTTCAAGTCATACCAGGTCCCTTTTGTTGTGACCCTAGAAAGAGTAGGAGACCTCTTCTGTCCTATTTATTACTTTTTTTTTTTTTTTTTAATGTAACAGGCTTTCGGGTCACTTCCAGCAGCTCCCAGTTCAGTTCACATGATTCAGCACAGTTCTCTGACTCTGGCTCTGCTGATGAGGTTGATGAATTTGAAATCCAAGGTATGAATTAACACTTTGCAAGGGAACTTTCATTAATTGTTTCTTTTAATTTGGAATCATAGGCTGAGAAGCTTTCCCTAAGCAGGGGGTCTTCATTATGCTTCATTATGGTATGTTGTCGGCTGTTGTAAGAGATAACTTCTCTTGTTAAAAACAAAGCCTATTTAAAATTTAAGCAGAAAAGAACACTAAAAGGAAGTATTCCATTGGAGTGGGATGGCTATTGATGTCACCATGATGCTTCTTCCTCAGTTGCACCTTTCTCTCAGATTCTCACTCTAATTCCTCCTACTAGCAGTCCAGAGCTAGCCCACATCTACATGAAATTAGAATTCTATTCTCTTGTGTCCTATAACACAACTGAAATTGTTTCAAAGTGTTTAAAAGGAGCTTTATTATAATCCAAAGAGAAAATGACAGAAAGAGTCACTGGGAGGGAAAAAGCAAAAAGGAAAAAAAAAATCAAGTTTACAAAGTGGAGCTTTATTTTCTGTCCTACCAGCGCTAATTTGCATAGCAGAATCACACTCTTGTTGTGAGCTTCTTCTTAGAGAAGGGGAGGGGCTCTTATCTGGAAAGGCAGTTGTGTTAAATCAGGTTAACCCATGATTAATGGGTTAATCCATTCCTGAAAATCATAAATTTCTTCAACTTCCTGTCAGTGCAATCAACAAATGAACAGATGGAAAACCAAACAGGCAGTTCAGGGATGTAAGTTCTTCCCCCATGGCTGGAACCAAGACTAATTTTCTTATAGAGATGACTTGTGTCTAGTTTTCCATTGTAACATGATGGTAAATAGATCTTTTACTGCATGAGGCTCTGATCTCCTGTTTACGCCAATCTCGAGAACCCATTCAGCTCCAGGTATGGTAGCTGAGTTTCTTCCCCATTCAGAAATACAATTTTTACACATATTTTTCCAGGTCTCCAGGAAGTCTTCCTTCTGTGTTCTCCTCAATGCATCTGATTTCTATTTATAACAATGATAGTCACTTAAACTCCATTTTTTCCTTTGTATGTGGTTTTCCAACAGTTCTCCAGTTCTCTGACACCAAATGAGTGTCCTACATTCCAATTCTGACACTAATTCCTGGAGTCAGCACAGACCCTACAGCTTTAGGATTCAGTCCCACGAGATGGCTCCCTCTTCAGATGCCAGCTGCCAATGGGGTTCCCAGGATGCCTGTACTTCTCCCTGGCCAACTACCAACCCAGGGGTTCCCACAACTCCCTGCTCACGTTTCATAATTCACTAGAATGACTCACAGAACTCAGGGAAGCGCTATACTTATGATTACAGTTTATTATAAAGGATACAAATGAGTAGTCACATGAAGAGGAGGTACATAGGGCAAGGTCCCAAAGTATCCTGAGCACAGGAACCTCCGTCTCCATGGAGTCAGGGTGTGCCACTCTCCCAGTACATCGATATGTTCACCAACCAGGAAGCCCTTCCAAACCTCATCTTTATCAAGGTTCATTCAGTAAGCATGAGTGATTAAATCATTGGCCAGTGGCAACTGAGTTCCTGAGGTGGGGCTAAAAGGTCTGATCTTCTAAATAGCTTTTTCTTCTGGCAGCCAACGCCATCCTGAAGCTATCTGCATGTCCCCATGAGTCATTTCATTAACTTAAGCTCGGATATAATGGAAAGGGGCTCATTATGAATAACAGACATTCTTATCACTCAGGAAATTCCAAAGGTTATAGGAGCTCTGTGCCAGAAACTGGACAGAGACCAAATATATATATATTTTTTTATTATACCACAGTCTGTGATTGACTTGATCTCCAAATTAGAAGAAAATAGGAGGGCTCTGCCCTTTCTCTCAGGATCAGCAGTTGGAATTTCATGTGGGTAATAATAAGGTAAATCTAAAACATGCTACTTCACTGAGTGTGGAACAGTCCACTTGACTATAAAGTCTGTTCCTTGCAGCAAAGCAAGGAGCCAGGGGGAGTTGTTCAGACTGAAAGGAGCCAAATTTGAAATAGCCTGCCTGGGGGTGGCATGAGGTGTACTCCCATTGGAAACTGTTGCTGCATTTGTGGCCCCAGAGGAGGTGTTTAATCAACTAACTCTCTAGTCAGTTCAGACGGAAATCCTTAAAGGAAAAGACCTTAGGCATGGCTTGTCAACCTCTAGGCCAGGTATTTCTCTGCTGTGATAGACTGTCTTGTGTATTGTACAGTGTTAAGCATCATTCCTGGCTTCTCTACCCACTAGATGCCAGTAGCATACCACCCTTCTCCCCAGTTGTGACAACCAGAAATGTCTTCAGACATTGCCAAATATCTGCAGTGGGTACAATATCCTCCCTGGTTGATAACCACTGCCTTATGAGGTCTTTAAGGCTAGGCTGGTTTGGGGAGGCAGCAGTAACTGTCTCCCAAGCCAACGTGAGAACCTAACTATGGATGTAGGTTTCTAAAAGCAGTGCCATCTTTTGGAGCAAAAGTCAAGTCCTGATTCCAGGAACATGTGGTATAGAACTGTCATTCTCATCAGTTTACTTCCTGTCTGAATACTAAAGGGCACCCTTTTATAATCATTATTATACAGATGGTAGTGAAGGATCTAACCTGACTCACATGTCAAAGAATGGACTCTCAGTATCAGTGGCCTCGCTGTTTTCAGGTAGCCTGTGTTGGAAGCGTGGGTGTGCTCATACATGCATGTGTGTGAATGTTTGCACCAGCTTTTGTACATACCTGTGATACCTGTCAGGGTTATGAGGACTGTAACGTCTGGAGAACTATCTGGGGAAAACTGGACTTAAGCTAACTGGGAACAAATTAGATACTAATTTTCTTTCTTTCTTTCTTTTATTCTTTTTTATTTTTTAATTAAAAAATTTTTATTGGAGTATAGTTGATTTAAAGTGTTAGTTTCTGCTGTACAGCAAAGTGAATCAGCTGTGCATATACATATATCCACTCTCTTTTAGATTCTTTTCCCATACAGGTCATTACAGAGTACTGAGTAGAGTTCCCTATGCTATACAGTAGGTCCTTTAAGTTATCTATTTTACATATAGTACTGTGTATATGTCAATCCCAATCTCCCAATTTATCCCTCCCCGCCTTTCCCCCCTGGTAACTGTAAGTTTGTTTTCTAGATCTGTGGCTCTGTTTTTTTTTTTTTTTAAGTAAGTTCATTTGTACCATTTTTTCAGATACTCATTTTCTTCTTCCTCATATGACCCCAGTAATCCTCACTGAGATTATCCTTGTTAATCCTTCTCTACAGTGATACTTTTAGATTAAGTGGTCATTGTGGCTGATGGAGATAGTGGACAGTTTAGAAAGGAGTGGTCAGGTGAAGAAATTACAGTTCAAACCTATAGCTAAATACTGCCACACATTCAGACAGCAAAAGTCCTATAGAATGGTATGAAGCTTAGAGTCTCTTTAGAGTTTTGAATTTGCAGAGCCAACTTTCAGAAAGCTATCTCTTCTAGGTACTTTGTGTACAATTAGGATTTATTGCTGCAAATGTTTGGCCTTAGTAACTGCTTTGTGATCCAAACAAGTAGACTTTCTGTAGGTGGAGTTGACTAAAAGTAGTAGTTTTCTGTTCACAGTGGCTTTAAAACACACAAACAACAAAATTCAGGGCATTTATTAATTTGATTAATAGTTAATTATTTTACTAATTTAAAATTTTAATTAACAGTTAATTTTAACGGTTAATATTTTCAGCCACTAGAGTTTGAAATAATTACATGTGTGAGATTAAATTAAGATTTAGAGAAATAAAAGTAATTAGGTACCTTTTACTCCTGAACTGTTGTAATTTATTCTAACAGTCTTCTCTTGCTTGAGAAGTAACAATCATAAGTCATTTTTTTTTAGTTTGGTTTTTTTTTGGCCATGCCACATGGCTTGAGGGATCTTAGTTCCCTGACCGGGGATCGAACCCAGGCAGTGAAAGCGCTGAGTCCTAACCACTGGACTGCTAGGGAATTCCCCTAAGTCACTTTTAAACTGGTTTCTGATGTGTTTACAACCAGAACCGTTTGCATGTGCATTTACTGACTGTCAGGTACTTCTTGGTTAGAGCAAAGTCGTCAGTCTGCTTTAACCATAAGGCATACTTTTATTTGGTCTTCCTAGCATCCTTTCTTCACCCATTTTGGGAGCTTTAAAGCATTTTTTATACACCAAGAATTTGAAATATTTTTCAACTAAAGTACTGCTTTTTCTCATGATCCACAATCCCAACACATTTTGAGGGCTTGGAGGGAAAGCAATCAGAACAACCCTCTCTCCAAAGTAGTGACTTGTTTGACTTCCTACACACAGATTCCCGATTATGAAAGCATAATTTTTTTAACATCTTTATTTGAGTATAATTGCTTTACAATGGTGTGTTAATTTCAGCTTTATAACAAAGTGAATCAGTTATACATATACATATATCCCCATATCTCTTCCTTCTTGCGTCTCCCTCCCTCCCACCCTCCCTGTCCCACCCCTCTAGGTGGTCACAAAGCACCGGCTGCTTCCCACTAGCTATCTGTTTTACATTTGGTAGTGTATATATGTCCATGCCACTCTCTCACTTTGTCCCAGCTTACCCTTCCACCTCCCCGTGTCCTCAAGTCCATTGTCTAGTAGGTCTGTGTCTTTTTTTTTTTTTTTTTTAGATTCCATGTATATGTGTTAGCATACGGTATTTGTTTTTCTCTGAAAGCATAATTTACAATTCATCTTTCTCTACTGTAGGTTTCTTTATTGCTTTCTGTTCTTTTTCATTTGTTTCTGGTCTTTAATCAAGTTTATTACTGGGGACCAAATTCCTTCTAACAAGTGTCGGTATACTTCTCATTAGCAGTCTTCTTGATCATGTCCAGAGGCTTACAGATGCTTTTCTTTTTGATCACCTTAAGTAATATATGCTATTGAAGAATCTCTTGGGATTCTATCAGAGGAAGGTTATCAGAATCCATAACACCCGTGGAAAAATTACTTAAGCATCGTAGTATAGACATCATCTGTGATAAATACTGTGCATAATTGTAATATTTTGCTTAATGTAATCATTTTTCTTAGATCCTAATTCAGCAAGTAGACCTTACGTAGCAGAAGTGTTTATGAAGGAAATAGTTTTGGAAGTTACTTCCTCCTCACAGTAAAGTGGATGTAAACTTGTGATCATAGCTTATTCATAGAAAGCTTTGTATTCGTTAACATCTATTCCCTTTTTAAAAAAACATTTTACTGAGGAATAATTACACTTCAAAATCTACCCACTTTAAGTGTACAACTCACTAAATTTGAGTAAATTTACCAAGTTGTCAACCATCACCGTAATCTAGTTTCAGAACATCTTTATCACCCCAGTAAGATCCCTCACACCCATTTATAGTTTATTTACATTCCCACCCCAAGTCCCAGTCCACCACTAATCTTTATATCTCTATAGATTTGTCTTTTCTGGACATTTCATGTAAATGCAGTCACACAGTATGTGATCTTTTGTGTCTGGCTTCTTTCACTTCATCTGTATCTTCTGATGGTGTCTGCCAAATTGATATGATATCATTCATGGGCTCCCAATTCCAGACAGTCTTTTCAGCGTCTTTGGTTTTAGGATTTTGTTGTTGTTTTTTTCCTCCCTTCATCCTTTTCCACTACAACTTCATCAATTCTTCTTTATCCTCCTTCTTTTAGAATTTCAATCTCTGCATATATGTACCTAGTCAGGGTCCAGTCAGGAGACAGAAACCATATGATAACTTGAATAGGGAAAATTTAATATAAAGAATTATTAACTCTGATGGGGGATTGAAGTAATGGGAGACTGGCTCATAAGGAGTAAAGAGAACTCTAAGGAATACAGGAATAGCAGATATAGGCAGCAGTCACCATCCCTAGGGCTGAGATAGAGCCCCCTGTGGAGGAACAAAGGTAGAAGAGGGCCATACCCCGAGGCTGCGATCCAGACCTCCTTGCTCACTGGATGGTGGAGTTTTCTGAAGGTGCAGAACTGCCCTGAGAGAATGTCCGGGCATGTTGTCCATGAGGGGTGCCATGGCAACAGCCCTTTTCAGGAAACCATTCTCTGGGGTGCAGGAGGAGGCTGCCCCCAGGGGGTGCTGTGCCTCAGAACTCAAGGGGTGCTGGGGGAAGTGGTTCATGGGAGGGGCCAGGCCTGCAACACCGGCTCGGAAGCTTTCCCAGGGGTCCAAGGGAAGCCACTTATGAAAAGTACCATCAGTGGCGCCCTGCTGCAAAGCCTCCTGAAGCCATGCTTACCCTGGGGAAAGTCACTTGCACCACAGGAGTCCTCTTACGGGAGCGCACCAGCAGCCAGAGAAACCCGTTCCTCCTCCAGTGTCCCTCCAGCGCCCTCTACTGCCGAAGGTGAACATTGTGCCAGCTGGCGAAAGATCAGTGTTTTCAAGTCCAGCTCCATTATCACAGAGCAGACAAAAAGAAGGGCAGGTTGGGAGCTGAAAGGCAATAAATTGAAAACTGGCACAATATATAAAGAGGAAAGTTCATGAACTATATTTTGGGTAATCTGTTGCTCCTCCCCACCTTCCCTCTTTTAATAAGTTGTTTTCTCCTTCTAAGGCAAGAGTAATTGTGGCTCTCCATTTTAAAGTGTTTCCTCTTGAGTCAGCAGTTACAGAACATTCATTAGAGTTGGATTTCTGGATGTGTTGGGTATCCCCTTATGTGCTAAAAGGAAAACAGGCTGCAAAGCAACATCAGATTGGCCAGTAGATTCTGAAGTTGACGCTATTCTTGTGCCTCACTTATTTTGTTTAAAAATGTGCAGATTTTGCTAGGGTACCAAGGTTTTAACCAGTTCTTCCTTGATCATCCCAATACCGGTATCTGGACATGCAAAAATTCTTCTTACAACCTGTCATTTTTGTTGTTGTTTGTCTTTATATTTTTGAACTTTTTCCAGTCAGTAGTAATAGCTTTATCCTATCTAAAGCATCAGGCGCATTTGAAATCGGTTCTTGTTAAAGAATTGATAAAAAGTTTCATAATTATGTTAACTTCTATTTGGAAGGAGTGCTTCTCAGACTTCTTTCTCAAGTGCTCTCATTTGGGGTATGTTTAATCCATTCAGTTGAGTAGCTTTCTTCTGTCTCTTTACTCCTTAATTATCCTAGACCCTGGTCTACTTTTATCCAGATCCTCAACTAGTGTTCCAACCACATTAACCTAATCATCTGCTTGTACTGACTAGAGAGTGAGCAGGATACAACAGAAAGGCCTAGTACCCACGAGGCCTTCATGGTACTGACCAGTGACAGGTGTCATGTCCCTTTTGATATCAGGCGCTGCCTCTCCCTCTCCGCTCTTGGGGTAAGATCCTCGCTTCCAAACCCGTGTAGTCTTCTGCACTCTTGGAAATATTCATGATTAGCCAGGACATCACTGCACCTCTGGTAAAAAAGAAGAAACATGATAAAGTGTGACTTGACTTTATTTTCCAAAGAGGAGAGAGTGTTATTTTTTCTCTCAAAGAAAAGAAGGCTTCCTTTCTGTGAGGCTGAAGAACTGCTGAATAGTTTTTATGAAGACAGCGGTTTTCAGCAACCATGAATTGTCAACCGCCTCTCCTCTCTGGCGTGCCATGTTTTCTTTCGTAGCCTGGCCCTCAAGTAACCATGTTGGTTAGCTCTTTATTCAAGATATCTGTCTAAGATTTTTGTCTGGTTTTTCCTTTTCTATCACTCGTAAACAGGCTGAAATTTGCCTTTTGCTTTTAGACAATTTTTTATTTAGGAAATATTTTTTGGAAACCTATTATGTACAAAGCTCTTTGAGGATTTTAAGGACAAGGCAAGACTTACATATGATCCAAGGCAGTTTAGTGTTACTCAAATCAACGTTGCAAACCCAATGGTCTATGAAGGTCTACTATTGCCTAGAGTTTTTTCTTCTCTTCTAGCACTATTTAGAATGGAATACAGAGCTAGCCAGTGTATTGGGAACTGGATTTGAGTGGCACAAATTCAGACAGAGTATATGATATACATGAACTTCTTTGTTAAATGAAGTAGGATTTGTTATTTGCTAGTCAAAGATTTTGTTGCTATCTTAAGTTTTTCTATGCTTAGAGAGCATATGAAAACTGAGAGATTTCAATTCTTTTCTCTTATTTGTGTTTATAGCTTTGAAGACATTGATTTTTCAGGAATATTATTTGAGAATATGCTGTTATACAGAGCACTGTGTTAAGTATTTCAGGGCCAAACAGAAGAATTAGACACGATCTCATTTCCTCACACCGAGATATTATAATCTAGTGGTACATACAAACGTATATGTATACAGAGGAAACATGAAGAACAATTGAGCTACTCATGGCCAACTGCAGAATGATGTCATGTAAGCTTAGCGCTCTATTGAGGGGCTTAAATGCAGTAGATTGATCATTGTGTAGGTTTAATTAGGAAAAGGTCTTTCACTAGGCATCAAAGGAAATGAGGGATGAGACTTATCAGAACAGTCTTGTTTTCATGACTTGAATAGGCAGTATCTGCTTTTCTTGAACATGACTGTTATGTTTCACATTCTCCCCATTAAAATTATTTGGGTAGATGAGGTCTTTAGAGAGGTAGGCATATCATTATTAGAAATCCTTTTCAAAATTCTTTCTTGGGAATAGACTTTGGAAAGTCTGCCGTAGGTTCCTAAAATTATGTTTGAGAGTTCTTTAGTAAAGATCATGTTGAATAGCTCCATGAAAATTTGTTGTTTACCAGGCATCTTCAGGGAGTTGCCAAACCATAGACAAGTTCTTTTTTTCCTCTGTGCCACCGGACAGGAAGGGAGTCTTTCCGTGAAACTTTGTTAAGGACATGGAAGACTTCTCACATTCAGTGGTTAATAGCAATAGTGGTCAGATGTTAGAAGCAAAGTTTCAATTCCACATACATTTAATGAGTAACCTCTGTGACCTAAATTCTGTGTTAGGTACTGATTCTGGTATAAAACAAAGAGCTAGATAGAGTTCTTGACTCTGAGAGTTTATCATTTAAGAGCACTTGAGATTTAGAGAATGAGAGAAATTGGAGTCATTTGTTGCTGCTTGGTAGAGAGTGTGTCCCTGTTTGCCTTAGGATGCTTCATTTTCTCCTTCACTGCTTTGCACTAAATGTGAATTTGTGTTTCCACCTGGAGTTGTAGCCACTTTGACCTTCTCAATGCTATGCATAATGTCACCAATTCAGTCTGTTGTGACTTGAACAGAGCCAAACTATAAATTGGATGTAAAGCTTCACCTGGACTCTGCTCCGTATCCTGCATAGAATGTAGCACCTAGCTGCTGCCCTGAGTGCTTAGCTGCCAATAGCTTGGACTGCTTTCCATTATTATCCCTTACCTCCTCCCTTTCCATTTCCTGCTCCCCTTAACTCTTGTTTGCATTTAGATGCTGACATCAGAAGGAGCACACTCTCAAACAACAAATCATGTGTTTCCTCCCAGTCCTTGTAAGTACTTTTTTTTTTTTTTAAATAAAACTTTGGGATATGTCGAGAAACAAACCCAGGTCTTGGCATATGGATGGGAAGGCCATGGGATGAAGCCATCTGAATTCACAAAGAGGCAAGTTTAATGTGACAGGCCTGCCTGATGGTGGTGAGTCCAGGGAAGAGAGCAGAAGATCATGGGATCAAACAGGCTGGGCTCCGGTGGAGGCAAAGCTCGCAGTGTGGATTATTTCTTCTCTGCTAACTCTGATTATACCAGAGGCTCCCAGAAGATCAGTTCTCAAAAGAGAGAACAGTGATCGTGATTTCTGATTATGAAATCAGATTGAACAGGTTCCACGTAGACTCAACTAGAGGAAATAGTAGTTCATGCGGGAGTGACAATAGTCTTCATAGTCCACAAAGCAGTTTGACTCACTCTATTTTGTAAACAGGTGTTGTCATCTCCATTTTGCAATTAAAGAAAGTGAAGTTTAGGGCTTCCCTGGTGGCGCAGTGGCTAAGAATCCGCCTGCCAATGCAGGGGACATGGGTTCGAGCCCTGGTCCGAGAAGATCCCACATGCCGCGGAGCAACTAAGCCCATGCACCACAACTACTAAGCCTGTGCTCTAGAGCTCGTGAGCCATAACTACTGAAGCCCGCGCACCTAGAGCCCATGCTCCACAACAAGAGAAGCCACTGCGATGAGAAGCCCGCGCACCGCGACAAAGAGTAACCCCCACTTGCTGCAACTAGAGAAAGCCCGCATGCAGCAACGAAGACCCGACGCAGCCAACAAATAAATAAATAAATAAATGAATAAATAAATTAATTACTTAAAAAAAAAAAAGAAAGTGAAGTTTAGAGAAAGGATTTGACAGAATTCTTAACCAGCAGTGCCATGAATGCTAGTAAGTGGGATTTGAGCCTAAGTCTTAAAACTATGTGTGGACCTGTGTAATTTGCTCTATACTCACATGTCTGAGGATGATGAGAAAGGAAGCTGAGTGGACTGGGGGTGCTGTGAGTGTTCTCTCAGTCCATAAATCACTGTGTATGGTATCGGGTCCTGAAGTTAGGGCTCCCATCCTCCTGTCTTCTCTCTATGCTCAGTCTTCCTTGACTCTCTGTTTCAGCTCTCACTGCTTCCTACACTCCACGTCTGCTGAGGCAGTGGCCATGGGGCTCCTGAAGCAGTTTGAGGGGATGCAGCTCCCAGCCGCCTCAGAGCTAGAGTGGCTTGTTCCAGAGCACGATGCCCCTCAGAAGGTAGATTCTTCAAGTCTTTTTCTCCACCCAGCGTCGAGCCCCAGGAGGCTGTGAGCCTTTCTGATATTGTTCTCCTTTATTACACGTCTCCAGTTTAGAATGAGCCTCCATGTTTCCCTCCTTACTTTTAGAAGCCATTCATTACAAATGTATGTCGGATAAATGAAGGAATGCGTGCACGCTTGCCTAGGTTTCCCCTAGCCATCGTCAGGATAGGAGATAACGGCTCCTCCAGTGTCCTTATTCCACATGACTGCTCACTAGATCCGGGGGCAGCACTCCTGTGTTGTGACCACCTTGAGACACTGGAAAAGTGAACTATTCAGGTTCTTCTTTGCTCTGCAGTTGAATAAGGCATGAAGCATCCTGGCACACCAAGGGTCCCGGGCTGGGTTCAGGGACAGCATTATCAAGGGGTGCCACCCCACTGGGAGGCCGTTTCTGTTCCTTTTGATTCTTGGAGCCCAAGACCCTCACTTCTAGTAGCCTGGTGCCTTATCATTTATTTCGAGGGCCAAGGTTCCCTGAAGCCCTTGCTTAATGGTGTTCCTGAAACGGCTTTCATTAATTATGCTTCTGCCATGGCCAGAAGGGTCAGGCATATGTATTCCCCCAGATTGTCCGTGGTGGATCACCCTGTGCTTTTCTCCTGCAGCTCCTGCCCATCCCTGACTCACTGCCCATCTCACCAGATGACGGGCAGCATGCTGACATCTACAAGCTACGTATTCGTGTTCGAGGCAACCTGGAGTGGGCCCCACCCCGGCCTCAGATAATTTTTAATGTTCATCCAGCCCCAACGTGAGTAGTCAGTGGCCGTGCCCTTTGACAAACAGATACATTCTCTTTGGATTGTCAGAGCCTTCTCTTCACCCTATTGTCCCTACCTGCTGCTGTACCTCCCATACAATTCTAAAAGGCAGAGGGAGAGAGTTACCTACTTGCCTGCGAGTTTTTTTTTTTAATATTTATTCATTTATTTATTTTGGCTGCGCCGAGTCTTAGTTGCAGTATGCGGACTCTTAGTTGCGGCATGCATGTGGGATCTAGTTCCCCGACCAGGGATTGAACCTGGGCCCCCTGCATTGGGAGCACAGAGTCTTACCCACTTGACCACCAGGGAAGTCCCTTGTCTGCGAGTTTTACTCTTAGTCCTTCCATTCCTTCCCAGAGCTAACCAGAAATGAGGTCTTTTTTTTTTTGGCGGTACGTGGGCTTTTCACTGTTGTGGCCTCTCCCGTTGCGGAGCACAGGCTCCGGACGCGCAGGCTCAGCGGCCATGGCTCACGGGCCCAGCCGCTCTGCGGCATGTGGGATCTTCCCGGACCGGGGCACGAACCCATGTCCCCTGCATCAGCAGGCGGACTCTCAACCACTGCGCCACCAGGGAAGCCCCAGAAATGAGCTCTTTTATCACTGGCCTCCCAACCTATTGCTTTCCTCCCAATAGTTTTATGAGCTTTTTTTTTTTTTCCTCAAGATGGATGGATGCTTTTCTTTCCTTTTGTGCTCTCCTCTTTACTATTTCTCACCTCTTACATTTGTACAGAAAGTGTGGTTCATTACTGGGGAGAGTCACTGCCTAGACCTAAATTCTAACCTTACAATCCTTGGTTTAAATTGGTTCTCCCAATAGGTTCATTTTGTCCAACTCTAAAAAAATAGGTGAATTCCCCTCTCTTCCCATCCTTATGGGAGCCCTGTATTTGTATCCCCATCCTTTACGTCTCAGAGACCTCATGCAGCTGGTATCTGCCAATCCCCTCTCCTTCCCGTTTCCTCAGGAGGAAAATCGCTGTGGCCAAGCAGAATTACCGCTGTGCAGGATGTGGCATCCGGAGTGACCCTGGTGAGCGTCTTCTCTGGCCTCCCCTGCTGCCTCCAAGGGCTTTACCCTGTCACACACCTGGGTGAGGGAGCTGGTCAGAGAAGTAGCAAGAGGAGGTGACAGAGCAGAACTGGGGAAAGGGAAAGAAGAGGCCTGGAGGACGGAAAGGGGTACTACTAGGCAACAGTGCTGGTAATCAGAGGGAAATGATTTCTAGGAGCCCATTACCAGGATTGTGTACTGGAGAACCTTGTGTACCCTCAGCCAGGTCCTTGGAGGCTGGATCTTACCAACTGTGGCAGCACTTGTTTCCTCAGCGGCCTCCAGGCTGGGACACAGAAACCACAAGCCCCACTATGTCGGTTTCTGGCAGCTTTGGGAGCTCAAACAGAGGTGGCTGGAGCCCACTGGCCATCCCTTCCTCCTCTTTCAAAAGGAACAGCAGGGCTGCCTCACCAGCTTATAGATGGGAAAGCCACCTCTGACCTTCTGACTTTCCGTCTTTTTCAGATTACATCAAGCGGCTGCGGTACTGCGAGTACTTGGGCAAGTACTTCTGTCAGTGCTGCCACGAGAATGCCCAGATGGTTATCCCCAGCCGAGTTCTGCGCAAGTGGGACTTCAGCAAGTACTACGTCAGCAATTTCTCCAAGGACCTGCTCATTAAGATCTGGAACGATCCTCTCTTCAATGTGCAGGACATCAACAGTGCCCTCTATAGGAAGGTCAAGCTGCTCAATCAAGTCCGGGTAAGACCCTTGAAAAGGTCACGTCGTAGATTACCCTCTGTTCATAGAGGTTGCCCAATATCACCACACTCCTCTTTGTCGCTATGGTAGCGCTGTGACCATCTCATCATTCTCACTTTCTCTACGTACTTCTTCATGCCATTTTCGAGGTATCTGTCTAGTTAGAGTCTCGAACCTGGCAAGGTAGCTTGAAAGCTATAGATAACGATGGCAAAAGCAGGATTTCTCCCTTCCCTGAAAATGTTACTGAACGGAGAATGGGGTGTCGGGTTGGAAGTTCAGATTCTGGACTTCTCAGCAGCTCCCAGCTGTGTATGTGATCTGGGCAGACTGACCTAGCAGAGGGCCCTGCCCTGACTGGGGGTGCCTTTGAAGCGAGTTGTTGAGTTACAGGTATAGAGAACAGTCTGGCTCTGGCTGCCTCGTGCAAAGCCTCCAGACACGCAGGGTTTAAAGGTACTGGCCTTTCTAACGGTGGTTTCTCTCCTCTTTACACCCCTCTGACTCCCCACCTACCACCACAATGCCGTTCTCTTCAGCTGCTGCGGGTCCAGCTGTGTCACATGAAGAACATGTTCAAGACGTGCCGACTGGCCAAAGAGTAAGTCTTGTGTGGAGGCCAGAGGCCTCTGGCTGAGCTAATGTCTCTGAAAGAAACATGTCCCAGCATTTGGCCCTTGTTATGTGAAGCAGGAGAGTAGGGGGATCTTGCAGAAAATTCCAGAAATGGTCAATGAGAAGCCTACAGCAGTAACTGTGTCTGTGTCCCTCTCTCTGGAAGGGGAGATCTGGTTATTCTACCCAGGGCAGGCCCACCACTCTTTGCAGGCTGACATGCATCACTACAGAAGGGCCTAAAAGTCACTTCTGCCCTCCAGACACCTGGTGGTATGGAGGGTTGAGGTGGCCTGGGCTGGCTGAATGTTACCCACCCTCATTACTCTGCCTAGGATGCTTTTCTTCCCTGTCCTGTTTCTGGATAGAAATCCTTCTGCCCTGATGTGCCACACACAGTGTTCGTTCTCTGCTCCCACCCACTTCCCCTCATTTCCTGCAGGCTTCTGGACTCCTTTGACACAGTTCCAGGCCACCTGACAGAGGATCTCCACCTGTACTCGCTGAATGACCTGACTGCAGCCAGGAAGGGAGAGCTGGGGCCCCGGCTCGCTGACCTCACCAGGGCGGGGGCTGCCCACGTAGAGCGATGCATGGTAAGAAACTCTCACTTTAACATGCTGCTGGGCCCTTGCTTCGGGACACCGAGAGTAGCGTGCATCCAGGGTTCTTGGCATTTAGTTCCAGGAAGTTGAATTGGCTTGTCAACACTGTGAGAAATACTGTACAGGATTGCTCTTCCCTGGGTTGCTGAACAGCTAAATCATCCAGCTCTAAGGAACCTAGAATTAGAAGACGATCTGGTGCTGGCATTTCTCCTGGGAAACGGGCAGGACTAAGCAGGCCTTCACTAAAGAATTGTCATGATGTGAGAGGGGGACCCTGGATTAGATTCTGGAGAGGGACTGGGTCTTGGCTTTATCATTTTCAATCACTGTGATCAAAGGAAATACTTTGCCCTCTCTGAGGTAAGCCTCAATTTTCTTGTCTCTAAAATGGAGATAATGATTAATACCCACTGTCCTTTCCTCTCAGTATTTTTGAGGACTGATGAAATAATTTATGTGAAAGCATTGTGTAAACTTAAGTATTCTGTAGATGCAAGTTATCATTGTTCTTGATGTATCCAACATACCAGAAATTCATAAATTCCATATTTAGAATTTCCCATCTTAGAATATGTCCAGTTTGTGTTCCTGTAACAGTCCCAGAATTAGAGCTTAAAATGGGGCATATGTAGAAGTTCCATGTAGCAGGGGGCATTGGAAAGACTTCACCGTAACCTGACTCAAGGCTGGGTGTTATTTTGGAGAACTGTACTTGCCTTTACATTTTACCTTAATTGGTTGTGTTTCCTATTTCAAAATAAAATCATTACCCAGGCTGGAATTTTGACTTTAGGAAGCCCTTTGTGGCATCGTTCCTTCCTTCTTTTCATCTCTTCTTTGAGAACCACTCTCACGGCTGGAGTTTCTCAATCTCATGCCTCTCTTGTCTTCACCTTAAAGCTTTGTCTAACACTGCCCGGCAACACTGCCCAGCCCTGGCCCCAGTTTGGCTGTCATGCTAAGTCCAGCCTGGGTCTCTTTCCTGAAGGTGGGAGAACACGTTCGAGTCCCTCAAGACTTATTTATATCTTGCTCCTCCCCTCGCTTGTGTTCACCCTCTTGGCCAGGTCCTGTGGTGTGCTTTGCCTCATTTTGCTGCCTGTGTCTTTCCTCTCCAGCTTTGCCAAGCCAAGGGCTTCATCTGTGAGTTCTGTCAGAATGCGGATGACATCATCTTTCCCTTTGAGCTCCATAAGTGCCGGACCTGTGAAGGTGAGGGCTGGTGCCCGGTGGGGTGGGCAAACAAGACAGAACACAAGGCTCATTTATTGCCCATCAGCCACCCCTATTAGTAAGAGTTTGGTTTGGTTCAGCAGCTCCCTGTGTTTCCCCACAGGTGCACCAAGCCGTGGTGTGAGAAGGGTTACGGCAGCGACTTGCTTCCAGTTCGAGATAATACAAATTGTTCTTTTCTCTCTCCCCTTCCCAACTTGAATAGAGTGTAAAGCGTGTTACCATAAAGCTTGTTTCAAGTCTGGAAGCTGTCCCCGCTGTGAGCGGCTGCAGGCCCGGCGGGAGTTGCTGGCCAAGCAGAGCCTGGAGTCCTACATGTCAGACTCTGAGGAAGAACCCACCGAGGCCTTGGCCCTGGAGGCCGCCATCCTGGAGACCACCTGAAGAAAGCATGTAAAGCGCTCTTCCTAGGGGCTAGGGTCACACATAGTGCAGAACTGAGCCACCTTTTTAAGGACTTTCCCCACTTTTTTTTTTTTTAATTATCATCATCATTATTAATTTTTACGACCTGTCTAATGTCCATGTACAGTCAACCTTATTTAGGTTGGTGGGGTCCAGTCTGTTGTGACAATTTATAGGTACCAAGTATTTCCATCAGAACTGACACATGGGTCCCTAAGTGAAGCTTCTAGTGCCTCTGTCAGGAAAATGGACAGGGAGACCCAGTTCTTCCGACATCCATGGCCTTCTCCACTTGGACCAGATCTGGTTTCAGCTGCATCTCAAGTATCATTTCCAGTTTTATTTTGTTGTAATTCTGGAGCTTCTGAGCCAGGCCTTTCTCAGCGAACTCACTTCTCCTTTGCTGCTGAAACAGGAGGTTGGAGTTTTCTCTCTCCCAGTCCTGGAATAGGGTCAGACTGCCCTGAGGAGAAGCAGCAGAGAATGGGACTACATCATGGGCATTCTTATTTAGGTGTTTTTGAGGCCATAAAAACAGCGTTATTGCTACCTTAGAATTTTCAGAGACCTCAAGGAGGCAGTGATGACTTCCTTGTTTGAAATATTCTAGGCATAGATGATGTCACAGGCTGACTTTCTTTATCTACCCTGGGGGACTTGACACGAAGAACAGAACTGATACTTAGACCAGGCCCATTTCTAGCATAAGTGACGCTACAACTCTGTTGTTTAAGGAGCATTTATTCAGTCAGAGGGGCTGTTGGCCTCCTCTTAGGTGATCAGGTCCCTTTCAGTCAACATAGCTCTGGTGCAGGTTTGATCTTTCAAGCTCAGGCAAGTTCCTGACACCATCCTAAACTGAGGACAGAAACCCCATCCACCATTTTATCAGTGGGTCTCTTGCCACTGTGTCCTCTGTTAGGTGGTCAGTGTGGTTCTGAGTAGAAGCCTGGCCCAACTCCTTGCTCTCCCTCCGCTCCTGAAGCACAGCTGGGACCCTCCCTGGTGGCTGATCTCTTGCGTTAGTTTCTTTTGTCAAAGTTGAGGAAAAAGCTTCTTGCTGTTAGTGGTGTCAGACAACTTGGCAGTTTGTGGATGTGAGCGCGAATGTTCCCGTGTTCTTGGGATAACAAGAGCCTTTATGCCAATTATGCACTTAACTCTTTAGCCTGGTGATATTCATGTGTTCACTCATCCTTTTCTTATTACTAACTTTAACACACACACACACACACACACACACACACACACACACCCTTTTTTAATGTGTGTTTTGATGGGAAAAGTTTTTGCTGGGACCGAGTATATGTTTGTCATATTCTTTAAGTTGCTGTACTTCCTGACCTGTGTGTAAAACACTGGTCAGGATCACTGCTCTGAGGGCTGGCAGCTCTGTGAACTAAAGCCCAGAGCATTTTTGTTTTGGGACTGACTTCTTCCTGGATGCCTGTCTTTCCGTAGCTGGTTGCTTGTAAGAAAAACTTGCTGTGGGTGCTACCCCAGGAAGCTGAACAGAAAGTTGCACATGGTTGGTGGAAGCTGATGAATGCCTGAGTTGGAGGCAACCAGGAGTCTCACAGGAAGTCGAAGGGGCAGTAAAGTAACAGCCAGAGCTGAGGCTCCACCAGGACAAGAGGGAGCAGGGAGGAACTGACTTCTGGTGTTGGTCCCTCTGCTTCAGACTTGCGATCTGAAGGCTACTTCAGGCTGTTCTCCCTTCAGTTCACGGGTGGGGCGGAGGGGCTGTGAAAGCCAAGGCCTCCAGCCCAGCCCAGTTTTGAAGGGCGGACTAGAAGCTCCCTTGTCCTCAAGGAGCTTTGGGAATGACCCTATGAGACTCAAGTCTCACTGAGGATTAGGCCTCGGATTCAGACTAAGGGCTTTGTGAAGATGGTGAGCCCTACTTCCACTTTCGGTTTAAATTACAAGTCTAGCTCCTTACTCCAAGTCACTACACTGGAGGAGAGATATACTCTTATTATTGTCGTGCGTGTTTCATATAGCATAGGATCAAAGGATGGAAGATGCTGACACTGTTTCTAAAGCTGAGCTCAACAATCTCACCCTCCTGGTTTTTCACTTATTTTTCTCCACCTCTCTCACCTCATCCCTTTAGGTTGCATATCTGTTTTAGTGACCCTGACACTGTGCTGTCATCACTGTCCAAATACCCATTTATTTATTTATTTGAGAGTGGGGAGGGGGGAGAGGAAAGAGGATGAGATTTTTTGAAAGCACTTTGCAACTTATCAGTATCTGAAAATCCCTGCTGTTGTGGGGAGAAGCTTTGAATGCACTGAAGAGAGTTCCTTCTGAATGAAATGGGAAGGAAGAAGTGTTTTTTTCTATAAATAAAGGGAAAAAGAAGTTTGCTTACAAGGTGGAGACAAGATTTAAGACATAGCAGAAGAGTGGAAGGCAAATATTTTCCACTTAAATGAGGCTGTTATTGACTTTCTCTACCAAAGCTTTAGAGCTTCTGTTGAATTAACATAAAAGGAGCAAGAGTCTAAATGGAGATGTTCTGGGGTGTGTACAACTCGTGTTCCGAACTAGGTTTCTACTTGTTATAATTCATACACAGCCTGACAGTTCATTGTCGTCATTAATAAACTAAGGAAATGAAATTCTGCCTCTTATTTGCCTGCCTTGACTATCAGGAACTGGTATGGAGTGTCCACTATAAAGCAGGCGTGTCTGAAAATTCAGGAAGTTTCTGTGTATTCATGCGAAGAAAACTGGACCTTACAAGTCAGGAAACATAGATTGGAATGCTTTGTCACTGACTTGCTGTGTGACCTTGAGCAGATCACTTCACCTCCCTAGATTTCTATGTCTTCGTGTACGAAGCACTTTGTGGCACTTTCCAATGCACGGGGTGTGCCCCGTACCTGTCCCCTTGGTGTAGCTGTCGCTTAAAGCGAGGTAAATCTTCCTCTCCACAACATATGAATTGTCTTAGATGCTTCAGTTCCCACTTCTGTGAACAACCAGCTCTGAGTTTCTCTTTTATGCTCCTGGCCCGCTGGAGCTCCAGCTCTACCCTGCAACTTTCTGAACACTTCCCCCTTCGGTGTCCCTTGCTTAGCTCCAACCAGTATGTCTAAAACCAACATAAGTATCATATTTCCCCAAACCTAACCATTAGTCACCCCGGTTTGAAAATTTAGTTTCTTCCTCTCTGAGTCAGGTGGCACTTTTGGCTGGGAAAGCATTATCTCCTTCCCCACCCCCTGTCGTCAAGTTATGTTGATTTTTCTCTTTAAAGTAAATGTATCTCATTCCTTTTCTACCACTAGCACACAATTTCAGCTTCTTATCTGAAATCTCAACCATCGCCAGCCACTCCCGTCTCTTCCTATTTAATCATCCGTCTAATACTTGGGTACCTACTGTATGCTGGTTTCTGTGCTAGGCTCTGGGGCTATCGCATGGAGCAAAACAGAGACAGTCCCTGCCCCTTAAGGCACTCAGGGTCTTGTGGGGGAGACAGACATTGCCCAAAGTTACCAAAATGAATATGTAATTACAAGCTGTAATAGCTATGAAGGAAAAGAGTCAATGCAGTTAAAAAAATAAATAACAAGGATACCTAATTTAGATTGGAGAGAAATAAGGCCCCTGAGAAGGTGGTACTTCCACCAAGACCCCCAAAATGAGGCTCAGGGTAGGGAGAAAAGGGCTCCAGACTGGGACTAGCATATACTGATGGTCCTAAGACAGGAGTTTGGGCAAGGAACTGCAAGAAGGACTTACTAAGAATTTCAGATTGTATTGTAAGAACATGGGGCACCAAAGATTTTAGATTTTATTCTGAGAACATTGGAAAGCCATTGAAGAGTTTTAATCAGAGGAGTGAGTGATCTGGTTAAAATGTCAGCAGCCGCTTTGCAGAAAATAGAGTAAAACAAGAGTGGAAGTGGTAGATATCCTAAGGAGATGGCTGCAGTAGTTCAGGAGAGAAATTATGTTCGTTTGGATGAGGGTGTGGCATAGCATTGTCACTGTCACCTCATTAGCCCAAAACCTCTAGAAACAAGATAAATTCCAAATGTTTTGTTCTGACTCTGACATTTTTAAGCAGGGATCAAAAGGCTGGGGGTGGGGGAGTGGGGCAAGATATTAGAAAGATGCTGGGATACATACAGAATCCAAGGAAAGCTAACAACTAAGTTTCAGGAAGGGCAGAGATCAGAGCAGCTCTGGAACCTCAGCTGCAGGATTTGCCTTCCTCTTGAGTCTGCTGCCAGCGAGGCAGGCCAGACAGTAGACTTATGGCTGTGTTGGGGACTCCCTACTGAGGATTGGGGGTACACCACAAAGAAAGGGGAACTGTGAGCTGGGCACTCATCCTTTCCGGCATTGACTTTGTTATTCTTCATTTTCTGTGGCCCCAAATGTTTGTAGGTTTACTATACCCTCTAATGGTGTAAAGAGTAGGCATAATTTTTATAGCATCCTGGTTAAAGTGAGGCGCAACCCTACTTCCTTTTTCCTTTGAACGTTTGGCCTAGAGGATGGGAGAAGGGGATCAATATGCCCACCACCATATCCTGCTGGCTCTTCTGCCTGATCAACTATAGTCCTCTCCCATTTCTGATCTCCAGGGTATCAAACTGTTTGCTTTTAAAGCTTTAGTGAAGCAGCTGCCAGATGGTCCAAGCATTCCAATTGTGAGCTTGACGTTCTTGGGATCAGAGATGAATGTGATAAAAAGGAAAAAGAATCTACCTAGCACTAGTATCCTAAAAGCGTGGAGAACACGAGGATGTGCTTTGCATATACCCTTGCCTCCCTCAATTCTGTGGACTGCTTCTGAGGGAGGAACGGAAAACAGAGAGCTGTGCTCTGGTTTTGGATGTACACTTAATACCAGACCAGCAAGGTGAGAGTTCCTGTGTTAAAAGAAACCTTGCATGGTCAGAAGGTTCTTAGGATGTAGGTGGGAGTTTTAGTGACGAGCCCTCCAAGAGGCTACAGCAGACCAGTAAGACTCAAGCCTGAAACATAGCACAGCACAGATGTCCTGTAACCATTAGGCAACAAGCCCTAGGAAAGTCCTGTCCTTTTCTCGCACGGCTCCTGCAATTTCTCACCTGTCTTCCTTTTAAACAGTGATGCCTGTAGTTCCCAAATGGTTTTATTTTCCCACTGGCCCACTGCAGGAACAGCCAGACTCCTGGCTTCGCCTTCAAGCTCCTGTTTCCACAGCAAGCACAAAACAATACTAGCAGTGGTAAGGGGCAAACAGGGAAGTAAAAGGCACCTCTCTCTCCTCTGTCCCTCACTTCCCAGCCTCTTTCTACTTAGAAACTGAAGAAAGAAATTCAACCTGGATGCCAACAATGGGTCTGTCTACACATAGGTCTAAAAGAAGAGTTGTATGTGTCTCTCTTAACCACTGGAAGCCCTCAACCACAGAGCTAACCAAAAGAAACTCCTGACAAGGTGAAAAGCAAGAATGAGGCCTGCAGAGGTAAAGGGAAAAACAGAACTTCCCCTTTCTCTCTCTTTCTCTACCTCCCTCTCTCTTTCTTTCTTCCTTATTTAATATTTAAATGTAGTTTTCTGATACATTCAACATGCTTAAAATCCACAGAAAGATATACAATGAAAAGTCCCTCCCATTTCTGTAGCCATGTGCCCTGTTTCTGCCTCACCCCCTTCGGTAGCCACTCGTGACTTTCCTTTTTATCCTTACAGAGTTTCTTTATGCAAATACAAGCAAATTATTTATATATATATATATATCCTATTCTTCACACTTCTTTAAAAACTAGCATACTGTATACACATTTCTGTCTCTTGTTTTTTTTCTCCCTAACAGTATATCTTAGAGAATTTTCTTTATCACTACATGAAGAGTTTCTATATTCTTTTTTATAGCTGTACATTTTCCATTATATGGATAGATTATAATTGATTCAACCATTTACCTATTGAGGGACATTTAAGTTGTTTCCAATCTTTTACTAATACAAACAACGCTACAGTGAAAAACCTGGTCATATGTCATTTCACATGGGTGCAAGCATATCCGTAGGATAAATTATCCAAAGTGGAATGGCTGGCACAGAAGATTCGTGCATTTGTCATTTTGATAAATGTTCCAGATTGCCCTCCATAGTGGGAATAAGGAGATTGGAGCAGTGGGAAGGACAGAAAGCATTACTGTGGAGTCATACTCCCCTGCCTAAAACTCACCAGTATTTCTCTCCCCATAAGATAAAGTTTGGTTTCTTCTCCTGGCATGTAAAGGATCTTCAATACATGACCATACTTTAGCTTCATGGCCTGATCTCCTGCCATTCCCTGAACTACTAGCGGTTTCCTAAATACACCTTGATCTTTCCTCTTTTAAAAAACTAACTCAGCTATATCACAGCGTTCCCTGCCTGCATTCTACTGTACCCACCCACTGTGAGCCCTTGGCACTCTCTCTAAACCTCCTGTTAAGAGCACTTCTCACACAATCTTGTTATTTAGTATTTTCCCAAATAGAACAAACAAACAAGTAAATGAATGGAGTGAATGAATGAATGTAAGGAATTGCCTGTTCTATGTGGAGGCAAGTGGACAGATGAAATGACCCTTCGAGGGTCTTTCCTGACAAGGATTGCCTTTGCTACAGCAGTGGTCTTTCCTGTCCTCTTTAATCACCCTAAGCTCATTAGTGTTCCCTCTGCAAAATCCCAATGATATCCCCAAAGACCCCACACGAGCCCTTCCAAATTAAGCCAGAAGAACCCATGCTGAGGTCTTAGGCAGAAAGGAGGCCCTGACAGGGTCAACCCATATTGGGGTCCTGTAGTCAGATGAATTTAGTCAGTTTTCCTCTTTGCCACATGGATCTCTGTAATGACTGTTCTTCACCTTTTTACTACAGCAGGAGCAGGTCTGATTTCTTCCAACCAAAAGAGCCTGAACTCACACAAATCTGAGATGAATATGAAGCCAACTGACCCTGGGGCTCTCCAGTCTCACTGCACAATTTGTCTTTAGGGTGTCCCTGCTGTTTTTCCCCAGATCAGGGATCCACAGGGGACTCTACTACAGACCATTCTGTGGGTACTCATGCCTTCAGAGTCTGTGTGGGTTCAACTATTCATAATAGTTGGATTCAACAAATAGACATGACCCTTCCTGGAGAGTGAGAAAACCACTTGGGAAACATTCTGTTCTTGATAGTTTTTCCCTCTCTGCTTGTCAGTGGGAACAAGAATGATCAGAAGTACATTGTAGGACATGGGACAGGATTGTTCTGACCTTGCCTCTGATTACCTCCCGTCTTAGCTTTCTTATCTCTTTTCTTGCCAGCAAATATCTACAGTGATTACTTTCCCAAATCTTGAAGTGATGAAAATGTCCTCATCTCCCTTCTCCTCCCTCAGCTTTGTCTGCGACTGTTTCTGTTTTGTTTTGTCCAGCAGCCATTATTAGAGTAGATAACATTCCAAATGTACTTCACTCACTTTATTATTAAACTGTCAGCTTTTCCTTGCCAGGGACTAAACCAGGAGATACAAAGATATTTCTATGTCCTAAAAATACCCTAGGTATTTAAAAATTGTTATGTCTACAAGGTAAGCTTAGAGAAGAGTGATAAAGCTATGTGAAAGACTGCTGAAGTTGATAGAATATCCAAATGTTTTCCAATCAGAGATTAAAAAAAAAATAGCTTACAGTACAGAATCTTTACTTGTTCTGAGGTTCTTTGTTTATTACAAACTAGGTGTGGTTCACAGGAAGCCAAAGCTTGATTTCCAGCAAGTTCTCAAATTTCTCTTCTCAACATTTAACTTAGACTTGAAATCTTCATAGGCCAAGAGTGAGAAGACTGTTCAGCAGGGGAAAAAAAAAAAGGGCTACTGAGTTACATTGCCAGCCCAGCATTCATTCATTCATTTATTTATTCATTCATCTATCCATCCATCCATCCCAAATAAACATCTATTGAATATATACTATGTTTCTGTATTCCAGATACCAGGCCAGATCTGGAATACAAAGAATCATAGAACATTGTTTCAAAAGATGTTTACAGAAGCATAATTTATGAGAGTACAAAGTTAATGGAAAATATCCAAAAGTAGATGCGATCATTAAAATGATGGTTATAAAGACCAAGATGGTAACATGAAAAAAAACCTTATAACACAATGTTATATGAAACAAAAGAGAAAAAGTTTATGTCAAATATTTATGAGTCCATACTAATAAATAAAGAATTGCATAAATAAATAAATTGGGAAGAAGAGACAAATCTTCCTGACAGAATTCCAAACAATATATGTAAATCCTATGCCCCTCCAGGAGGTGGAGCTTAATCCCCTCTCCCCATGAGGGTGGACTGGAATTAGTGATTTACTTTTAAAAAAAGAGCATGGAAATGGAGAAATAGCAGCTGTACAGTGGACAAAGCTGGCCAACATTACCTTAACCAAGTGATCAAGGTTAACATCACCAGGGGTGCCGTTTGGATATTATGCACCCCTGTGATGAGATGGGCACATCGCCACGTGGTATTCTTTCCAAAAATCCATTGCCCCAGTCTAATCATGAGAAAAACATAACACAGACCCAATTTGAGGAACGTTCTACAAAATACCTGAACAGTACTCCTCAAAACTATCAAGGTCATGAAAAACAAGAGACTGAGTAACTATCAGACCAAAAGAGCCTAAGGAGACATGACGACTAAATGCAATGTGCTATCCTAGATTGGATCCTGGAACAGAAAAAAGGACATTACTGGCAAAACTGGTAAGATCTGAATAAAGTCTAGAGTTTAGTTAAAAGCAACGTACTATGTTGGTTTCTTAGTTTTGAAGGATGTAAGATGGTGACATTAGCGAAAACAAATTGGATGAGGGGTATATAAGAACTCACTGTCTTTGCAACTTTCCTATAAATCTAAAATTGTTCCAAAATAAGAAGTTTATATATAGGCAAGTATATATACCCCCTTATTGCAATTATAGAAAAACATTCATGGAAAGAAAAATACACATGGGAAGAGAAGGAGATACATAAAAGTAAGTGTAGCTCTGCAGAAATGATGGAACTATGGAGTGATTTTTTTCCTTTTATCTGCCTATTGAAATATCTGTAAAGTGGTCATATTATTTTTTATAATTTAAAGAGTTCACTTTGGTTTGGTTTTAGGGAAAAAATTCTTTCCCTTGAAATGCAGAGGGAATGTACAAAAGTATATAGACACTGGAGGGGGGGGTCAAGATAGCTATTGCTTTAAAATACCCCCAAATATTATTCTGCACAAGATGTGCTGACCCACGTTGGCCCAGAAAACATGGAGAGCTCCTTCCTTCTTTCTTTTTCTTTTTTTCCTTCCAGTTTTGTCCTTCCTTCTTTATCTCCCCACCTCATGTGCAGTTCCTCTGAGAACTGGTGCCTCTGTCCAGCCCTTCTGTCCTGAGAGCACACAGGGAGAGGACACCTTGGAGTTTCCATAAGAGCCAGGGACAGAGACAAGGCTAGTGGGAATCAGGAAAACCCTCTTGAGGTTTTAGAATGGAAGGTCCAGATAATGACCATCTGGACAGTTCTCCAGAGGCTTCTAGGATTCCAGCTATTCCAGAGACTACAAACAGCACTATTTGACTCTGGCATGGAGCTCCCATCAGCACCCGTGAGCAGAAGCCATTCCTTCATTTGCACTTACTTGCCCATACCTTACCCCTTTTGGACCCAAGTAGAAGTAAAGTCTTTAAAGGCAAAGAGTTTACCAGCCAGACAGAAAACTTATCCAGCTTGCCTTCTTTCCATAATATGCCAGTCAAAGATCCCAGAGAACAGATAGATAGAGCAAGCCTTCTTTTTCGTTCTTAATTAACGTCACCCACCCACCCCAAAAAAATGACCAGAAATAAGTTCATTTTTTTAAACCTCTGACCAAGGAGTGGGCACATGGATCAAGCTGGATTGCCTGAACTCTTTCCCTAGTCTTGGAACCTTGAGCAAATAAGACAATGACCAAAAAAGTAAGTGGGCTGGCGCTTTCTCATTCTAGCATGGTGAAGAGACTGTCATTCCTCTCTCCTGGATTCCGGGGCCGCCAGTTTCCTATCCTGTTCTGAGTCCAGTTTTTTAGTTTAACCTTCAAATCTTTTTAGTACATTCCTTTTTCTTAAGTTAGCAGGAGCCAGATTCTGTTGCTGGCAAGCAAAGAACCTTGGTATAGGCAGTGAAAGGGCCACAGTGACAAATTATGCAATTAAATATTGGCTTTACTTGTCTGACTTAAACTGATCCAGATCATGGATGTGTGATTCTTTTCATCTCCCATGTAAATGACTCAGTGCTTGGATGCAGTTCCTGCCCTTTAGGAATTTACAGTTTCGTTATAACATAGGACGTACACAAATGAAATCATTACATATGGATTTTTTACTGTGTGCTGAACACTATTCTAAAGTTTTTACAAGAATGACTCATTTAATCCTCCCAACTACACTATGAAGTAGATACCATTATCATTTCCATTCTATAAAGAAGTAATTGAGGCACAGAGAGTTTAAATAACTTGCCCAAAGTGACAAAGCTAGTAAACAATGGAGGCTGGATCCAAATACAGACAGTCTGGTTCCAAAAATCCCACTCTTAACAACTATGTTATACGGGAATGAATGTTAAAGACAGAGTTCTGGAAGGTCAGAGAAGGGGGAGATCAATGTGGCCAGACTGATCAGGGGAGGCCTCGAGGGCCTCTTGGTTCTAGAGCTGGGTGGGAGGCAGCGTGGGAGTTAATCTGAGAGGAGGGAGAAGGGCCTTTTGGGACAGAGAGGAGGGTCAATGCAGCAGGAGCAAAAACAAAGCTGAAACTGAAAACGTTGTTTAGACAACTATGAGACATACAGAGAAGGGGGTCTTTTGGAAAGTATTCAAAGAACAACTGGATAGTTAGCGGGAAGGTCAGACCATAAAGGGCCTTGAATGACAGGTCAACCACTATGACTTTACCCTACAATGAGGGCCCCTACAGCTTTTACAGGGAATAACATTTGGGAACATTTTTTTGTTATAGAAAATTGAAAGCATACACAAAGATATTGAGAGTAGAATACTGAACCCCCGTGTATTCTTTATGCAGCTTCAGCAGTTACCAGCTCACAGTCAATTGTGTTTCATCTATATCCCCACCCTCTACCCCTATCAAGATTATTTTGAAGCAAATCTCAGACATATTAATTCATCTGTACATACGTCAGTATATGTAGAAAATCCCAAGAAATCTATTTTTTAAAACGCTCCTAAAACTAATGAGTTTAGCAATGTAGCAGGATATAAGATAAACATACAAAAGTCAATTGCATTTCTGTATACTAGCAATGAACACGTGGACACCAAAATTAAAAATACCATACCACTTACTAAAAAAAGAAAGAAAAAGAAACACTTAGTTGTAAATCAAACAAAATATGTACAGGATTTGTACACAGAAAGCACAAATTTCAGATGAAAGATATCAAAGAAGATCTAAATGAATGGAGAGGTATATTATGTTCATGGATTGGAAGAGTCAACATAGTAAAGATGTCAGTTATCTCCAAATTTATATACAGACTTAATGCAAATCCTATCAAAATTTCAGCAAGATTTTTTTGTTTTATGGACAAGGTTATTCTAAAATTTATATGAAAATACAAAGGACAAGAATAACAAACTATTTTGAAAAAGAAGAAAGTAAGAGGAATCAGCCTACCCAATTTCAAGACATTATATGGTTACAGTAATGAAGAACTGTGTGCTAGGGGCTTCGCTGGTGATGCAGTGGTTAAGAATCCGCCTGCCAATGCAGGAGACACGGGTTCAAGCCCTGGTATGGGAAGATCACACATGCTGTGGAGCAGCTAAGCCCGTGTGCCACAACTACTGAACCCGTGAGCCTAGAGCCTGCACTCTGCAACAAGAGAAGCCACCGCAATGAGAAGCCCACACACCGCAACGAAGAGTAGCCCCTGCTCGCCGCCACTAGAGAAAGCCCGTGCGCAGCAACGAAGACCCAATGCAGCCAAAAATAAAAATAAATAAATTTATTTAAAAAAAAAAAACTGTGTGGTACTGGTGGAGGTATAGACACAGATCATTGAAACAGAATAGAGAGCCCAGCAATAGACCAACGCAAATTATGCCCACCTGATTTTTGACAAAGAAGCAAAAGCAGTTTGATGGAAGAAGGATAGCCCTTTCAACAAATGTTGCTGGAACAATTGGAAATCCACAGACAAAAAAAAAAATGAACCTTGACTTAGTATCACAGCTATACAAAAATTAACTCAAAATGGATCACAGACTTAAATGTAAAATGTAAAATTATAGAACTTTTAGGAAAAAAAAAAAGGAGAAAATCTCAGGATCTATGGCTAAGCAAAGAATTCTTAGACTTGACACCAAAAGCATGATTTATATAAGGACACATCAAAATAAAAACTTTTTCTCTGCAAAAGACCCTGTTAGGAGGACAAAAACGCAAGCTACAAACTGGGAGAAAATATTGCAAACCACACATGCAGTAAAGAGCTAGTACCTAAAATACATAAGGAACTCTCAAAACTCAACAGTAAATGTATGTCAATTATATCTCAATTTTTAATAATTAAATTAAAAACTCAACAGTAATAAACAATCCAACTAGAATATGAGCAAAAGATATGAAGAGACATTTCACTGAAAAAGATACACAGATCGCAAATAAGCACATGAAAACATGGTCAATATTACTAGCCATTAGGGAAATGCAAATTTAAACCACAAAATATAACTACATAGCTATCAGAATCACAGAAATTAAAAATAGTAACAATATTAAATGTTGGCAAGGATGCAGAGAGCCTGTATCACTTGTTTATTGCAGGTGGGAGTATAAAATCATATAGCCACCCTGGAAAACAGTTTGTCAGTTTCTTATAAGACTAAGCATGCAACTATCCTACAACCCACCAATTTCACTGTTGCACATTTATCTCCAAGAAATGAAAATACATATTCACACAAAAATCCGTGTGTGATGCTAATAGCAGCTTTATTAGTCAAAAACTGGAAACAACCCAGGTATCATTCTACAGCTGAATAATTAAAAAACTATAGTACATCCGTACTTTAAAACATTACTCAGAATTAAAAGGAACAAACTATTGATACATGCAACAACCTGGATGAATCCCCAGAGAGTTATGCTGAGTGAAAAAAAGTCAATCCCCAAACATTCTGCATAATTCCATTTATATAACGTCCTTGAAATGACAAAAGTATAGAAACGGAGAACAGAGTAGTGGTTTCCAGAGGTTAAGGAGAGGGTGGGGGCAGGGGGGAAGTGAATGTGGCTATAAAAGGGCAACAGGAGGGATCCTTGGCAATATTCTGTATCTTTACTCTTTCAATGTTAGCATCCTGTTTGTGATGTTGTATTATAGTTTTGCAAGCTATTACCATTGGGGGAAATGGGGTAAAAGGTATGTGGACTGTGTCTGTATTATTTCTTATAATTGCATGTGTGTCTACAATTATTTCAAATTAAAAGTTTAATTTTAAAAATTGATGTTATAAATTGCCATGAGAAAGAATCAGCAGATGTAATAGGAAAATCTCCAGGAACTACAGAATTTAGAGCAATATGAAAGGGAATTGAAAATAAATATATTAATATACATGGAAATGGAAAGGGCTAAAAATAGACAAGCAAATGCTAAGAAGAATAATCTTGCTCTAACAGACATCAAAATGTGTTCTAAAGCTATCATAATTAAGATAGTGTGGCACTTGTGTAGGAAAAGACAAATTAGAACAACGAAACAAAATGGAAAGTCCATAAATAGATCTATACATATAAGGAAGCTTGATATGCCACAGAGGTGGTATCACAAGTCAATAGGGCAGTGATAGATTATTTTTAAATGATTATTTAATACTGGTTATCCATATGAAAAAATATTATTTTAGATCCACACCTCAAGTCAGCACACAAAAAAATTCTAGGTAAAGACCTAAATGTGAAAAATAAAATTTTATTACTGTTGTGGCTTAAACTGTGTCCCCCCAAAAGATCTGTTCAAGTCCTAATCCTTGGTACCTGTGAATGTGACCTTTATGAAAATAGGGTCTTTGCAGATGAAATCAAGGTAAGATGAGGTTGCAATCCCTGACAGCAGTCACTCTGGTTTCTCTGATTCTGCTCTTCCCAAAGGCTTGGAAACCCCAGGAGATGGGAGAATTGTTTTTTTGCTGTGTTACCTCTGCTTGGGCAAGCTATTCCAAGCAACTGGGACACCTGTGCCCCTGTCTTGGTGCCACCTCTGCCCCTGCCAGTGACTGCCCAGGTGCCAGCTGGCTCCTCCCTGGGGGTGCAGATACCAAATGAACTTACTGGGATGGGTGGGTATTAAAAGTCCTGGCCTCGGTCCCTGAAACACTGTCTCTGCTTGATGCCTGCAGCCATGTGGCTGGTTCTCCTCCTCCTGCTGTGGCTGAGCCCTGCAGCCCCAAACCAGGAGACAGGTGAGAAGCCAGGCTAGCAGGTCGAAGGGACCTGGCCTCTAGTCTCTTTTATTTATTCATTCATTCGTTTGATCAACCATTTTTGTCCCTGGCATGATCCGCCTCCTTATGTTCACTAATTCATTAATTAAATAATTCATTTATTCAGACATCTACCAGTGCTTAAGGTGGCTTCTCTGTGTACCCACATTCATATTTATAAGTTGTCCTTGGATGATTCGCTTGGGAAGGTCTGTTTTGGTTGGGAAATCAAGAGGAATGTCCAGAAGAGGTGCCTATGAGTAGAGGCAGCAGGGGGCTCTGGAATGTGCACTGTCGGGGGGTGGGAGCAGTACAAGAGGGAAGGTGGTATGACAAGCCCAGATCCAGATTAATAGGCAGACTCACTGGGCAACTACCAGGCACCAACCCATTTGGTTTGCTTAAATATTCCTGGAAATCCAGTGGGATGGAGAAAGCTGTATCTACCAGAACCTCTTTTGGGAGAAAACTAGATGTCATTGCTAGGAATACTTTTTGTAGGGGTGGGAGCCTCAAGGTGTGTGCTTAAGTAGTAACAGATGTGTTAATAAATTGCTTGTAAAAAGGACTTCTGAGGAAGGGCGGGGCTTCAGATTTGCTGAGTGGGGTTCGCAATTTGGGGGCTGGAGCAGTATCACTGGGAACTGTACAGGGGAGGAGGAGGCTGCCCAGTGCCCCCTTTCCACACCCTGCCCCAGCAGTGCTCACCCTCTTCTCTATAAAACTGTCGAACAGGTTTAAAGAGTGTTGTTCTGGAGGGGTGCCAACTATTAGCATGGGGTTCTTCACCCAGCCTTGTTTGGGGCTGTTCCTGGCCTCACAGCTTGTCACTTCTACAAGCCTTTTAGTCTGAAGCCAACGAGATGGTCACACAGGAGTCCCTGATCTACTGCCTCTTCACCAGGAGTCTGTTTCCTGGTGGGCTCACTGCCCCTCCACCAACCCTGCGGCTCTCTCCTCTTACCTGTGGTGCAGCACTTACCATACAGTATGATGACATTCTGGTTACTTGTAGTATGATGACTCTGTTCACTAGACTGAGCTCTTGGAAGGTGTTTCTTTGGAGGGTTGGGTTGGACAGGGCAGTGGAATGTATGTCCATGATCCACCATGGTACCTGGCTCAGAGAGTCACTCAATAGAATAAAATGAATAAATGAATGAATGCATGAGTGAGTGAACGGGTGGTTGGTCACCATGGGGTGAACTTCCTTTCCCTTATTGAGCTGCCATTTTTCTGATGGGACCAGTCAGCGCTGTCAGGAACTGTAAATCTGTCTTGGCCTATGGACACCCTGGGAGCTCAAATGTGAGCCCAAGTCCAATTCAGCTCTTTTAAATTAAATTAAGTATAAATTATTTGACACCAGAACTACAGAGATACATTTCCTGCCTTCCACCAATTGGTAGGAAGGCAGATAAACACACCTTCAGGAAGAAGATCGTAACAATAATGGAGACAGGGATTAATGCTATGTTAGAAATTGAAATCAATAGATTTTAAAAGTAAGAGGAAAAAGTTAATCCCAGTAAATGTAGTTAATACCTACGTCCCAGCTGGGGGGATGTAGGAAGGCCTCTCAGGATAGATCAAATTTATTTAAAAAAAATTTTTATTATGGAAAATTTGAAACACACAAAAGTAGAGGGGATAGTTAAATGAACCCAATGGACCTATTGGCTAGCGTGAAAATTATCAACACCAAATTCTTATCCACCATATTAAAAAATATATATAACCACAATACCTTATCAGAGCTGAAATAATTAAAATAATTACTACCATTTAATACCTATTAGTGTGCATACTTCTCCAACTATCAAAAAGTCCTTTTTGCAACTGGCTTATTCGAATCAGGATCCAAACAAGGTCCACACATACATTTAGCTGTTATATTCTTAAGTCTCTTTAAATCTATATCAGCTCTCTTCCTTTTTTTTTCATGCTGTTTATTTGTTGAAGAAACCAGGTCATTTGTCCTGTACACTGTCCTGAATTCTGGATTTGTCTGACTGGATCCTTGTGGGTGCTCTTCTGTCCCCTGCATTTCCTGAAATCTGGTAGTTAAGGTTCATTTCTTTTGGTAAGTATATTCTGTAGGTGAGGCTATGTACTATCTATTGCATGGAGAAGGAGACAGGCAATGTCTAGTCATCTCACTTCTACTGGTGTTAAACTTGATCAGCCAGATGCATCCGTTTGTAGGTCCATTATAAAAGTTCCCCCTCGACCTTTCTCTAATGGTTTTAGCTTCCACTGATGATTGTTACCTAGATCCAGTTTTTCATTAAGGATTGCCATATGGTGGTTTTCTAATTCTACCATTGATTCTGCATTTGTTAGCTGGAGTTCTTCTATAAAGAAGACCTTTCCCTTGTCAACTATTTGGTTTGTGTGGAAAGACTGGATAAATGATTCTTCATTTATCACTCTCAAAATAACAAGCTGGTTCGTTAGCAACCCAGGGAAGGTTGAATTTAATCATGACCTTGAAGGATAAGTATGTTTTCTTCTAGTGGCTGTGAGAGGGAAGGGCCTTGCAATCAGAGGAAACAGCTTGACTAAAGGCTCAAAAGCAGGAATATGCAGGATCTTTAGAGAATGGCCCAGAGCAGTGGCAAGTGCAACCAAAGGCTTTTTGAAAGAAAAAGCCCTGAGCCTGATGTGGTGGAAAAAGCCAGGGGAAAGTCAAAATTGCTGGTTCCACTCCCAGCTCTGTCACCCAATCACTGCTTGTGAACACTGCTTTTCCATTTTTAGATCAGTGTCTTTCAAACTTTTCTGGCCACAGTCCACATTAATAGAGATATTTTACACTGTGATCCAATACTTACATACATATACAGAAAAACACAAAAATTTCAGAAAGAACCCCAAGCAACTTACACTTCTATATACAATATACAATATATGTAGATATTTTGTATCCTATCCTATCCTATGCTATCCTATCCTATTCCACTCCACTCCATTCCACTCCATCCCAAACTGTTAAAATAAATGCTGGTCATGACCACTGACTTGATCTCTGACCCCTAAATGGGGTACAGCCCTCATTTGGATGGTCCCTGGGGCTCTTTGCCGGCTCCAATCCTTTGATCGTTTCCTGGTCTTGGTGACAAACTGACACTGAACCAGGCACTTGGGAAAGGGGATGGTATGAGAATGGAAACTGATCATTTGTAGGAGGCTCCTGAGTAGAACATGAGGCAGAAGCCAGACCAAACTCAGAGGCCACCATTCCAGCCCAGCCCACCATCACCTTGAGAGATCTGACCTCCCTGGGCCACCGCCCCCCTTTCACCAGACACCTACCTGCTGGCCCCTGTTTCCACAACAGGCTGGGTTAGCCACACCTGGCCCCGCCTCCCCTCAGAGGCCCGCTCCCTACTGATCCTTTCAACTTTGGAAGGTCGTCAGGCTTATGCCTAAACAAAGCCCCAGGCAGGTGCTAACCTAACAGGAGGCAATTGGGAAGGTCAAGGTAAAGTAAAGGGAAAACAACATTGAGAGTGCTGGGCATGAGAGTACCTGGGGCCCCTTCTGATCTGAGCCAAAGACTCACCAGGTTACCTGGGCCACGGTCCCTATCTGCCAATGTCTTGTTTTCCTTATGTCTTAAAGAAGATGAACCCCTTCATCTTGTAGTGGATAAGGAATGATCAGATAATAACTGAGTTGAGGGCTGCCCTGGTGGCGCAGTGGTTGAGAATCTGCCTGCCAATGCAGGGGACACGGGTTTGAGCCCTGGTCCGGGAAGATCCCACATGCTGTGGGGCAACTAAGCCCGTGCACCACAACTACTGAGCCTGCGCTCTAGAGCCCGGAAGCCACAACTACTGAAGCCTGTGCACCTAGAGTCTGTGCTCCGCAACAAGAGAAGCCACCACAATGAGAAGCCCAGGCACCGCAACGAAGAGTAGCCCCGTCTCACTGCAACTAGAGAAAGCCCCGTGTGCATCAACGAAGACCCAGTGCAACCAAAAATAAAATAAGATAAATAAATTGAAAAAACAAATAATAATAATTGAGTTGAGCACCTTGGGGAAATGGTAGGAATTGGGGTTGGTGAAACTGTTTTGTGAATAGCGACCTTGGAGAACTTCCTCCAACTTTGTGGGGTTTTTCTACGTCCCTCTTCTCACAACTCTTCTGTCGTTTTCTCTATTGCCTCTGTGTCTTCCTTGCTGTCACTCCCCTGTCACACTCTTCTTTTTGTCTCTCTTCTTGCTCACTCTTCTCTCTTAGCTCTGTCTCTCTCTCTCTCTCTCTTTTTTTTTTTTTTTTTGCGGTACACGGGCCTCTCACTGTTGTGGCCTCTCCCGTTGCAGAGCACAGGCTCCGGACGCACAGGTTCAGTGGCCATGGCTCACAGGCACAGCCGCTCTGCGGCATGCGGGATCCTCCCAGACCGAGGCACGAATCCATGTCCCCTGCATCGGCAGGCGGACTCCCAACCACTGCGCCACCAGGGAAGTCCTGTCTCTCTCCTTTTAATAGCAACTTTATTGAGATACAATTCACATAATGTAAAAGTCATCCTTTTAAAATATACAATTCATGGTTTTTACTATATTTACGGAGTTGTGCAACCAACACTATTACCTAAGTTTAGAACATTTCATCACCTCCCAAAGAAACACCGTACCCATTAACAGTCACACCCTTATTCACCACACCTCCCACCCCTGGCAGCCATTAATCTACTTTCTATGGATTTGCCTGCTCTAGACATTTCACAGAAATAGAATCATATAATACATGGCCTTTTGTGGCTGACTTCTTTCGTCTAGCATAACATTTTCAAGGTTCATCCATGTTGTAGCATGTATCAGCATTTCATTCATTTTTATGGCTGAATGATATTCCATTGTATAGAAATTTCATATTATGTTTTATCCTCTCATCAGTTAATGGACATTTGAATTATTTCCACTTTTTTGCTGTTATGAATAATGTTTCTATGAACATTTATGTACGGGATTTTATGTGAACATATATTTTCAATTCTTTTAAGTATATACCCAGAAGTGGATTTGCTGGGTCATATGGTAACTCTACATTTAACATTCTGAGGAACTGCCAAACAATTTTTCAAAGTGGCTGCACCATTTTACACTTCTGCTAGCCATGTGTGGGGTTCCAATTTCTCCACATCCTCACCAACACTTGTTTTTGTTTTTAGCCATCCTAGTGGATGTGGAGTGGTAACTCATTGTGATTTTAATTTGCATTTTCCTGATGATTAGTGATGTTGAGCACCCTTTTATGTGCTTATTGGCCATTTGTGTATCTTCTTTGGATATATTTTTGCTCATTTTAAAATGGGGTTATTTGTCTTTTTATGTTGTTGAGTTTGTGAGAGTTCTTTACATATTCTGAATAAAATTCTCTTATTGCATATATGATTTGCAGATGTTTTCCCATCCCATGGGTTGTCTTTTCACTTTCTTGATAGTATCCTTAGAAGCCCAAAACTTTGATCAAGTCTACTTTATCTATTCTTTCTTTTGTCACTTATGCTTTTGGTGTCATACCTGAAAAACTACTGCTTAATCCAAGGTCATGACAATATCTAGAGTTTTACAGTTTTAACTCTTACATTTAGATTTGTGATCCATTTTCAGTTAATTTTTATATATGGTGTGAGGTAGAGGTCCAAATTCATTCTTTTGCATATGGATATCTAGTTGTCCCAGCACCATTTGTTAAATCTGTCTCTCTCTTTTTTTTTTTTTTTTTTTTGCGGTACGCGGGCCTCTCACTGTTGTGGCCTCTCCCGTTGCGGAGCACAGGCTCCAGACGCGCAGGCTCAGCAGCCATGACTCACGGGCCCAGCCGCTCCGCAGCACGCGGGATCTTCCCGGACCGGGACATGAACCTGTATCCCCTGCATCGGCAGGCGGACTCTCAACCACTGCGCCACCAGGGAAGCCCTGTCTCTTTTTAATGTCCCTTTGTCTCCAGGCAGCTGCTCCCAACCCCAGCCCCTCTGCTGCCTTGGAATGGATCACCACTGCAGGAGAGGAAGCTGCTACTGTGATGAATTCTGCCATGTGGTACCAGACCGCTGCCTGGATCACCGTGCCCTCTGCAACACTGGTAACTCACATGCAGGCTCCATTCCACCCCCAGCAGAGCTGGATGCTGTGATTGACAGAGGCAAGCCCCTTGCATGTACTTTAGGCCAAGGCCAGGGTGTGGACTGGATGGCTTCTAAGGTCCCTGACATCCCAAGATCCTGGCATTCTGTCCATTTCACATCAAAAGTGCCTACACATTCCTCCCCGCTTTCTTTCCCCACTGCTCCTTGCCACCTGCTGCTCCCCTCTGAGCCACTTTTGCAGGTCCCACAAGGAGAGGTTCAGCTGTTGGTGACTGGGGAATAGGGTGGGGAAATAGGGTGGCTGTGTTGCACCTAACTGTCCCCGCTTCTCTTGCAGTACAGATGCCTCTTGACCTGTCCCATGTAGACTTCTGAGGGCAGACAGGAGTCTGCAGAGAGGTGCTGGGGGTAATGGGCAGCAGCAGGGGGTGGGAGGCAGGGATGAGGACAGGATCTTTCACCTGTGTTTTTCTGCTCCTCAAACTATCAGCATGGTGCTGCAGGTGGTGCTGAGGAAGGAGAACCCGCCCAAGCCCTGCCAGAAGCAATCTAGACTGGATGCAAAGCATGGTGAGTGCCCTGGAGATGCTCCTAGAAGGGGTGGCTGGCAACCTGCTCCTGCCTCCCTGGCCTCCAAGCCCCAAAGTCAAGGAGCAAATACCAAAGGGGGCAAAGAGCCTGAGCTGGGCGCAGCACTGTTGCAGCCACGGTTTTAGGGTAGAAGCCAGGGTTCCTGCCCATGAACACTGACACTGAACTTCATATAATTCTCATGTGTCATGAAGTAATATTCTTCTTTTGACTTTTTTCAACCGTATAAAAATGTAAAAAACATTCTTAACTTGTGATCTATACCAAAAACCGGCAGCAAGACAGATTTGGTCCACAGACTGTGGTTTGCTGCTCTCTGCCCTAAATCATCCTCTGTTCCTTATTTTCCTTTTGTGTCCCGGCTTCAGCCCTGACCTGTCCAGCTCTCTGCGCAGCACTGGAGGAGAGCTCTCAGCCCCCACCCTAGCCTATTACAGCGTTGGGCAGAAAGAAAGGCAGTATAGCGCGATGGAAAGAGCTTGGACTTGGGAGCCAGATAGACCTGGGTTCAAATCCTGGCTGACCTCAAGCCTTCAGTCTTCTGAGCCTTTCCGCGCCTCCCTTTCCTCATCTGTGTCCTAGAGCTTGCCTTGCAGGGCCACTGTGGAAGGGCCTGGTTCTTGGTGGATGAACAAGAGAGAGCGGTTATTTGGGGAAATGTAAATTAGCTGGAGAGGCAACAGGCCTTCGCTTACTGCTCATTAGGTCTGGCAGCTTCTCCAAACCAGCCCCTCTCCATCTCCATGAAGGGACTCAAGAAGACGGCCTGACGCCTCCCTGAAGCTCCTCCCCCACTCGGTGCCAGCAGGGCCCTGGAACAAAGCTCAGCCTCCCCTCCTGGGGCCATGATCACTGGGCCCAGGGGTGCATGTCTCCCAGCTGCCACCCTGTGTGCTTCCCCATTGGTTCAACCAGAGGAAAAACGGAAACCTGCTGCTGTCGTAAACACTGTTAAATGTGCATAGAATCAGCCATAGAGGTTTCTATGCTACAACCCAAGGAAATAGGGGCTAGGGTATGGAGGGGTCCATTCTCAGGGCTTTGCAGACTTAAATGATTCCCACCATCTCTCCTTATCTACACATTTTGAACCTGTGGGGACCCACTCAGACCCCCAGAGTTGGTATAAAGATTATTTTAAAGAGGAAACATTTGACCTACAGAAGATGCAGAAAGAAATGTTATCTGAACTTCCCTTATCTGACTAAAACAGAGCCTTCTAAAAATACAGCTGCCATAAATCTCCCTCCAAGGGATTTTCCGGCCAATTTTAGCTGCCGTGGAGACAGACTGCCAATAGAACCTTCCATATTTTCCCACAGAGGTCCTAAGCCCCATGCCTTTGTTAAGTGTGGTGGAGAAACCTTTGTCTCTGGTTATTCAGTGAGTTACTCATTACTAAGCAACTCCCTGGTGCACGTGTAAATAAACTTTGTCTTTTCTCCTGTTCATCTGTCTTTTCTTAGTTAAGTTGCAGGCCTCCAGTCACTGGACCCAGGTTGGAAGAGGAAAAAGTTTTTCCTCCCAACAAACACAGACCCAAATGGCGCTGGTGACAACTCCATCCTTCCATTTGTTCAGGCTGAGAAGTCTGTAGTTTTCTTGACTTTTCTCTTCCTTTGACAGCCCACACCGATCTGGTAGGAAGTCATGTTGGCTCTACGTTCAAAATATATCTAGAATCTGACCAACTCCAACCTCCTCTGGTACCACTGTGGTCAGAGCCACCCTCCTCTCTTACCTGGACTAGGGCAAAATCCTCCCAACTCTATTCCAGTTTCTATTCCAGCCCACAGCTGCCAGAGTGGTCCTTCTAAAACCCAAGTTAGAACTGGTCACTCCTCCGCTCAAAACTCCCCAGGGGCTGCTCCCACCTCACTCCAAGAACCCAGCGCCCAAGGCTGGCAAGGCCCTTTGTCACCTATGCCTTATCACCCTGCTCCCCTGCCCCCCAACTCTGCCCTCTCACGTGGCTCCAGCCACACACCCTCTTTTGTGCTTCTTGAACTAGGTCCTGCCTTAGGTCTCTGGATCTTTCTCTAGCACTTCTGCTGCCTGGAGTGTTCTTCCCCACGTAGCCACTTGGCTAACTTTCTCACCAGCTTGGAATCATTGCTCAGATCCCATGGTGCTATTTGATACTTTAATCTGTCCCTCACCTCTCCACGCCACACACACCAGGTTCTTCTTACCTGTCTTTTTTTTTTCTTTTTTCCATAATATTCATCCCTATATTGTTCACTTATTAATGTTTGCCATCTCCTTTCACTGGGAAGTTAGTTCCGTGAGGGCAGGGATCTGTTTTACTCAGTGCTGTTTTACTCAGTATCCTGGGTGCCTAGAACAGTGTCTGGCATCTAGTAGGTGCTCCAGATATGTCTGCTAAATTAATCAAACCAGCCTCCTATGCTCATTCAGGGTGAGAGCTGAGTTGGGCTGAACAAAATGACCAGGAACTTTCTGGATAAGACTATTATGCCCCCAGGGCCAACAGTCATGTGTCCAGACTTGGAAATTCCCCAGATACAGGGGAAGATGGACCAGACAAAATTCAGCAAAACCCAGGAAAGCACTCAGCCAGGATTCCCTTCTAGCAGGTTCCTGGTTAGATCTCATCGTAGACAACTGGGCTAGAGCTGAGCTGTTGATCACCTAGAGGATGAAAAGAGAAAGGAAATGGAGAAGGGAAGTCTGTGGTGGGGGTGCAAGGGCACCTGGAGTACCTCGGTCTGTAGATTAAGCCACTGGCCGCTAGAATGAGGAAGTCCCTTTCCCCGCTAGGGTGGGGCTGACAGGTGGGCCAGGAGGGGAGGGAGGCGGCTCAAAGCAGTTGCATTCTTTCTGGATTTCTCCTCTGTCTTCTCAAGGGTGAAGAGTCACACCAGATCACTCATTACTAGATCGGGTCAAACAGAATTCAGGTCACTGCTATGGCCCTGGGGCCTCCTCTCCCCACCTACCCACCCCCCAAGGGGAAATCCATTCTCCCATTTTATAAAGTGAAGGACTGAGGTTGAATGGGAGGGTGGAAGGGCTCAGTCTGGCAGGAGTACTATACAGATTAACAGTGTGGCTGGAACTGGGGTCCAAGATCCTTGACCCCAAGTGCTGGGCTGTGTCCCAGATGGACCCCTCAGTCTCCTCTCATAGAGTCTTCCTCCCCTCATCCCACCCCCGTGCCCTAGAATGACTCCCTTCTCCTTCCAGGCCACAGAGCCCTTTATCCCAACGGAGGGTGAAGTTCTAGAAGACAGTGGCTCACACCAAACGCAGGACCTCAGACTTCATGGCCAAGAGGACCTCAGAGGTCTTATTGACAGAGACCCAGAGAAGGCAAATAACTTGTCCAAGATTGCACAGAGTTCTTGGGCCACTACCAAGGAAGGAGCTGGAAACAGAACCTAGACCTTTTTTTTTTTTTTTAATTTATTTATTTTTGGCTTTGTTGGGTCTTTGTTGTTGTATGCGGGCTTTCTCTAGTTGCAGTGAGCTGGAGCTACTCTTCGTTGTGGCGCACGGGCTTCTCACTGCGGTGGCTTCTCTTTTTGCGGAGCACAGGCTCCAGGCGCGTGGGCTTCAGTAGTTGTGGCATGCGGGCTCAGTAGCCGTGGCTCGCGGGCTCTAGAGCACAGGCTCAGTAGTTGTGGTGCACGGGCTTAGTTGCTACGTGGCATGTGGGATCTTCCCGGACTAGGGCTCGAACCTGGGTTACCCTGCATTGGCAGGCGGATTCCTAACCACTGCACCACCAGGGAAGTCCCAAACCTAGACCTTCTGATTCCACTTTAAATTTCCTTCCAGCTGTGAGATTTTGTGATTTTTCTGACACCTGTTCAGCAAGCTTTCCTCTACTCTGGAGCTGCTTTATTCACAAAACTCTTGCCCTGAAATCCCCAAGATACCTTGTCTGGCCACTGGCTGTGGCCATAACAGCTTATGTCCTTGGCCCTTTGAGGGGATAAGATTCTTCACTAGGGCATTTGGAAATACATTCTGCAACCTCATTCCCCGTCTTGTGGCCAAATCCCCAAGGTTCCCTAAGTAATCACCCTCAGTGTCCCTCCTCCCAGGCCTGGGGACTCAGACCAGCGCACTTACACTTTCCCTTCTCCCAGCTGTGCTCTTCCTACCCCACACCTCCAGTCTGGCCCAAGACATGATCCTGCCTCTGGCTGGGATGCAGGATCACAGGATGTAAAGATGGAAGGATGTTAGGGATCAGAGTCCTGCCCCACACTGGAGAGCTGTCTCCTGCAGACCTCAGCGGGCTGTTCCTTCTCTCTGTTGCTTGAGGATCTGAGTGGACATCAGGGCCTTCACTCATTTATTGAGCACCTAAAATGTATATGTTTTCAACAAGCACCAAGTATGTAGCAGGCACTTAGAGCCTTTTTATCTCATGTGAGCCTCATGAAACAGCCCAGGGAGGTAAGGATTATGCCCATTTTACAGATCAGGAGGTTGAGGTTCAGAAAGTTCTTCAATTTGCCCTAGATTATAGAGCTAGTAAGTCTAGAATTAGGAATAAAACCCATGTTTCTCTAACTAGAAGTCAAAGCCCCATGCACAGGGGGAGAGGGAGGGGGGAAAGGCTATGGGAAGGGGGAAATGTGTGTGAAACACCATCTTCCATGGCCTCCCTGCCTACAGGACCCAGGGGATGAATATCACTGTGGAAATGATTCCATAGCTTCAAACCAGACTTCAGAGAGGGGGGTGTCAGTGGGCAAGGGGGGCAGGAGGGTTAGCTCCCTGTCAGCCCTGACACACAACCTGCCAGCTCTCAGCCTGTGCACTTGTGATCACCTGGTTACACCCTGGAAACTACCCAGCCACACCTAAGCAGGTGGCCCGCCCCTGCTCCGTGGGTTGAGCAAGCAGGAAAAGGTGGCAGCAAGAGGCAGTGGGCAGATCTGCTGGGCAATGGTGGCCAGAGCCCCAGCTAGGATGGCCTTTCTCTGGGGCCTGGCTCTGCCCCTTTTCTTCTTCTGCTGGGTGGCTGGGGCTCCTAGGAGCTCTGCAGGTAAGGAGGCCAGAGGGTGCCTGTGGGCTTCTCTCCTGACTCTGGGTGGGAGCTTCTGTACTGCAGCCCTTTGTGGGTGAGGGTAGCTCTCTCGGGTTAGTTTTCATCAACCATAAAGCTATACATGAAGTATTACTGTGGCTGATAGTACGCAACGGCACTGGGTCAGCTTAAGCATGTGGGACTCTGCGGTCCATACAAATGTGAGGTTGCTGTGGGTTTGTCTTTATGTCTGTGAGGGTGTGAGTACGTGGGGCGGGGAGATTGTGGGGGTCAGGGAGGTGCAGGCTGGTGATAGATCTGATTAAAGCCTAAGAATGTGGCTTGACAAGATTCTTTCTCCTCCAAGTTTATTTTCTAGCATGGATTTCCTTCAAAAACCCATTTTTGTGTGAAAAGTCTGACTGTCACAGGCTGCTTGTGGAGGGTGGATTCTGAGAGAGGCAGGGCTTTTATGAAAGAAGAGAATGAACATTGATCTGTAATAGGAACTGTGCGAGGCTTGTCACATGCATTATCTCTTGTGAAAATAGACTTTATTTTTTAGAGCAGTTTTAGGTTCACAGCAAAATTGAGCAGAAAGTACAGACATTCCTATGTATCTTCTGCCCACCTCCCCACAGCCTCCTCTGCTATTAACATCCCTCACAAGAGAGGTACATGTATTACAATTGAGGAAGCTACACTGACACATCATTACCATGCGTTATCTTTTAAGACTTTATTTTTCAGAGCAGTTTTAGCTTCACAGCAAAATTGAGAGGAAGGTACAGGGATTTCCCATATACTCCCACCACTATCTTTTTTTTTTTTCTCTGTGATCATCACTTTTTTTTTTTTGACATAGATATACCCATAACGTTTTATTGAATGAAAACAGTTGTAACACAATATATACAGTTTGATGACATTTTGACATATATACACTACTGATACTATGTATAAAATAGCTAACTAATGAGAACCCACTGTATAGCACAGGCAACTCTACTCAGCCATCACTATCCTTTTCATCCACACAGTTAACCCTGTGAGAGAGATACAATTCTCGTTCTTACTCTCGTCCAGCCCCCCACCCACCGAGAGGAGACTGAGGCTTCTTACTGGGATTAAGTAACTTGTCTGCAGAGCCAGGCTTTTATTCCACACATACATAACCCCTAGACCACACTGCCTCCTGCATGCACTCATGATCTACCAGGCTTGCGCTGCACATTTTTTTTTCTAACTTTTTTTTTTTCCTTTCTGTGTTGGGTCTTCGTTGCTGTGCGCGGGCTTCTCATTGTGGTGGCTTCGCTTGTTGCAGAGCACGGGCTCTAGGCGCGTGGGCTTCAGTAGTTGCAGCACGTGGGCTCAGTAGTTGTGGCTTGCGGGCTTAGTTGCTTCACAGCATGTAGGATCTTCCCAGACCAGGGCTCGAAACCATGTCCCCTGCATTGGCAGGCGGATTCTTAACCACTGCGCCACCAGGGAAGTCCTGTGCTGCACATTTGACATTTAATTTAATGTAATGTTCACAATCCTATGAAATAGGTACCCCAGCTCCATTCCACGGATGGGAAAATGTAGGCTTGGAGCTGGGAGAATTGGCCGGGTCACAAGGTTGGTAAGCAGCAGAGCAAGCAGCAGAGACAGGACTTGAACTCAGAGTCCAAAGTCCAGATATTTTCCTCTCTACCAGTTTGATTTGAGGAATGGGTCAGGAGAGCTGCAGCATTCTAGAGCTGTAAAGAGCCAGGGTGGGCTTTGCTCTGTTTGAGAAGACCCCCAGTGGGTAAGAGAGTTGGGTGGGGGGTTGTGAGGGCCCCAGAGATCAAGAGGCTATGGGTTTGGGAAGCATGAGGAGGTTTCACCGCAAGATGATCCCACAAGGCTCCCAAGAAAGGAAGAAAATGTGTAGGGGGAGGTCAGTGGTCAGACCCCACAGCTTGAACTTCAGGCTGTGTGGGCAGCCACAGAAGGGCTCTGCCTCCACCTGTGGGGACTGAGAGGCTCAGAGAACTATCTCGGGCTTTGAAGTGGAGAGAAGCAAGTATATTTCTGTAAAAGCGTGGTTTGTGTGTGTAGGTAGACCGCACTGAACAGGTAATGAGAGCGAGAGCCATGGCCACCTAATCCTCATGTGGGTACAGCCTGAAACTCTCGCTATATGAAAGTAGGTTGTGTGCTCTCAGGTGACTCCTTGAAAGGACGTGGTCAGGGAGGGATGCTTAATAACCCCCTGCAGGCTTTGGAATGTAAGGACTTCCCCATCCCCCTTCCCCTCTGGTCCTCACCCCCACAGCAAGGCAGATATGAGACCCTCGCTGGTGGGGGACAGAGTCAGTATTTGCACCAGTAAATCATCAGACTCCAGAGCTGGTAGGCAACACATCTGGGACTAGAAGCCAGTCTCTTGCCTCCTGGCCCAGTGATGCTTCATTATCCAATGGGAGACACAAGAGGACAAGCGGAGGACCTGTCCTGACACCCTAGGTAGAGGGGACCAAATGGTCCTGGCCCTCCTTTGGGCCCTTGGGTACTTTGGGGCCAGTAGGTCTCAGGAAAGACCATCTTAAACCATAAGAACCCTGAAAAAGGGTGGTTATATTTTCATCTTTTCCTTCCAAGAGTAGGGTTACTAGATAAAATACAGGATGTCCACCTAAATTTGAATTGCAGGTAATGAGTTTATCAGTATAAGTATGTCTTAAATATTACATGAGAAATACACATACTAAAAGAATTTGTCATTAAAATAATTCCTTGTTTATCTGAAATTCAAATTCAAATTTAACTGGGCATCCTGTATTTTTATTTGCTAAATCTGGCAACCCTCCTCAAGAGGCACCATGGCCTCATACAGAGAGAGCCCCTCTCCCTCTGTAGACAGGAGAGGCACCCTTGTCAGCTCCCAAATATTTGCTGTAGCCGCCCCCGGGCAATGCGTGCCTGCTGGCCCTCCACTCACACGACCTCAGAGTGTCGGTCCAGTGAGCAGAGACATCCTGCCCTGGGGAGACACGCTAGCAGCTTCTTTCTAAAAAGTACAGTTTTGCTTCACCTGGCTCCCTGTTTCCTGTGGAAGACGCTGGGTTCATCATTTCTGGCGTTCTGGGGTTCCATCCTTGCCGTCTAAGGCCCGCGTTCAGGAGAGGCTTGAGCAGGTGGGCAGCTTGCCCTTTTCCTTTGCTAGAGCCCCGGGGGCTCTGCCTGCTTCCCTCTTTTGCAGCGGCCATCACCCACACTGTCCAGGAAATTCCTCTCCTCCAATCCCCGCAGCTACCTCTCAACACAAAACCACAGATGTTTCTTGTGGTTGAAGTGTTTTACTTCCATGGGGAAACAGTCACTGGATGAGAAAAGAATTGATAGGAAAGTGACAAGGGGGTGGTGGTGTGATGAATTGGGAGATTGGGATTGACATGTATACACCGATGTGTATAAAATGGATGACTAATAAGAAAATAAATAAACATTAAAAAAAAAAGAAAGTGACAAGATTCTTCCAGAAAGTTCTAAGAGTCATGGTCCCTGCTCTGCAGTTCTTGGCTCACTTGGGTCTTCTGCCTTTTTTGCTCCCCCTTGAAGCTGGATCCTGGCCCTACACATTCACTCGGATGGTTTCAGACCAATAATCAACTAGATTCTGGGGATTGCTTGCCTCATGTGGGCCATCAGAGGACATCAGTCAGGGCAATCCCAGTACGGTGGCTGCCACATGGGCCTGATCTTCCCAATAGTGCCTCCTCTTCCTTGAATATATAGATGAAAAATAGGGTAAAAGCAGTCTCCCTCCCCACCTTCCTCCCAGCAGTGCCCAGGGCATAAGCACAAGAGCTTGTGTGAAGTCAGTGCCCTGGGACTCATAGCTCACAAAGTTGGTCTTACCCAATACAGGCCCCAGCACCAGTGAACCAGGCCACACGGAAGTGCCTGCTGGGTCAGGACCCCCTCCAGGGGTCAGGACGAGCTCAGAGGGAGTCTTCCAGACCACTGACCTCACTGAGACCTCTATGTCAAACCATGTCTCTTTGGAAACTCAAACCCTAAGCACCCAGACCTCTGATACGACCTTCCTCCCAGGCAGCACCATTTCAGTAGCAGAGAACAGGGAAAACAAGACCATGGCCCTCATAAAAATAATGCCTTCCAAGTCCTCGGCTGTGATCACCACTCCTATGGAGACATCAGCCACAAGCGGCAGCCCCACGGGACGTGGAATGACCACAGTTGAGACCGTCACAGGCACTGAGCTCTCGAAAGCCGCCTTTGACACCCTTTGCAATTTCGACAGCTCTGAAGAGGCAAAGAGAATCATGGTAGACTTCTTGAAATTAGCTCACACCGCTACAGAAGCCGAGGCCTTGTCCTCGGAGAGCAGCGCTTCCTCTGACAGCTCAGTTCCAGCCATCACCGCCTCACAAGCCCTGTCACCTGACATCGCTGCTCTGGCTAAAGCCTTGGTTACCTACATCAGCAACATCGAGGTGATCGACTGCAGTGTTACAGAAATGGAAGCAACTGCCAGCACCCCTGGGACCTCAGACACAGATCGCAGCCCCACGAGAGGAAAGGCCCTGTCTACCCCCGAGACATCCGCTTTGCCTGACTCCACTGAAGCAAAATCACACCTCGCCAGGACCACAGCCTCTGCTGAGACCTTGTCAGCAGCCAGCGCCACAGAATCAGCCACACCTGACATCACACTCACCATCAGTAGCACCACAGAAATGGAAACAACAGCCGCCAGGGCCACGGCCCCCAGTGGAAACTTGGTGACAGTTAGCGTGAACCTGTTGGAAGAAAACTCATCCCTCTCTGTTGAGACAACAAGCCACACCGAGGTCTCAGGAGCAGTGACAATCTCCACAGGGACTGCGTCAACAGTAGGCGAGGTGACTTCCCCTGCTGGGTTCTCAGCTACGGTCTACAGCCTGTCTGAAGTGACTACCATCATGAGCTCCACCCCCTCAGAGACTTCTACCACTGACATCACATTCAGTGCGCCCGCTCCCAACAGCAGGAGCCCTCTTCCTTCTGTCCATCCGGCTACGGCCAACAGCAGTCAAGAAACAAACATCACCTTAGCCAAGACCACAGCCTCAGCAAAGACCTTGAAGATAGCCAGCACAGCTGGAGGGAAGCCCTCAACAGCCACGCCCACCAGTGCTCAGACAAGTCTGACAGATGTTACTGCAGGTGAGCAGCTTCCCCCATGTGTGATTTTTGGGGATTTGGGGTTTGGAGTCTGCATGTTTAGGGAGTAGGGAGAAAGGAAGGCTCTGGGGGCCTATTCTGAGCCCTGTCTCTGATGTCACCTCTTCATGATCTTCTAGTGGTTCTTGCCAAAATCAGTAACGAGCAGAATTAAGGTGGTGTATGGAAAAAGTGTGGAGAAATGGTTTGGGATCTTGTCTCTGCCCTTAACAACCTGAGTGACCTAGGACAGGTCCCTCTCCCTCTCTGGGCCTCAGTTTCTCCACCAGTTGCTGGAGGAGGTTGCAGTGAAGTCCATTCCATCTCTGCCATTCTACGGAGTTGACTGTTAAGTAACTACTGTGCACCAGGCAAGGACCCAAATTTTACTTAAAAGACACAGCCCTCACTATCTGAACGCCTCTGGTTCAGCCAGGGCCATACCATATGGGCATATGGCCCAAATTGCTGCCCTCTGAGCAGCTGGGACCCCATGAAAATGGAGCTCACTGGATGCACTTGCTGGGATTGGTGCCGTAAATGGTGACTTAAAATAAATAAATAAATTGGGCAAAGGTTTGGGAGTCTAAAGCTACATGTCTGGGCAGGACAGGAATAAAGACGCAGACCTAGAGAATGGACTTGAGGACACAGGGAGGGGGAAGGGTAAGCTGAGACAAAGTGAGAGAGTGGCATGGACATATATACACTACCAAATGTAAAATAGATAGCTAGTGGGAAGCAGCTGCATGGTACAGGGAGATCAGCTCGGTGCTTTGTGATGACCTAGAGGGCTGGGATAGGGAGGGTGGGAGGGAGGCTCAAGAGGGAGGGGATATGGGGATATATGTGTATGTATAGCTGATTCACTTTGTTATACAGCAGAGACTAACAGAAAAATGTAAAGCAATTATACTCCAATAAAGATGTTGAAAAAAAAAAAAGAAAGAAAGCTACATCTCTAAGACAACAGATATTTCTTGGGGAAGAGGTGCCTTGTCAGCCCAGCTCCCAGTCAGCCTATAGCCTTCACCTCCACTTCCCATCACTCCTTCCTCCTGCCTCATCCCTGCAGTATCCTCAGCTTGCACTGCCTTCTTTGGGGGGTGAGATAAAAATATTAATCACAACTACCTTACTGAATATCTTTTGTATTCCAGGCAGAGGTGATATAAAAATATTTCACAGCTAGTGAGCATTGGCACCAGCTGAAGTTTCTCTCTGATTCCAGGCAGTAAACTACTGTATGAGCTTTGCATGTTATCTCCTCTAACTAAACCTTCAAAACTACCTCATGAGGTGGGTATTCTTACACCCCACCTGACAGATGAGGAAATAGATTTAAAGATGGTAAAAAAGTAACAGTGGAATTCCAAGTCTGTTTGATTCCAAAACTCAGTCTCCTGTTGTGCTTTTATTTTTAAAGGCTCAATTTATTAATATATTTTTATTTTAAAAAGCTTTTATTTGTTGATTAGATGATACATTCACATGATTTGAAATTGAGTAAGTACAAAAGAGTACACCATAAAATGTCTTTCTCCCATTGCTGTCCCCCAGCTCCCCAATTTTCCTTACATACATAACTGATGGTATCACTTTCTTGTGAATCCTCTTCTGGACATGAAATATGCATATGGAAGCATAAGAAGGAAGATGAAAGATATCTACATATTATATCGATATAATATAGACATAGATACTATATCATATAGATATAGAATAATATCTCTCATCTTCCTTTTCATGCAAATGGAGCATGTGTTAAACACAGATCTCTGAGACAAGGCCATTCTTTTTTATGGCTTCTCAGTATTTTGTTTTACCATAATTTATTTAACCAGTGTTTTATGGATGGACATTTAGGTCTTTTTTTTTTTTAACATCTTTATTGGAGTATAATTGCTTTCCAATGGTGTGTTAGTTTCTGCTTTATAACAAAATGAATCAGTTATACATATACATATATCCCCATATCTCTTCCCTCTTGCATCTCCCTCCCTCCCACCCTCCCTATCCCACCCCTCTAGGTGGACACAGAGCACCGAGCTGATCTCCCTGTGCTATGCGGCTGCTTCCCACTAGCTATCTATTTTACATTTGGTAGTATATATATGTCCATGCCACTCTCTCACTTTGTCCCAGCTTACCCTTCCCCCTCCCCATGTCCTCAAGTCCATTCTCTAGTAGGTCTGCATCTTTATTCCCGTCTTGCCCCTAGGTTCTTCATGACCTTTTTTTTAGATTCCATACATATGTGTTAGCATACGGTATTTGTTTTTCCCTTTCTGACTTACTTCACTCTGTATGACAGACTCTAGGTCCATCCACCTCACTACAAATAACTCCATTTCGTTTCTTTTTATGGCTGAGTAATATTCCATTGTATATATGTGCCACACCTTCTTTATCCATTCATCTGTCGATGGACACTTAGGTTGCTTCTATGTCCTGGCTATTGTAAACAGAGCTGCAATGAATATTGTGGTACATGACTCTTTTTGGACATTTAGGTCTTTTCCAGTATTTTGTTATGACAAACAGCACTGCAGTAAATAGCACATTTTTCACATATGTGTCATTTTCTGTAGGATAAACTTCTAGGAGTACAATTGCTGGATCAATTCTAATAGTATTCTAATAGGAAGAAATGACTAAAATGTGGCAGGTAAAGGCAGGCATATTAGGGCTCAAGAAAAGACGGAAGTTGCCTACAAGCTACTAAGTCAGGAAGGCTGGATTGAAAGACCTCTGCCAACCTGGAGCTGGAAGCACTGGCTGAGGACATCCCCTCAGAGACCAGCCTCTCTGCAGCCTTCTCCCCAGCTGGCCCCTTTCCCAACAGCCCCATCTGGGCCTCCAGGCCTTGAGAACATTCTAGATCCACTTTCATTTCTCCTTCCTCACACTACTCTTTTGACTTCTCCAAATGTGGATGGGGCCTCTAGCCATCATTTCCTTCCCTCTTGTTGGGAAGACACTACGATGGGTCCAGTTACTGGAGAGAAGGAATCCTTTCTCTTTGCAGTGAATAGAGGTAAGATCCTATGTGAACACAGACTCATTTACACACGAGTGTGAGCACACATATGCAGCGTGGGGACAGAGACTGGGTAGCACAGTTCACATCTTGATTCCTGAAATGACTTACCCATATTTTCATCTTCCTACTGTTCTCAACTTGCAGGTGAGGATGGAGGCTTCTTCCTCCTGAGGCTGAGCGTGGCCTCCTCAAAAGACCTCACTGCCCCCAGAGTGGCAGAGAGGTTGATGCAGCAGGTGAGTGGCACTTTCTGTGCCGGGGAGTAGAGGAGAGTGAGAGGTTCTCGGAGACCCTGGGGAAGATCTCCAGGATACAGAAGATACTGTACACTTGGGAGGGGCTAGCTTCTTATGGAGTATTAGGAGTGAGATCTAAAAATCCCTGTCTGGCTTTGCTTCTGCCTGTTTTTCCTGAGTTCTGAATTCCCCTTCTCTGCTATGTAAAAAAAGATTCTTTCCCTCATTCCAATTTCCTCAGGCTTTAGGAAGATCAGGCTTTCAGGCCCCTGGGAGAAGGTCAATGTTATAAATGGGCAGATAGGCAGGACTTTAGTTGCAAGTGGCGGCAACCCAACTCATCGTAGCTTATACAGTAGGCAAGGTATTGGCTAAGAAACCTAGAGGTGGCTGTCCAGCTTCAGTTATGGCTGGATCCAGAGGCTCAAACAGGATCATCAGGATTTTCTCTTTCTCTCCCCCTCTTAGCTCTGCTCCCTTCATTCCTCAGAGTCTCTTCATATGTAAGGAAAGGTGGCTGTGACAGCCCTAGATTCACAAGGCACTTACCTCTCCCAAGATCTGCATATCGTACTAGGGAAGGATGGATCTCATTGACCTGGAAGGGCCACCATGACTGACAGCCCAACCTGAACCACATGGAATGGGAAGGAAAGGCTCTAAAGGAGATAGGGATATTAGACAGAAAACAAAAAACAAACCAAAAAAACACCATAGATGTACGCTCTAGATGGGGACCCAGATTATATTTGTAGAAGTTGGGAAAATTCTAAAACCCAGATCCCTGGACAAAGCTTCTAGTGGTGGAATTCTAGGGTTAGGGTTTTGGGGGATGGTGTGAGTCATTGGAAGGCTAGAATGAGTCAGCTCAGCCTAACTCTTGTGTCCCCATCTTGCTTCCAGGGGATGACGGGAAGAGGGAATATTTGGGCCCTAGAAGTTCTCTTAGTGGAAGGGGGGCCTATCAGAACTCCCATAATAAGGAGGTCCCTGAACATGGCATGGGGCTTTGAAGTGGGAGAGCCAAATAAGTGACAAATTCCCACTGCACATGATAATCCAAGTAGCAAGTGTGAATCCTGGTTGAAGAAGGAAGCCAAGGATATGTCAGATCTGAGCCCCTCAAACTGGAAACTATTTCAGGGGTCAGAAAGAAGCCAGGGAGATAGGAGCAGATCAGGAGCAGAGGTGCAGGAACCAGGCCATGCAGGTGTTGGGTGTCAGTTCTTGTTGGGAGCTGGCCACTGGCAAAAGGCTCAGGGGTCAGACAAACAACAAGCGTTGGCGCCACGTAGACCTGAGTGCGAATTCCAGTTCCTAACTGTGTGACCTTCGGTGAGGTACTCCATATTACTTTCCTTCCTTGTAAAATGAGGCTGGTACTACCTGCTTTCTAAGGTTACTGTGAGGTTTAAATGGCATGAAGGACCTAGCCTATACCCAGCCTGCAAGAGGTTCAGAAAGTGCTGCTGGCCTCCTAATATGTTCCCTTTTGCCCACCAGCTCCACCGTAAACTGCATATGTTTATGTCTCCCATCCAAGTCTCCCTGCTGCGTGTCAGGAGGGGCTGAAGAACATCAGCTGTGATCAGGCACTGCCACGTGTGGAAGGGGGCAGTGCCGCCTGCAGCCTGGGCCTCAGCACGACTGGAGCCATGTTACCTGGAAGGTTCCCATGTAGATCAGCAAGCCACGGCCTTACCCGGTCATGGCAGTGGGACCCTGGCTCACATATGCCTGGGTGTACGTGTGTAGGGAGCGGGTGGGGTCTTCGCCTGTTCCGGAGATGTCCTTGGACTTCCCCTGGCATGTGTGTTGTGTTTCAGTAAAGAGTGACCTGATCACCCATCTGTCACCTGCTGTGTGCTTCCATCCTACATTAAAATTACACTCAGTGTGGCCCAGGGTCACGGTTTTATGGTACAGGAATTTTGTGCACCCTCACTGCTACCTCCCTCCTTCATGCTCCCCAGGTTGTCAGTTTGGACCTTGATTACAGCACTGACTGAGGCTGGCCCTAGAGCCTCTTGAACTGTGAGCTCCTTCAGAGCAGGAACCACATCTGTTTATCTCGGTATCCCTGGAACCTAGCAGAGCACCTGGCCTGTAGTAGGATCACAGAGAATGCTTGTTGAATGGACTTGAATTTCAAGTTTTTGATACAAACAATCCTCAATTATTCCTCCCCCATAGCTCATAAGTCATGTTGTTTTTAAAAATTAAACTTGGCTTATTTTTTTTCTATTGTAGAAGTAAAACTTGCATTTAAATTTTTGAGACATTCTTAAGAACCAAGGAGAGGGGGGAAAGGAAATGAGAAGTGGGGGAAGAGAAAGAAAGAAATGTCTAAAATCCCACCTCTAGTTGTCTGGAGTTGTCTAGTTGTATGTAATACAACCATTGTTAATGTATATGTTCAGCCTCTCCACGTGGGCGGCTCTGAGTGGATCTCCACCAAGAGGTACCTTACATTCAACATTTCCAAGATCAGAGTACTAACCTTACCCCTAAACGTGCTCTGCCTGCATCTTCCTCATCTCAGTTAATGTCAGTTGCATCCTTCAGTTTGTCGAGCCCGAATCCTTGGAACTATTTCTTATTCCTCTGTTTCTTTTTTTTTTCTCACATGTTATATCCAATTCATGAGGAAATTCTGTTGGCTCTATGGTCATCAAAATATGCCCAGCCCATGAGCCCACCTCACCATCTCTACTGACTGCTCTCACCCTGGTCCAAGCTGCCATCCTCTCACCTGGATGACTAGTATCTTCTTATCAAGCCTCCCTGTCTCTACTTTTCCCCCCACTCCCTATCTAGTCCCAGTACATCAGCCAGAGCTGTCTTTTTATAATGTAAGACAGACTGTACCACTCCTTTGCTCCAAACCCTCCCATTTCATTCAGAGAAAAAGACACGTTCCTACAATGCTGCAAAACTGTCCACGATCTGCACCCCTACACCAGCCTCTTGAACTTGCTCACTGCACACGAGCCGCACTGACTTCCTTGCTGTTCCCTGAATGCATGCTGCTGCTTCAGGACCTTTGCATGCACTGCTCAGTCTGCTTAGAATTCTTCTCCTCCAGATATCCTCTTGGCTAACTCCTGCACCTCCTTCACCTTCTCAGTGGGCCTACCTAACCACTCTCCTCTGCTTTGATTTTCTTCATAACACTGATCACAACCTAACATAATACATGTTTTATTTGTCTTGTTTATTATCTGTCTCCCTCATCTAGAATGGAAGAGTTTGCACACTGCAGCATCCCTAGCATCTAGGATAGTGCCTGGTACAAAAAAGGCTCTCAGTAAATATTTGTTGAGTAAAAGAAGGAAACAACAAGACAACTTGGATATTGCTCTGAATAAGGGGAGTGTGTGTTTTCAGTTGACTCCCTTCCTCTTGCAGAGTGGGGCAGAATGAGTTTTATAAAGTAGATTGGACAAAAATAATTCAAACATTCATCTCGGCATATTTGTTCAGCACCTACAACAGAAGAAAGACTATGTTGTGTGCCTTGGGGGATTCAAAGATGTCTCTTCCCACATGGATTAAAGTTAGTAGGGGGAGGAAAACTCCTACTCATGCTTAGAAGCCCAGATCATCCACTACTTCCTCATGGTGGTTTTTCTCAAATTCCCTAAAGGGGAGCTAACATGCTATGTCATGATTTATTTATTATAAGTTTGTTAAATCAGGACAGAGCATCATATATTATCCATCCTTGTAGCCACAGAACCTAGCACAGAGTCACGGAGGGCACTCAAATGTTTACTGAATGACTTAGAGGACGGGCCGTGTGAGCAGATGACCATGAAATATGGGCACTGAGCTCCGAAAGGTAAGAAAATGACATTCAGTGTTGGAGTAACAGAAGATAAATTTAATGATATAACTATTAAGCTGCACTATAGTTAGGCATGAATAGAGAGCAGTTTATATAACACTGCTGTTACAGAAACCCAATTTTTAAATAGTTTTTCTTGTTTTGCACTTATTCAAACAAATGATACCTAATAAAGTGGATAATTTAATCTTAATTACATACCTATAAAGACATACATGTACATATAGTGCTGATTACTGTTATTATTGGAAACCAAAAAAATCTGTAAAATATGGGATACACCAATTAAAAGCATTTAGGAATTAAAGTGTATAATTATGCTTGTGTGTGTGTGTGTGTGTGTGTGTGTGTGTGTGTGTGAGAGAGAGAGAGAGAGAGAGAGAGAGAGAGAGAATTACTGGAAATGACCAAAGTTAGCAGAAGTAATGTTCCCAAACATTATTAGCAGAACATTACTACAGAAGTAATGTTACCAAACCAGCAAGAACCAGAAGTGCCCGGAGAAAATTCTCCAGTTATTTAAGATTCAAACATGTATATATATGAGATGAAAATGCCACATATTTCATAAAGACAAAGGTGGTCATGGACCTAAACAAGACACCCTGTTTAAAACCTCCCGTGACTCAGCCTAGACTCAGAAGGCAACAACGCAAGGCCATGATGAGGACAGCTTGAGGTGGAACTTTTCTGACAAGAGGCTTCAACTGAAGCTTCTGCACAGCCCGTCCTTCCTTCATCCCTTGTGAGCGGGACTGGCCACCAGTTAGTGGAAAGCAGTGAATGGTAACTAATCCCGTGGGTGCACCACAAATTGAAGTGAGTGGGCACGCTTTTTGATATCAATAAATAAGTACGTTGGTATATCATACCAGTGATCGATTAGGCATCATCCTGGTCATTAAAAGCTGGCCCAAGGGTGTTTCTGAAAGGTTCCTTTGAGAGCAGGGAAGGTTGGGCAGGGGAATCTGTGTCTCTGGCCAAGCATCTTCCCAGACAGCTCCCTTCGCTCCCCCAGTGCCCACTGAGGGTGTCTCAGCTGCTTGCCACCAACCGGGGGTAGGGGTGTGTGGTCTCTCCTTCCTCTCTGCTAAGCCAACACGTGCCTGGAGCCCCGAAGCAGAGCCCATCAGTTCTTTATTCCAGGTGCATACGTGACAGAATCACAGAGCCGGGGAGTTGATGAAAATGTGCAGCTGTGTCCTTGATCTAAACGTACCATTCAGAAGAAGCCTTTCCTTCCCAGCCAGGAGGCTGTCCCCCTCAGGCAGTCCTCCTTTCTCCTTTCTCATGACTCCTTCTCTCTACATGCCCAGCGCCTCAGCCGTTCTGACCAGGTTGCCAGATAAAATACAGTACACCCAGTTAAATTAGAATTTCAGATACACAATGAATGCTTTTTAAAATATATGGATATCCCAAATATTTCATGGGACATTCTTATAGTAAAAAATTGTGGTTTATCTGAAATTCAAATTTAACTGGGCTTTCTGTATTTTTATTGTTAAATCTGTATTTTTATTGTTAAACCCTACTTTTAATGCCTCCACTTCCACCAGTGTCCCCACCTCTTCCCTTTTCCCAGTCTGTGGGTTTCCTTCTGCTGTGGCAAGCCCCCAGCCTTTTCTTAGGCTTACGGACAGCTCCACTGCCTCTGGCAGGAATGTCCGTGACACACATTCTGTCTTTCTGCTCCACCTCCATTTCTCAGTGGGAGGAGAAGAAGCTTAGTGTCTGAACGTGGATGGGGGGGAGAAAGGACATTGGGTTTGGGTGCCTTGCTCCCTGTTTCCACCTTGCTTTTGTTCTATCAGGTTTCCCTTTAGCAGGTTTGATGACACAAAGTATCTATAATAATCATGTCTTGCACAGCATGGGTAAATCCCTTACCAAGGTCCTGACTGGGTTGAGGATGAGACGTAAATTTTGTACCTTACCCTAAAAGAGAGCCTTCCCCTACCTGACCTCAAGTCACGTTACAAAGTCCTCATCGCATAGCTTAGTTTTGGGATTGCAATGGTCAAGGCACGGCAGTCTCGCCAGTCCAGCACGCTTCCGTCATCCCTCCCTCCTTGTTTTACATTCCCTTCTTTCTAACTGTTGGACAACTCCCCACCCCCCATGCTGTCTGTCCTCAGTGCCATATGTGTTTAATTCTTTTGATTTAAATTTGTATTATTTTTTAAGTTAATAAAATTTATTTTCAGAGTAGTTTACATTCACAGTAAAATTGAGCCAAAAGTACAGAGAATTCCCACATAGCCCCTTCCCCCCACACACAATCTCCCCCACTATTGACATCCCCCATCGGAGAACATCTGTTACATCTGTTACAGTCAATGAACCTATGTTGGTTGACACATCGTTAGCATCCAAAGTCCATAGTTTACGTTAAGGTTCACTCTTGGTGTTGTATGGGTTTTGACAAATGTATTATAACATGCATTTGCCATCATAGTGATGTACAGAATAATTTTACTGCCCTCAATATCCTCTGTGTTCTGCCAATTCATCCTTCCCTCCCTCTTAAGCCCCTAGAAACCACTGATCTTTTTACTATCTCCATAGTTTTGCCTTTTCCAGAATGTCATATACTTGGAATCGTAAGCTATGGAAACTTTTCACATTGGCTTCTTTCATGCAATAATATGCATTTAAGTTTCCTTCATGTCTTCTCATGGCTTGATATCTCATATCTTTTTAGTGCTCTGTAGTATTCCATTGTCCGGATGTACCATAGTTTATTTACCTATTCATCGACTGAAAATCATCTTGGTGACTTCCAAATTTTGGCAATTATGAATAAAGTTACTATAGACATACATGTATAGGTTTTTATGTGGATATAAGTTTTCATCTCTTTTAGGTAAATACCGAGGAGTGCAATCGCTGGATCATATGGTAAGAGTATGTTTAGTTCTGTAAGAAATTGTCAAACTGTCTTCCAAAGTGGCTGCACCATTTTGGAATTCCCAGGAGCAGGGAATGAGAATCGCTTTTGCTCCACATCCTTATAGCATTTGGTGTTGTCAGTGTTCTGGCTTTTGGCCATTCTCATAGGCGTGTAGTGGAATCTTGTTGTTTTAATTTGCAATTCCCTAATGATGTATGATGTTGAACATTTTTTCATATGTTTACTTGCCATCTGTATATCTTATTTGGTGAGGTCTATTGCCTATTTTTTAATCAGGTTGTTTTCTTGTTGTTGAGTTTTAAGAGTCCTTTGTATATTTTGGATAACAGTCCTTTATCAGATGCATCTTTTGCAAATATTTTCCCCCAGGCTTGTCTTCTCATTCTCTTGAAAGAAGTTTTTAATTTTAATGACGTCCAGCTTATCAATTCTTTCTTTCATGGATCATGACTTTGGTGTTGTATCTGAAAAGTCATTACCATATCCAAGGTCATCTAAGTTTTCTCCTATGTTATCTTTTAGGAGTTTTATAGTTTTGTATTTTACATTTATGTCTTGTTCCATTTTGAGTTAGTTTTTGTGAGGGGTGTAAAGTCTGTGTCTAGAGTCATATTTTTGCATGTAGATGTTCAGTTGTTCTAGTACCATTTGTTGAAAAAGCTGTCTTTGTTTCATTGTGTTGCCTTTGCTCCTTGGTCAAAGATCAGTTGACTATATTTATGTGAGTCTATTTCTGGGCTCTTTATTCTGTTCCACTGATCTATTTGTTTATTCTTTTAATAACACCACACTGTCTTGATTACTATAGTTTATAAAGTACTTAGCTTAAAAGTAAGTCTTGAATTAGGTAGTATAGGTCTTCTGACTTTGTTCTTCTCCTTCAATATTGAATTGACTATTCTAGGTCTTTTGCCTCTCCACAGAAACGTTAGAATCAGTTTGTGAATATCTATAAAAAATCTTGCTGGGGTTTTGATTGGGTTTGCATTGAATCTGTAGATCAAGCTGGGAAGAACTAACTTCTTGACAGTATTGAGTCTTCCTATCCATGGACATGGAGTATCTCTCCATTTATTTAGTTCTATGATATCTTTCATCCGAGTCTTATGGTTTTCCATATATAGACCTTGTATATATTTTTTTAGATTTATACCTAAATATTTAATTCTATTGGTTGGTTGCTAATGGACATGGTAACGTGCTTTTAATTTCAAATTCTATTTGTTCATTGCTGGTATACAGGAAAACAATTGATTTTTGTACATTAACCTTGTATCCTATAACCTTGATATAATTGCTTAATAGTTTCAGGAGGGTTTTTTAGAATCAATTCTTTCAGATTTTCTACATAGACAATCATGTCATTTGTGAACAATGACAGTTTCATTTCTTCCTTCCCAATCTTTATACCTTAAAAAGAATTTTTTGTGTGTCTTATTGAATTAGTTAGGACTTCCAGTACAAATGTTGAAAAGCAGTGGTAAGAGGGGACATCCTTGCCTTATTCCTGATCTTAGCTGGAAAGCTTTGAGTTTCTCACCATTAAGTATGATGTTAGCTGTAGGATTTTTTTGTAGAGTGTGTGTGTGTGTGTGTGTGTGTGTGTGTGTGTGTGTGTTTGTGTGTGTGTTTTATCAAGCTAAGGAAGTTCCCCTCTATTCCTAGTCTGTTGAGAGTTTTCATCAAAAAAGGGTGTTGAATTTTGTCAAATGCTTTTTCTGCATCTATGGATATGATTATGTGATTTCTTCTTCAGTCTGTTGACATGATAGATTACATTAATTTATTTTAAAATGTAGAACCAGACTTGCGTACCTGGGATAAATGCCACTTTATTGTGGTGTATAATTCCTTTTATCCATTGTTGGATTCGATTTGCCAATATTTTGTTGAGGATTTTTGCATCTATGTTAATGAGAGATTGGTGTATAGTTTTATTTTCTTGTGATGCATTTTTCTGGTTTTAGTATTAGGAAAGTGCTGGCCTTACAGAATGAGTTAGGAAGCTTCCCTTTACTTCAGTCTTCTGAAAGAGATTATAGAGTTGGCAGAATTTCTTCCTGAAATGTTAGGTATCAATAGAATTCACCAGTGAACGTATTTGGGCTATGTGCTTAATTCTTTTTTTTTGCCATGCCACCCAGCACGTGGGATCTTAGTTCTTCGACCAGGGATCGAACCCTTACCCCCTGCAGTGGAAGCACAGAGTCCTAACCACTGGACCACCAGAGAATTCCCATGTGCTTAATTCTTGATAAATGAATGCTGGGATTAAATGAATGTGGTTCTATATGGATACTTGATTACACTTGGGGGCATTTGAGGGGAAAACGACAGACTTGTACATATTGGGAGGCGCTTCACCTGCTGGGAGAAGTCGTTCTCTACGTAAAGCAGACAGTTTGGAGTCTCTGCTCAGATCAGAAATCATATTTCTCTTGGAACTTCTCCCAACACCACTTACTCACCTACAAGTCTGAGCCTGATCACCAGGTTTGTATCATGTGACCTCTTTTCCTACTCTGTGGTTACACTTGATTGGACCAGGGATGGACAACTGACACAAGCTGGACCAATCAGATTCTCTCTTCATGGATTTGGGATATAGGACCAAAAGGCAACTACCCAGCTTCTGCACAGGATTGGAACTGAGGTGCTCTGGACACAGGAGGTGTGGACCAATTGTCCTTGGAGTTGTTATACCAGATATGTGTAAAGTTCTGCCTGCTAAGAGAGAAGGTTGAGGTGGAAACTGATCAGGTTCCTGGGAAAAGCAGAGAGAGTGGGACTGAGGGACTACGGGGTGGAGCAGCTCAAAAGACTCTAACTGGGGCCCAGGAAAGGACAGAGAAAATGTATCAGGGGTTGGGTACCCTAGATCTAAGGATGGGGTGGTTCCTGGAAAGGGAGCTGAAATGATTTAATCCTTCCTCCAGGGAACACTCCAGATAGGAAAAGGCACTGCATACTTATCCTCTTGAAACTGATGGGCAGAGACCAGCAAGGCAGGGAGGGGTCCTGGGAGAGAGTTGGGGATACTCCATATGGGGGTATCCTTACCACTCTCCTCAGAGGGCCAGGCCTTGGCTTGTGTTGGGGGGAGGGGAAGAAGGGGATGTGGAGACTGAAGCAAAGATCCAAGTCTGGGCTGGAGTAACCGAGCTTCCCAACATAGAGTAACTGAGGGCTGAAGCAGGACTGGGTCCAACCGACCTCTGCTCCCTCCACCCTCTGTATCAGGCCCTTTAGCCACCAGAGGAAAATCATGAATGAAATCCATGGCTTTGGGAACACAAAAAGTCAGAGGGATTTTATTTAAATAAACTTTAATTAGAAGTAAACTGGAGACTTTTGTGTGCAAATGTATTTTGGTTTTTAATTTAAAGCCATCACCCCATCAACGCTGGTGTGTGCACGTAGTGTTTCTGTAGGTCAGTGTCCTCTGTGTGGGTATGTCTGTGTGAGAATCCATCTATTTATATAGTAGGCCTTTATGGCCTCTTCCTTTCGGCCTCTGTGTCTCCTGTTCTGACAAGGTGTGGTCTTTATTATTCATTCCCATTATTCATTCTTCTTAAAGAATCCTGAAGCCGCATCAGTCACCTTACTTTTTCCAGGCTCCCTAAACCACGACGCCTGGGAGTGTGTGCAGGTGAGGCTGGGGTAGCTCCTGAGGTATCATAGGCCACCGCAGCCCGTTCGGGGCAAAGCCTCAGCTTTCCGAGCCCAGCGGGTAGGAGAAACGGCTCCCGCAGCAGCCCCGGAAGCGCAGGAACACAAACAGCACGAGCCCCAGCAGCAGGAGGGCGCCCAGGGCCCCGAAAAGGATCCCGAAGAAGGCGTCGAGTTTCAAACTCAGGTGCTCACAGTGCTTGCCCCAGGGCGTGTAGATGGAGTAGGGCTCACAGCTGGGGACACAGAGAGGGTACACGGTCAGCAGGTGGCTCGGCCTCCCCATCCCTCCTCTCTGTCGGGCCAGAGGAGGTTTTCCACGATAGGCTCGGCTCCCCTCTAGGGAAGGGGTGGAGTCAGCCCTGACTTGGAGCTGAGGGGAGGCCACTGGGCTACCAAGGAGGGCGGGGGATGGGGGAGGGGGTGGTGAATTCATCTAAGGTCGCCTCCACAGGGACTTCGGGGAGGGGGCGGGGCTGGCCGCAGGTGAGCATGCGCAGTCACAAACCCTGCCTGCCCCCGGAGAGCTGGGGTCCGGTGCTAGGCTCCACCCGCCCCCTCCTTGGACTCAGGAGCGGAGAGGGCTGGGCCCATCTGCAAATGCAGTGGGAACAAGCGTAGACGGAGGGCACTGATGTGACAAAAGGGCCCAGGTGGCGCTGCCTCTCTCCATGGCAGGCCTGCGACCTAGTGCACTCCCCTCACGGAAGCCCCTCAGACTGCTGATGAACCGGTGGGACAGAGGGCGCCAGTTTGAGAGGGCCTCCCCTGTTACTCTTAAGGAGGGGCAGGGCCGGGCCTAGACACAAGACAATGGGCTCCTTTTCCACAATGAGGCAGCAGGCTGTCCACCCAAGAAGCAAAATCAGGTGGGAGAGTCTGGCTTTGGAACCCCGATCCTGTTACTTTACTTGCTGGGTACCTTAGGCAGATTCCTTATCGTCTCTAAGCTGCAGTTTTCTCATCTTTAAAGTGGTCATAATATCTACCCAGTAGCTGGTTTGAGTTGCATAGATAATATAGCAACTTTTTCATCCTCACAGTTTAGGCATGCACACATCTTCTTTTCCATTGTCCCTTTTCCCTCTGATCCCCTTTCTCTTAATTACAAACGGAGCCATCCTAAATTTTCAGGCACCACGAGGTATCATGGCATTTCCGGACCCCTTGCAGCTTGGATTCCCAGCACTGCCCTCCGCCTCCTGCCCCCAGCCCCGCCCACCTGCAGCGAGGCCCATCGGGCAGGTGCTGGCACTGGCCTCCGTGCTCACAGTAGCCCTCACTGCAGGGGGACACGCAGGTGAAGCCGCTCTGGGGGTGGAAGACCAGATGGTAGCCCTTGTATCCGCTGCATTGGAGGTAAGTTTCCAGTGTGCTCACATTCACTGTCAGGTAGGATAAAAGTGAATATAGAAAGCAACCGATTAACACCAGATCTATACCTTTTGGATCAAGAATTCCATTTTCAGGCATTTATCCTGAGAAATAATTGGAAACACACATGAAAACTACATATGTTCATGGAAGACCAGAGCAGCATGGTTAATAAGAGCAATAATGTTCAACAGGAGTGGTTTTGTTAAATATTGTGCAACTGATAAGCACCACGGTATGAAAAATGCATTGATTAAGAGCATATGCTTTGAAATAGTCAGACCTGAGTTGAAATTCAAACTCTACTACTAACTGGTTGTGTGGTTTAGGGGAAATTTCTTAACTCTTTCAGCCTCAGTTTCCTTATTTTTAAAAGGAAACTACCTTGCTGTAAATTTTAAATGAGATAATATATGCAGAGTATTCAGTACAGTGCCTGGCACAGGAAGCCCTCATTAAATGGTCACTATTAGTATAACATTCTTTTTAAAATCTATTATAGCACACTATATTAAGACATATTGTAAACTAATATATGAAATTGGAATGTGTAAACAATATACAAGATAATATGTTCACAATTATTTCAGTAATGAGGAGGTTAACAAACATTAGGCATGATTTGATCCCTTTATTGTAAACAAATTTATATGTCTGAAGGTTCCTATGCATAAAAGAAAATTCAGAAAAATAGGTGCAAAATGGATTTGTCTCTGGGGACAGGGATTACAAGTGATTTTTTTTTCTTTTTGTTAATTTGTGTTTCCTAAAGTTTCTACAATAAACACATTGTACTGGTATAATAAAAATTGCGGGATGTTTGTTTGTTTGTTTTCTCTAACAAAAGGCACAATCAGGTCTGGGGTGTCCTCTTAACACCAACCCTACCCCCCTACCACCCATACGCATAGTAGCTTGGAGAATTTCACATCGTTGCCCCTGGGACGGAGGAGGCTTAGCCTAGATTCTAAAAGAAGCTCTGGCTTGGTCCTGGACCCAAGTAACGCAGCAGCTTCTGTCGGGTTTGACATACTCACTGCCCCGTTCTCTGCCTGACTCACAAAATACGGTGGGCTATTCCTTTCCTTCCCTGGCAAGCTTGCCAACCTATTTCATTCCTGTTCCGGGATAATTAGAGGCTGTCAGAATTGAAAGGGACCTCAGAAATCCCATCTCATTTTCCAGATGGGAGTGTGGAGGCCTAGATTGGGGATGGCTTTTGCATGGGGTCACACTCTTTCAGGGAGGGGATATATCTGCCCCTGGGCCAGGTCTCCAGCCTTCAACTGAATATCTCCAGCTGGAGGGCAAAGGCAAAAAGAATGTCCTTGTTTATGTTTATAAAGTACAATGGTCTTTTAACCAAATCATTAACAATTTTGTGGAAAGGAAACTGTTAGCAGTGACGGTCAGGAAAGCAGCAGTTGGAGTAATTGCTCTGTGAAACTGTACACGTGGGGATTCATCAAGCAGTATTTTGTGCGCCTGTTCTTGAATTTAGAAGGCTGGTGGGTAAAATGTTCACAATTTCTCTCAAAAATTACAAACAAAAAAAACTAAATTAACTTAATTTTTGTCTGTGGCTTGCTGTAGAACACATTTCAGCCATGGATTTGTGTGGGCTGCAGATCTGTGACAGGCTCCCTCTGCTTACCTCCCCCCTCAGCTATCCCAGTAGCTGTCCCCAAGACAGTGACTCACGAGCCATAATACTGTACACGTCCCTCCTGTAGATGGGGTGGAAGGTCACGTTGTTCCTGGGCCCCGCACTTCTCTTCCACCTACTCCACGGAGTTAAGAACGCCTCCACCACTGCATCTAGCAGCTGGGTATTCAGGAAGTTGATGACAGGGCCCCCAGGGCGGTACTGGAACTCTGAGATGATGCTCCAGCGGTGAAGGGAGCTTCCTGAGGCCTGTGCTATTGGGGGCCCACTGTATGGGAGGGGCACAGTGAGGGGCCAAGGGGTGAGGAGTTTGGGGGAGGACCCGGCGACCAGGTAGGGACAGTCCCACTTACATTCGATCCACTCGTCTGTTCCAGAGAAAGGCCCGCACATCCAGGTTCCTCAGTCTATAGGCCACCTAAGGCAGAGGATGGGAGTTGGGGTGGGAGGGTGGAAGTGAGGGTGAGGCCCAATCCAGAGAGGAGACCCTTCCCACTTTAATGCACATATTCATCCCTTTCCGTTTCCTTCTTCCCTTTTTAATTTTTTTCTGGCCACACCCTACAGCTTGTGGGATCTCAGTTCCCTGACCAGGGATTGAACCCGGGCCACAGCAGTGGAAGCCTGGAATCCTAACCACTAGGCCACCAGGGAACTCCCTGTTTCCTTCTTTGAAGATGAGGACCCAAGACACCAGAATGTTTCTTATGCATTTCTGCATCCCCACACCCCAGCCTAGCCTGGTGACTGGCACAGGTCCCTGCTTAATAGAAGTTTGTTGGTGAGTGAAGGACTTTACATATCCTTACCCCCACTTCCTATCACAAGGGGAGAATCTGAAATGAATGACCTCTACCTTGCCTCTGATCCCCGACTTACCCACTCATTCTCTCCCCACGTGTATATTGAACAGAGATTATACTTAGCCAGTCCTAGGGGATGGTCAAGTGTGAGGGATGTCAGTGTGACTTAGGAACAGTCCATTCTCAAAGACCCACAGTCTGGCGCAGTGGACAAATGTTAACAGATTTTACCGTACAGAGTGTGGAGTGCTGTAGTAGTGGTAGTAGCAACAGTAGTAATAATAATTTGGATAATTTTTTTTAATACATTGTGTTTTAGGCACCGTGCTGAGTGCCTTACCTACATTATCATTTAAACCTTGACACAAACCACTGACATAAGTACTGTTATTACTTTATTTTTACAGATGGGAGTTCAAATAATTTGTCTAATTATTACACCTGCTCTAGTGAGTGGTAGTGTCAGGATTTGAACCTGGGTAGGATTCCTGAGCCTCAATAGCTCAACTACTGTGCTACTTTGCCTGTGATTGGGGAATGGACAAGGGCATGGGAGCCAAGAAGAGGGAGGCCCAGTTTCCTCGGCGAAGTCAGGGAAGGCTTCCTGGAGGTGAAATGCCCTCTTGTGTTTCCTCCATATAATATCCAAGGGCAGGTCTTGAGGGATGCTCGGAAGGAAAGGCTGCATTGACTCAGCCACCCTGGACTCTATTCATTGCGAGTTGGTCATTCTAACCCCCTTGGAGGTCTCTGTCCTAGGCCTTCCTGCTTTCCTCACCCTCAGCCTTCCCTGGGGCAGGAGGCTCCAGCCCCCTCTGGCAGTTGAATCTAGACGGATTATGAGAGGCAGAATGCACAAGCCATGGCTAAGACCCCACCCTGAACCTGCCAAGACCCGTCCCCCACCCAGAGCTGGCCTGCAGCACTGACCGAGGCATTGACATCTGCTTGGGAGGCACCTTCGTCTTCCATGAGTGAGAGATGGATGATCCTTAAGGGAAGCTCTGGAGATGGGAGAAGGAGGTTCATAATCACCTCACAGGTTTACCAGAAGGATCAGCAGAAGTGGCCAAGTCTGCTGACCCTCACACAAATGCATGTCGGACTATGGTCAAGGCTTCCCTAACTCTTGTCTCGCTGAGCTGTGAGGTCACCTTCAGTCTTTCCTCAGCAGACTGCTCAGGCCCGTGGTTCATGCTGTGACAGCTGCCCCCCACTCGCTCCCATAGCCTACAACTTACCACCACCTGAGGGAAATTTGGAGTTGTGTCCTGTGAGTTTGAGGGACTTAGCCTGGCCCCCAGAGCCCCATATCGTCCCCCAAGGAGAGAGAAGTGGGGATGGTGGAGTATCTGGTCGTACCTAGATGGACTGTTGGAGTGAAATTGTTCCCAGCCAGGAAGCAGCGGGTGTCGGTGAAGGCTGGGGGGCAGGTGCAGGCAGGCTGGCAGGCCTGAGCCTGGGAGAGGTAGCAGTGGCCGTTGTTGTAGCAGTAATTCTCAGGGCAGGACTTGTTCTGACAGAGGAAGAGGTTCTCCAGAGCTGCAGGGGGAGCAGAGAGGTCAGCAACACCTCTCTCAGCAGCAAGGGGCAGCCCTCGGCCCAGGGAAAGCTGCTCCCAGGACAGGCTTGATTTCTTTCCCGCAAAGCCCACTTAAGCTGCGTTCTGCTTGTGGGCCACTCTGAACCCCGAACTATCCTCTTCCTTTTCCAGACATTTCTTTGCCGGGCGACCCTTCTTCCCCTGCCAGGTAAGGGTTCTCCCAATTCTGCTGAGGGAATGGAGTGTTTATCAGACCCTTCCCATCAGGAAAGGACTCTCTTTCAGGAAAGCCCACCGACCTGTTTTCTTCACTTCCATCCCCTTTTCTGCCTTTATAAGGCTGTGGTTCTACCTCTCTGGTCTCTGCTCAGAAGATGCAGTGGTCTCTAGACTTCACTGGGGCGCTTCAGGGGGCTTAGTGGAGGCCTCACCGTGATGCCCTCATGACTCTGATGGCTCAAAGGTCAAGCAACAGATGGTGGAAGGAGGACTCAAAGGGAAGATGAGGCACCCCTGCCACCAGATGCCCATGGCAGCTCCCCCGCCCCCCCTCCCCCCCTCACACAATGTCCTGACTAGGGAAATGCAGAGACCCTGGGCCTTGCATCTCTGAAAACCCCCGGAGCCTGAGGGCCCCACCCCAGCTTACTTCTGGCTCCCTGACTGCTGCTAAATTTCCCTCCCCTCTCCAGGCCATCTTCAGTCTTTTGCCCGGGGTTTCCCCCAACAGTGCCTCAGGGCTTCTCAGCTCTGGCCCCTCCTCCATGCCTGTACAATCTCTTCTCCTTCGGCCTCACACCCTGCCATACCCACCTTACCTCCTTACCATACCCACCTGTATTGAACATTCTAAAGACTTGCTGGAAAGGGGGGAGAAATGGTTCGCCCAGTTGTCTTAAGCCCTCGAGATGTCACCTGTCCCCAGAACCTCCTCCTGCCGAGGCCCTGTCCCCAGCTCACGTGCACAGTGACGTCCATCCCCAGTCAGGTGCGGGGGGCAGGCCTCGCAGCCCTTCCCGGAAATGCACTTCACACTCGGGAAGCACTGCTCTTCACAGGGGTCCTTGGTGCGGTTGCAGTAGCGGCCTGTGGTGTTCCCGTCACACTTGCAGTCGGCCACCTGGAATAGGTTGCTGATCACTGGGCGGCCAGGAGGCTGAACCATTAAGGGTTTCTGGGGTGTTGCTGTACCAACCCCTCAGGTCTGAGAACCCATGGACCCTGAGTCCTTGTCGTAATTCTGCCAGTATCCACTGAGCAGCTTCTTGAACAGGCCCTGGGCCTGCACGTCCCTGTCAAAGGCAGACCGTCCTCCAGGCCACGTGGCCTCCCTGGGCCATCCTTTTCCTGAGCGCTCTGCCTGGCCTCTGCTCCGGGATCCCAGCCTCTTCCCTCTTACAGCAAATCTCCTTGCCTGAAACCCTTCCTAGACAGGGGCTAAATAAATAAATATTCTACTGTCCCTGGAAAACTGGATCTTACGTAAGCTGCAGTTTCCTGCTCTCTCTTCCCTTGCTGACTCCCAGCCAAGAAGGAGGCTCGTTGCTGAGCACAGTGAGAGCTCGCAACAACCAGAACAAGGGCACAGGGAGGGGAACCGTCCAGATCCTCATCAAGTTCCTCATCTCTCTTTTCTATCTCGCCTACTGAGATGACGCTGGAAAGCTCCCCGAAATGGAACCCTTTAACACTGGATATCTTGGGATATCTAAAATAATATATTGATTTTAATCCCTTTTCCCCCTACTCTGTATTTTTTTCCTTTTCTGCCTCCTGGACTCCTCCACCTCTCTCCCTTTCAAGTAGGAATTCTCTGCTCATGCTTCAGGAGAAGGGTGTGTGTGTGTGTGTGTGTGTGTGTGTGTAAGAGGTGAAGGAGGTAGTGGGGTATTGCCAGCCGAACACTTTCCTTTCTGACTCCCCCCAAAAAGTTAAAAAAAAAGCAGATGGGGCCAGATTCATGGACTTAGGCCAAGTATCTTGGCTAGAAACTTGAATGGAGAAGGATTTTCTTCAAACTGCAAAAGAGATGTTTCTTTTAGTTGGAGGAAGAGAGTAAAAGGGGAAAAAAAAAGGTTTTGGGGGGACCAAGATCAGAGGGATCTGTACTTCTCTTCCCAACACCATGAAGATGAAGCCCCAGAGAAATGGCTATGCAGTGCTTCTAGGCAGATGGGACCCTAAGCCACAAGGTTTCCTGTGTCTGAGCAACGCACAGAAGCCACAGAACACTCCCCTGTGTCTGAAGGGAGGGTGCCTGGAGCTGTGATCCGTGTAGACTCAGGCCCAGGGACCAAATGGGCACCTTCCTACCCGCATCTTACTGTCTTACTTCACTGTCTTACTCCAGAACCGTGGAGCTGGCAACCACTGGGCAACTCTAAGAAAGACTGAGGTGGAAGTTTCCTGCCAGCCTGGCTAAATGGGAGCTGGGAGATAAAAATTCAGTTGAGCTATAAGCAGGAAAGAAAGTTCCATTTCTTACACTTGTAAGTTTGTGGCCCGAGATTGTTGTCTGCTCTACTCACCTAGCACAGCTCCACCCGCCTCCCATCACACACATTAGCACAGAGGAGCTGAAGGACGACATCCTTTCAGTTCCCACTTCCTTTCCCTCAACTTGGAACCCCCCCCCCACCCCACCGCCAACCCTCTTCGCCACTCACCTCCAGGGAGGAATCACCCACCCAGCTGGTCTGGTTGTATAAACACTGGCTCTCTGCCTCGCACGCACAGACCACTGTCCTTGGCTTGAGTACAGACGACAAGTTGTCCTTGGCACTTCTTGCTAGAATCTCCAGAGTAAGTGGTCCCAGCAACTTTGGTGTCCATAGCAATGTCCCATTCTCTGCCCCAGGGAAGACGAGACTGTTGAGAGCTGGAGGCCTCAACTGCTCTGCTCTCCGCCACCCCAAGAGCTGATGTTGGACATCCCCCCCCCCCCCCCCCGCCAGAACACCCCTCCGATTTTTTCCGGCATTTCCTTGAGCAAGGCTGGTTTCCTGGAGTAATCCTGACCACGCTCCGAGCTGGAGGTGGCACAGCCCAACTCAGCGATTGTAGGGTGGAACCTCACAGAGGGGGAGGCAGCTGCTCCCCCTGAAGAGACCCCAAAAGGCAACGCTGCCTAGACCTGCACCAGGATGGGACATCCAGGGGGGATGGAGGACGAAGGCCAGCATCCTCCCAACGCTTCCCCAGGCTACACTGCAGGCCAAACTGACTTCAGCTTCATGGCATCCTCATCCCTCGCCCTGATTTCTCACCCGCTGCTCTCATTGCCTGGACTTTTGACCAGCCACCTTCAGACACCAGACTACAGTGAAACACTGCTACCTATCAATAGACTCTTCTGATCCAACCTGTCTTATGTTTTTCAAGAAAATAGGAACGTCTCCTTAAAACAGTAGATTGAGAAGAGCTGATAGGAGGGAACAAACGAGCATAACTTCCAGGCCAACACTCTTCAGGATAGGAGCCCCATGGAGGAGAAAATCTCCTGATACTATTCATTTGGCACCTGAGGGGATGCTATATGGAGCGACAGGGTACAGCCAAAGCAGTCCCTTCTTATGCACAGAGAAAGAAAATGAGTCAGAGAGGTGCTCAGAGCTCAGAATAAGGTCCCTAAGGGCTTTGGTTTTAGCAAAGAACAGTCACCAGCTTAATTAGTGCTGGCAACAGAAGGCAAGCTACATCCTGTGGGCTTTGAGTCTTTTTTTTTTTTTTTTTTTGCCGTGCCTCGTGGTTTGTGGGATCTTAGTTCCCAAACCGGGGATTGAGCCCGGGCCCACGGCAACGAAAGTGCTGAGTCTTAAGGACTGGACTGCCAGGGAATTCCCTGGGCTTTGACTCTTGACCCAGATCATGGTTACAGGCCTGAAACCAGGTCTTCACACCATTACTGGGAGGGAAAGATGGAGCTTTGCTTGGTCCCAGCGCAGAAAAGCAGATAAAGAGAGGCAAAGTGAAGTAAACATGGTTGACAAACATAAAAATAGTGAGAAAGGTACCAAATGAAGTTATTTGCTTTTCTTTAAATCTCGTTCCATATGATATCCTTCTTTTAATAGATATGAAAATGTTTGAAATTAGTATTTGTTAATTGTTATGTTTATTCTAATAATCTGTTGATTGCATAAGGATGATTGCATATTATAAGACTGAGATGAAATGATCTTTGAATCAGTTGTACATGCCCAGAGGCAGTCTAGCTAGCCAGCCAAATCTCCGTAAGCCCATCACTACTATTCACCAGGGGCACCTATTTGAATTACAGGGATTATTCCCAAGCAATGTTGGTCCTGGATATTCCAATGGAAAAGTGACATGAAATTGCACAGGGTATAATAATGCAAAATTACCCAAAGCTTGACTGTGACCTCATCTGCTACAGCCCCAGCCAAGGATTCTTACCAAAGAGCTTGAAGTCAGTGTAGTTGTTTCTGAGAGTGAATGTGACGTCCTTAGTGCTGCTGGTGTAATTAGCCACCTTGACCTGTCCCATGTAGGCTTCCATCACATCAGGACCCTCAATAGACGGGGGGTACTGATCTGAGACACAAAGAAGGAATGCGAGATGTGAGGCAAGATACTCTCTTGCCTTCTGGGCCTCCTGTTTCTTCAGTCCTCTCTCTTGTGTGAGGCATTGCCCGGGCTGTGACCTACCTCCAGAAGCAGGAATTATTCTGTGTACCTGCTCTCAGACACATGCAGAGAAGGTTGTGGTTGTATTGCCCACACACCCAAATCTTTCTTCTCTCTTTTATCTTCTCCTCAAACAGGATTCAAGTTCTTTCCTGATCAGAATGCTATTCTGGGCATGGTATGAAGTGAATCAGAGGTCAGCATTGCTCAGACCGTTGTGGAGTTTTACCTTTGGAAGAGGGCTGTAAACCATGAGGGTAACATCTGATGGGTTTTGCATTTGTCAGGAAATGGAGAGGGAGTAAAACCTTTGCACTGGTCTCTGTGTTTTGGAGCCCTGCTATTTCCATACAATTGTTTATTCATTCATTCAGTCAGTCAGTCATAACGAATATTTACTGAGCATCTACTCTATGGCTGGAACTGTTCTAGGTAGTAAGGATGCAGCCATGAACAAATAATAAAAAAGATACCTATGAAAATTAGAAAATATGTTAGATAGTTATAGATACTAAGGAGAAAAAATAAAGCAGGGAAGGCAAATAGGAAGTGGGGGTGAATGTGAAATTTTAGGCAGGCTAGCCAAGAAAGGCACTGCTGAGAAGGTGACATTTGAATAGAGATTGGAAGGAGGTGAGGGACGAGCCTGTGGCTCTCTGGGGGAAGGGCATTCCAGGCAAAGAGAAGAGCACGTGCAGTGTCTCGGAGTCGGGTGTGAGCCTGGCATGTGTGAAGAACACAAAGAAGCCAGTGGGGCTGGAGTGGAATGAGTGAGGTGGGAAGTCCTAGGAGAAGAGTTTGGAGAGGCAAGGGGGCCAGACTGGATAGGGCTGTGAAGGTTATCATAAGGACAGGGCTGGGGGATCGTGGGACGGTTTGAGCAGAGGAATAACATGAGCAAAAGAGTCTGTTAAGTTTTAAAATGTGTAGCTTAAAGGAGTGTCATGGAAGAGGGTCGCCTCGTCTGCCCCTAACTCTGCACATGCCTCCCTGGGCCCCACACCACTTACTCAGGGTGGTGTTCATCAGCTGGTATCTTCTAGAGAGCATCTCAGTGGACAGTCCAAGGCTTTTGTTTCCTGTGGCCAGGGCATCGTAGATGCAGTGGGTATCTCCATTACACTGGGAGGTCAAATTTTCATTCAAAGATTTGTTTCCCGACAGTTGTGAAAAGAAGACAGGGGTGAAGTTGGACGGCAAAGGGTCGTCCCTCTTGCCAAAAAGGCTTGTTCCGTTGATTTCCCCTAAAACACACAAGGTGCGATGGTGGTGGCACCAGGGTGGGACTCCAGCTATATTTCTGCTGTGTCCACCCCTTACCCTTACTTTATATGGTTTGGGTGGGGGAGGGGTATGTGGAAGGACAGAGCGACTTCCAGCTTCTGAGTCTGGAAGTCCCCGCTCTCGTGAGTGAGGGCCACCCAACTTCCTTGTCCTCTCTTCCAGGTAGAGAGACGCAGGTGGGACGGAAGTGGAGGGGACAAATCTGAGGTGGCACCAGCATCCTCAGGTCTCTTCCTTCCTACTCCCCTCTCATAGAGGACAGAGGTCTGGTCCCCACAGGCCTGAGGGAGACAGTGCGGCAGCTTCCTTCATCCTGGCCCTACCCCATCTGCCTGGGGACCCTGAGGCTCAGACTCACAGGCCATTCCATAGTGAAAAAGCATCTCCTCGGAGCTCCCTGGGGGAAGGGTGGAGCCATTGGGCATCCTGAAGTCGTCATCTGGGTTGCCGTTCCAGAAGCCTGAGGGACAGAGCAGGGGTCAGCCACCCTGGGACTGTGGCCCTCCCTTCCCTGGGGAGCATCCAACAGGTCACATGGAGATGTGGGGAGTAGGGGGCCTGCGAAGCCTCTTTCAGTGGCATCTGTTGTCGGTTCAGTCCTCCAGGAGGCCAGGAGAGGACTATAGCCTCAGAGCCTGCCCCTCTGCTTCAGGGAAGAAGGAAGTGAAGGAGGAAGTGGGGAAAGAAGGGAGGGAATGTGGGGGATGGGGGAGGGTGGGAAGGTGTGAAGCCAGAGGGAGGGAGGGAGGCAGGGAGGGGAAGTGTGGCTGCTGGCCCCATGCTCCCCAGAGCCCATCCTCGATGCCCCCTGCACCCCCCCCCCCCGCCCCCGCTGCCCTGGACCCAGAGCTTCAGGAGGACGGGAAGTGAGCCTCAGAGGCAGCTGAAGAGCTACCTCCCTCCTCCTTCCCTGCTGCTCTGTACCCTCAGGCTCTGTTCCAAGGAGGCTGAGAAAGGAAACTCCACCTGTGATGTCCACAGGCCCACTGGAGGTGGAGCTGCTTACGGGCTGGGGGGTCTGAGCTCCCACGGCAGAGGCAGGCTCCTGCCTGTTCCTTACCCATGAGGCCCTCTGTGTGGTTCTGATACTCCTCCGGGAGGCTGCAGGACGCGTGGAGGATGTTGGACATAGCGATCACTGAGATGGTCACTGCCCCATCAAAGTTGGCTGATACCGTGGAGCCATTGCGGGTCATTACAACTCCAGAGGTGTTGAACATCTCCTGGCCTGGAATGTTGGGAGACAAATGAGGAAAAAGCCAGCGTTGGAGCCCTGGAGGCCCAAGACTTGGCAGTAGTGAGGTTTCAAGATGCAGCGAGGAGACTAAGAGCAGCTGGGAGATGCCCTGCAGGGTCCTACTCCAGTGGCCCCAAACCACACTCACAGGACACCTTCACGGCCCACCCCACACCCTTCTCCCTGGGGACTGAGGACGGGCTGTCGTAGAGAGGCTGTCATGGCCTCAGGGGAAGGAGAGAAGTGAGGAGGGAAAGTTTAAGGCCCAGCTCTGGTGAAGGAACTGCTCAGGCACAGCTGCTGGAGGGACAGCAGGGGTGGTGACCACGCTGCTCTTCCCCGACGCCACTGCCTCTCCGCCCCAGCTCCCTTCTCCCTGGTGCTGGGCACCCTGCTGATCCTGACCCAGGGTAGCAGGAGAGGGCAGCTGACGGCTGTCCCCAGCCTACCTTTTGCACCTTCACGGTTAGTGTCAAATGTTACAGTCTGGTTGTTGAGCCGAACGTGGATTGTGTCACTGGGAGCAAGGAGCCATTGAACCTGGAAGGGAATTGGCAGAGGCCTAAGACCGACCTGCAGGTGGGCCCAGAAACTGAGGAAGGAGGCTGCGCAGAGCTCAGAGCCTGGGGCTTGGATGAAGGTGAAGGTGATGGGGAGTGTGACCATGAGGTGATGCTAGTTACCATGTGTGAGGCGCTTGGCATGGGCCAGGCTCTGAGCGAGGCACGTTTCATAGATTAGCTTTTAAATCTCACTGCGGCCCTGTGAGGTAGGTAATATTATCATCCCCATTTTACTCTAAGGAAAAAGAGGCACTGGAAGTTAAGTTGTTCCTTCAGTCTCACAGCCAGGACCCTAATCCCGTGTCTCCCGGGTTGACTCTTTTTTAAATTATTTATTTATTTTTATTGAAGTATAGTTGATTTACAATATCATGTTAGTTTCAGGTGTACAGCACAGCAATTCAGACATATATGTATATGAAGAATATATATATATATAATTCTTCAGATTCTCTTCTCTTATAGGTTATTACAAAATATTCGGTATAGTTCCCTGGGCTATATAGTAGGTCCTTGTTGGTGATTTATTTTATATACAGTAGTGTGTATGTGTGTTAATCCCAAACTCCTAATCTGAACCACTGCATTGGCAGGATGCGTCCTCCCTCCCTCCTGCTCCCTTCCCTTCTTCCTTCTCTTTCTCCTCCGGGGCCTCAGTCTCTACCTGAAAGTCCCTGAGCTAAAGGCTCCCTGCGAGGGGAGGACCCCGGCCCTACTCACTGTGATGGGGTCCAGGCTGCTGGAGCTGTATTCAGCGGCGAAGGCAATGAAGTTGGTGGCCTGGGCCGAGCCGGTCTGGGCAGTGCGGCCCTGCAGCAGGAAGGAGGAGTTTCTATCCTGGGTCCGGACCAGCAGGAAGTCTCCCAGCCCATTGAAGGTGTAATTGGCACCATCCAACGTGGTGATGTGGGGGTCCCCAAACATCCAGGCTGGAACAAATGAGGTACTAGGTTGGCAGGGCAGACCAGGGAAAGACCTGGGAGGCTTCAGCCTGGAGAGGTGCTCATGGAGCATTTAACCCTCCCCGAAAGCCCTCTTGTGCTTGTGTGCCCACTCATGTCCTCTCATTACCTCCCCACCTACCACACCTCTCCCTCCGCAGGGCCGTGTGTGAAGTCCCTCCTCTGCCACACTCCGCACACACCTCCACCTTCCCTTGTGGTCACAGCGCTGCCCCAGGAAGCTTCTGCCGCCCTGGTCCAGACCCCGAGAGGCTACCCCTCCCCAGATCTTCCACTTCAGCCCTGCCCCAGGGCTGGGCTCCGGCAGCCTCACCTGGCCTCGGGGGCTGGTACCCAGCGCAGCTGACGCGGGGCCTCCTGAGCTGGTACAGGGCGCAGAAGGAGGGCTTATCGTTGAAACGGCAACACCAATTCTGCGGCTCCAGTTCTTGGTCTGTGGGGAAGAGCAGCGGGTTGGGGGAGATGAGGGACCTGCAGGACCCAGCTGGGAGGTTTGGGCAGGATGATGTGGGCGGCAAGGGCATGGTTGGCAAATCAGGCCCACATGAGTTCAGATCCCACCCTGCTTAATGACCTTAGGCCATTGACCAGTTACTATGTCCCTTGTGAGCTTGTCAGAGCCACATGGAGCAAAGCCTCTGGTGGGCAGGCACAGGGTCCTTCCTTTCTTGGAGTGGGGGGCGCTGAGTCCCACCGCTTTCCAAGCGCTGGGAGTGGGAGGCTGTGGCTGGTCGTCTGGGGACTAAGGAGGCTGCTGAGATTGCAGGGAGGAGGTGGGGAGCACATGCTTACCCTGGGCCCCCAACCCTGTCCTCTCTAGCTCCTTTGGAAGGTCTCTGCGGGAAACGACCCCATGTCTTCCCCCAGACAGCCTGCTAATCTGGGTCAGACCAGGCCCCTCGCCTTCCCTAGAAAGATGTCCCTACTCTGGGCTGGGTTATGGGCCAAGTGGAGATGGGGCAAGAGGAACTCAGTCAGAAATCCCTAGGATGCCACCTGGAAGGGATGTCGGAAACTTCCTAATCTTACAAGATCAGGAAATTGAGGGGAAGCAGCTGGGAGGAAATGGGGAAAAGAGGCTTCATTCTGTGGGTCCCACTGCTGACGTGGAGCCCAAGCTGGTCTCTGACAGTGAAGAACAGAAAGCTCCAGAAAAGGCGGGGTTGAGTTTTCCGTGGACACACTTACCAAACTGCCAAGGACTCTGCACTCTCCAGCCTTGGAGAAGCTCTCCCCAGGGTCCGTAGCTGCAGCACACGCCCCCTCTCCAGGAGGAGAAGCTGCACAGCTGCCTGCTGCCAAGGCCCGACCAGGCTGCAAAAAGCCCAGACACACTCAGGCCCAGGATGCCCGTGGTGGTGGCGGCAGTGGGGTCGGGGTGCTTCCAGGGAGGAACTGAGGGTGCCCCGGAAGGGAAAGGTCAGGCATGGCCAGAGGGAGGGGGTGGGCTTGTGGGGGACACTGAGGGTGCCTCGAGAGGTAGGAAGGAGGCGTCACCTATGTTGATGGGCTGGAATCTCAAGTCCCATAGTCCCTGCCTCCAGGAACACGGGCAGGAGATCTGGTTCCAGCCCCAGCTGGGCCACTGAGACTCTCTCTTCAACCACTGCAGGCACTGGAGACGGTAGTTGCGCTTTTCTTCCTTGTGTAGCTTGTAGATTTGCAGCCCTCGGAAGCCTGGGGGAGCAGAGGAAGAAGGGGTTATCCCAGGGCCTGGGGCCACAAGCTCTGATTTAGCTTTAGGGACAAGCAAAACTCATAAATGCACCCTCTGTATGTCACTCCCCCAACTCTGGACAGCTCTTCCAGGGATGAACCCAACTGAGGCTGGCAGGGATTCCTCCCCAAAGGCCCCTTTGATGTGACGGTCAAAATCCCAAAGCTTGGATCTTAGGGTGAAACCCTGGGACAAGTGCTGGGCAGGGAGAGCTCACCTATACCCAACTCAGAGCCAAACCCTGGCCCTGAGCTTCACTCCACCCCATTCTCTACCCTCATGTCTGCTACTCTAAGCTCCAATACCTGCCAATCCCCCCAAACCAGTTTCTCCTCATGCACCCTATATCTCAGTGAGTGATGCCACCAGCCACCAGCTACATGCTCAGACACTTGCACAGACATGCCAGTGGCCAAAGCAGCCAGGATGGAGGCTGAGGCTCAGAGGTCAGCTGGGGAGCCACAGGGAGGGTGGCACATGAAGCAGACGCTTGCTCCGACAATACGAGGCTGAGGAAGCTTCCTCTGTGCCCAGATGCCATCCTTGGACACGAGAAGTAACTGGGAGAAGAAATCCTGAAGGGGGTTTGAACTTCAAATAGACCTTTAATTAACTGTAAGTTACTTACCACCCACCCCAGCTGCATGAGAGAGAAATGGGGCTCCAGAGTACAAAAAAATGCAATAGGACGTAATGTATTAGGTTTTGATCCTGTTCCCACACAAAAGAAGAAATTATCAAGATGACTACAGCTTGATAAGGTTTTGAAAAGGATAATCATAGTTTATGATTAGCTTCGTGTATCTTCTCCACAATGGCCTGGTATCGAGGGAAACACACCAGATACTCTCCCCCAAAACACACACACACGCTATCACATTGCGCCCCCTACATCACAAGCAGATGCATCTGGATAGAAGGGACTTAATCTGACAGGATAGCTTTCTCCACAAGATGGCACTCATGATTTGACTCAGCTTCTGTTTACCAGAATTTCTTGCCACAGAACAAATAGAACTGGATTTATGCTGCACAGTTTACGTGGCTAATTTCTAATGCTAAAATATCTTTTGTTCTATCACATTTTGGAAACTGTAATTTCTTTCCCTTTGGGGCCACCAGACAGTACAAGTCATGGAGGAGGCCCATGGGACCTAAAGTACTGGCCTTCTTACCAAAGAGCTCTCTGAGACCAACATAGTTGGTCTTTATTTTTTTCATACTTGTGGCTCTCAGCACTGTGTCCAGCACACAGCAGGTACTCAATAAATGATGACTGAATGGATGTTAGATCCCCTGGAACTCCTTTTTGGTAGATCCATTAAGGGATCTCATCTGGGTTCTCTCTCCAGCTCTAGGACAGGACACTTGGAGAATTTTCGTAACTGCTCATTCATGTCCCCACCTCCTGCTGTACCCCGTCCTCACTTTCAGGATCTGGGCCCCCTCTCATTGCCCTCCTGGGTTTGGCTCATTCCAGGGAGAAGACTCTGTACTGCATGAGGGTGCAGGAGGTACGCTGCTCCCTGGGCAGTGCCAAGTCTGGATTCCACCTGTGGGAGGTCAGATTGTGCTGGAAACACCCTTTGGGATGGTGGAGATACAAGGGAGCTGCCCCTCTAGGACTGTCATGGCACACGGAGTGCGAGACAGAAGAGGACTTGAATCCCTCCAGTGTGATAAGGTGGCACTTTTACCTGAGTTGGAATCCAGGAATTGGTCTGGACGATACTTCTTCCACACTGGCTGGAATGTCAATGGGCTATTTTTGAAATACCCGTCTCCACTGCAGGCAAAGGAAAGAATCTCTGGCCTCTGTCACACACAGAGTCTTTCCCCTCAGTCGGCAAGTTACTCATTCATCTGGCCGGTCAGTCAGCCCACTCGGTCCAGCCGGTCATTAGTTATCAGCTGGTCAGTCAGCTATTCAGTCAGAATCACTGACTCCCAGCGCTAAGCAGGGGAGGGAAGGAGGCGGATGGGGCAGGGGTAGGAGGCCCTAATTTATTCCACATCAGATGGAGAACTGCAGGAAACTGGTCCTGAGACAGGGGTGTGAAAGAAACAGCTCAGGCCTCCTTCCTGTTAGTTTCCCTTCAACTAGGGGTTGGAGAGGGGGCGCTGTAGGGGACGGCTGGTTGTGAGGGTTAAGAGCAGTCTCTGAGTTAGGAGGACCTGGGCAATGGGTGCTCCGCCCCTCCCCACACATCCCGGGGCGGTGTTTAAGCGCCGCTGCAGGAAGGAGGAAACCCTGGAGCGGAACCCTCAGCCTCTCTGGGTGCACGCCTCAGAGCAGCGACTCCGGATCCTTTCTCCCCTTTGACACAGGACAGATGAGGCACCTGGGCATGACACCTTCCATGGGTGCACTCAGAATGGTGTGAAATTCCTAGCTAGGTTGGATAATTCCGCTACTTTCTCCTCCAGGGCACATCAAAAAGCAAGTGAAAGCAATGTAATTATAGGGGCGATCCTGAACACACTCTCGGAGAAAAACCCTTGCAGCAATTACCAGTAACAAATTACATGTGACCTTCACAACTGATTGCACACACACCATGGCTCGGAGCTGTTGTGTCAGAGAATGAGCCATCTCCACACTTGGGAACCCACGCCCGCATCCACGCGCCATCCACCTCTCTGCTCTCCATCTTTGCCACTGACCCCACACAAGCTGTTGGTGCCCCTGGGCGAGAGGTTAATTCTCAGCCCATCAGAAGTCAGGAAGGCAGATTTCAGCATTATATTTTGGATTCAACTTCCTGCTTTGCCACTTCCCAGCTCTGTGACTTTGGGCAATGACTTGTCTATTTGTACCTCAGTTTCCTTACCTGCAGAATGGGTAGTAAATGGTATCTCCTTCATGAGGTTGCTGTGATAGTCAAATGAAATAATGCCTATTAAGTACTTGGTGTAATAAATGTTGGCTGTTATTGTGATGATATTTGAGAAGTCAAGAGAGGTCAGCTAATGTCAGTGGAAATCCTAGAAGTGAAAGCTCTGGGAATTATTATCACTGTGCACGGGGATTGGGGTAGGAAAGAGAATGGCAGGGTGAATAGGGATCTTTTAATCTGAAACAGCAAGAAATGGGAACTGGAGTCTGTGTGAGTCAGAAGTATTGGCAAGGAGGAATCCTGCCTTGTCCTGGGGGGGATGGAGTGTGTGTGCAGCGCAAGCCCTGCTCTGCAGGGCTCCAATTATCTGCTAAGGGCTGACAGCCCCTCCCTGTCCTACCTGGAGAAGCCCATCAGGACAGGGTTGCCTGGGCGCTGGGTCACATCCCACTGCATACCGCCGCTTTGGTAGAGAAACATGGCGTAGGACCTGCTCCCGTCTGTGGAAAGGATGGCCTGGTAGGTGTTGGTCTGGGGGTTGGTAGGAGACAGACATAGGGATGCCTGTGAGAGACCTGGGATGTCCCACCACCCATCCCGCCCCCCACCCCCACCACATCCACGTCACCTTTTCCTGGCCTACCCAGAGCAAAGGCATGGGCTTAAAATATAAACAAGTTTGGAATTATGCACAGATTTCACCCTAACTGTCAAAGCACCCGCCATGGTGGATTCGCCTTCTTTGTGACTTCTTTCCAAGGAGGGAAAGTAAAGGACTCTGGGTTAGAATCCAGTTAGAAGAGGGTCTGTATGAGAAAGCTTCAGCAACCTGAGAGGTTAGCCAAGACACTCGAGAGCTGGGAGAGGCCTGAGGAACTTCCTCTGGGATATTTAAGGATATTGTCCCAATGTCCCCTCACCCTAAATAGTGTGGAGGACCACGCAGGTGAGACTGGAGGTTCTCTGAAGGTAGGTGTCAAGCACTGGGCTTGTACAAAGGAGGTAAGCAATGAACTTGTTGAGCCAATGAAGAAATGAGTGACTTTTTAGACCAGACACAAGGAATAACTTTGTGACTGTCCGAGCGGTGAGGCCCCAGAGAGAAGATTAAGAAGAGCCTGTGGTGTGCCCCCTTCCACTAGATGCATTTCGGTTGAGAGCCAGAGTCCAGAGTCAGAAAAACCTCAGTTCCAGGCCTGGCTTTGTCATTTCCTAGCTGGGTGACCATGAGCAAGTTGTTTAACCTCTCTAGCCATCATCTCCCTCATCTCTAATATGTGAATAATAATATTAGGTTGAGCCATATAAAATTGCCAATAGGCAGCCACTTTTGACTAACAGAAATTTCATGTCCCATGTTTCAACTCCTGATACCCAGTGCTCTGGGCTGGTGTGATGTCATGTAAGCGAAGCCCTGAGGCACACCTGGCACGTGGTAAGTGCTCAGGAAACAGGGTGGGTTGGGGGGGGGTTGGAGGTGGAGGGATGGGGGATGGGGAGGCGGGGAGGTGGGCCCGGAGGGGAGTGCTATAATCAGCCATCTGTCCTTGAGTCAGAGAGGAGTTTAGAAGAGTGGGCCCTGCCTAGGATTCTAGGATGTCTGACTTCCAGATGGTTCACAGGGAAGTGCCCATTGGTCCACTCACCCCGATGGTCCCCCAGGCAGGATAGGCGGGGACGTGGACCCACGTGACCTTTAGCGTCCACCTGGCTTTGTAGTTCCAGGTGTTTGTTAACCTTTTAATCCAAGACTCCACCTCCTTCACTAGCAGGTTGTATTCATCATAGAGAGTCTCGTATTCCTAGAAAAAGAAGGCGGATACGGACAAGGAAATGAGGGTCCCAGCTCAGTACTCCTGAGGGACCCCCCACTTTCTGCTCACTTTAGCCCACCTGTGTCTCCCATCCTTCCCCCTCCCAGGCCTACATTTTCACAGTTAGTGCCTGTGACCTTAAGATAGATCCAAATTCGGGCCACAGGGACACCTGGGGTGTATGGAGTGGAGAGTCGAGGCCCAGAAACCCAAGTCTTCTGGACTTGAACTTGTGCATCTCTTAGCATAAGCTGGCTCTGACTGTGCAACCACCTGCGCCCGTCTGTACCTCCCTATGTCCGGCTGAAGGCTCCTTGAAGACAGGCATGCATTTCTTCACCTTTGGACCTTCTACAGTGCCTTGTCCGTGGCAGGGGCACGATCCACATTGGCCTACGGTAGCTTTCATTGTGCTGGTACCTCCCACTGATTGGAGTCATAAACCCCACCCAGGAGCACATGCAGGGTCCCTGCTTGATTCAGCCTCGTTAGGATGGACCCCTACAACCTCATTCTAAAATCAAACCATGGATCGCTGCACCGCATCTCTGTCACCTGCAGTCTTCCTGTGGTTGTGTCCTAGTCTGCTTCCTTCCCGCCCTCATATTTAAGCTTCAATCCCTGCCCACACTGAGCCCGGGCTCTGACAGCTGGAGCACTTTCAAGGTCCTCCACACAGCCCTTTGTCTCTCCTTGGCCGCTGCAGGACCCTGAGTGCTGAGCTCTGAAAGGCCCACCTGGTAAAATATGGTTCCCCGGCTGCTGGAGAAATCAGCATCGTCCCAGAATGGAGCCACCAGGGCCACAGGATCCCAGGCTGTAAAGCCTCTAGGGGGAGGGTTGGGGTAGGAGAAAATCTGGTACTCTGACTCCGGAAAAATGATTTGGCCATTATCTGTGAACTGAGCACAAAGGTTCTTCTGGTTAGCATTCAGGGAGGGAACATCCCAGCCTTGGGTCAGCTCCTGGGATGCATGAGGGTAGAACTTCAGAGATTTCAACAACCTCTGGAAGGTCTCATCCATCTCCCTGCCTGCCGGGAGAGGCCCTGTACATAGTTCTCCCACAAATGCTCTTCATCCTTAGGCCATTCCTCACGTCCTAAGTCCTTCCTAAGGTGGTAGGTTTTGTCCTGCTTCAGTGGCAGACCCATCTACAGACCAGCCCATCATCATAGAGCAGACGTCTCTGGGTAAATCCCCTTAGCCCCACCCCGGAAGCTTGTGCTATATCCGTTAGAGCTAAAAGAATTGATACCCTCACCCCATCGCTGTGTCACACTTTCACAGTGTGTCCTGACTCAGCCCCCTCACTGAGGGCCACGACTGCCATTCAGCTCTCCTCCGGGAGACATGAAGTATCAATACTTGGACCAGGGAACCAGGAAATAATTATAGAAAATGTGAACAGCATCAAAGAGTCAATTTTCCCAAGCAGAGCATCCTACTCAATAAAAGGGCCCGTGAAAACAGTGGAGAGCTTACTGGGCCCCGGCACCTCTCTACTGAGGTGACAACCCTTCTGTCCACCTGGGTGGGGAGGCCTTGCCTAGCTCCCTGTCTTCTTCAGCTGGTGCCCTACCATTAAAGATGGTGCATGCAAACTGAGCTAGCGGCAGGGACACAGTAGGTGCCTGACCAACGTTGCTTCCATTCTCCTGCTCGGTCATGGTCATGGTTGGTCATGGTCACAGGGATGTCTCTGAGGCTTAGAGGGAGAAGCAAGGCCTGCGGAATGCAGGTCATGGGTCCTGCCCTTTGGGCTGCAGTCGGGGACTCACATAGAGGGAATCCCGGAGAGAGGAGCCGAGGGGGAAGCCAATCTGGGGTTTGAAGAGTGGCGAGGTGAAGTCCACAGTCCTCTTGACAAACTCCTGGTCTCCAGCACACAGCCCATAGGGGAAGAGGGAAACGCCTGGGCCGGTACAAAGAGGAGCAGGAAGTTCTCATGGGCCCTGATGTCATCAGGGCTGGTAGGGGCCCCCAAGAGTGTCCCCAAGCTGCTCCTCCGCCCTTGCCCCCCGTTCCCCTAAGTGGGAGCCATCAAGGACTCCTCTCTCCACTTGCATTCAACCCATCTCCTCATTTTACCCCTGAAATGGTACGCTCAGCCTTCCCCAGTTTGAAGAAAAACAGGTTCTGCTGTCAGAATACCAACAGATTATTCTGTACCAGTTATGGTACTCAAAATTCTTTTAAGGGTGAAAAGACAAAATTCCTCCAATGTAGTGAAGATGAGTAATTGAAAGATCATTTCACAGAATGAGACTTGTTCCCTAAGATGGTATTTCTCTAGGTAAACTTAAAATCCCCGTAGAATTTGTCATCAGATCCCCCATGGAGGTCCTTGGGCTCCAATTTGAGAAACCTTGTCCTAAACATTTCTCAAATGGGCCTCCTCCTTTCCATACTGGCAGCCCTCACCTGGTGCTGCTTGGAATACTGCAGCAGTCTCTACACTGCTCTCCTGGCCTCCTGCAAATTCATCCCCCACCCCAGCCACCATGGCACTGTTCATAAATGTAAATCACGCCACGTCCTCCCTGGTGCCTGTTATCTACAAGATTCTCTCACATGACAGCTTTGCTTCTCAGCACCCTTCCCCTCACTTCTGGTAACGCCAAATGCTTTACGGATCTCCTCCCCATGCAACACTAGGACTGCTTTTCCTGTCCATGCCTTTATTCCAGCTGTTCAGGCCCTCCTGCCTGCCTGGGGCACTTCCACTACCCCAGCTCCTATTCACTCTTTCCAGGAAGCCTCCTCTTCACCTTGACCCCACCGCCCACCCCTGACATTCCCTCGGGCCTTCCAGTGTGTGCAGCTAATATCCTGGGCTTATTCCTCTAATGGCACCTACTGAGGCAGCAGCTCTGTCTCTTGCTGGACAGCACCTTGTATCTCTAGCTCCTAGCCCAGCACCACGTGCAAAGCCAACCCTCAGCACCCAACTCTGATGCTCTTGCCTTGCCCCTGTAAGGCCCTTCTGATTCAAAACAACAGTCTATGAGCAAGCAGGCTGAAACTAAGCACTCAGTTACCCACCCCTATCAAGGGGGTAGGAGAGCAGCTGGACTTCCAATGGCCCAGGTGGGGCAGTGGAGAGATCCACAGAACTGGTTCCCCCAGCGACCCATGGGGGATCTCACTGGTAGATCCAATCCAGCTGCCACAGCTACAACCTCCACATCTAACTCCATCCTCTCCCTCCCAGGGTGGAGAGGCTCCAGCTTTATGGAATCACTTGCCTTTCTCGGGCTTGATAGGGACTGGGACAGCTGTTGAACAGGTGCCTCTGGAAGTGCCAGCAGTGGGAGTGGTAAGGGACTGGGAGGTTGTTGAGGGTAGTGATGTTGCTGTGCTTCTCCCACTGTCTGTCTTCTGTGAGGTTACGATTGTTCCTGGGCAGGCAGGGAAAGAAGACTGGAGTGGGCTTTACAGAGAAAATAGCAGAGTTAAAGAGAGTCAGAGACTTTAGGAGCTGGGAGAGACAGCTAGAAACCTGTCTGTCTTCTGGTCACACCCAAATCACTCCCTGCAGAAAAGCAGTTATCTCCTGGGGTAGAAGGGATGATGAGCCTGTCACCCACCATACCCGCCACTGACTTCATCTTTTCGTGGACCTGAACTCCAACCTGGCAGTGCTAACTCACCTTCCTCTCTCAAGCACTCCTTGAAGCTGAACTGAGCCAACTGGGCCACTGTAAGAGGCCAAGACCCCGGAGTCCCCACGTACCTGATGTCTCAGTCTTCACGGCAGAACTTAAGGATGCTGTGGATGGTGGAGAAGTGCTGGTAACAGACAGATGAGTGGGGTGACCTGTGAATAGGGTGGTGGAGCTCCAGGTGACTGCAGGGCCAGGGGCTGATTGAGAGAATGAAGAATTACTGGTTGAAGTATAGAAACTCGATATGGTCTGAGCTGTGCCCACATTACCAGAAGAAGTAGAGTCAGAGACAGAATAGTCTGTGGATGGCTGTAGAGTAAGCAATGGACTCTTAGAATACTTACATGCTGAAGAAGTATCAGGAGTGGTATTGATGGAAAGGTAGCTTGTCGGTGGAAATGGTGAAGTCGGTGTGGATCCAGCTACACTGTTTTGATTACTTGTAGAAACCATATCTGTTGGCTTTGTAATAGGATGCATAGTAGAGGCTACTGTCTGAACAGGTGCAAGATGCTCAGAGGTGGGTGTGCTTGACTCGCCCACTGAGGAAGTAGGGACTTGTGTGGTATTTGTCAAGGAGTTATTGTCAGAACCTACAGGGGAAATGACCCCAGCCATCGTATTTTCATGGGTGAATGAGCCTGGGGTTGTTGTCAGAACTTCTCCACTTGTGGACAAAATTGTGGAAGGAGAATGAGAGGCTACATCACTCAGGGTGAAAGAAGTGGCTGTAGCTGTCCCTTCAGATGCCCCAGATGACATGGTTGGCATTGCTGTTTGGGTCCTGTGGCTGTCGCTGACTGGGTTTGAGATAAATGTTATGCTGGTGCCTGAAGGTGACAGTGTATGGGTAACAGTTTGTGGAGATGTGTGTACATTTGATGTGGATGAAGGAGGTGGAGATGTGACTGCTGAGAAGGTTTCAGTCACCTGGGAGACTGAACTGACAGTTTCAAATCCTTTGGTGGTTCCTGTACTTTGAGTCTGAGCCATCTGGGAAATGGCTGATGTTTCCTGAGGAGAGGTGCTTGGAGAAGCTGGGCTTGATTGTCCTGTAGGTCTCCCTGTTGTTGAGACCTCAGAGATGATGGTTGAAATGGTGCTGGAGACAATAACAGACCCCAGTCCTGTGGTTCCTGGAGTAGTGTCAGGACTGGTTGCAGTGGACAGTTTGGTCGTTGACAGAGTTTGGTGGCTTTCCCTGGAGGAAGTTGGTGAGAAACTCTTGATCTTACCTGAGGTAGATGTTTCTGGGGGAGCACTTCCTGAGGTTGTTTGGCTGCTTCCTGTGGATGATAAAGCAGCAGCTGTGCCCCCCAAGGTGGTGTCCATCACCAGTGAGGCCAATGTACTGGTGTGCTGTTCTCCAGTAGTCGCTGTGCCTTGAGTCTGATGGGTTTGGGAAATGGCTGATGTTGTGTCAAGTGAGGCGCTGGTAGCAGGGGATGTTGATTGTCCTCCTTGGCCTCCCAAGGTTGAGACTACAGAGGTGGCCTGACGAATGGTGCTTGTTATGGAAAGTGATGTGCCGCCTGAGGTTCCCAGGGTGGTGTCAGGGTACGTTGGTGCTGTCCACAGTCCTGTGGTAGTGGTAGTGGCCTGAGTTGTGTGGTTCTCCCTGGAGGGTGCTGGGATGAAGGTTGTCACTTCACCTGTGGTGGACGTATCCTGAGGCACACTTTCTGAGAGTGAGTGTCCACCTGGTTTGAATGAAGAAGTTGCAGATGTGACTGTTTTGATTGTGTTCATCACGGGGGAGGATAAACTCATGGTTTGGGATTCTTGTGTGGTCTGTGTGCCTTGAGTGGGACCTGTTTGGGAAATAGCTGATGATTCTTGAGGAGAGATGCTGGCAGAGAGTGGTGTTGACTGCCTTGCTGGGCCTGCTGTTACAGTTTGTTGAGATATGTGTCCACTTAGTATGGATGAAGGAGATGTGGATGTGACTGTTTCAATGGTTTGAGTCATATTGGAGCTTGTGCTGCTGACATGAGTACCTCCAGTAGTCTCTGTCCCTTGTGTCCAATGAGGCTTAGAAAATGCTGCTGTTGTTTGCTGAGAAGATGTGCTCAGAGAGTGGTGTGTGGTAGGCACTTTCTGTTCGCCTATTGTTGAGACCTTAGATGAAACCCAAGAAGTACTAGCTGAGGAAGTATATGTTCTTTCTACAATTAATGTAGTGGCAGCTACTGGCGTTGACAACGGTTCTTTTTGTGACTGAGTTGTGTGGCTGTCACTGAAGGATGAGGAAGTGACTGTTGTTGTTTTACCTGGAATAAATGTTTCATGAGAAACACCTGTAGAGATTGCACTTTTGGTATAGGGCCACCCAGTGGTCTCTGTGCCTTTGCTTTTGTGGGTGTGAAAAACCGTAGATGTTTCTGGAGTTGAAGAACTGGTAGAGAGTGGAGTTGATTGTACTACTGACTTCCATGTTGTAGAAACTTTAGAAGTGAATGGAGGAAAATTGCTAGTTACAGAAGGTGGTATGCTCCCTGTGTTTCCTACAGAGCTGTCACTTAACGTTGGTGCTGTCAACATTTTTAATGCTGTTGTTATTGAGACTGTTGAGGCCACTGGAGTGATATTTCTCATTATAGTTGATGATGTATCCCTTCTGTTTTCTCTAGTGGTGCCTGTTGAAGCTGGTGAATTGATCATCTCTGATGTAGGAGACGTGTTGCTTACACTAAATGGAGAGAAATTTCTGTCTGTTGAGGTCCGTGCTGTCAATATTTCTGACGTTGTTGCAGGTGTGCTGCTCACCCTGGCTGGGGAAGAAGTGGTTGTTTCACCTGAAGAGGATGTCTCCTGGGGAGGGCCTTCTGTAAGAGTGGGTCCCCGTGGGGATGATGAGGGAGTGGATGTGGTCACATCTGTGATGGTGGTGGTTTGAGTTTCTCTGGTGCTTTCGATGCTCTGAGTCTGGTGGTCCTGAGAAGATGCTGATGTTTCCTCAGTAGAAGTGGTGGAAGAGAGTAATGTTGATTTGTCCTCTAGTGCAGTTGTTATTGACACTGTTGAGGCCACTGGAGTGATATTTCTCATTATAGTTGATGATGTATCCCTTCTGTTTTCTCTAGTGGTGCCTGTTGAAGCTGGTGAATTGATCATCTCTGATGTAGGAGACGTGTTGCTTACACTAAATGGAGAGAAATTTCTGTCTGTTGAGGTCCGTGCTGTCAATATTTCTGACGTTGTTGCAGGTGTGCTGCTCACCCTGGCTGGGGAAGAAGTGGTTGTTTCACCTGAAGAGGATGTCTCCTGGGGAGGGCCTTCTGTAAGAGTGGGTCCCCGTGGGGATGATGAGGGAGTGGATGTGGTCACATCTGTGATGGTGGTGGTTTGAGTTTCTCTGGTGCTTTCGATGCTCTGAGTCTGGTGGTCCTGAGAAGATGCTGATGTTTCCTCAGTAGAAGTGGTGGAAGAGGGTAAGGTTGATTTGTCCTCTAGTGCAGTTGTTATTGAGACTGTTGAGGCCACTGGAGTGATATTTCTCATTATAGTTGATGATGTATCCCTTCTGTTTTCTCTAGTGGTGCCTGTTGAAGCTGGTGAATTGATCATCTCTGATGTAGGAGACGTGTTGCTTACACTAAATGGAGAGAAATTTCTGTCTGTTGAGGTCCGTGCTGTCAATATTTCTGACGTTGTTGCAGGTGTGCTGCTCACCCTGGCTGGGGAAGAAGTGGTTGTTTCACCTGAAGAGGATGTCTCCTGGGGAGGGCCTTCTGTAAGAGTGGGTCCCCGTGGGGATGATGAGGGAGTGGATGTGGTCACATCTGTGATGGTGGTGGTTTGAGTTTCTCTGGTGCTTTCGATGCTCTGAGTCTGGTGGTCCTGAGAAGACGCTGATGTTTCCTCAGTAGAAGTGGTGGAAGAGGGTAAGGTTGATTTGTCCTCTAGTGCAGTTGTTATTGAGACTGTTGAGGCCACTGGAGTGATATTTCTCATTATAGTTGATGATGTATCCCTTCTGTTTTCTCTAGTGGTGCCTGTTGAAGCTGGTGAATTGATCATCTCTGATGTGGGAGACGTGTTGCTTACACTAAATGGAGAGAAATTTCTGTCTGTTGAGGTCCGTGCTGTCAATATTTCTGACGTTGTTGCAGGTGTGCTGCTCACCCTGGCTGGGGAAGAAGTGGTTGTTTCACCTGAAGAGGATGTCTCCTGGGGAGGGCCTTCTGTACGAGTGGGTCCCCGTGGGGATGATGAGGGAGTGGATGTGGTCACATCTGTGATGGTGGTGGTTTGAGTTTCTCTGGTGCTTTCGATGCTCTGAGTCTGGTGGTCCTGAGAAGACGCTGATGTTTCCTCAGTAGAAGTGGTGGAAGAGGGTAAGGTTGATTTGTCCTCTAGTGCAGTTGTTATTGAGACTGTTGAGGCCACTGGAGTGATATTTCTCATTATAGTTGATGATGTATCCCTTCTGTTTTCTCTAGTGGTGCCTGTTGAAGCTGGTGAATTGATCATCTCTGATGTGGGAGACGTGTTGCTTACACTAAATGGAGAGAAATTTCTGTCTGTTGAGGTCCGTGCTGTCAATATTTCTGACGTTGTTGCAGGTGTGCTGCTCACCCTGGCTGGGGAAGAAGTGGTTGTTTCACCTGAAGAGGATGTCTCCTGGGGAGGGCCTTCTGTAAGAGTGGGTCCCCGTGGGGATGATGAGGGAGTGGATGTGGTCACATCTGTGATGGTGGTGGTTTGAGTTTCTCTGGTGCTTTCGATGCTCTGAGTCTGGTGGTCCTGAGAAGATGCTGATGTTTGCTCAGTAGAAGTGGTGGAAGAGGGTAAGGTTGATTTGTCCTCTAGTGCAGTTGTTATTGAGACTGTTGAGGCCACTGGAGTGATATTTCTCATTATAGTTGATGATGTATCCCTTCTGTTTTCTCTAGTGGTGCCTGTTGAAGCTGGTGAATTGATCATCTCTGATGTGGGAGACGTGTTGCTTACACTAAATGGAGAGAAATTTCTGTCTGTTGAGGTCCGTGCTGTCAATATTTCTGACGTTGTTGCAGGTGTGCTGCTCACCCTGGCTGGGGAAGAAGTGGTTGTTTCACCTGAAGAGGATGTCTCCTGGGGAGGGCCTTCTGTAAGAGTGGGTCCCCGTGGGGATGATGAGGGAGTGGATGTGGTCACATCTGTGATGGTGGTGGTTTGAGTTTCTCTGGTGCTTTCGATGCTCTGAGTCTGGTGGTCCTGAGAAGATGCTGATGTTTGCTCAGTAGAAGTGGTGGAAGAGGGTAAGGTTGATTTGTCCTCTAGTGCAGTTGTTATTGAGACTGTTGAGGCCACTGGAGTGATATTTCTCATTATAGTTGATGATGTATCCCTTCTGTTTTCTCTAGTGGTGCCTGTTGAAGCTGGTGAATTGATCATCTCTGATGTGGGAGACGTGTTGCTTACACTAAATGGAGAGAAATTTCTGTCTGTTGAGGTCCGTGCTGTCAATATTTCTGACGTTGTTGCAGGTGTGCTGCTCACCCTGGCTGGGGAAGAAGTGGTTGTTTCACCTGAAGAGGATGTCTCCTGGGGAGGGCCTTCTGTAAGAGTGGGTCCCCGTGGGGATGATGAGGGAGTGGATGTGGTCACATCTGTGATGGTGGTGGTTTGAGTTTCTCTGGTGCTTTCGATGCTCTGAGTCTGGTGGTCCTGAGAAGACTCTGATGTTTCCTCAGTAGAAGTGGTGGAAGAGGGTAAGGTTGATTTGTCCTCTAGTGCAGTTGTTATTGAGACTGTTGAGGCCACTGGAGTGATATTTCTCATTATAGTTGATGATGTATCCCTTCTGTTTTCTCTAGTGGTGCCTGTTGAAGCTGGTGAATTGATCATCTCTGATGTGGGAGACGTGTTGCTTACACTAAATGGAGAGAAATTTCTGTCTGTTGAGGTCCGTACTGTCAATATTTCTGACGTTGTTGCAGGTGTGCTGCTCACCCTGGCTGGGGAAGAAGTGGTTGTTTCACCTGAAGAGGATGTCTCCTGGGGAGGGCCTTCTGTAAGAGTGGGTCCCCGTGGGGATGATGAGGGAGTGGATGTGGTCACATCTGTGATGGTGGTGGTTTGAGTTTCTCTGGTGCTTTCGATGCTCTGAGTCTGGTGGTCCTGAGAAGACGCTGATGTTTCCTCAGTAGAAGTGGTGGAAGAGGGTAAGGTTGATTTGTCCTCTAGTGCAGTTGTTATTGAGACTGTTGAGGCCACTGGAGTGATATTTCTCATTATAGTTGATGATGTATCCCTTCTGTTTTCTCTAGTGGTGCCTGTTGAAGCTGGTGAATTGATCATCTCTGATGTGGGAGACGTGTTGCTTACACTAAATGGAGAGAAATTTCTGTCTGTTGAGGTCCGTGCTGTCAATATTTCTGACGTTGTTGCAGGTGTGCTGCTCACCCTGGCTGGGGAAGAAGTGGTTGTTTCACCTGAAGAGGATGTCTCCTGGGGAGGGCCTTCTGTAAGAGTGGGTCCCCGTGGGGATGATGAGGGAGTGGATGTGGTCACATCTGTGATGGTGGTGGTTTGAGTTTCTCTGGTGCTTTCGATGCTCTGAGTCTGGTGGTCCTGAGAAGACGCTGATGTTTCCTCAGTAGAAGTGGTGGAAGAGGGTAAGGTTGATTTGTCCTCTAGTGCAGTTGTTATTGAGACTGTTGAGGCCACTGGAGTGATATTTCTCATTATAGTTGATGATGTATCCCTTCTGTTTTCTCTAGTGGTGCCTGTTGAAGCTGGTGAATTGATCATCTCTGATGTGGGAGACGTGTTGCTTACACTAAATGGAGAGAAATTTCTGTCTGTTGAGGTCCGTGCTGTCAATATTTCTGACGTTGTTGCAGGTGTGCTGCTCACCCTGGCTGGGGAAGAAGTGGTTGTTTCACCTGAAGAGGATGTCTCCTGGGGAGGGCCTTCTGTAAGAGTGGGTCCCCGTGGGGATGATGAGGGAGTGGATGTGGTCACATCTGTGATGGTGGTGGTTTGAGTTTCTCTGGTGCTTTCGATGCTCTGAGTCTGGTGGTCCTGAGAAGACGCTGATGTTTGCTCAGTAGAAGTGGTGGAAGAGGGTAAGGTTGATTTGTCCTCTAGTGCAGTTGTTATTGAGACTGTTGAGGCCACTGGAGTGATATTTCTCATTATAGTTGATGATGTATCCCTTCTGTTTTCTCTAGTGGTGCCTGTTGAAGCTGGTGAATTGATCATCTCTGATGTGGGAGACGTGTTGCTTACACTAAATGGAGAGAAATTTCTGTCTGTTGAGGTCCGTGCTGTCAATATTTCTGACGTTGTTGCAGGTGTGCTGCTCACCCTGGCTGGGGAAGAAGTGGTTGTTTCACCTGAAGAGGATGTCTCCTGGGGAGGGCCTTCTGTAAGAGTGGGTCCCCGTGGGGATGATGAGGGAGTGGATGTGGTCACATCTGTGATGGTGGTGGTTTGAGTTTCTCTGGTGCTTTCGATGCTCTGAGTCTGGTGGTCCTGAGAAGACTCTGATGTTTCCTCAGTAGAAGTGGTGGAAGAGGGTAAGGTTGATTTGTCCTCTAGTGCAGTTGTTATTGAGACTGTTGAGGCCACTGGAGTGATATTTCTCATTATAGTTGATGATGTATCCCTTCTGTTTTCTCTAGTGGTGCCTGTTGAAGCTGGTGAATTGATCATCTCTGATGTGGGAGACGTGTTGCTTACACTAAATGGAGAGAAATTTCTGTCTGTTGAGGTCCGTACTGTCAATATTTCTGACGTTGTTGCAGGTGTGCTGCTCACCCTGGCTGGGGAAGAAGTGGTTGTTTCACCTGAAGAGGATGTCTCCTGGGGAGGGCCTTCTGTAAGAGTGGGTCCCCGTGGGGATGATGAGGGAGTGGATGTGGTCACATCTGTGATGGTGGTGGTTTGAGTTTCTCTGGTGCTTTCGATGCTCTGAGTCTGGTGGTCCTGAGAAGACGCTGATGTTTCCTCAGTAGAAGTGGTGGAAGAGGGTAAGGTTGATTTGTCCTCTAGTGCAGTTGTTATTGAGACTGTTGAGGCCACTGGAGTGATATTTCTCATTATAGTTGATGATGTATCCCTTCTGTTTTCTCTAGTGGTGCCTGTTGAAGCTGGTGAATTGATCATCTCTGATGTGGGAGACGTGTTGCTTACACTAAATGGAGAGAAATTTCTGTCTGTTGAGGTCCGTGCTGTCAATATTTCTGACGTTGTTGCAGGTGTGCTGCTCACCCTGGCTGGGGAAGAAGTGGTTGTTTCACCTGAAGAGGATGTCTCCTGGGGAGGGCCTTCTGTAAGAGTGGGTCCCCGTGGGGATGATGAGGGAGTGGATGTGGTCACATCTGTGATGGTGGTGGTTTGAGTTTCTCTGGTGCTTTCGATGCTCTGAGTCTGGTGGTCCTGAGAAGACGCTGATGTTTCCTCAGTAGAAGTGGTGGAAGAGGGTAAGGTTGATTTGTCCTCTAGTGCAGTTGTTATTGAGACTGTTGAGGCCACTGGAGTGATATTTCTCATTATAGTTGATGATGTATCCCTTCTGTTTTCTCTAGTGGTGCCTGTTGAAGCTGGTGAATTGATCATCTCTGATGTGGGAGACGTGTTGCTTACACTAAATGGAGAGAAATTTCTGTCTGTTGAGGTCCGTGCTGTCAATATTTCTGACGTTGTTGCAGGTGTGCTGCTCACCCTGGCTGGGGAAGAAGTGGTTGTTTCACCTGAAGAGGATGTCTCCTGGGGAGGGCCTTCTGTAAGAGTGGGTCCCCGTGGGGATGATGAGGGAGTGGATGTGGTCACATCTGTGATGGTGGTGGTTTGAGTTTCTCTGGTGCTTTCGATGCTCTGAGTCTGGTGGTCCTGAGAAGACGCTGATGTTTGCTCAGTAGAAGTGGTGGAAGAGGGTAAGGTTGATTTGTCCTCTAGTGCAGTTGTTATTGAGACTGTTGAGGCCACTGGAGTGATATTTCTCATTATAGTTGATGATGTATCCCTTCTGTTTTCTCTAGTGGTGCCTGTTGAAGCTGGTGAATTGATCATCTCTGATGTGGGAGACGTGTTGCTTACACTAAATGGAGAGAAATTTCTGTCTGTTGAGGTCCGTGCTGTCAATATTTCTGACGTTGTTGCAGGTGTGCTGCTCACCCTGGCTGGGGAAGAAGTGGTTGTTTCACCTGAAGAGGATGTCTCCTGGGGAGGGCCTTCTGTAAGAGTGGGTCCCCGTGGGGATGATGAGGGAGTGGATGTGGTCACATCTGTGATGGTGGTGGTTTGAGTTTCTCTGGTGCTTTCGATGCTCTGAGTCTGGTGGTCCTGAGAAGATGCTGATGTTTCCTCAGTAGAAGTGGTGGAAGAGGGTAAGGTTGATTTGTCCTCTAGTGCAGTTGTTATTGAGACTGTTGAGGCCACTGGAGTGATATTTCTCATTATAGTTGATGATGTATCCCTTCTGTTTTCTCTAGTGGTGCCTGTTGAAGCTGGTGAATTGATCATCTCTGATGTAGGAGACGTGTTGCTTACACTAAATGGAGAGAAATTTCTGTCTGTTGAGGTCCGTGCTGTCAATATTTCTGACGTTGTTGCAGGTGTGCTGCTCACCCTGGCTGGGGAAGAAGTGGTTGTTTCACCTGAAGAGGATGTCTCCTGGGGAGGGCCTTCTGTAAGAGTGGGTCCCCGTGGGGATGATGAGGGAGTGGATGTGGTCACATCTGTGATGGTGGTGGTTTGAGTTTCTCTGGTGCTTTCGATGCTCTGAGTCTGGTGGTCCTGAGAAGATGCTGATGTTTCCTCAGTAGAAGTGGTGGAAGAGGGTAAGGTTGATTTGTCCTCTAGTGCAGTTGTTATTGAGACTGTTGAGGCCACTGGAGTGATATTTCTCATTATAGTTGATGATGTATCCCTTCTGTTTTCTCTAGTGGTGCCTGTTGAAGCTGGTGAATTGATCATCTCTGATGTGGGAGACGTGTTGCTTACACTAAATGGAGAGAAATTTCTGTCTGTTGAGGTCCGTGCTGTCAATATTTCTGACGTTGTTGCAGGTGTGCTGCTCACCCTGGCTGGGGAAGAAGTGGTTGTTTCACCTGAAGAGGATGTCTCCTGGGGAGGGCCTTCTGTAAGAGTGGGTCCCCGTGGGGATGATGAGGGAGTGGATGTGGTCACATCTGTGATGGTGGTGGTTTGAGTTTCTCTGGTGCTTTCGATGCTCTGAGTCTGGTGGTCCTGAGAAGATGCTGATGTTTGCTCAGTAGAAGTGGTGGAAGAGGGTAAGGTTGATTTGTCCTCTAGTGCAGTTGTTATTGAGACTGTTGAGGCCACTGGAGTGATATTTCTCATTATAGTTGATGATGTATCCCTTCTGTTTTCTCTAGTGGTGCCTGTTGAAGCTGGTGAATTGATCATCTCTGATGTGGGAGACGTGTTGCTTACACTAAATGGAGAGAAATTTCTGTCTGTTGAGGTCTGTGCTGTCAATATTTCTGACGTTGTTGCAGGTGTGCTGCTCACCCTGGCTGGGGAAGAAGTGGTTGTTTCACCTGAAGAGGATGTCTCCTGGGGAGGGCCTTCTGTAAGAGTGGGTCCCCGTGGGGATGATGAGGGAGTGGATGTGGTCACATCTGTGATGGTGGTGGTTTGAGTTTCTCTGGTGCTTTCGATGCTCTGAGTCTGGTGGTCCTGAGAAGACTCTGATGTTTCCTCAGTAGAAGTGGTGGAAGAGGGTAAGGTTGATTTGTCCTCTAGTGCAGTTGTTATTGAGACTGTTGAGGCCACTGGAGTGATATTTCTCATTATAGTTGATGATGTATCCCTTCTGTTTTCTCTAGTGGTGCCTGTTGAAGCTGGTGAATTGATCATCTCTGATGTGGGAGACGTGTTGCTTACACTAAATGGAGAGAAATTTCTGTCTGTTGAGGTCCGTACTGTCAATATTTCTGACGTTGTTGCAGGTGTGCTGCTCACCCTGGCTGGGGAAGAAGTGGTTGTTTCACCTGAAGAGGATGTCTCCTGGGGAGGGCCTTCTGTAAGAGTGGGTCCCCGTGGGGATGATGAGGGAGTGGATGTGGTCACATCTGTGATGGTGGTGGTTTGAGTTTCTCTGGTGCTTTCGATGCTCTGAGTCTGGTGGTCCTGAGAAGACGCTGATGTTTCCTCAGTAGAAGTGGTGGAAGAGGGTAAGGTTGATTTGTCCTCTAGTGCAGTTGTTATTGAGACTGTTGAGGCCACTGGAGTGATATTTCTCATTATAGTTGATGATGTATCCCTTCTGTTTTCTCTAGTGGTGCCTGTTGAAGCTGGTGAATTGATCATCTCTGATGTGGGAGACGTGTTGCTTACACTAAATGGAGAGAAATTTCTGTCTGTTGAGGTCCGTGCTGTCAATATTTCTGACGTTGTTGCAGGTGTGCTGCTCACCCTGGCTGGGGAAGAAGTGGTTGTTTCACCTGAAGAGGATGTCTCCTGGGGAGGGCCTTCTGTAAGAGTGGGTCCCCGTGGGGATGATGAGGGAGTGGATGTGGTCACATCTGTGATGGTGGTGGTTTGAGTTTCTCTGGTGCTTTCGATGCTCTGAGTCTGGTGGTCCTGAGAAGACGCTGATGTTTCCTCAGTAGAAGTGGTGGAAGAGGGTAAGTTTGATTTGTCCTCTAGTGCAGTTGTTATTGAGACTGTTGAGGCCACTGGAGTGATATTTCTCATTATAGTTGATGATGTATCCCTTCTGTTTTCTCTAGTGGTGCCTGTTGAAACTGGTGAATTGATCATCTCTGATGTGGGAGACGTGTTGCTTACACTAAATGGAGAGAAATTTCTGTCTGTTGAGGTCCGTACTGTCAATATTTCTGACGTTGTTGCAGGTGTGCTGCTCACCCTGGCTGGGGAAGAAGTGGTTGTTTCACCTGAAGAGGATGTCTCCTGGGGAGGGCCTTCTGTAAGAGTGGGTCCCCGTGGGGATGATGAGGGAGTGGATGTGGTCACATCTGTGATGGTGGTGGTTTGAGTTTCTCTGGTGCTTTCGATGCTCTGAGTCTGGTGGTCCTGAGAAGACGCTGATGTTTGCTCAGTAGAAGTGGTGGAAGAGGGTAAGGTTGATTTGTCCTCTAGTGCAGTTGTTATTGAGACTGTTGAGGCCACTGGAGTGATATTTCTCATTATAGTTGATGATGTATCCCTTCTGTTTTCTCTAGTGGTGCCTGTTGAAGCTGGTGAATTGATCATCTCTGATGTGGGAGACGTGTTGCTTACACTAAATGGAGAGAAATTTCTGTCTGTTGAGGTCCGTGCTGTCAATATTTCTGACGTTGTTGCAGGTGTGCTGCTCACCCTGGCTGGGGAAGAAGTGGTTGTTTCACCTGAAGAGGATGTCTCCTGGGGAGGGCCTTCTGTAAGAGTGGGTCCCCGTGGGGATGATGAGGGAGTGGATGTGGTCACATCTGTGATGGTGGTGGTTTGAGTTTCTCTGGTGCTTTCGATGCTCTGAGTCTGGTGGTCCTGAGAAGATGCTGATGTTTCCTCAGTAGAAGTGGTGGAAGAGGGTAAGGTTGATTTGTCCTCTAGTGCAGTTGTTATTGAGACTGTTGAGGCCACTGGAGTGATATTTCTCATTATAGTTGATGATGTATCCCTTCTGTTTTCTCTAGTGGTGCCTGTTGAAGCTGGTGAATTGATCATCTCTGATGTGGGAGACGTGTTGCTTACACTAAATGGAGAGAAATTTCTGTCTGTTGAGGTCCGTGCTGTCAATATTTCTGACGTTGTTGCAGGTGTGCTGCTCAACCTGGCTGGGGAAGAAGTGGTTGTTTCACCTGAAGAGGATGTCTCCTGGGGAGGGCCTTCTGTAAGTGTGGGTCCCCGTGGGGATGATGAGGGAGTGGATGTGGTCACATCTGTGACGGTGGTGGTTTGAGTTTCTCTGGTGCTTTCGATGCTCTGAGTCTGGTGGTCCTGAGAAGACGCTGATGTTTGCTCAGTAGAAGTGGTGGAAGAGGGTAAGTTTGATTTGTCCTCTAGTGCAGTTGTTATTGAGACTGTTGAGGCCACTGGAGTGATATTTCTCATTATAGTTGATGATGTATCCCTTCTGTTTTCTCTAGTGGTGCCTGTTGAAGCTGGTGAATTGATCATCTCTGATGTAGGAGACGTGTTGCTTACACTAAATGGAGAGAAATTTCTGTCTGTTGAGGTCCGTGCTGTCAATATTTCTGACGTTGTTGCAGGTGTGCTGCTCACCCTGGCTGGGGAAGAAGTGGTTGTTTCACCTGAAGAGGATGTCTCCTGGGGAGGGCCTTCTGTAAGAGTGGGTCCCCGTGGGGATGATGAGGGAGTGGATGTGGTCACATCTGTGATGGTGGTGGTTTGAGTTTCTCTGGTGCTTTCGATGCTCTGAGTCTGGTGGTCCTGAGAAGACGCTGATGTTTGCTCAGTAGAAGTGGTGGAAGAGGGTAAGGTTGATTTGTCCTCTAGTGCAGTTGTTATTGAGACTGTTGAGGCCACTGGAGTGATATTTCTCATTATAGTTGATGATGTATCCCTTCTGTTTTCTCTAGTGGTGCCTGTTGAAGCTGGTGAATTGATCATCTCTGATGTGGGAGACGTGTTGCTTACACTAAATGGAGAGAAATTTCTGTCTGTTGAGATCCGTGCTGTCAATATTTCTGACGTTGTTGCAGGTGTGCTGCTCACCCTGGCTGGGGAAGAAGTGGTTGTTTCACCTGAAGAGGATGTCTCCTGGGGAGGGCCTTCTGTAAGAGTGGGTCCCCGTGGGGATGATGAGGGAGTGGATGTGGTCACATCTGTGATGGTGGTGGTTTGAGTTTCTCTGGTGCTTTCGATGCTCTGAGTCTGGTGGTCCTGAGAAGACGCTGATGTTTGCTCAGTAGAAGTGGTGGAAGAGGGTAAGGTTGATTTGTCCTCTAGTGCAGTTGTTATTGAGACTGTTGAGGCCACTGGAGTGATATTTCTCATTATAGTTGATGATGTATCCCTTCTGTTTTCTCTAGTGGTGCCTGTTGAAGCTGGTGAATTGATCATCTCTGTTGTGGGAGACGTGTTGCTTACACTAAATGGAGAGAAATTTCTGTCTGTTGAGATCCGTGCTGTCAATATTTCTGACGTTGTTGCAGGTGTGCTGCTCACCCTGGCTGGGGAAGAAGTGGTTGTTTCACCTGAAGAGGATGTCTCCTGGGGAGGGCCTTCTGTAAGAGTGGGTCCCCGTGGGGATGATGAGGGAGTGGATGTGGTCACATCTGTGATGGTGGTGGTTTGAGTTTCTCTGGTGCTTTCGATGCTCTGAGTCTGGTGGTCCTGAGAAGACGCTGATGTTTGCTCAGTAGAAGTGGTGGAAGAGGGTAAGGTTGATTTGTCCTCTAGTGCAGTTGTTATTGAGACTGTTGAGGCCACTGGAGTGATATTTCTCATTATAGTTGATGATGTATCCCTTCTGTTTTCTCTAGTGGTGCCTGTTGAAGCTGGTGAATTGATCATCTCTGATGTGGGAGACGTGTTGCTTACACTAAATGGAGAGAAATTTCTGTCTGTTGAGGTCCGTGCTGTCAATATTTCTGACGTTGTTGCAGGTGTGCTGCTCACCCTGGCTGGGGAAGAAGTGGTTGTTTCACCTGAAGAGGATGTCTCCTGGGGAGGGCCTTCTGTAAGAGTGGGTCCCCGTGGGGATGATGAGGGAGTGGATGTGGTCACATCTGTGATGGTGGTGGTTTGAGTTTCTCTGGTGCTTTCGATGCTCTGAGTCTGGTGGTCCTGAGAAGACGCTGATGTTTGCTCAGTAGAAGTGGTGGAAGAGGGTAAGGTTGATTTGTCCTCTAGTGCAGTTGTTATTGAGACTGTTGAGGCCACTGGAGTGATATTTCTCATTATAGTTGATGATGTATCCCTTCTGTTTTCTCTAGTGGTGCCTGTTGAAGCTGGTGAATTGATCATCTCTGATGTGGGAGACGTGTTGCTTACACTAAATGGAGAGAAATTTCTGTCTGTTGAGGTCCGTGCTGTCAATATTTCTGACGTTGTTGCAGGTGTGCTGCTCACCCTGGCTGGGGAAGAAGTGGTTGTTTCACCTGAAGAGGATGTCTCCTGGGGAGGGCCTTCTGTAAGAGTGGGTCCCCGTGGGGATGATGAGGGAGTGGATGTGGTCACATCTGTGATGGTGGTGGTTTGAGTTTCTCTGGTGCTTTCGATGCTCTGAGTCTGGTGGTCCTGAGAAGACGCTGATGTTTCCTCAGTAGAAGTGGTGGAAGAGGGTAAGGTTGATTTGTCCTCTAGTGCAGTTGTTATTGAGACTGTTGAGGCCACTGGAGTGATATTTCTCATTATAGTTGATGATGTATCCCTTCTGTTTTCTCTAGTGGTGCCTGTTGAAGCTGGTGAATTGATCATCTCTGATGTGGGAGACGTGTTGCTTACACTAAATGGAGAGAAATTTCTGTCTGTTGAGGTCCGTGCTGTCAATATTTCTGACGTTGTTGCAGGTGTGCTGCTCACCCTGGCTGGGGAAGAAGTGGTTGTTTCACCTGAAGAGGATGTCTCCTGGGGAGGGCCTTCTGTAAGAGTGGGTCCCCGTGGGGATGATGAGGGAGTGGATGTGGTCACATCTGTGATGGTGGTGGTTTGAGTTTCTCTGGTGCTTTCGATGCTCTGAGTCTGGTGGTCCTGAGAAGACGCTGATGTTTGCTCAGTAGAAGTGGTGGAAGAGAGTAAGGTTGATTTGTCCTCTAGTGCAGTTGTTATTGAGACTGTTGAGGCCACTGGAGTGATATTTCTCATTATAGTTGATGATGTATCCCTTCTGTTTTCTCTAGTGGTGCCTGTTGAAGCTGGTGAATTGATCATCTCTGATGTGGGAGACGTGTTGCTTACACTAAATGGAGAGAAATTTCTGTCTGTTGAGGTCCGTGCTGTCAATATTTCTGACGTTGTTGCAGGTGTGCTGCTCACCCTGGCTGGGGAAGAAGTGGTTGTTTCACCTGAAGAGGATGTCTCCTGGGGAGGGCCTTCTGTAAGAGTGGGTCCCCGTGGGGATGATGAGGGAGTGGATGTGGTCACATCTGTGATGGTGGTGGTTTGAGTTTCTCTGGTGCTTTCGATGCTCTGAGTCTGGTGGTCCTGAGAAGACGCTGATGTTTCCTCAGTAGAAGTGGTGGAAGAGGGTAAGGTTGATTTGTCCTCTAGTGCAGTTGTTATTGAGACTGTTGAGGCCACTGGAGTGATATTTCTCATTATAGTTGATGATGTATCCCTTCTGTTTTCTCTAGTGGTGCCTGTTGAAGCTGGTGAATTGATCATCTCTGATGTGGGAGACGTGTTGCTTACACTAAATGGAGAGAAATTTCTGTCTGTTGAGGTCCGTGCTGTCAATATTTCTGACGTTGTTGCAGGTGTGCTGCTCACCCTGGCTGGGGAAGAAGTGGTTGTTTCACTTGAAGAGGATGTCTCCTGGGGAGGGCCTTCTGTAAGAGTGGGTCCCCGTGGGGATGATGAGGGAGTGGATGTGGTCACATCTGTGATGGTGGTGGTTTGAGTTTCTCTGGTGCTTTCGATGCTCTGAGTCTGGTGGTCCTGAGAAGACTCTGATGTTTCCTCAGTAGAAGTGGTGGAAGAGGGTAAGGTTGATTTGTCCTCTAGTGCAGTTGTTATTGAGACTGTTGAGGCCACTGGAGTGATATTTCTCATTATAGTTGATGATGTATCCCTTCTGTTTTCTCTAGTGGTGCCTGTTGAAGCTGGTGAATTGATCATCTCTGATGTGGGAGACGTGTTGCTTACACTAAATGGAGAGAAATTTCTGTCTGTTGAGGTCCGTACTGTCAATATTTCTGACGTTGTTGCAGGTGTGCTGCTCACCGTGGCTGGGGAAGAAGTGACATATACATTCAGGGCCTCAAAAGTAAATTTGCCAAATACATACACTAATTATTTTAAAATCCTATAAAGTGAATGTGTTTTTCAAATGAAAAAGCATCATCAAATTTTTTCAAGGATTTTAGAATAAGGTTAAATTTAATATTTTTTATTTGATTTGAAATGGCCAGTCTTCCTGCTAAAGTCACCAAATACTCCTTCCCTTAAGACCGCCCTGAGAGGTAAAAAAGATGAAGACAAGTTCCTTCGGTGGGGAGAATAATCCGTATCTGTGCAGAAGGAGATCACTCAGTCCCAAGTGTGTGCGTTCCTGGGTTGCCAGGCAGTACCGAGGCTAAATGAGCCCAGGTTAGGTCTGGTCGATAAAACTTGTGCCAGGTCGGAGGTTTAGACATGCTTGGAGGGAAGCTTAAAAAAATGCTACAATAAAGGCTAAGGGATGGAAAAGCAGGATTCCCACAGAGTGAGGCAACCTGACTAGGGCTGCTTCAAATTGTTAAGAAAAAAATCTCAGGAATATAACAACTCATCTTCCTTATGAGAAAGAAGGCAGCATTAGACTAGAATAGTGACCAGACTATTTTAAACTCCATAATGGGAAGGAGTGTTTACTCTTTCAACCTGAATTATAGCATTTTTTAAAAAGCAAATTAAATTTCTACCTTTTTAAAATTTTTAATTAATTTATTTTTGCTGTGTTGCGTCTTCGTTTCTGTGTGAGGGCTTTCTCTAGTTGTGGCAAGCGGGGGCCACTCTTCATCGCGGTGCGTGGGCCTGTCACTATGGCGGCCTCTCTTGTTGCGGAGCACAGGCTCCAGACGCGCAGGCTCAGTAGTTGTGGTGCACGGGCTTAGTCGCTCCGCGGCATGTGGGATCCTCCCAGACCAGGGCTCGAACCCGTGTCCCCTGCATTAGCAGGCAGATTCTCAACCACTGCGCCACCAGGGAAGCCCTACCTTTTTTAATTTTAATTTTTTTTTTTTTTTTTTTTTTTTGCGGTACGTGGGCCTCTCACTGTTGTGGCCTCTCCCGTTGCAGAGCACAGGCTCCGGACGCGCAGGCTCAGCAGCCATGGCTCACGGGCCCAGCCGCTCCGCGGCTTGTGGGATCTTCCTGGACCGGGGCACGAACCCGTGTCCCCTGCATCGGCAGGCGGACTCTCAACCACTCTGCCACCAGGGAAGCCCTTTAATTTTAATTTTTAACATTTGTCCCAATCTAGCAGAAACCTAATGAGTAAGTACACATACTCTAGCCCTGACCACATCATAACATGATGTTAATTTAATTGATCATGCCTAATTTTTTTTCAATTTATTGGCCTGGCAAAATGTTTAAATGTCAACTTATTTTATTTAAAATATTTGACTGCACTTACACTAGCTACAGACAAACCCTGTCAGCCAGGAGAGCATACCATCCTCCTGAACTTTAAGGTCCATGAGTCTTCTAAACCAAGAAGAAACCAAGAAAGCGTGAGTCTTTCCCCCTCTTAGGAACTTAGTCGTTTTGGGTTTTGTTAGGTCCCTTGCTGTTCTCAAAATAAAATTTTAACTTCTGTGCTCACAACTAGTTGGAGGGATGTAGTTCACAGTGAGACAAACTCCTAGAGAAGAATTTAGGTTTGAGTGCTGTTCCTGGAGGTGACTGCAATTTCACCACTTTCTCTTCTTAAGAAAGCAGTTTAATGGATAAACAAGGTCCTACTGTGTAGTAAAGGGAACTATATTCAATATCCTGTGATAAACCATAATGGAAAAGAATATGAAAAAAAAATATGTATATATTTTATATATATACACATATATATATGTATAACTGAGTCAATTTGCTGTACAGCAGAAATTAATACAACATCATAAATCTATACTTCCATAAAATATTTTTAAAAAGAAAGCAATTTAGACTTTTGAGTGAGAATGACTATGAATCAGCTCTAATTTATTAAAAAGAAAGTGACTCACCTGCAGCTCTAATTTGTTAAAAAGAAAGTGACTCACCTACTATTTATTAATAGTAACTAATTACAGTACTAATAGTACTAATTACGCTTCTAAGTTGGTATGGACAAATGCACAGATTGAGCTGCAGAGCTGTGTTGGAAAGTCCTTGGGTTCCTATTTAACCCAAAATGACTCTGCTTAGACTTTAAAAGGGGACTTCCTTTATTCAGAATTATGAGTAGATTTGTTTGTAGGACTCCATATTCTATACCTGCTCTCTCCTCAGTAAAATTCCAAAACTTGGTTTCTCTAGATAAGGTTTGGATTGGAAAACATACACTATGCAATTATTATTAGGCTTATTTTATTTTCCTAAAAACATAAATAAAAGCAACACTCTGTCATCTGGCTTTGAGTCACCAGACAGAAGCTATTTACATGCCAAACTTACTAAACTTATTATAGATTCTTGGCAATTAAATCTTGTCAGAGCCTGCATCACCTCTGCTAAAATCAGTATCAGCAGCAAAAGTTTCATGACTGCACAGCCCAATTTTTTAAGTAAAGATTTTTTTGTTTATAAAAGTAGTACAGCTCCATTTCCAGCAATATGGCAGAAGAGATAACTCTTTACAAAACCTGCAAATGACAAATAATGTGTAATAAGTGTTGTCTGAATGCTGAACTGAGAACAGAAGATAGAGAGGGAGACACTCAGGAGTGAAGGAGTTGAAAACTAAGAGGATAAGTAAGTGCTCTCGCAAGATATGCATGTATTTCTGAGATCTAGAGTTAGGGGATTTAAGGGCTTCATAGGGAAAGGAGACAGAATCTTAGATCAGGACACTGTAAATTGAGTATCTTCTGCATAAAGCTGGAACCCTCAGTGAAAAGGTGGACTAGAAAAAATCGGAAAGAAGAAAGAAAAAGAAAGGTGAATGAACAATATAATTAAGAACAGCGAGACTTCCCTGCTGGTGCAGTGGTTAAGAATCCACCTACAAATGCAGGAGACATGGGTTCGAGCCCTGGTCCAGGAAGATCCCACATGCCATGGAGCAACTAAGCCCACACGCCACAACTACTGAGCCTGTGCTCTAGAGCCCACGGGCCACAACTACTGAGCCTGCATGCCTAGAGCCCATGCTCTGCAACAAGAGAAGACACTGCAATGAGAAGCCTGCACACCGCAACGAAGAGTAGCTCCTGCTCACCAAACTAGAGAAAGCCCGCGCACAGCAATGAAGACCCAATGCAGCCAAAAGTAAAATTTAAAAAAAAAAGTAAATAAATAAATAAATTTATATATATATATAAAAAGAACAGAACTTAGTGATAGAAAAACAATTGAAAACAGAATAAGGCCAAAAGTTGTTTTTTGAAGACAAAATAGACACACAGTTAGCAAAAGGAAGGAAATAATGAAGAAATAGAAAATCTAAACAGACTTACAACTCATAAGGAGATTGAACCAACAAAGAAAAGCACTGGACCTGATGGCTTCACTGGTGAATTCTACCAAACACTTAAAGAAAAACTAACACCAATCCTTCTCAAACCTTTCCAATAAATTGAAGAGGCAGGAACACTTTCTAACTCATTCTTTTAGGCCAGAATTACCCTGATACCAAACCCAGACAACGTTTATTGATAGAAAAGTTGATAAGCAAATGTGATATATACGTACAATGGAATATTATTCAGCCTTAAAAAGGAACAAAATTCTGACATATGCTACAACATGGACAAATCTTGAGGATGTTATGCTAAGTGAAATAAGCAAGTCACGAAAAGATAACTATTGTATGATTCCACTTATATGAGGTACTTAGGCTGTCAAAATTGAGACAGAAAGTAGAATGGCAGTTGCCAAGGGCTGGGGGGCAGAGGGAAGTGGGGAGTTATTGTTTAGTGGGTATAGACTTTCAGTTTTACGGATGAAAAGAATTCTGGAGATGGATGGTGGTGACAGTACCACAACATTATAAATGTATTTAATGTCACTCAAAAACAGTAAAGATAGTAAATTTTATGTATGTGTATTTTACCACAATTTAAAAAATTGAAAAGAAAGGTAATTGAGGACTTCCCTGGTGGTGCAGTGGTTAAGAATCCACCTGCCAATGCAGGGGACTTTGGTTCGAGCCCTGGTCCGGGAAGATCCCACATACAGCAGAGCAACTAAGCCCATGAGCCACAACTACTGAAGACCACGTGCCTAGAGCCCATGTCCGCAACAAGAGAAGCCACTGCTGTGAGAAGCCCGTGAACTGCAAGGAAGAGTAGCCCCTGCTCGCCGCAGCTAGAGAAAAGCCCACGTGCAGTAACAAAGACCCAACACAGCCAAAATAAATTAATTAATTAAAAAAGAAAAAAAGAAAAGTAATTGAGAAAAAAATAGGAAATCTGAATATAAACTATTCCAAACTGAATCGTCAGTTAAAAGTGAAAAAGTCCATCCCTCACAAAATGTAGGTCGAGATGATTTTATAGGCAATTTTCACCAGATATTCAAGGAATAGATAATTTCAATTTATACAAACTCTTCCAGAGTTTAGTAAAAGAGAGAATGCTCTACAACTAATTTTGTAAGGTTAGTATAATACCAAGATGCAAAGACAGTATAAGAAAGGAAAACTATAGATCAGTAAATCTCAGTAATAGTATGGATGGAAATGTCTTAAACAAAATATTAGCAAGCCAAGTTCAATATTGGATTTATAAAAAATTATATCATGATCAAGCTGTTTAAACCAGAAATACAAGAAAAACATAAAACTTTATTAAAGTATATAAATCATCATATAAACAGAAGGAAGGGAAAACATGATCGTCACAACAGGTGCAGAAAAACTATTTGATAAAATTCAATACTCATCCCTGTTAAAATTCCTAGCAAACTAAAAATAGAAGTGAACTTCCTTAACCTGCTCAACAATATCAATAAAACCCCGTAGTAAACATCATACTTAAAGATAAAACATTGGAAATATTTCCTTTAAAATTCAGAATGAGTCCAGGATGCCAGCTATAACAACTTCTATTCGACATCAGGCTGGAGGTCTAGCCAGTGCAATAAGATAAGAAAAATAAACAAAGGTATGAAGGTATAGAGAAGTTTTTTTGGTATGGAAGGGAAGAAATAAATGTGTGATTATTTGCAGATGATATAATTGTTTACATAGAAAACTACCTAAATTTATAAATCATTAGCAAAGTTTTACATATATGACCAAAAAATTTTTAAATGACTGCATTCCTATACATCAGCAAAAAAAATTTTTTTGGTGGTAGTGTTTTTGATAGTGACAAATATAAAGTACCTAAGAATAAATCCAACAAAAGATGTGCTTAATCTTTATGGACAAAGTTATACAATATTGAAATATATTAAAGAAGACATACTCATTATATAAAAATTGTAAACTATAGATCTTTGAAAGACCAAAACTTCATAATCTCACTCCCCAGACAATCACATTGTTATGTGTCCTTCCAGGATTTTTCCTATGTTTTAAAAAATATATAGTTCAAGTTACCTAGCATATATAACTTTGCATTCTTTTTAAAAATTTTACCTGATATCATAAGCATTTCTTCCTGCTTTATTCTTTGTACAGATAGCCTGAAGAAAGACAAATCTTTTCTGTCTCTGATAGTAGTTCTTTCTCTTCCTCCTTTTGTAGGCATGGAAGAGCTGGCTCAGGGGGATTGGGCCAGCTAATGTCAACAGCAAGATCTTGGGTGTTTTACATAAACACCACTGGCTGAGCTCTGGAGGTCCCCTTTCCTAACAAAGCCATTCCCTCAACCTGAAAACCTGCATTGTTACCATTCCCATTTCCCTACAAACAGCAGCAGCACAGGGGCAGGTCTTTCTCCTAGAACACTTCCTCCATTGTGTCCTGCTATAACCCCCTGTCTGTGAAATAATGAGAGCTCAGGGAGCATGTGCACTTTGCTTGGAAGTTTTTCCTTAATAAACCTTATTTTATGCTTGTTCCATGTGTTGCTAGTGTGTGTGTGGGTGTGTGTGTGGGGGTGGTGAGAGAGAGAGAGAGAGAGAGAGAAAGAGAGAGAGAGAAAGAGACGGAGAGAGTCTGTGTCCCTTGTGGAACATTGGACATCACCTTTTTACATCAAATAATATTCCCATAATTAACTTACTGTTTGACACTTAGGCTGTTTACTATAAATAAAGCTTCGATGACTATCTTTCTGTATGATATTTTGTTTTGTTTTCATTATTTCAGCTCATTGTCTCAACATAAATTTCTGTAAGTGGAATTACTGGTTAATGCTGTTATAAAAGTCTTCATGTCATTAATACGTACTGCCAAATTTCTTTGCAGAAAAGCTGTGCCAATGTACAGTCCCACTGGCAGTATATGAGCAAGTACATGTTTCCCAATACCCTCTCCCTTTGAGAAAAATCTTGTTTTGGCAGTACCAATTTTAGATATTGTCAAACAGGGCTGTGTCCTTTTGAATCTTTAAAGAACTTGCTAACCACGGGCTGAGTTGATTAGAGTCTCCTTTTCCAGCGTATAAGAAGGCAAGTGAGCCCCTTCACGTTGATGACAGAGTTTTACTGTTAGGTGCAGTCTTAACAAGTTTCTAAATCTGTAGGGCTCGTTATTAGAAGGAAGAGATTAGCATTAGTTACATCAAAACTACAGTACTGTATTTGTCTTTCACCACCATTTAAACAATGTCTTAAGACGCTCCTTCAACAGATTATTCAGCTATTTATGAAAACAATTTGCAGATAACCCAACCTGCTAAACTTGAGTAGGTTATTCTTAGGCACGAAATCCTGGTGAGGGAGGAAGGCTATAGAGAAGTTGTTATCGGTAAGAAAGTGGTTCTCAAAAGATAGGGTGCATCCAAATCCCTGCGGGAGCTTGTAAGGATACGTTCTGGGTCCTACCACCACTTCCAATTCCCCATGTGTGGGGTGGGATCCAGACACCTGCATTTTTAAAAAAAATTTTATTATTTATTTGTTTATTTATTTATGGCTGCGTTGGGTTTTCGTTGCTGTGTGCGGGTTCTCATTGCGGTGGCTTCTGTTGTTGTGGAGCACGGGCTCTAGGCGCATGGGCTTCAGTAGCTGTGGCTCGAAGGCTCTAGGGCACAGGCTCAGTAGTTGTGGCGCACGGGCTTAGTTGCTCCGCGGCATGTGGGATCTTCCCAGACCAGGGCTCGAACCCGTGTCTCCTGCATTGGCAGGCGGACTCTCAACCACTGTGCCACCAGGGAAGCCCCAGAAACCTGCATTTTAACATGTGCCCAGGGTGATTCTGATACAGGTGGTCTATGGGCCACATTTTAAGAAACACCGTCCTTAATGGGGCTTCTCTGGTGGCACAGTGGTTGAGAGTCCGCCTGCCGATGCAGGGGACACGGGTTCGTGCCCCGGTCCGGGAAGATCCCACATGCCGTGAAGCAGCTAGGCCCATGAGCCATGGCAGCTGAGCCTGAACGTCCGGAGCCTGTGCTCCACAATGGGTGAGGCCGCAACAGTGAGAGGCCCACATACCGCAAAAAAAAAAAGAAAGAAAAAAAATGAAGAAACACCGTCCTTAAAATGATAGTATCTGCTCTTAACATTTTTTTGTAAGCTAAAACCACCTTACTGAAGCCACAGATATTGGGGGTCTTGACCACGCTTTGTTCTAAAGAATATTCCCAGCCTTATTCTTGCTGCTCAAGCTTTGCTTGAATGAACTGACCTTGTCTTTTAGCAGAACTCAAGTCAGGCTTTTCAGTTTTCATCAGATTGTTAGACAGCGGAAGCGCGTCATTCTCACCCTGGCCAAATACGTAATATATTTGCAGAGCAGAGAGCTGAGGATTTGACTGTGGAGAGTTGATATTTGAGAGAAATATGTTTCTCCTCTCCTCTCCTTTCCTCTCCCCTCCCCTTCCCTCCTCTCCTCTCCCGTCCTCTCTCTCCTTTCTCTATGACACTCTACCTTCTACTTCACTGAAAAGACCAAAGCCATCTAACTTGATCTCCTTCAATGTCCCAAGAACCTCTCCACCAGGAGATGTCTCTGTCTTCACCAGGTACCTTATTCTACCTAAAAAGAAAGGCTAAGTCTTCACTGAAAGGCTGTGTACACGCATGCACATACACATGCCCAGTGCCCTGTCTGTTTCCTCCTTCCCCCCTCAGATGGCTTAGTCCATCACTTCTCTCTGTCTGAGGGTCTCTTTGTGCATTGCTCCTTCTCTTCTCCTGACTATCATGCCCAGGTCTTTCTTGACCTAAAATAAAAGTCTCTCATCCATATTGTGTCCTCCACATCCCTATCTGTCATTTCAGATGAGCATCCTGACAGAGGGGTCTACACTCTCCACATGTTCTTTATCATCTACTCCTTACACTCTCTCCTCCACCTCAGTCACCTTGCTGAAAACACTTTCCTCCAGAGTTACCAGAAAACTCCTTCCTAAGCACCAAAACAAATTTTCTTCTCTGTTCCCATTAATTTCTGTAAAATTTGGCACCATCCATTCACTCATTCAACAAACATTTATTGAGCATCTACCTCAATAGTCTCTCCCTGACCAGTGTCCCTTTGGTATTTGCACAGTATTGCCCTCACAGAAGCTGAAAGATTCTTTCCTCCCAACACGTTCCTTAGGTTAATTGTAACTTCAGTTAACTGAAGATATTCAGATATTCAGGCCAGAAATCCCTGAGTCATCTTTGATTCCTTCCTCTTCCTTGTTGCCAGCAACAGAGTTTGGGACCAACTATTATTCCTCCAAATTACTGTATTTCTCCCACACTGTCTCCTGTTCACTTTGCTGTGTTATCCTCATTAACTCTTGCAGCCACCTCTTAACTGCTCTTCCTGATTCCTCCATTTCCCACCCTGACTCTTAGCTTCCATCACACCACTGCTGGGCTGATCTTCAGCTATGGGGACCAGGAAGGGGAATTTCTACTATCGCCTCCGTAGCAGGGATCGCTTTAGAAAACACCTGGATTGCCTGCCCTAGAAGGCAGCTGCTTGGATCCTGAGGGCAGGGTCTCATTTTTTTATCAGAGCCATGGAGACTGGTGGCTGGAATTGGTCCTGTCATCCTCTCACTACTGACAAGGAAACCAGGGTCCTCAGAGGGAGGCCACTTGGTGCTGGCTGATCTTCCTCTGGTTGTGGCTGAGAAGAGTGTTTGAGAGTCTTGTCAGTGGCTCTGTCTGCACTGCAGAATGGTTTCTGTAATGAGGAATCCCTCTTACCCAGGCATTTCTACCCTGTTGGCAGTTTCTGTGGAGATACTGTCTTCACATCAAGTTCTTGAGTGTCAACTGACTTGTGATTAACTGACCCACACCATTGGGAATAGGAATTTATTTCATACTTCTCTCATCAGGCATATTTTCACTCTATAAATAATAACAATTTTGATACCACATATTTGTGGAGTGCTTTATAGCTTCTCTTAGTTAACAGTACCCCCATTTCACAGATGAGGAAACTGAGACTTGGAGAGGTTAAGTGACTGGCCCAACATTGCATACCTTGTGAGGGACAGGGCTCAGCTGTGGGGCTGTCACCAAGTGCATGGCCTCTCCACAATTTGGGCTCTTCAAACGCTACCTCAGGAGAGATAAAGTAAGGGACGGTGACTGACCTGCCTGAGCTCTTGGCCTGCCACATGCAGTGGTCTGAGCCTGAGAACAAGTCTGACACATTTTCAGGGGCAAGTGACACCAGGAGGTTTCTGCCAATTTTCTTGGTGTCCCCTTGTCTGTGATGATGTTGGAGTGAGTTGTGATGGCTGTTGACCTCTTGCAGTGATAAGACTGCTGTCAGAAGACACGTGTCACCTAAAATGGATAGTTTTAAAGAAGTTCTTCCAGAGGAGGAACCTGCATCTAAGGACAGTGAGGGCGTCAGAGCTGGCACTGAGGTGGAGCATTCCTCACTCGGAGTCCTGGAACCCTCCATGGATTTCTCTGCTACCACTGCAGTCAGAGGTCTCCCCGCAAGGCCGTTATTCTTCTCCCCTTGAACTGTGTCCGGTGGGAGATGGCCAGCTCTTGCCCCTGTGCTCTCAGGGCTGCGGGGACGGCCAGCGTGATGGTGCTGACAGGCCTCATTTCTCCTGTGTGGCCCTCTGGTGACTCCAGAGGTATGAGGCGGTGACGGGTGTGTTGTTGACTCAGGTGAAGGAGTGGTGGCAGAAGCGGTGAGATAGTGGGAGATAGCGTTCCCACATAGTGGTGACGTCACTCCCTGAGGAGAAAACAAAACAAAGCCTGTGTCTTGCTGACGTGCATTGTGGCCAGAGGCTTCTTCTTCGTGCCTGGTCTGTTTGTCTTGAGTTATTCTTGGAACTGGAGGTGAGGAACCCATATGCCATTTCACCCACAAAGTTTCACTTTGCTGCTGTTATTTCCTGATCTGTGGGGCTCTTCACTGGGCTGTGCCTAGGGCAACATAGAGCCAAGGAAACCACCCAACGGCAAGATTCACCTTGAAGAGAAAGTTGACTCACAGGTGGGTGGCAGGTGCCCTGAAAATTGTGAAGAAGTTGGAGGAAAGGGGCAGAACCACCCTCCTTGCCATGCTATGCCGGGAGACCAGGGCCATTTGTATGTGTGTCAGCCTCAGAATCGGCGTAGCCCCCCATCTTCAACGGGATGCAGCCTCAGCCCCTCCCACAGAGGAGGAAGGAGGGTGTAGAAACTGCTGCTCACAGAGAGCTGGGTCTGCACTTCCCAGGATCAAGGATGAAGACTGTCATCCTCTCAGACATTCTTGGTGACCAAAGGCTGAAATTTCTGAAAGGTTCCTGGGCTGTGGGTGATTTCAGGCTTCTGCCCCTCTGTGGTCAGGATTTGGGAGCTGGAGACTTCCCAGAGCTGTCCCTCAGGGATGATGGGTGGGTGTTAGGTAATGGATGTGATGGCTGTTGGAGCCCCTGCTATAGGAACTGTGACAGGTGACAATGGAGCTGGTGGCTGTGTTTGTGTTCCTGCTGTCAGAGGAAGCAGAAACTGTGACCACTGTTGTGTCTGCTGGGTATCTTTCCTCCATTGTTCCTAGAATTCATGATGAGGAAAGATGCTAACTCAAAATGCCCTTAGGATAACTGATCTCAAGATATCTCCAGCACCTAGAACGATGGCTGGCATATGGGAATTACTTCATAGACATCCGCTGAATGAATGAATTCATGTGTTCCCATCCCCTAGTCTTTGGTCCCTTTTGCTGAGAGAGGGTGAAATGGTATCAATTTCTCCTGTGACTGTCACAGTGGTCCCGGGGTCAGGAGACCAACACGACGGCTGCAGCCTGGGCAGTGTGAACACTGCTGTGGCAAAAGGTAGCCAAACTCCTGAGGGCCACCCTTGGCTAGGAGGGTGGGCCTGCCTCGACTGGGGCCAGGGAGAGACAAGCTCCGAAACCAAGATATTGGAAGCTGGAGATGGGACTTCTGAGGCAAGGAGGGCATCGAGGAAAAGGAAAGTTGGAGCTGTGCCGAGCAGACGGTAAGAGCTAGGTTGTGACGCTTCTTGACTTGGTTCCAGAGTTTCTGGGGTTATCACCAGGGCAACCTTAGTGCTGCTACACCTAATGTTTGCTACACCAGACATTAGGTCAAATAACCTGTGGTGATATCCAAGGTGAAGAATAGGCATTGTTTGGGGTGTGACTTCAGTGGGTACGGTTGGGAAGGAGAGATAAAGTTCTTGCTTTGAAGCCAAATGGGAATCCAATTTTCTTTGATGTTATTGACCTAATTTTTTTTGCAGTCAGCTCTAGGAGATTGCTCCATTTACTGATGAGGAAAAGAAGGGAGGCTTGAGAAAGCTGTAAAGACGTCAGTGAATTTTCCGATACCCCGGTTCCCTCAGAACATAGGTCAGCTGGTCTCTGACTTAGGGGAGTAGGGAATGAAGCGGGAAGATGATACGGCAGTAACTATTATGATTTGGTGTTTGTTTGGTTATTTTAGCTGTGATTCCAGACAGACGTGGTACTGCTGACGCCCCCTAACAAGGTCCTTTCTGAGACCGACAGGGACAAGTCAATGGAGACAAGGCCACAGAGTGCTTAAGAGTGTGGGTTCCACAGACTCACAGACATAGATAGAAAACAAACTCATGGTTACTGAAGGGGAAGCGGGAGGGATAAATTAGGAATTTGGGATTAACAGATATACACCACTACATGTAAAATAGATAAACAACAGGGTCCTACTGTCTAGCACAGGGAACCATATTCAATATCTTAAAATAAACCATAGTGGAGAAGAATATGAAAAATAATATATATGTATATATCAATTCATATAACTGAATCACTTTGCTGTATACCAGAAACTAACACAACATTATACATCAACCATACGTCAATTTCAAAAAAAAATGACTGTTGTTTCCAGAGTCGAACTGACCAACATTCACTGTTTGACTTGGGCAAGTTACTTGACCTCTCTGAGGCTTGAGATCCTTATCTATAAAAGTGGGATGATGGTAGATAATAGTAATACCAACGGGGTAATGTATGTAAAATGCTTAGCTCAGTTCCTAAGCTCAATAAAGGGCACTCTGCACTGCCTGTTATCTTGGTCTTTACAAGGTCCTGAGATGCCAGATTGCTGCCTGACAAGGGCAGCAATCCTTGTGACTACGTCCTTATTATGGCAGAAGCTCTGTTTGCTGCTGTTTTTACTGTTATCCACGCCCTTCCCAGATCTCCACTGCTACCCCTAGGCCATCATAGCACCTTCTGCCTGGACTCCCGCAGCCAGCTCCTAACTAGTTTTGGTTTCACCCTTGCCCCCTTCCAATCCATTTCCCTCCATGGTATCAAGAGCAACCATTCCAAAGTTCAGATCTGATCACATCCCTCCTTTACCTAAAACCCCTTACTGTCTGCTCATTTTAGTTCCTTAAAATCCACAATCCATTCCACGGCTTACAAGGCCCTACATCATCTGGACCTGTCTACCTCTTTCAAGTCCTCCAAAGGGTCAAGCTCTTTCCTTACTCTGCACATCTTCCCCTGCCTGGTTCATGCTCCCTTTCCCTCCTCCACTGCTCCCCCCCCCACTACTCTCCCCAACCCCACCAATTTCCACCTCACTTACTACTTAACCTTCAGGTCTCAGCTCACGTGTCCGGCACTTCCTCAGAGAGGCCTTGGTGGACTTACTAATCCAAATGAAGTTTCCCTATTTTACTCTCATCATAATACTTGTTCAACATAACACCACATTTGCAGTTGGGAATTTTTCTGTAATTATTTCATGTCTCTCTGCATACTAGGTCTTAGCTCCAGGAGGCTGGGCCCCATCTGTTCCATTCTTCACTGTGTTCACACAGCACTGCCTAGAACAATGTCAGGCGCATAGGAGACACTCCTTAAATAGTTGTTTAACTAACAAATGTATGAATGAATGAATGAATGAATGAACGAACGAACGAATATCTCAGCACGAGGTGTGGGTGCTTCTGTTCATCCTCCACCAATGAGCAGGGCTGGATTATAGAGCTTGTGTACCACAATGCAAATGCAGTGACCGAGGAGTCAGGGGCCCTGCCTTCTAGGCCCAGCTGCCCTATTTACAGGCTGTGCGGCCTCACACAAGCTTGGGAGGCTGGAACCATGACTTCGTCATCCTTGTGTCCAGAGCATTTGGCATGAGTGGAAATTTAGCAAGTGAATGAATAACCCCACACTCTTTCCTGTTCTGAATTCCTCCAAACCCACTGTCAAACTCCAACTGCAATTTTAGTTGGGGACATCTGTATAGAGCGGAGATGTATTTGCAGACCTTAAAAATGCACACTAGGAGAACCGAGCTGCCTGCCGCAAAGCCAGCACCCTCCGTAGGAGCCTGGCCACGACTGTGGAGGCCTCATGTGCAAACACAGACGCCCAGTTCCTGGGGCTGCTTTGGAGTCTCATGGAAAATGTTGAGTATTTAAACCTCTATGAAATGCCAACAAATTGAGTCCATTTCAACTGAACTCTTCAGTGCTGTGCTGGGGACAGGGACACAACAGTGACTAAGTATTTGTTGCCATGAATTCAGCCTGGTGGAAGGTGAAAGGTTGGAAGTAGGAGGAGAGATGGCTGGAAAGTCCTCAGTCCTGGCCTTGGGAGAGGTGGCTGGGTGGCTGCATCTCTGAAGCATTCAGCAGCACCACGAAACCAGAGAACAGACATGGTAGCAAACTGCTTGTTTGAGCACGTAAAAGGCCGACCGCTTCTTGGCCTCTCCTGGCAATGGAGACGTAAATCACTGGTGTGTCAAACCCTGCCAGGACAGCCTCTGCCTCCGGAGCCCAGAAACCGAGGGTGTGGAGGAGATTGCCACACAAGGAAGCGTGCATCCGCGATGTCAGGGAGCGGGGCCTCTGCCCCACGGTGGAGCTGGCATCAGTTCATGCAAGATGCCACATTCTGAATAAACCGAGCAGACACTTGCAAACCCACAGGAAGATCGGGGGTGGCTTTTTAGAGCTCAAAGATCCTTGGATGAATGGGAATGCCCCCGAGCCAACAGAGGTGCCCTCTCCACTCTGCCTCCATCATCCTCCTGCCCCAGCTTCCCAGCTCTGAAATGCAGTGGTCCCAAAATATTGCCATTTGCAGCAACATGAATGACAGCATCATACTAAGTGAAGTAAGTCAGGCAGAGAAAGACAAGTATCATAGGATGTCACTTACATGCGGGATCTAAAAAATAATACAAATGGATCTGTATACAAGACAGAAATAGACTCACAGATGTAGAAAACAAACTTATGGTTACCAAAGGGGAAAGGAGGGGCAGGGATAAATTAGGAGTATGGGGTTAATAGATACACACTACTGTACATAAAATAGATATATAAGGATCTACTGTATGGCACATGAAGCTGTATTCAATATCTTGTAATAACCTATAATGGAAAAGAATCTGAAGGTGTACACCTGAAACTAACACAATATTGTAAATCAACTATAGTTTAATGCATTGTAAAAGAAAATAAAATTTAAAAAATAACACGCAGGGGTCTGTCAAACAAGATGTTATGGATCTTCTACTTTGTACTAGATATTACTTTATTTAATCTTCACCACAATCCTGGGAAATAGCTTCTTTCCACTTCACTAATTTTGCCAATGAAGACACCAAGTTAAAGTTTTTTCTCTCACAAATTCTGGGCTGGTAAGAGGCAATTTTGACGTGGGGTCTCCTGGCTTGAACTTCCTGCTTTTTGCCATACATTTTGCAAGCCATTGACTTAAATTTGATTGATTTTCCTGTTCAGGGACTTTCTCCTTTTGGAAGCCCACAAGCCCAGGGAGGGTTTCCTGGGGTGGGGGGCAGATAGCCTGTGGAGGGCTTGGGTGCCATTGGTGGCAAGTTGGGTGGGCCTCCCCTAAACCAACAGACAGATTAGAGGTTCTCGGAGAGAAGGGAAGCAGGAGAGCCCTCCCTGGGGCCCTCTGTGGCCGTGGATCTCCACCGTCCTGCACTTGCTACAGTCCCATCACCTCCCAGTGGCTGTGCAGGGCGGTGGCCCCTCGGTTACTGGGCCACTGATAGTATGGGAGACTGAGGCTTATTTTACCTCGTTTTCTTGACAGAGGGCGTGGAATCAGGGTTGCCAGGCTTCCTTCTAAGCCATTCCTGCCGGGAGCCACCTGTAGGCACCAAGTCTCCGCTGGCTCCCTGTCCAGTCCACCTCTGTCCACCCTTCTCTTCCCCTTTCCCCTTCAGGATCCAGGGCTTTTTCCTAAGGAAGCCCTTACACTACAGCACCTTCATGGAAACCCCAGGGTTTCTCCCTTCAACCTGGGGTGAAGGCTCAGACACCTGCTCCAAGGATGACCCAGGCCTGGGTGAGGGTGCTGGCAGCAACGTGGAAGCAGACCCTGGGTTCAAATATAGGCAGGTCACTCGTGAGTCCCCTTCAGGGAGCCAAGGGAATGGGACTGACCAGTTCCCACTTTCCCAGAACTCCCCACCCCGGCAGACGTGGGGCACCCACTGCCTGTCCAGCAGAGACTACTTTTCCCTCCAAGGTCCTCTGGATGCTCAATCACAGGCCTGCGGCACCACCTCCCATCCCACTCCCCCTCCTTTCCTGACCCTGCTCCATCCTGTGCCCTTTCGCAACGCACAGGACTCGGTTCCAGGGCACCCTGCGCGGCTTCAGAGCCATCGTGGGGACTCCCTTCCAACTTCAAGGTCCTCCTCTCGCCCACACCCCATTGCTCCCCACCTGCCTTCCCCTGCCCACTCCCACCCCAGTCCTTGCCCCTTAAGAACTTAGCAATCCAGGGGCCATGCCATCCTTTTTCCATAGGGGAACGGAGGCCCGGAGAGAGATACAATAGGACCTGGTAATGGGACCAGATCACTTAGCAGCAGAGCCAAGACTGGACCCAAGGTCCCTAAATCCAAGCCCCCTTCTCCCCATTGCCCATGGTCATGAATCCTACAGACACCACTTAGTTTACCCCCAGGAACAGACCCTATGGGGCTGGCAACAGAAGGTTCCGAAGGCTCCTTCCGGCCTCTGTTTCCTCACTGTGTGATGAGTAGGGAGGATGAGGGGCTTTGGGTGTGAGGGTGGTGTAGATGGTGGGCGTTCCGTTTGGTCTTAGCCAAGCCCTTAAACATTTCAAGGAAGGTGGAATCTTCCACATCCTTGGCATTGTGCCTCTTACTATCTGTAAGAGAATGTGTTCCTCTGACCCACTGTGTGAGAAATGATTCCTTGGGTGAAGGCTTCCCCGGGCCTGCTGAGGAGGGGAGGGAGCTGTGATTATATCTTTGGTTTGGGCTCCTGACCCCTCACCGTCTCCTGGCCCCAGAAACTTTCAGAAGACTCAGACACCCAGAAATACAGAATGAAACCTGGCCCTGGGGCCAGGGGGGCAGCTTGGAAGGTAGTGAGGAAGGGACAGGGGACCCAGGGGGAGCTTCCCCAAAAGGCCTTAGTTCCAGCTCTAGTTGCAGCTCCAGATAGAGGCGGGCAGGCAGGGTGTAGAGGAGGCCAAGGCCAACGCCAGGGCTATGAGCCCTGCCCTGGGGGCATTAGCCCAAGAGGAAGCTTTTAAACCCAAGTTCAGAGGCAAGAAGCCGACTGCCTGTCTCAGCTGCCCGTCTCAGCTGCCCTTTTGTCCTGCCTTTTTTCTCCAAGCCAGTCGCTTCTTTTCTCCCCTGGTCCTTCCTTTCTATCCTGCCTGTCTCCTCCGATTCCCTCCTCTCTCTGGATGTACTTTGCTTTGATTCATCTGTTTCTCACCTGTCTTTTCCTCTGACTCTATATCTTTCTGCAAGTTTTTCTTCTGGGTGTTATCCAGCTTTCCTGTTTTTCTGTGTCATTCCTTCTCAACTCTCTCTCCCTTTTTCTACAGTTCTGCCTACCTGTCTCTTTCCACAAAATAAGCCCTGGTTCCCCCAGTGAGTTTCCCCAAACCAGGACACTCCCCCATCTCCCTGCTTCTCTCTGTCTCTACATCCTCCTCCCTCGGTCTCTTTAGCGTTCTCCCTCTCTCTCCCCTATATTGTCCCATCTCTATCCATTCACCTCTCTCTACCTCTCTGTCTCTCTCCCCATGACAGACCCCAGCTCCTCGGATGGGATCGGCGACGTCAGCTGCTACCCTGTCCCCAGAATGCTGCCCCAGATGCATCACTTACCCAGGAGCACTGGCCCAAGGATGCAGGAACACAAGCAGCTCAGGAACACCCAGGGGACCCTCCTGCAGTGGACACCCCTCATGGCTCCAGAAAGAGTCCTTCACGCTCCCCTGGGAAAGCTCCTCAGCACAGAAGTGGTAGTGCAAGCAGCAGAGGTGAACCTGTCCCCACTGGCTGCTGGCCTTAAACAGGTGTATTTCCCTGAGGGGCCAGAGTACCAGGGGAAGCGGACAAAAGAAGGTGGGGCCCCTGCCAATCATCCTTGACCCATCTTTCCTTTCCTCAATCTCCACCCCCTTCCCCTACCAGGAAAAAATAAAAAATATAAACAGGCTGCTCTGTTCCTAGTCAGCCTGGGCCAAGTAGCGGGAGGGATGGGAGGGGCATGTAGGGGAATAGAAACCAGGACACACGGAAATGAGGGCCCCCCGTCCTGCCTGGTGTCCTGGGCTGCCCCTTTCTTGCCGGCGTTTCGGACTGCCACAGCGGGAGCAGCCGGGTCATTTCAGGAGGAAGGGCAGGGCAGAACAGGAAAGAGAGGGGCTAAGAGGGAGTGAGTTTGGGGCTGTATGAATAGGAGAGTGGAACTTGAGGAGACCCTAAGAAATATGGCAAGTGGGGGGAACAATGTGGGGTGAGAGGTGGGAATCAGAAATACCCCCCCACCCCGTATGCTACTTGTGGGATGGAGGACTGGGCTCGGAATATCTGCTCAGTGCTAGGCACAAGGTAGACCCTCACCAAATGGTGAATTTCCTCTTTCCAGGACAGGACGCAGCAGAACCAGGGTCCAGAAAGCCCAAGGCAACCTGGGAAAGCTGCTTGAGAGATCTGGGCTGGGTAGTGTGGTAGAGAGTAGAACCTGGGGAGAAGGGATTGTGAGCCCATGAGGAAGTGGGGCTGCTCCTGGAGACCTTGGAGACCAGGGCACCCCATTTTGACTTCTTGGGACTCACAAGCATAACCAAGAAGGGACAGGAACGCCAAACTGAGCGTGTCAGGCAGAGTTTGAAGGGGAAAGAAGGTAGCCGGTATAGTTCTGCAAAGGACAGCAACAGCGATGTTCCCCCACCCTTTGCCACGGTGTGAACCCCTGCTTCCCTGGTTTCTCCAGACTTCATTCCCTGAGTGTGGGGTCTGTGGAGTGACTGGTCCCCAGGCAGGGAGCTCAGGCTCTCACTGCACAGCTTAGGATGAGGAATCAGCATTTCCACGTTCCCAGGCAGAAACCTGGAGCCATCCAAAGACGAGTGGATGGCTACACTGTGGCGCCGTCTCAGAGGACCAGGAAGGCTCCACCACCTTGTCGGCTACTTGCTTTCTGAAGCTGAAATCCCAATTACAGCCAAAGCCCAAAGGCTGGACTTTCCAGTTATAGTGCAACTACTTCAGAGAAGTAGCATGGTCCCCCCAACAGTCCCACCTCTGTATGGATCCATTGATCCCATTCTTTCCCAGGAGAAGGAAACCCATAAGGGTAAAGAATTTTAAGCATAGAGCAGTGGGACAGGATACGAGGAAGATATCACTGGAAAAAATGTACATAGACGCCAAGGCCAACTTGGTCTCTTAATCAGTTTTTCTGTGTCAGTTCTTGCTCATGAGTTCTTTCTATTAACTTGCTATGTGTTTTGTTTGGTGACATTTACTGGACTACAGTTTCCTATTTAGAAGAGAAAAAAGCATTCCAGGTTAGACCAAAGTAAGCGTTGGACATCTTGTCGACCTAACACAGCAAACCTCCCACTTTCCAATGCAAGGGACACTGGAGGCGCAGAGTGTTCTCCAGAAGCTACTGTGGTGGCCAAGACTCCAACTGGGCTCAGGATACCTGAACTTGAATCCCAGCTCTGCCACCCAAGGCGAGTCACAGCCTCTTTGAGACTTATTTTCCTCATCTATAAAATAAGGATAATATGTCAAAGAAAAAACAGAGCTGGACGGGTAGTTAAAGCACAAAAACAGATTTTATTCAGGACTCTTGCAATGTGAGAAAAGGGACCTCAGTATAGACCCAGGCTCAACTCCAAATATAGCATAAGCAAGTGGGAATTTATAGCCAAGAAGCAGGGTAAGGGTCAGTGGATAGAAAATTACTAAGAAAAAACATCAGGGGTGAGCGGATTCTGGCTAAACCAACCTAACAGGACTTTTGGCCGAAGACAGGCCAGGGTGATCAGACATCACCTTGGAGGGATGGAGGAGGATGAAGCGCCTGATCAGACATTGAGAGTTCCAGATATTGAGGATGGGACACTCTTGCTAAACTGACTTGGCAGGGCTCTTGCTAAAACCGGATTTTACAGGGAAGTGCACAGACGGGCCTAGAAGGAAGTTTAGGAGCCTGACTAAAGTTCAGTCAAACAAAAGTCTTTGTCAAATAACACCTACCCAAAAGGTTGTGAAAATAAAATGAGCTCAAACATGTAAAAGTGCTTTATAGTTGTGAAGACACCTGTAGAGGGCACTTGGCCTCTCGTTTCATCCTGACACCAACCCTGAAGGTAGAAACAAGTGAGGGAAGCAGGGCATGAAGAGGAGTCTGGAGAAGAATTCCAGGCTCATTTGCATACTGAGGTCTTTCTTGCGTCCCTTTTGGGTTTTAGGATGTTGGCACGTGTGAATCTAATTCATCTTCTCCCTGCCTGCCTCCAGTTCCCTTCCCATTTCCCTTTGAGTCCAGCTACCTCTTGGCTTGCCCATTTTCCAGGGTTGGTGTGTTTCTGGGTCTCTATGACAAATGCCCCTCTTTATCTGTTTGTCCTTCCTTCTCCCCTCCCGAGGCGTCTGATGGGGACAGAGAGGGGTGAGTGAGAAGGGAAGAGATGAGTAGATTCCCAGAGGTCTGTCTGATGGAGACCTCCTAGACCTGCAGACTGCTGGGCGTTCTCGGGGGCAAGAATCTGAAACCAAATTGAGGTTGATATTCCATGGGGGGCCAGAGAGTTCAGTCTTGACTTGGGGTATCAGTAAATTGGAGCAAGGATAAGATTATGACATTTCCACGTGGAAGGAAGATACAGATGTGGCTTGAATAGACTCAGACTGGGTTCTGGGCAGCGTGTCAAGATCTTTAAAGGAGACTTCTCTCCTAGGCTACCCAAAGTGGGAGACTCTCATCTTGGGATGGGGTTAAAATTGCTTACCTCCATATAATTTATGCCCTGATAGACCCTCATGCTGCTAATAAAGTTACTCCTGGCCAGCCTTAAAACACTTAGATTGAGATGGGGCAGGAAGTCAGATATGTATTCATCCTGATTCATTCAATCTTAAGACTTGAACTAGAGTGCCAGGCCCTGTGTATGTCCCCGTAACCCTGCAAGGTACACATCACCATCCCCACCTCACATCTGAGAAAACTGACGTTCAGGGAAATGAACACGCACTCTCATCATGACTGAGTCACGGTCCGGGTTGTGTGATCAGGTGCAACTGGGGAATGCTAACTGTCCTGAATCACTCCTGCCCAGGTCACACGGGGAAGTCGCAAAGCTGGAATTCAAGCCTAGGTCTGCCTGGCTCCAAAGCCAAAGAATGGAATTAACATGCCCTGAGCGCTTATCCTCTGCTGGTGGGGGCTTATATGCTGAACGGTTATTTCCCCAAGGTAGACGCAGAGATACGCCTTTAAGAATGGATACACTGTTGGCTGCAAGGAGAGTGGTTAGTTGGTAGCGCCAGCTGTCAGCTCCTTCAGGTGCACCTCAACTTTCAAGCGAGGAGCACTCCCTTCTCATGGTGACCCTCAGGTCAATGACTGAGCAAGGCAGTGGTGCAAGGACTTGGCTAGTTCCAGTCCCACAGGATTCCTTTAAGAGGCAGTCTGCGCCCCAGAGAATCCCACAGCACCTGTAGGGACTTCGTGGCTTTGTCAGCTGTGCTGGCTCCCGCCCAATCCTGCCTCCTGCCTTTTCCTTTCACAGGTGTTATTCCCAATAAACTTTTCCATTTCACTCCATCTCAGCGTTTGCTTCCAGCAGGACCCAACCTGAGACACTCACTTAAAAGAGGATGACCATTTTACGATACAAAGACTGACCATCTGAGCTGGGTTTCAAACCCAAATCTGCACAACTCCAAGTTCTCGGACCACTGCTCTGTACTCAACAGTCCAGCAAGGGGAGGGGGTGGTGGTTATGGTCTTGGTGGGCGTGGCTCCTGCTACACAGAGGAGGGGGAGATCTGCTTGCGAGGGCAAGATTCCCAGGCTGCAAAAGATACAGACCAATGGGATTGATGCCGGTTGGGGCGGGGGCTCCCCCATGGCTGGACCCGCCACGGGAGTGTGCTATGTGTTGGTGTCAGGCCACTGCGGATGAGGGAGCCGAGGTGACAAAGGGCAAGCTCTGCTCGTGAGATCTTGGCTCCCAGACCTGGTGTTTGGGCCACACAAAGGCCTCTGTCATTCTCCCAGGATTGGGCTTCAAGGCCCTTTCTCTAAAAGTGCCCTGCGTTCTCACACCAGTTAGTTCATTTCTCATTTTCCCTCTGCGGCGGAGGGGGACTAATGCCTCCCCAAGCAACATCTTCCAGGCCTGGGGTACCCAAGAAGGAGGCTCCGTGCTGAGTGCCTGGGCAGGGGTGAAGGCGTAGACTTGAGGCCCAGGAGTCTAAATTTATCCATTCACTCAACTTGAAGGAGAAGAAAACTCAGTCCTGGAAGTTAGCAACAGTGCTCAGTCAAAAAGCCAGCACCGGGGCTTCCCTGGTGGCGCAGGGGTTGAGAGTCCGCCTGCCGATGCAGGGGACACGGGTTCGTGCCCCGGTCCGGGAAGATCCCACATGCCGCGGAGCGGCTGGGTCCGTGAGCCATGGCCACTGAGCCTGCGCGTCCGGAGCCTGTGCTCCGCAATGGGAGAGGCCACAGCAGTGAGAGGCCCGTTTACCGCAAAAAAAAAAAAAAAAAAAAAAAAAAAGCCAGCACCTAGGAGCTCAGATTCACTATCTGTGACCTACGGGTAGGCTTCCCTTCTCAAATTCTGAAAGAAAAAAAGAGTCTGAACATAATTTTAGAACCAGAAGAACCTTGGCAATCATGGAGTCCACACTGCTCATTCTGCCATGGAAGAGGTGCCGGCCCACAGAAAAGGGAGTGTCCCAAGTCACACGGTTGGTCAGCGGCAGATGCGGGCTTGCACCCATGGTTCCAGTGTTCATTCTGCTCTGCGCTCTTCCTCCCATGGTTATTAGGTTGTCTTGTGCACTCCTAGAACCCCAGTCAGACCCGCCTCTAGCCTAAACCTCTGTCCACAAGCAATGCTCAGTAAGGGCTGTCATGATGAGGCCTCCTGCCCTCTCAGACAGGGCGGCCAGCAGAGACTTCCAACACAGGGTTCTGACAGAGAGCCCAGCCCAGACCTTAAAGAGTTTTTTCAAATAAAGTTTACCATCGCTGTTTTTTTCCCCTTATGAAAGTAATACATTCTCACGATAGCAGATATGGAAAATATTTAAAACTGGAGAGGAGAAAAACATCATCAGTACGTTTGAAAAACCCCTCTTAATACACTGATAGATTTCTAGCTACTTCTCCAGGAATAGCTCATATACATAGTTTTAATCTATCACATCATAGATAAATTTGGATTCTACTTTACCACATAACTTTAAACCTAAACATTTCCTCTTGTTGTTATGAAACACTTCATGCACACATTTTTAAAGTCAGCATAATGTTCCATTGAGTGGACTGCGATATAATTTATTTAATTAAGTTGGACACAGGCTATTTACTTGTCCCTATTACAAGTAGTGCAGAGATGATTTCCTATTTAAGCTCATTTCCTTAGGCTAGAATCAAGACTGGTATGTTTTGATACACTGCTCTGATCTTCCTTCTCCTACAGCAGGAAGTCAATGAACATGAATTAGCTAAGTCTACAGCGTGTGAGCGAATTCTCAGACACTTGGGGTCTAATGCTGACAGTCTAACGGTAGAGGCAGAACCAACAGTAAAATGAGATCATTAGTCAGATGAGCTAAAATCATGGTTGGATTAAGGACTCTGCAGGTGGATTGGGAAACAGGTGGAGTCCCTCAAGGATGGCTTCCTGGGTGGGCTCCCAGCCCTGATCCAGGACCAGCTGCCAGCCCTCTTATTTGAAGAACTGAGACTTGATACATAGCGCAGGTGATATTCTAGAGACAGTAATCCAGAAGGAATTTGAAAGAGGATGGGGTGGGGGAATTTAACCAGAGGATCAGAGAAGAAGAAAATGGAAATAGTCCTGGAGCAAAACCTAGCTGGGAAGTGAGGTCCTCTCCTTCTTGCCCAGCTCCCTGGGGAGAGGAACTAGCTGAAGCTGGAGGGGTCGGCCAAGGGGAGGGAAGGGGAGCAGAGCCAAGGAGTCCCAGCAAGCCCTGCTCCCCAGGATACAGCAGAGGCAACAAAACTCAGAGTCAGCCTGGCACTCCAACAGCCCTGTTATTCTGTGAACCTCTGTGCCAGGCACTGTGCCCAGCACAGGGGATGCTGAGATGAATAAGATATAGCCCCTGCCGTCACAGGGTCACAATCTAGAGGGATCTAGACATGGGGGTAGGGGCATTTACAGATGGGCCCTCTGGGTGTGCAGTCCTGAGGGCTGGGTGTATGTTGAGCAATGGAACAGACTCACTGAGGGCAGTCCAAGAGGATCTCTCTCCTATTAGTTTCCCAGGGCTGCCGTAACGAAGTACCACAAATGTGGTGGCTTAAAACAACAGAAATGTATTCTCTCCCAGCTCTGGAGGCCGGAAATCCTAAATCGAGTTGTTGGCAAAAGCACACTCCCTCCAAAGGCTCCGGGGAAGAGTCCATCCTCGTCTTCTCTACCAGTTGGTGGTTGACGGCATCCTTGGCATTTCTTGGCTTGCAGCTCCGCCACTCCAGTCTCTGCCTCCATCACCACATGGCCATCTTCCCGCTGTGTGTCTTTGTCTCTTTTCTCTTCTTATAAGGACAAAAGTCATTGGAGTACTGCCCACACTAATCCAGTATGACCTCAGTTTAACTTAGCTGATGACATCAGTGAAGACTGTATTTCCAAATATGGTCACATTCTGAGGCGACATGAGTTTGGGGGGACACTCATCCAGCGCAATAAAATCTCTTCGAAGAAAGCTTGCGAAGGGTACTTGTGGGTCGTTACGGTAGAGGACAGGTGGCCTCCTCAGGGAAGCCCGGCAGGTGAGCCCACTTCCCCCCGGGCTGGCCCTGGAAAGATATACTGGTATATATAATTTATACTTGTCGTATTAGCCTAATTTAAGTGTGAGCTTGGCTTTCTAAAAATGCTTTGAAAGCTTTCATGACTGTTATTGCCTGGAGAGCCCCTGAATGTCTGATCGCTTTTAACAGTCCTGGGCAGCCAAACCCCAAAGCCCTGGTCCCTATGAGATAGTTAGGCCACCGCCCTTGGTTAGTTTGCCCCTCTGCCAAGAGCAGGCACACACCTGCAAGGACCTGGCTTTCAGAGGCCCCCCTACCCCCCACCCCATGCCATCGGAGTAAAGATCACTGTACTTTGCCTAAAGGATTAAGAACATGAAACTCATGGCTGGTTGGGCCTATCACACTGGGCTATCACGCTAGGGCCTATCACAAAAGGCTGCTCCTTTTGGCACTCCTCATCCAAGGGCAAGGAGAGACCATTGCAGGGATTTAAGCAGGGGTGACATGATCCAACTTTTGGTTCAAAAAAAGTGGAAATCAAGTTGTGAAAGAGCGAGACTAGATGAGAGAGGAGGCCTCATAGAATAGCCCAGGCAAGAGATGATGGTGTACGGAGAAGTACAGTGGCAGGGAGGTGGAGAAATGCTTGGTTGGAGAAAGGTTTCAGAGATAGAACCCACAAGGCTTGATGGGAGAGGGTCATTCTCCTGCTCCACTTTGAGCCACAGGAAGGAGGATGGTGCCAGTAACTGAGAAAGGGAACATCAGTGGAGTAGTAAGTTGGAGGCATGGAGGGAGGTTGCAGGAGGGAAAGACATGAGTCTCTTCTCGGTAGGGTCACCACGTTGTTTCTGTCCCGAGCAGCACACATTTGAAAATGAAAGGAGGCACCATTGGAGCAACTGGGAGAACAACTTAAACTGAGCCTGTACCTGGCAAATCAGACCTACAGTCATTCATTTGGGTTTGGGGATGTATTGAGGTTGGAGGTATTGATGAGATACTCAAGTGAAGCTATCAAGGTGACAACAGATATATGCGTCTGAGTTTAGGTGATATTTTTGACCAGAGGGTTTTCTACCAGTAAAACAATTAAGGGAGTTGTTTCTTTCCAATTGCTTTATGGTATTTAATTAAAACCCATTTTATGACTCTTGTCACTATAGATGTCAAAATAAACTGGAAGCAAAGGGAAAAAAAAAAAAATGAAGACCGTGAAACCCAAACCCTTATTCTTTGGTTAGAGCCTCTCCTTCCTTCCCCACCAGCCCTCGGCAAGAATGAGAGGCAAAATCAAAATTCACTGGTGCTTTTATCCATATCCGTGAGTCTGCGTTTCTGTATAAATGACCAACACATTAAAAACAAACAAACAAAAAACAACGACTTCTTGTTCCCTTCTCAGGACCTAAAGTACAGCCTTTCATCAGATGAGTACAGCCCGTGAGGAAGGCAAGGAGAAAATGCGGAGGCCAGAGGGGAGAGCTGAGCAAATTTACAGGTTTGATTCAGGCATCCAGGCCAGACCCTGAACTACCGAACCACGGGAAAGGGCTGCTGTGGGCAGAGTCCCCAGAACACAGGAAGATGGTCGTTCTGACTGAGGCAGATCAGGAGTCCAGCCCCTGCGGATGCAGCCCAGGTGTGGGCGTGGAAGGAGTGGTAATAAGAGCAAATGAGGCAGTGAAACCAGGGCTCCTACAAGGTGTTAGCCGTTTGGTGCTGCCAGCTTGCATGGCACTATGAGAAACGTGGGAAGTCCTCGCAGCTGATTCACCCAAATTTCCTGGAATGTAGGTGAAACCCTTTGGGTACCTGACTGGAATCCAGAATGACTGTCCTGAGTGAGGGAAGCCTCGGAAAGGAGGGAAATTGCAGAGAAGGGCCTGAGGAACATGCCAGGAGCCTGCTTTGCAAGGAGCAGCATCTCCCAGCTTGCTGTGTTGGGAGGCGAGGGTTAGGAGGGGGACTTTGTGCAGAAGGCACCTGTGTTTGGGGGTTCCCTTGGGTGGGTGTTTCTGTTTTCTACCTGGGATGGAGGACTTTTAGTTCCTGGAGGGGAGGGAGAGAGGGAAGGTAGGTGGGAACCAGGGTGTGAAAGTCATCATCTCTGGGAGGAGGGGCTTTCTACAGGAACAGCATTGGCCAGAGGCTCCGGGCTTCCCTCCGGTGTCCGAAGATTCTTTGAGACCTCAGACCCTTCCTCACTGGCTTTGCCGCCATCTCCCACCCCCAATCAGGAAGCTCTGACCAAGCTTCCAGGTGGCCTACACCTGCTTGCTAAGGAGGAGGTCCTCCCTCAAGTTGCCCCCAGGGATTCCTGCCCTGGCTCCCTTCTCCCTGCAGCTGTCTTTTCCATTTCCAACTCTACCTGGCGGGTCCTCACAGTGCCTCAGGGTTTGAATGAAGCTTATTCATCAGGTTTTTGCTGAGGCTCTTTCCCAGGCAAACCTTAGCCTCCTTGCCTGCCGTCCTGCTCAGTCAGGTGTTTCCCAGGTGCCCAGTGCCCCGGCCTGGCCCCTCCTCCTGGTCTCTCCTGGACTGGCCTGCACAGTTTCATGGATTCAGGTAGAAGACAGAGACAAAGGGCTTTATTACAAGGAGCAGCAAATAGCCTGAACTTCATGTTCACATTGGCTTCCCTTGCCCACAAAGTCCTACTGGGCAGTGCAGAGGTAGGCCCAAGTGGATGCAGGGACACAATGGATTTGTATCATAGCTGAGGAACCCTGACCTTAGAAAACACCAATCTTTTTAAGGGGCTGCAAGAAAACCTGCCCAACCTTTCCCCCAAGGTAGACGTTATCTTTATTATATCGGATGGCAAACAAATTAGCATTCTGTCCCAGAGGGAGACACTATCTCTCTCTTCCAAGGCTGTTCACACTTTATAAACATCCTTGAAAAGATAGTGGAGAACAAAAGGCTGTCAGTACCTCTGCTCCCGAGACTTGCAGAAACAGGAGAGATCAAAGGGGAATTGTCTCCGGACATCCGACACCAGGAAAACCCAAGTCCAGCTGGCCCAGCTTGTTGGCTCTTTCCCCTACCTTGGGTTTACTAGGGCGACTCATTCAAGTGCCAGGTACTCCCTTCCCCCAGGTCTCCGTGCCCAGCACAGTGCCTGACCCCTGATGATTCTCAATAAATGTTTGTAAAATGGATAAATAAATGACTGGGTCTTTATAGAATTTCTGCTTTACAGTGTGAAAATAGCTTAAACATTAAAGAAACCACAATAGGAATGACAACTAACATTTATCAAGTACTTGCTACGTGCTAGCATAGTCAGTTCTATTACAACCAGAGCTGGCTTCATGGGTGTGTCTCTGTGCAGGCAGACAGGACCTCAGGATTAGGAGGGCACCGAGCTTGGTTTAATGCTCTGCTGCCATCATCTTGAAATTCTTAGTTTTTATTTACAAGGGGGCCCACATTTTCATTTTGCATTGGATCCCACACATTATGTAGCTGGTCCTGGCTATAGTCTGCACATGTGTTACTAAAATTCACAGCGCTCTGCAAAATCATGGAATAAAAATCACAGGGCTTATGGGGAAAATGAGGTTGGGGCACAACACTCAAAAACTTTGTCAATGACACGTAAAACATACACCTAGTTGGGCTTCCCTGGTGGCACAGTGGTTGAGAGTCTGCCTGCCGATGCAGGGGACACGGGTTCGTGCCCTGGTCCGGGAAGATCCCACATGCCACGGAGCGGCTGGGCCCGTGAGCCATGGCCGCTGAGCCTGCGCATCCGGAGCCTGTGCTCCGCAACGGGAGAGGCCACAACAGTGAGAGGCCCGCGTACCGCAAAAAAAAAAAAAAAAAAAAAAAAACTTAAAAATATACACCTAGTTAAAACGCTAGCATGGCTTTACACATTGAATGGTTAAGAAGTTCATCAGGACGATGTTAAGTATGGTACTTTACCTCAAGAAAGACCTGAAGCTGGCTTCTGGATGTGGGTGTTGGAAGGGATCTTGGCTCCTGGACATGGGTGGCTGCGTGTTATGGTGGACGGTCGAGGGTATCAGTTATGCGATTACCAGATGTGGAAGGATATGGTGAACTGAGGTAGCTGGAGGTGTCTGGGGTGTGGCCGTGTGTGTTTTTTGTATTCCCAGGCGGCTTGGTTCATCTGGGTGAAGATTTCTGCTTTCACCTAGTGTTTCCCGAAGATGAAATCATTCATCAGCAAATGTGAAATTTGCAGTAGGTTCAAATTGTTTCCTCATGTATCAATTGCACTGGAACAAATTAGTATTTCTGAGACAATCATTATAGCAGACACGACTGTCCTGTTTTAACGTTTACAGGTACTTACCCATAAAGTCTTCACAGTTCTAACCCGGGAGGTGGTTACTGGGAGAGATTCCCATGAGGGAGTGGTGAGGACTCAGCCTACATGAGGGGCATGGCGGACCTCACAGAGTCTGCCCTCCTGTATACCACATGCTAAATTCTCAAGCTCCCCAGAGAATCCGTAAACAATGAAAACTGCTGCCTTCCAAGGCCCAGCCAGCCTGCTCAGGGCTGATTGCCTAAATGGGCCTCTCACCTAGCCACCCACTTATCAACTGACAAAGAAAATCTAAAAAGAAAATCACAGTTCCCAGAAAATGTTTTCCTCTCCTGCCTTTTAAAAATCCTGTTTTGCTTTTGTTCATTACCAACAGCCTATTTGCTGTCCTGCCTCTTATATGTAAATAAATTACTTGCATGCAGATAACTAACTGTCTCTGAGCAACTCAGAGGTTAAGTAACTTGTCCAGGATTTTGCAGCTAACAGGGGCCAGAGCCAGAGTTAGAACACAGGTCTGTCTCTCTCCACAGCTTTTCACTTTTGCTACTTAACCTCCTCCAACAGTGAAAGCATCTGTAGTTTGAAAGAGAGTGTGCTGGTGGAGCGGTCAGGGCTGGAAAGGCAGATGGAGGTTGGGGGCTTGTGAGAGGCCCAATCCCAGACGGGAATGGCTGTGCCCGGCCCAAGAGACAGGGCTTCGAAGGCCTTTCCACCCTGGAATCTTCTCGACAAGCCCATCAGGGACATGGGTGAGGACACCAGGAGGAGTGCAGGCTAACCCCCCTCTGTCCCATGTGGAGCAGAGTCGGGGTGACAGGGCTTTGTGCCCAGGAAGGAGAGTGGGGCCTGAATCCCCAGCATGGCTGCAGTTTGGGATTATAGGGAATATCCACAGTTGCCTTTTCTCCCATGACTCTTCTGTTTAACTATATGGTCATAACCTGACTGTGACCTGGAGAGTGGCGGAAAAAAAATGAGATTGGAAAATGAGATAACCCTCGCCAACCATAAAGAGTACTTGCTTATCTACATCTGTAGTGTGCATGGTGGGGAGGGAAGAGGCAGAGGGGGCAGTGAGGAAAGAAGAATCACATGCAAAGTCCAAACATTTCAAATACATTTGGCAATATTTTAAAAGAAGGTTAACCTGTATGTAAAACAAAAAGCATAAGTCAACTTGAAAAGCAATTTTAAATAACTAAAGAAAAATATTTGCAACATATTTGCAAGGTATCCTTAATATATAAACATAATATTTATATGTTTATATATATTTACTGTTTATATATTAAATATCATATATTATTATTACAAAGTAATAATAATACTTTAAAATAAAATAAAGATGGGAGCAAAGGACATGAATAAACAAAGAAATACACAGAGGTTTTCAATCCCACCAGTATTTAAAGAAATGTAAAATCAAAACAAGATACCACTTTTTAAAAAAAATCACATTTGTAAAGATTTCAAATTAATGACAATAGCCAGGATTGATGAGCATATGGAGAAGCTCACATTCATAATTGCTCTTGGGATTATAAAAGCGTATATTACTGGACAGTAATTTGTTAATATATAATGAAAATCTTAAGAGTTTACTTCTACTCTTCAAAATTCACTTCTAGGAATTTATCCAAATGAAATTACAGGCCAAGTATACTAAGACATACGTACATAGCAAAAGCTGGAAAGTGCGTAATTGATGACAACTAGAATTTGGTTAAGTTCTTATGATGCATTAGTACAATAAAATATAATGCATTCATTAAAAATAATCTTGTGGAAGAATATACAGCAATCAGGGAAAACAATAAAACAGTGTGCAGTAAAACGTTCACAAAATCGTTTATGCCATGTTATCGCAAAAGTTTTTTAAAGAGCTATATACAACGAGAAAAAAAAAAGAAAGACTTAGGGCTTCCCTGGTGGCACAGTGGTTGGGAGTCCGCCTGCCGATGTAGGGGACGCGGGTTCGTGCCCCAGTCCGGGAGGATCCCACGTGCCGCGGAGCTGCAGGACCAGTGAGCCGTGGCCGCTGAGCCTGCACATCTGGAGCCTGTGCTCCGCAGCGAGAGGGGCCGCAGCAGTGAGAGGCCTGGTTACTGCAAAAAAAAAAAAAAAAATAGACTTGGAATAAAATATACCCCAATATTAACATTGGCATTCTCTGAGTAGTCAGTGACATTCATTCTTTTTGCTTTTTGGTATAGTCAACACTAAGCACTCTTTTATAAGAAAAGAGTAAATGTTTTGTGAGTTTTTAAAACGAAGATTTACCTTCCTAAACGAGTTTTTCTCATCTGACTATTCACAAGAGTTTGAATTCCTTGAGAAGACAGACAGCCACAAGAGTCCCAGACCTGATAGGGCCTTGGGGCCAACTAGAGTGATGCATTCCCCAGGCCTGTGCTGAGCACCAGGCAGTAGGGTCTCATGCGAACAGAGTGGGTCAGCAGTAGCATTTTAAAAAACTCTCTGTGCATGTGCAGAGGAGGACTGCAGCATGAACTATATTCTTATATGGGTTGTAGTTTGGAAAAAAAAAGTTTGAGACCCTATTCTACAGTAGCCCCACCAGGCACTGCCCAGCCCTGGCTGAGCCCTTCTAGTGATGGGAAACTCACTACCTTTGTGCTGGTGTTTGACAGTACAAACTGTTAGACAGATTTCCTTATATTTCATGAGTCCTGGCTTCTCATCATGCCCGATCAGCCCCCAACTCCCTCCTCCAGGGCAACACTTCAGATGTCTGAAGGCAGCCACCAAGTCTCGCTGAGTCCAGGCCTGCCTCCCCACCCCTTCAACTCCTTGACCACCCCCACTCCCAGTTCTGAGGCCCTTGCCTCCCCTGTCTCTTCTTAAGTCATCCTCTCCTCGTCCCCGGTCCATTAAAGTGTCACACACATGCCCATGACCCTCCCCCAAGACTGAAGCCACCATGCCAGGCCATTTTGCTCATTAATGAATCCACAGATTCATTCGATATCATTAAGGGAGCACCCACTGTGTGCCCAGCTCTGTGCTGGGTGCAGGGGAGACCCCCAGAGAAAAAGAAAGACCTGGCAGATGCCTCGCGCCCGGTCCCAGGGTCGCAGCTCTAGCCGCAGCCTGGGTCGGTCCCTCCAGCACCCAGGCTCCAGGCCACCCCGGTCTCCTCGCCCGGCCCGAAACAGCCTGTGAAGACGGTAGACCGCAAGCAACTGGTGCAGAAGCCCGGCTGGTGGAGCAGGCGGAACGCTAGGACCACAGGGCCGCGGCCACGAAGAACGTGACAGAGCTGAAGCAGCCAGTGTCTAGTGAAGAAGGAAACCTTCTCTCTGTGGCCTACAAGAGAGACCCTAGAACGGCTGGGGCACGCCGTTCTTCCTGGAGGGTCATTAGTAGTGCTGAGCAGAAGATATCTGCAGAGGGTAACGAGAAGGTAGACATGGTGCGTGCTTACCGTGAAAAAATAGACAAGGAGCTGGTGTGTCAGGATGAGCTGAGCCTGCTGGATAAATACCCAATCAAGAATTGCCAGGACAGCCAGTATGAGAGCAAAGTGTTCTAACTGAATATGAAAAGGGACTATTACTGCTACCTGGCCAAAGTCTCCACTGGAGAGAAGAGGGCAACCTTCGAGGAGTCATCTGAGAAGACATGTAGCAAAGCCCATGAGGTCAGCAAAGGGCACACGCAGCCCACTCACCCCATTAGATTAGGCCTGGCCCTTAACTACTGCGTTTTCTACTATGAGATCCGGAATGCCACAGAGCAAGCCTGCCACTTGGCCAAGACAACTTTCAATGGCGCCATTGCCAAGCTTGACACTTTCAGTGGAAACTCCTACAGGGACTCGACGCTCATCATGCAGCTCCTCGAGACAACCTAACGCTCTGGACAAGTGATCAGCAAGAGACGCCGGAGGAGAAGGCAGCAATTAAGGCCCCCAGGTGGACTGGCAGTGCACGCTGATGCTACTACTGCACTCTTTATTTATTTTATTTTGCGTGAGCTGGGGATCGTGTTGGGGAGGGAAAGAGAGGGGTGACAGGATGACCTTCTTAAGGAGAAACCCACGACCTGTCCTGACTTTGACATTTTTGCCAAAATACCACTTGTGGAAAGGCAGACTAGCTGTGCTGGTATTGGAACAGCAGCCTCACACTGGCATATGGACGGTTCTGTAGATTAATGCAAGTGGAGCTGTCTTTAACTTGTTGCTAGAAAATGGGGGGGGGGGGTTGGTTTGTTTGTTTTCTTATTAGTCATCAATTTTATACACATCAGTGTATACATGTCAATCCCAATCACTCAATTCATCACACCCCACCCCCAGCCCTCGGCTGCTTTTCCCCCTTCGTGTCCATACGTTTGTTCTCTACATCTGTGTCTCAATTTCTGCCCTGAAAACCGATTCATCTGTACCATTTTTCTAGGTTCCACATATATGCGTTAATATACGATATTTGTTTTTCTCTTTCTGACTTACTTCACTCTGCATGACAGTCTCTAGATCCATCCACATCTCAACAAATGACCCAATTTCGTTCCTTTTTTATGGCTGAATAATATTCCATTGTATATATGTGCCACATCTTCTTTATCCATTCGTCTGTTGATGGGCATTTAAGTTGCTTCCATGACCTGGCTATTGTAAATACTGCTGCAATGAACATTGGAGTGCATGTGTCTTTTTGAATTGTCTGTCTTTCTGTGAATATGGTTTTTGTTCCACAGGCTGCAGGACTGTAGTTCTTTTTGCTTCTGCTGTCTGTCCTCTGGTGGATGAGACTATCTGAGAGGCTTGTGAACGTTTCCTGATGGTAGGGACTGGTGGTGCATAGAGCTGGGGAAAATAGGGTTTTAAGATGAAAAGAAAACTTAAGTGGAATGGCCCTCCTTCAATAAATTCTGTGGTTCCAGTAAGGATTTTTATCTTTAAGAGATATGCTCTTGTCTTTTAAGTTTTGGGTACTTTCTGTCTCATCTGTTTTAGCTGTGCATTTTTTTTCAGGGTGTATGCTACCAGACATGGAATAGTTTAAATCCCAAGCTGATAGACTTAAAACATAAGGTATATTTATTCTTATGGTTTAGGCCTTGCCTGTTTTCAGAAGTTTCTGATTAGTTGACAGCATTAACACTAAATTGCAGTTTACAGTATTTCTGCATTACAGCCATATGTAACATCAAGCCATTGATTGTGTATTTTTCTTCATTTTGGCTTTTACACCCTTAGTTAGCCTACCCAGGTTGGTTTTGCAGTTATCTATCTCCTAGGCGAAAAGGCTTGACCGAGGAGAGTCAACGCTACTTTAGGTTTTGGTTAATAGGTGCTTGGCAGGTGGCTGTGGGATTTTTGTCCTTCTTTATTCTTAACTTAAATCCACCACAAAAATTATGAATCACTTTAACAGAAACACTAAACACCACAAAAATAGAGAAAATTCAGGTTTGTATCTCATTGACTGTGTTGATATTTTCAGAGACATCCTGAGTTTTAAGCTGCCACAGCTCCTTCCTCGGGGGTTACCCTGCCATTTCACTCTTCGCTTGAGTCTTCCCCACTCTATCTTGTGTCCACCGCACTCACTTGGGTGGGTTGCAAAGCTGTTGGGTGGTAGAAGTTGGCAGTCGTTTTGAGAAAGGTCGTGGAGCAGTGTGTGAAAATTTAGGTGCTAGGAGCTTACTGGTAGAAAAATCCTAAAGGAAAAGCTCTATTCATAAACATTCTGTCCAATTTCGGGAACCTTGTAAGTGTGTCAGTTTTTCCTCCCTGAAAACACTCTTTACCCAAATAATCATTGCAGAAAAATAAACTAAAAGCATTATCAGATAATAAATACTTAACTCTCATTTGACAAAAAAAAGAAAAAGAAGAAAGAAAGAAAGATACAAAGGAAGGAAGGAAGGGAGGGAGGGAGGGAGGGAGGGAGCGAGGAAGGAAGGAAGGAAGGAAGGAAGGAAGGAAGGAAGAAAGGAAGGAAGGAAGGAAGACCCAGCCACCTGCCATGGGGATCCCCTAGTCTGGTGGAGTGAGATGCGTCAGCACAGATCATGTTTGTCATGACTAAGCTATGTTGCCCATGATGGCCAGCTAGACTTACATTCACCCAGGGACCTCAGCATGCTGTCTTCCCTCTGCTTGAGCAGAGAGAAGCCTGCCTCTGTGCATCACACAGGCAATGCCCGCCACCTGCCCGCCAGCTCCTCTGCGCCTCAGCCAGCTCTGGGATGAGGCATGTCCCTCCAGCAAGCAGCCCGAAGCCACACAAGCCTCTGTATTTCACTTCCCCTTCCCCCAGAGGCTCCGAAGTTTCCTGACAACTGGTACCTGTGCCAGCCACCTCCTGCACGGGTAGGGGAATAAAACAGAACCATCCTCCCAGAATTTACTTGCTACTAAGCGTAAAGGTCTATGCCAGCTCTTTTGTGCTTGTTATCAAATTTTTCTGCTCTTTTTTTTTTTTAAGCTATGATTTATTTAGTATCCACTATGTTTGGCATTTTGATGTATTATCTCTAATCATTGAAACTTCTTGAAGTAGGTGTTTATCCTGTTTTACAGATGAGAAAATTAAACACAGATGTTAATTTTTTTGTACAGATAATGTCTATTGAGCACCTGTTTGTGCAAGGTATGAGACTAGAAGCAGAGATAAAGGCAGTGGGGAGCAAGACTGCCAGTCTCTTCCCTCCTCAGTCTTGTCTGGAAGCAGATATTAAACAGAAAGGCAAGCAAATAATAATTATGATAAGTGCCATGAAGGAAAGTAGAGAACATTCTAGGGACATACAGCAGGAACACTTACTTTAGTGGGGGGCAGGCAGGAGCTAAAGGAGGAACAGGAGTTAGCCAGGGAGGGGTGGGGCAAGATGGCTGTGAGCAGAGCAATGGCATGTGCTAAGGCCCTGAGGTGAATAGAAACTTGGCCTAATCAAGGGTCTGAAAGAAGGCCAGAGGGATTGGGGCCAAGACAGGGGAATGAGTGGAATGAGGCTAGAGAGCTGGGTAGGAGTCAGATCCTTCAGGTTTTCAAGCTCTGCAAGCATAAGGATCTCCTGGGGGAGCTGATTTCAAGGCCGGCTCTGAAGCCCACCCTCCACCGAGTCTCAGCCAGAGCACCTGCACTTTTACCTGTTTCCCCAAGTGATGCTGAGGCAGGTAGCCAGAAGCAGACACCTCAAGGAGTACAGATGTAGGTGTCATCAGCCATCTGAAGGATCTCAGCCTTTTCCTAAGAGGAGGGGAAGCTGTTGAGACCAAGACCATACAGCATGCTAGCTGGCAGAGATTTGAACTCAGTTCCATCTGATTCCCAAAGCAGGGGACACTGTCTCTTCCTAAAAGGAAGGTGGTGTCAGGTGGGTGCACTGAGGGCTGGAGGAAGGACCGTCCAGGGGAGGGAACAGTGTCAGCCAGAATCCTTGTGGCTCGGAGGTAGGGGGTCAGGGCAGCCACAGCCACTGGCCTGAGCAGAGCCAAGGCTCAAGGTCTCCTTTCCCCATCACCTTGTGAGGGCCTCACATGTTCCTGTCCCAAGTACTTTTGCATCTGAATCTCATTTTGGCTTTACAAATACTGTACCACTGTGAAGAGGAAGAGTCTACTGGGACCATTCTCTTTCTTCTCCAGTGAATACACTGAGGGTCACCTAGGTGAAGCCACCGTGAAAGAATTTCAATGTACAATGGAACCTGAAGCTATAACATGGAAAATCTCATCTACGGGCCCTCAGGAAAAAAAACTTAAGGACCAAGAAACTGATTTTTCATAAATCCCTGATTAACAGAAGAGTGATAATATTGGAATTTTCTTAAATGGTATGGAGGTGATCAGGGGTTGCTTCATATCAACCTTGCAGATTTTTGCTTATAGTTTCCAGAGGCATGAAGAAGAAATGACCCAGGTCAGGTTGGTCTCACAAAATGAGCTGAATTGAGCTTTGTTTATATGACTGGACTGGTTTTGTCTGCTCGGGGAATTTTCAAAGCTGGTCTCTGTTTGTTTTTTATTGTAGCAAATTCTAACTGAGTCCCCCACTCTCTACAGTCCCTGCCCATAAATACAGACTACCACAGATCCTCATCAGACTTGCCTGTAGCTTGCTACAGTTTTCGTGTCCTCAACTGCAATTCTTCTGCTATTCTGGAATAAACTTATCTTTTTGACAACTTTGAGCTTGCCTCATTTTACCTTTTTATTTAGGTCAACATTCCTTGGCGTCTGAAGTAAGATCCAAAGGAAATGACCTCTAAAGGACGACGCCCCTCAGGATCCAGCCAGGTGCATGCACTGAGCCCCTTGTACTCATCGCTTCCATGTGTTACCCATGACTTCCAGTTTGGTGAGTCTCCGCTCAGATTCTGAGGTCCCTCCCTTTGGTTGAGTTCTCCGACTTTATGACTTTACTTGGGCTCTATTTAAAGGCTTTGTCTTTTTTGGTGAGTACTTGTTTGTTTTCTTATTGGAAGCACGCTAGAATTTTGGTATAATTCCTTTGGAATTCTTGAGTGCAAAAATGAATGAATGAATGAATAAGTAAATAAATAATCAGTGGGCACAGGTCAAGCAAATAAACACTACGAGAGCACTCCCCGCTCCTCGTTATGAGAGATTTCGATCTTGAAGCAAGACTCCCATGAAAGCTAAGTTGGTTGTGGACAGGCCAGATTGACATTAGGTCACCTGCCAACTGCAAGACAATTTCTGTGTAACAAGGGATAACTGGTCATGAGTCAAACAACTGAGACAAAGGCTGTCCGCCAGGGGAAAAAAAAGAGAGAGAGAGAGAGAGAGAGAGAGAGAGAATCCCATGAAAGGCACTCTGTGAAACAAAACACAACTCCCAACTCTGAAAACACCCCTTTCAGACTATTTAGGAATTTTCTTTTGCTCAGAAGAAAACCTCTGAGATATGTAATCCCAGTCATCTGAATGCTCTAAGGGTGGCCCTCCTTCCAGGACCCTGGCTGGTTTTATGTTAAAAAATTATGGTCTCTCCTCAGATGCATTTTTGACTAACTGGACCAACCTTACTAAAGATAATTTAGAACTTCAATGGCCGTTATGGAGAACCTTAGATCTCCCCAAACTTGTTTTTCTATGGACTAAATTAGAAGACTGTGTCAATAGAACTAAACATATGAATGGAATAGCTATTTTACTTGGTGACTAAAGACTTCTAAAGTATTCAGAATTCTAAAATTGTTTCTTTACAAAATACTATTTCTAAGTTAACAGAAGGAGATTAAACAGAAGGAAAATAAAAAAGGAGATTTTTTTCTAGTTTTTTTAATTGAGATATAGTACAATATTATATGTTATAGGCATGTAACACAGTGATTCACAATTTTTAAAGGTTATACTCCATTTAGAGTTATTATAAAACATTGGCTATATTCCCTGTGTTGTACAATATATCTTCGTAGCTTATTTATTTTATACCTAATAGTTTGTATCTCTTAATCCCCTACCCCTATCTTGCCCCTCCCTCCACCCTTCTCCCTGCTGGTAGCCACTAGTTTGTTCTCTGTATCTGTGAGTCTGTTTCCTTTTTGTTATATTCACTAGTTTGTTGTATTTTTTGCATTCCACATATAAGAGTGATATACAGAATTTGTCTTTTTCTGACTTATTTCACTTAGCCCAGATTTTTAAAAAGCATTTGAGGCCTCTTCCTCAGCAGCACCAGCCAATGTTTCCCTAATCCCATTACTCTGCCTCCTCTATATCCACCCTTGCCCTCTTCTAATCTCCTTCCTTTATCTGAACTCCCTTTCTTCTCTAGTGCTGAAACTAACCAACTGAGCCTGCTAAAATATTCCCTTTTAAAATTAGCCCTCCTGGGACTTCCCTGGTGGCACAGTGGTTAAGAATCCGCCTGCCAATGCAGGGGACACGGGTTCAATCCCTGGTTCGGGAAGATTCCACATGCCACAGCTAAGCCCATGCACTACTGAAGCCTGCGTGCCTAGAGCCCGTGCTTTGCAACAAGAGAATCCACCACAATGAGAAGCCCGTGCACCACAACAAAGAGTAGCCCCCACTCACCGCAACTAGAGAAAGCCCACAGGCAACAACAAAAACCAACGCAGCCAAAAAAATTAAATAAATAAATATATTTTTTTAAATAAAATAAAATTAGGCCTTATGGGATTAACAGATACATACTACTACACATAAAATAGATAAGTAACAAAGATTTACTGTATAACACAGGTGACAATATTCAATGTCTCATAAAAACCTATAATGGAAAATAATCTGGAAAAAATATACATAACTGAATCACTTTGCTGTACACCTGAAACTAGTACAATATTGTAAATCAACTGTACTTCAATTAAAAAATAAATAAATAAAATTAGGCCTCCTGAGGATTTCTTAAATCCCATGGACCAAAGCTGAATTTAGAGCTATAATAAAAGATTTTCCCCAAGGTAACTGAGGGTGCTCAGATTCGCTGAAGAATTCAGTATTGCAATTCAAATTTATCAACCTGGCTTCTCTGATCTTTATCAGTCAGTCCACATGCTTGCTGGGGAAGGTCAAGTCCAGCATTGGATGAAAACTGCTAATTGGGAAAGCCCCAAACAATCTTTAGAATTCCAATTAAGTCAATCACCAGATTTTTTTATATGACCAAGCTCGTATGTTATATGACCAAGCTTGTATGTTACATGAGCAAGCTCGTACCATACTCAAAGGTTGCATCTCGCCATTCCAAGGGCTTTCTCTAAACTACTAAACTAGAACAAATTTCAGGTGTGCACCCAAAAGCCTGCCAAATATGTTTATGATTACTACAGCAGACTCCAGATTGTCTTTAAACAAAATTCTGGACTCCCTATAGACATTGAATCCACCGGGGTGGCCTTGAATTTAATGCTTACAAACCATTTAAACAGAAACCATTTAAACCTTTTAAAGAACTATACCTTAGACAAAAATTAACAAAAACACCTGAATGGCATAATTGATGAGTAATGCTTTCTGCGAAAGATCTTGATCAAAACGGGGGAAATGTGAAAGAATTTCCATCTAAAATGGAACCTGAGGATATAAAATGGAAAATCTCTTGCCTGTACCCTCAGGAAAACAAAACTTAAGGACTGAGAGACTGATTTTTTTGTAAGTGCCTGATTTACAGAAAACTGGTAATATTGGAGTTTTCTTAAATGATGGAGAGTTGGTCAGGGGTTGCTTCATATCAACCTTGGGAAATTTTGCTTATGGTTTCCAGAGGTATGAAGAAGAAATGATCCAAGTCAGGTTGGTCTTGCAAAAGAAGCTGACCTGAACTTTGTTTGTATGACTGAACTGGTTTTATCTGCTCAGGAATTTTCAAAGCTGGTCTCCATTTGTTTTTTATTTTAACAGACTCTAACTGAATTCTCCCTTCTGTACATTCCTGCCCATATGTGTCCTGAATTGGAATTCCTCTGCTATTCCTGAATAAACTCATCTTTTTTGACAATTTTGTTTTTGGTTTTTTTGCGGTACGTGGGCCTCTCACTGTTGTGGCCTCTCCTGCTGCGGAGCGCAGGCTCCGGACGCGCAGGCTCAGCGGCCATGGCTCACGGGCCCAGCCGCTCCGCGGCATGTGGGATCTTCCCAGACCAGGGCACGAACCCGTGTCCCCTGCATCAGCAGGTGGACTCTCAACCACTGCAGCACCAGGGAAGCCCTTTTTTGACAATTTTTATCTTACCTCATTTTACCTTTTTATTTAGATTGACACCATTTACTTGATGGCCTATGTTAAGTCAGTGAGTAGAAAAATGTGCTAGGGCCTGAGGAAGGAAGAGGACTGGATTTGCCAGTGGGCAGCCAGAGTGGTCCTTGCATGTTCCAGAGGTTATGAGACAGCAGCAACCCCTGCTGTCATCAACCCCTTGGAGGCAGGAGGCTGGAAAAAATGAGCTCTGGATTTTGATCACAGGAGCTCTCTGTGTGGGCGCTGCTTTGGTTCAGGGAGGTCATGGAGATACCGAAACCTGGACAGTCTCACCACTGTGTGACTTTGGGCGGCTGCTACCACTTTGCGCCTCAGGTTCCTGTTTGTGAAATGAGGTTGGACTAGTCAGTTGCTATAGCCATTTTCAGGTCAAACACTGTGCGACTCTGAGTCGGGTTGGGTGGGTCCCTGATTCCGGAGGGTGCTGGCACCATGGATGTTTGGGGCTGAGACAGCAGTGATCCCAGTGCCAAGAGGAACAAGGAAGTAAGGGAATGTTTCAAATTCAGTTTCAATGTGGGCTGCTGTGAGAACTGGGTGGGGAATGGGGTGAAGGGTGGGGCTGTCACAAGCAGAGAGGAGGTGACTGTGGGCTCAGACCCCGGGGCCAGGCAGAGGAAATGGAATCAGCAGCATGACATCCTGGCAGAGGTGGGGGCAAATGTGGGGCTCCCCTAGGGAGGGAACTTGCTGGTCTCCACTGGCCCACAAGAAGCTCCCTCTCCTCTTACAACCAGGTTGGATCAGAAGAGTAGGACCAGGGCAGTGGCTGATGAAAGGGAAGGTGGGGCATGGGAGGATTTGACTTCTCAGTCCTCAGAGATTTTTTGCCATCACTCAGCACCCCAGTCAAGCCCTTACCTGCCCCTTCTCCCCATGTGAGAGCTCAGAGCAGGTGCCTCCCCCAGGGATGGTCTCCACACTCTGTCCACTACTGCAGAACTCCACGTGGCTGTGCAGACCCACAGCCATCCCTCGGCCTTCCCAGGCTAGGATGTGCATCTCCTCCTGGCTTGTTCTCCTGCATTCAGCCTGAAACTGCTCTGAAGCCCCAGCCCACAGCAGCCTGGTTCCTCTGTCCTCCTGTTTCCCACACCTCTCTGCTCCCCACTGCCCTGCTGTATTGGGCACCTACCAAATCTCCTGTCCGTGTCTAATTATGCACCTCCCTGACTCATCTCTCCTCTTCTTTGTCATCCTTCCCCTTTTTCTCAATTCTCTCCTCCCTCATACACCTCAGGCCACTAGCTGGCCTTTTGCCTATTGCTAAGATGGTAGACCCATGATGACCCCTTTGATCCTCAGCAAATTTAACATTTATGAAAGATCCACATTTCCTAAAGCCCGTAATTCTAGAGTTGGAAGGTGCTCCATGGGAGGTGACAAGGAGCCTACTGATCACGTTGGCCGGGCCCATGCTCTCAGCCCAGCGGTGAAGAGAGAGGTCTTGTCAGTGCCCCAGCCTCTGGGGAAATGATTCCTGCTAACCACACCCACTGGAGGACACCTGGTATATAAACCAAAATGCCAATTAGTTAACTGAAAATATAAGATGAAACTCCCAAAGGGTCTGAATGCTTGATGCCTGTTGATTTATTCTCCCCAGTTCTAGTCTGTTCATCTTCAGTGGGGTCTGTCCCTTTGCAAGGATTAGAACACTTGCATCTGATGACAGGGCATTTCCTTCACAACTTGTGGGTATCTGAACACTCAAATTAAGTAGCTTGGTGAGCCTAGGATCAGAATTAGGGGAGAGGGGAGTATAAGGCTGCATTTCCCAAAGCACAACATTCTCACATGAATAACTTTCCCACAAAAGGACGTGTAAAGCCAGTTGCATTTGGAGAAGGCTGCATACTTCAACCCCCTCCTGCAAATTGACAGTGTGTGTTGGCCTATTCAAGGCTGTGAAATGAACAAGTTTACAAGAAATTTTCCAAATTTATTTGAAGGTGAAACTGTTTTCCCCCACACTCCCTAATACTATCAGAAGGCTAATGCCGGGCTACTGTGGGTAATGGTTTCTGGGAAGTGGAGAGCCGTGCTCCTGTCCCAGGGCCTCTCGCCTCCCATCAGGCTGCCCCACCTGGTTCAGCTTCATGGGCTCCCTTTCTTGTTCTCCTTGTTGACCAGTTTCTGCTAGCACATTCTTTCTTTATCCGTGTTATTTGCATTATCAAGGTTCTGACAACCCTTCTATACCCTGATGATAGCTTGGGAAGCCTTTTTGTGTTTAAGACGACTTCTATACCAGCAACAGGGGATGAAAGTGCTGTTTAGGAGAACCAGGAAGGAATTTAAGAAAAAAATCATAAAGGGCAGTGCACTGAGCCAATAAGGGAGCAGATGTCTGTGAGGGATTTAGAAACACAGGCACGGACCTGGGCTGAGTTTGGGGATGAGGTCTGGGGAGACCAGAATTGCTCTGACTTACACAGTGACTAGAACCTGGAGTGTCAGGGGTGATCTTAGAGGGAGAGGTGAGGAGAAGCCTTGGAAAAGGAGAGGAAGCCAGATTTCACAAATAAAAACATAGAACATCCAGTAAAATTTGAATTTCATATGAACAACAGATAATTATTTTATATATTCCATGCAGTATTTGGGACATACTTATATTAAAGATCATTTGTTGTTCATGTGAAATTCAAATTTAACTGAACGTCCTATATTTTATCTGACAGCTCTGTGCAGCAAGAAGGGGAGGCCTGGGTGGCTGGGAGTCGGGGGTGCTGGGGGCAGGCCTGAGGCAGGTGACAGGAAGACTGCCTGCCCCTCTGTGACAGGCAGCTGTTTGCTGTGCCGTGCGTCCAGTGACCTGGAGACAACAGTCAGTGTTCTGCTACAGGGGGGTGCCTCATTGGGCTGGGGCACAGGGCCAGGATCCAGGAGAGGAAGACTTTGTCTCACATTTGGGTTGGCACAGGGACAGAGAGAAAAGCAGAACTGCCTTGTGCAGGGTAGAGCCCAAAAAGTCACCAGGCAGGAAACTGGAGGAGGGGGTCAGGGTGTAGGGGGTTGACACAAGAGCATCCCTTCCAATCCCCCACCACCAAAGCGTTCTCAGTGTCTGGGAGGAGCATTGAACTTGATGAGGGAGGTGGGATGGGACTTGAACCCACCATATCTAGACTTCAAGGAAAGGATGACTCCAGTTGGCATTTGGGTCTTATATGTTTGTATATGTGCACATGTGTATGTGTCTGTGTGTATGATCTTACCTATTACATGTTAGTTTTGTTAGTCTCTCAGAATCCTAGAGATGGGATAACAATCCTTATTGTTATCCTTAAAAAGGACCTCAAAGACCAATTATTTCAGTACTCTCATGGTAGGCATGAAGAAACTGAGGCCCAGAGGAGTGAACCGGCTTGTCCAGAGTCACACAGCTGAGCCAGAACTAGCAGCCCCTGTGGTAAGCACAGCTCTTTCTGCTATTCTAAGTTCTCTCTCCACATTCAAAAGAGTTAACATTGTTGTGCCTTGTCTATAAAATGGGGACAATAATAGTTTATCATAGGACTGTTGTGAGGATTAACTAAAATGATACATGATTAGAAGTGTCCACCACTGATACCTGTTTTTATTGTCATCTCTTGACACCTATGTTGTTTCAGTCCTCTGAAAAGCTGTTGCCATGACAGGATTAGACATGCAATTGGAGGAAAAGCCTCTGAAAGAAGGGGAGTATATTTGTTATCTATTACTGCAGATCAGATTACTCCAAAACTCAGTGGCTTAAAACAGCAAACGTATTATTTCACAGTTTCTGAGAGTCAGGAATCTGGAGACACTTAGCTGGGTGCTTCTGGCTCAGGGCCTCTTGGAAGGTTGCAGTTGAGCTGTCAGCCGGGGCAACGGTCAGCTAAAGGCTTCCAAACTCACTCAGGTGACTGTTGGCTGGAGGCCTCAGCTCCTTACTGTGTGGACTAGAGCTGCTCAACAACATGGCAGCTGGCTTCCCCCAGAGCAAGTGATCTGAGAGAGAGGGAGAGAGCAAGACAGAAGCCGCAGTGCCTTTCATAGCCTTACCTCAGAAATGACATACTATCTCTTGTGCTATATTCTGCTGGTCACACAGACCGAACCTGGTACAATGTGGGAGGGGACTGCATAGGAACACGAATACTGGGAGGTGGGGATCATTGAACGCCATTTGGAGACTGGCTACCACAGGGAGGGAACCAGAGAGGGTGAGAGCAGCCTTTGGACCACGATTCAGAGAAAGAGGAAAGGAAAAAGGACTGGGTAGGAAGAGTCCTAGGTCACAGCTCAGTTCTAAGATGGTTCTCATCAGGCCAATAGGGTGTTCTCCAGCCAGAGTTATGCATTGGAGAAGCTCCATGGTTTGCTGGAATGGGCCTGCATTATAGTCTCACTGTGCTCAGGCATTGGCTGGGAGCAGCCTAAGGTGGGGGGTAGGGGGAAGAAATGGCCTCTGGGCAAAAGTGACGGTAGACACAGAGGGACAGCAGCTGGGTTGTCAGTCAGTTATGCTCCTTGCAGCAGGAGACCTGAGCAGTGCATTTTCATGGCTGTCACAAAACCCTGCCCCACAGTACATAAATGTAATCAAAGAAGCTGTTCTTCAAAAGATATTATGTGTGGTGGGCCCAGGGAGATTTGAGGCCAAGCGCCAAGTGAATCACAAGCAAGTGATTTTCTTTTCAGTGGACAAATATTTTCTAAGTTTCAGCTCTGCCTAGGCCTGGAAAGACACCGTCTCTGTCCTCCCGGCATTCCCAGCTGAGCCAGCCTGACAGGTAAGCACATATCTGGGAAGGCTTCCCGTAGGAGGTGACACCTTAGCTGAATCTTTCAAGACTGTAGGGATTAGCCAGGCAAAGAAAGGAGAGGGCTCTCTGGCAGAGACAGAAAAAGGTGAGGCCTGTGCAGCCCTGACAACCAGGACAGTCTGCAAATCCCTTCACCAGGGACGCACACCTGTCACGTCCTAGGGGAGTGTAAGGTCTCAGGCCAGGCTGGATAGTGCTACGGACCACAGCACAGCCAGTGGGACAATGTGATGCAGGTGCTCATAGACAGTGAAGCAGGGCCAAGAGTGAGGTCTGAGGGGCAGGTTGAGGCCGGCAGGAAAACAAGACTCAAGGGCAGAAGCTGGGAAGATGCAGAACAGACTGAGGAGTTCAGTGGAGGTGGGTCAAGGCAGGTTGCAAATGATGGGAAGTCTCGGGGGCCCAATGACCTATTGTGCCAGAGGTGAGGGACACACGTGAGCACCAGCCTGCAGAGGCACACAGGGCCAGGCAGCCACCAAGCAAGAGAAGTGGAGGGGATGTGAGAGGTGACCAGGGTGGGGCTGAGGCTGGGGAGTGGCTGAGGCTGGCAGGAGCGCTCAACAATCTCCCACTGGGAGGAACCAAAGATGGGAGAAGGCGCGCATAAAAAGTTGTGTTGACTCGTCTTGGGTTCCCAGAGTGACAACCAACAATTAAAGAAGGCTTGAGAGTAGAAAGGAGGGAAGGGGGAAAGATGGCTCCAAGGATGTACCAGAGGAGGAAGGCTATGGAGATGGCATAGTCTGTGAAATGGGGCAGAAGAGGCAGAAGGGGGTGGAAACGAGGGAGAAAGGACACAGAGGAAGACACCGAATAAGAGCAGGTGGGAATGAGTATTGGAAATAGGCTGGTTGTCAAGGAGCTTCTGTGCCCAAATTCTTGTACCTTGGAGTCACATCACATCCAGGAGGGAGAGTCCCCTCTCCCCACCCCCTCCTGAACTTGGGTCTGGGAAGGGGGGATTGGAGGGTGGGAAGCGTGGGGAGCAACTACAGGGCTTGGGGGATGTAAGCAGAGAAGGCATGCCTCCTCGAAGGCCCTGAGGAGCGCATGAGAAAGCCTCCCTCAGTTAGGGGTCTGCTCTGTACCCTCTGGCAACACTTTACCTTCCCTCATAACAATCCCCGAGAAGGGGATTACCATCTTATGTCAGCCCAGAGGAGACTGAGGCTCAGAGAGGTCCAAGTGGGTGCATTCCCAAATGTAGCCCTCAGACCTATGCTGGTCACCGTGAGATAACTACAGAAACTGGGAAGAGTTGTTTGGGAACTTCGACAGCACTGTGACAGAGAAGTTGCTTCTCTCTTATATAATAAACATTTGGCATAAAACAGCTAGGAATAAACTTTAAAAGAATTGTGAAAAAGTCATATGGGGAAAGCTTTTAAACTGTTAATGAAGGATTTAAAAAAGAAAGTCCTGAATAAATAGGAAGACATGTCGTTTTCCCAGATGAAAAGCGTTAATAGTATAAACATGTAATTCTCCCTATATTAATCTCTGCAGTTAGAACTAAAATGCTAATGTTATTTTTTGAAACTTGAAAAAAATTTTATTTTTTAAATTTATTTTATTTATTTATTTTGGCTGCATTCGGTCTTCATTGCTGCGCGGGCTTTCCCTAGTTGCAGCGAGCGGGGGCTACTCTTCGTTGCAGTGCACAGGCTTCTCATTGCGGTGGTCTCTCTTTGTTGCAGAGCATGGGCTCTAGGCACGTGGGCTTCAGTAGTTGTGGCATGCGGGCTCAGTAGTTGTGGCGCACAGGCTTAGTTGCTCCGCGGCATGTGGGATCCTCCCGGACCAGGGCTCGAACCCATGTCCCCTGCATTGGCAGGTGGATTCTTAACCACTGTGCCACCAGGGAAGTCCTGAAACTTGAAAATTTGATTCTCAAATTCACATGGAAAAATAAATTTTGAGTAACTAGCCAGACATCAAAATGTAAAACTATAGTAACTTAAAGTATAGTCTTGGTCTAAGAACTGGTAAATAGATCAATGTAAGGGAACAATATCAGAGAAAAATTCATGGAAATTAAATGAAGATTTTTGACAATTTGAAACTCTGGTACTAAATGAAATAATATCTCTACGTGTTTAATAAACGTGTCTCTAGGAATGTTTATTTCACTTTATAATGTCATTTGAAAGACTTCTATATTCATGGGGCCCATCAAGCAATATTCATTGAAAGCCAGAATTTAAAAAAAAAAAATTCCACAAAGAAAAGAAGTGAGTAGTTTGCTTCACAAGATAGTGATTTGAAAACCAAGATACTCTTGGGGAAACATAAATTTCACAAATGTTTGGCTAAAATGTGACGGGTTGGCAAATTACAGACCAAATCCAGCTGCTGCCTATTTTTGTAAATAAAGTTTTATTGGAACACAGCCACGCCCATTCGTTTCCATACTGTCTACAGCTGCTTTCATGCTACCATGGAAGAGTTGAGTAGCTATGGACAGAGATTGTATGGCCCTTTGCAGAAAAAGTTTGCCAGGCTCTGCTCTATGTAATTGAATTAGAATAAGTTAAAAGTCAGATGAAGGGTATCTGATTGTGCTACAATTTATTTATTTTTTGCGGTACACAGGCCTCTCACTGTTGTGGCCTCTCCCGTTGTGGAGCACAGGCTCCGGACGCGCAGGCTCAGCGGCCATGGCTCATGGGCCTAGCCGCTCCGCGGCATATGGGATCTTCCTGGACCGGGGCACGAACCCGTGTCCCCTGCATCAGCAGGCGGACTCTCAACCACTGTGCCACCAGGGAAGCCCTATAATTTATTTTTAATCAGAAAAAATACTCTAAGCAATCACTGTATATTTATAATCATAAAATAGGTTCAATGATACCCAACAATTTGATAAATAAAAAATAAAATAAGCATATTATCGTGTAAAATTTTGGGATTAATATTTTATGTCTTTGGCTTTTATGTTTCATTTGTCTAATTCTCTTTTTTTCTGATTCTTTTCCTTCCAGCTTTAGTGAGTCATAATTGACATACAGCACCATATAAGTTTAAAGTGTACAGCATGACAGCATGATGATTTCACTTACATCAGAAAATGATTGCCACAATAAATTCAGTGAATATTCATCATTTCATATAGATACAAAAGAAAAAGAAAAAAAAATTTTTTCCTTGTGATGAGAGCTCTTAGGATTTATTCTCTTAACAACTTTCATGTATAACATACAGTGGCATTAATTATATTTATCATGTTTAACATTACATCCCTAGTAGTTATTTATCTTATAACTGGAAGATTTTACCTTTTGGCTATTTTCATTCAATTCCCTCTTCCTTCACCCCCACCCCCACCTCTGGTAACCATAAATCTGATCTCTTTTTCTATGAGTTTGTTTGTTTTTGAAGTATAGTTAACCTACAACACTATGTTAGTTCCTGGTTCACAACATTGTGATTCGATATTTCTGTACATTTCAAAATGATCATCACAATAAGTCTAGTTACCATCTGTCACCATACAAAGATGTTATATTATTATTGATTATATTCCCTACACTGTACATTTCATCCCTGTGATTCATTTGTTTTGTAACTAGAAATTTGTACATCTTAATCTCCCTCAGCTATTTCTCTCATCACTCCACCACCCTCTCCTCTGGCAGCCACCTGATTGTTTTTTGTATCTATGGCTCAAGTTTCTGTTTAGTTATGCTTGTTCATTTGTTTTGTTTTTTTAGATTCCACATATAAGTGGAATCATACAGTATTGTCTTTCTCTTTCTGATTTATTTCCCTTAGTATAATACCTTCTAGGTCCACCCATGTTGTCGCAAGTGACAAGATTTCACTCGTTTTTTTATGGCAGAGTAACATTCCAGTGTGTGTGTGTGTGTGTGTGTGTGTGTGTGTGTGTGTGTATACCACATCTTCTTTATCCATTCATCTATTGATGAGCACTTCCTTAACTTTCTGCATTTCTACAAGATGCTCCACCTCCCTTCAGAAAACTTGCACAAGCCTCTTAGAAATCCTCATCTACCAGAGGGCAGACAGCAGAAGCAAGAAGAACTACAATCCTGCAGCTTGTGGAACAAAAACCACATTCACAGAAAGATAGACAAGATGGAAAGGCAGAGGGCTATGTACCAGATGAAGGAACAAGATAAAACCCCAGAAAAACAACTAAATGAAGTGGAGATAGGCAACTTTCCAGAAAAAGAATTCAGAATAATGATAGTGAAGATGACCCAGGACCTTGGAAAAAGAATGGAGGCAAAGATCGAGAAGATGCAAGAAATGTTTAAGAAAGACCTAGAAGAATTAAAGAACAAACAAACAGAGATGAACAATACAATAACTGAAATGAAAACTACACTAGAAGGAATCAATAGCAGAATAACTGAGGCAGAAGAACAGATGAGTGACCTGGAAGACAGAATGGTGGAATTCACTGCTGTGGAACAGAATAAAGAAAAAAGAATGAAAAGAAATGAAGACAGCCTAAGAGACCTCTGGAACAACATTAAACACAACAACATTCGCATTATAGGGGTCCCAGAAGGAGAAGAGAGAGAGAAAGGACCTGAGAAAATATTTGAAGAGATTATAGTCGAAAACTTCCCTAACATGGTAAAGGTAATAGCCACCCAATCCAAGAAGTGCAGAGAGTCCCATACAGGATAAACACAAGGAGAAACACACCAAAACACATAGTAATCAAATTGGAAAATATCAAAAGAGAAAGAAAAATTATTGAAAGCAGCAAGGGAAAAACGACAAATAACGTACAAGGGAACTCCCATAAGGTTAACAGCTGATTTCTCAGGAGAAACTCTACAAACCAGAAGGGAGTGGCATGATATACTTAAAGTGATGAAAGGGAAGAACCTCCAACCAAGATTACTCCACCCGGCATTCAGATTCGATGGAGAAATCAAAAGCTTTACAGACAAGCAAAAGCTAAGAGAATTCAGCACCACCAAACCAGCTCTACAACAAACGCTAAAGGAACTTCTCTAAGTGGGAAACACCAGAGAAGAAAAGGACCTACAAAAATTAACCCAAAACACTTAAGAAAATGGTCATAGGGACATACATATCGATAATTACCTTAAACGTGAATGGATTAAATGCTCCAACCAAAAGACACAGGCTTGCTGAATGGATACAAAAACAAGACCCATATATATGCTGTCTACAAGATACCCACTTCAGACCTAGGGACACATACAGATTGAAAGTGAGGGGATGGGAAAAGATATTCCATGCAAATGGAAATCAAAAGAAAGCTGGAGTAGCAATACTCATATCGGATAAAATAGACTTTAAAATAAAGAATGTTACAAGAGACAAGGAAGGACACTACATAATGATCAAGGGATCAATCCAAGAAGAAGATGTAACAATTATAAATATATATGCACCCAACATAGGAGCACCTCAATACATAAGGCAACTGCTAACAGATATAAAAGAGGAAATCGACAGTAACACAATAATAGTGGGGGACTTTAACACCTCAATTACACCAATGGACAGATCATCCAAAATGAAAATAAATATGGAAACAGAAGCTTTAAATGACACAATAGACCAGATAGATTTGATTGATATTTATAGGACATTCCATCCAAAAACAGCAGTTTACACTTTCTTCTCAAGTGCACACAGAACATTCTCCAGGAGAGATCACATCTTGGGTCACAAATCAAGCCTCAGTAAATTTAAGAAAATTGAAATCATATCAAGCATCTTTTATGACCACAATGCTATGAGATTAGAAATCAATTACAGGGAAAAGAACATAAAAATACAAACACATGGAGGCTAAACAATACGTTACTAAATAACCAAGAGATCACTGAAGAAATCAAAGAGGAAATAAAAAAAATACCTAGAGACAGATGACAATGAAAACACGACAATCCAAAACCTATGGGATGCAGCAAAAGCAGTTCTAAGAGGGAAGTTTATAGCTATACAAGCCTACCTCAAGAAACAATCTAACCTTACACCTAAAGGAACTATAGAAAGAAGAACAAACAAAACCCAAAGTTAGCAGAAGGAAGAAATCATAAAGATCAGAGCAGAAATAAATGCAATAGAAACAAAGAAAACAATAGCAAAGATCAATAAAACTAAAAGCAGGTTCTTTGAGAAGATAAACAAAATTGATAAACCACTAGCCAGACTGATCAAGAAAAAGAGGGAGAGGACTTAAATCAATAAAATTAGAAATGAAAAAGGAGATGTTACAACAGACACCGCAGAAATACACAGCACCCTAAGAGACTACTACAAGCAACTCTATGCCAATAAAATGGACAACCTGGAAGAAATGGACAAATTCTTAGAAAGGTATAACCTTCCAAGACTGAACCAGGAAGAAATAGAAACTATGAACAGACCAATCACAAGTAATGAAATTGAAACTGTGACTAAAAATCTTCCAACAAACAGAAGTCCAGGACCAGATGGCTTCACAGGTGAATTCTATCAAACATTTAGAGAAGAGCTAACACCCATCCTTCTCAAACTCTTCCAAAAAATTGCCGAGGAAGGAACATTCCCAAACTCACTCTATGAGGCCACCATCACCCTGATACCAAAACCAGACAAACATACTACAAAAAAAAAGAAAATTACAGACCAAAATCACTGATGAAAAAGATGCAAGAATCCTCAACAAAATACTAGTAAACAGAATCCAACAACACATTAAAAGGACCATACTCCATGATCAAGTGGGATTTATCCCAGGGATGCAAGGATTCTTCAATATATGCAAATCAATCAATGTGATACACCATATTAACAAATTGAAGAAGAAAAACCATATGATCATCTCAATAGATGCAGAAAAAGCTTTTGACAGAATTCAACGCCTGTTTATGATAAAAACTCTCCAGAAAGTGGGCATAGAGGGAACTTACCTCAACATAATAAAGGCCATATATGACAAACCCACAGCAAACATCATTCTCAATGGTGAAAAACTGAAAGCATTTCCTCTAAGATCAAGAACAAGACAAGGATGTCCACTCTCACCACTATTATTCAACACTGTTTTGGAAGTCCTAGCCACGGCAATCAGAGAAGAGAAAGAAATAAAAGGAATACAAATTGGAAAAGAAGAAGTAAAACTGTCACTCTTTGCAGATGACATGATACTATACATAGAGAATCCTAAAGATGCCACCGGAAAACTACTAGAGCTAATCAATGAATTTGGTAAAGTTGCAGGATACAAAATTAATGCACAGAAATCTCTTGCATTCCTATACACTGATGATGAAAAATCTGAAAGAGAAATTAAGGAAACACTCCCATTTACCATTGCAACAAAAAGAATAAAATACCTAGGAATAAACCTACCTAGGGAGACAAAATACTTGTATGCAGAAAACTATAAGACACTGATGAAAGAAATTAAAGATGATACCAATAGATGGAGAGATATACCATGTTCTTGGATTGGAAGAATCAATATTGTGAAAATGACTATACTACCCAAAGCAATCTACAGATTCAATGCAATCCCTACCAAATTACCAATGGCATTTTTTACAGAACTAGAACAAAAACTCTTAAAATTTATATGGAGACAAAAAAGACCCTGAATAGCCAAAGCAGTCTTGAGGGAAAAACACGGAGCTGGAGGAATCAGACTCCCTGACTTCAGACAATACTACAAAGGTACAGTAATCAAGACAATATGGCACTGGCACAGAAACAGAAACATAGATCAATGGGACACGATAGAAAGCCCAGAGGTAAATCCACACACCTATGGTCAACTAATCTATGACAAAGGAGGCAAGGATATACAATGGAGAAAAGACAGCCTCTTCAATAAGTGGTGCTGGGAAAACTGGACAGCTACATGTAAAAGAATGAAATTAGAACACTCCCTAACATCATACATAAAAATAAACTCAAAATGGATTTGAGACCTAAATGTAAGACCGGACACTATAAAACTCTTAGAGGAAAACATAGGAAGAACACTCTTTGACAGAAATCACAGCAAGATCTTTTTTGATCCACCTCCTACAGTAATGGAAATAAAAACAAAAATTAACAAATGGGACCTAATGAAACTTCAAAGCTTTTTCACAGCAAAGGAAACCATGAACAAGACAAAAAGACTTCCCTCACAATGGGAGAAAATATTTGCCAACTAAGCAATGGACAAAGGATTAATCTCCAAAATATCTAAACAGCTCATGCAGCTCAATATTAAGGAAACAAACAACCCAATCCAAAAATGGGCAGAAGACCTAAACAGACATTTCTCCAAAGAAGACATACATGTGGCCAAGAAGCACATGAAAAGCTGCTCAACATCACTAATTATTAGAGAAATGCAAATCAAAACTACAGTGAGGTATCAGCTCACCCCAGTTAGAATGGGCTTCATCGAAAAATTTACAAACAACAAATTCTGGATAGGGTGTGGACAAAAGGGAACCCTCTTGCACTGTTGATGGGAATGTAAACTGATGCAGCCACTATGGAGAACAGTATGGAGGTTCCTTAAAAAACTAAAAATGGAATTATCATATGATCCAGCAATCCCACTACTGGGCATATACCCAGAGAAAACCATAATTCAAAAAGACACATGCACCCCAATGTTCATTGCAGCACTATTTACAATAGCCAGGTCATGGAAGCAACCTAAATGCCCATCGACAGACGAATGGATAAAGAAGATGTGGTACATATATACAATTGAATATTACTCATCCATAAAAAGGAACGAAATTGGGTCGTTTGTGGAGACGTGGATGGATCTAGAGACTGTCATACAGAGTCCAGTATGTCAGAAAGAAAAAACAAATATCGTATATTAACGCATATATGAGGAACCTAGAAAAATGGTACAGATGAACCGGTTTGCAGGGCAGGAATTGAGACACAGATGTAGAGAACAAACGTATGGACACCAAGGGGGAAAAGCAGCCAGGGGGTGGGGGTGGGGGTGGGGGTGTGATGAATTGGGAGATTGGGATTGACATGTATACACTGATGTGTATAAAATTGATGACTAATAAGAACCTGCTGTGTAAAAAAAAAATAAAATTTAAAAATTAAAAAAAAAACCAAGATGCTCCAGTTCATATTTTGTATTTCTTGCCGGAATCCTAGAATTAGTCATTTCTCCAAGGAGCCCAGGCTCCTTTTTATTGGAGAATGGCATTAGCAACCAAGATCCTTGATGCTAGGTGTGTCCATTGCTACCACAGCATCTCTAAGCTGACAGAACAAGAAAATATATGTATATACTAACCCACATACATACACACATATACATATAAAAATATTTTGTATAAAATCATCTGTATCTATATTAAGCTAAACATGAGTTCATGCTGATGTCTCCAACGCCAATCCATTTCCACAGATAACTCTATCTTCCTCCCCTGCTTACCTGTAACCTCCCACTCCAACAGGGAGGTACCTGATTGCTGCCATCACCGTTTGCTTAATTGCTCAATACCAGTGTACATCAGAATTGTTAACCTGTACGCAAAGGAGAAAGAATTTGATATACAGTTTCTTTTGCCTTTAATCTTATATACTCCACTCATCTGCAAAATTACTTATGTCAGCACCATTTCCTCCACCCCTATTAGGGAGATTGTTTCATACATTTGTAATACGGTTAGATTGTTTTGACACATTTTGCATTCTGTCCTGGGATTCCTGACCTCCTAAATTAATATTTTTTCATTCGCACACACTAAGGTTCACTCTTTGTGCTGTAAAGTATTACAGGCTTTTACACGTGGGTCGTGTCATATATCCACCACTACAATATCATACAGAACAGTTTCACTGCCCTAAAAACCCCAGTGCTTCACCTACTCAACTCCTCCTCTTCCCCCTTCCCCTTAGCAACAACTGATCTTTTTACCAATTATGCTGTAATTTTGCCTTTTGCAGAAAGTACTGTATTGTATAAAAATATTGATCTATGATGAATTTAAAAATCTTTAAACTTAATACTTCAGCACAAATAGTTTAAAAAGCAGTGATCTTTTTTTGTGTGTGTGTGGTACGTGGGCCTCTCACTGTTGTGGCTTCTCCCGTTGCAGAGCACAGGCTCCGGACGCGCAGGCTCAGCGGCCATGGCTCATGGGCCCAGCCGCTCTGCGGCACGTGGGATCTTCCCAGACCGGGGCACGAACCCGTGTCCCCTGCATCGGCAGGCGGACTCTCAACCACTGCACCACCAGGGAAGCCCAAAAGCAGTGATCTTAATAATCAACCCAAGGCCACTCCACTACCACAAGGGAGAATGAGAATTTGAAGTCACGTTTGCTTGGTTCTGAGTCCTGAGCTGGTTTCCATGTCTGTCTCTTGATTCTCCCCTATTCAAGCATTAAGAGGGATCCCTCATTCTGAGCTCTGAATAGCCACTATGAGATGCTTTAGGAGCCAGTTAGACAAGATTATGGAGGAAAACAAAAGTGGGCAAGCCATGGTTACAAAAAAGGCCTTTATGTGGACTCAGGAAGTTGAAGGAAGAAGGAAGACGAAAACTGTGCATATGGCCCTGGGCATTACGTAAAGCCCATTTGCATTTTGGGGGTGATTCCATAGCCCCAAGTTGGGACCCTGCCTTATGCCAGGCCCTTACTGGGTGCCTAGGACACAGGACACAGAGGGACACTGTCCTTCAAGAAGTTCACAGCCTAGCAGGGTATTTGTCAATAGATACACACCTGATACATTATAAAGAGAAAACAGGAAACCATTAATTCTTTGGAGATTATAAAAATGTAAGAGTCGGGAGAAGAAATGGGTGGTAGGATCTTTACCCAGTCAACCAAAAAAAAAAAAAAAAAGAAGAATCTCATGAAAAGATCAAATGTTTGCATTATGTGGTAATTGGCAGGCAGATTCTTAACCGCTGTGCCACCAGAGAAGTCCCTTTTTTTTTTTTTTTTTTTTTATTTATTTATTTATTTATTTTTGGCTGCATTGGGTCTTCATTGCTGTGTGCGGGCTTTCTCTAGTTATGGCGAGCAGGGGTTGCTCAGCAGTTGTGGCGCAGGGGCTTAGCTGCTCCGCAGCATGTGGGATCTTCCCGGGCCAGGGCTTGAACCCGTGTCCCCTGCATTGGCAGATTATGTGGTAATTGAATGACTGTAAACCTCTTGCTGAGGGGAAAGAATTATAAATGGAGATGTAAAATGTAGAAAAGAAGCTCAGTCCGTAAGTATCAAAGAAGTAAAAACAAAAAAAACAGTCTTGCGATTACAGTGAGTGTGGGAAGACTTTCAGGTGGACCTGGGGTTTAATCTGACCCCAGAGAAACCAGCCAGTGAGTAACTCTGAGCATTGCCCCTGGGAATCTGTAGTGCCACAGAATTGCCTCTGAGGTCTCACTGTGACAAAAAGTATAAGTCGTGGTGGGCTGGGGCTGCCTTGGTAGCTCTTTTTGTTCTACGGTGTGTGCGCTAGGGCTCACGTGAAAATAAGAAATATGCATCACAAAGAAGACTCACGATTAACACGAAGGGTAACCTGACCTTTGTCTCCATGGTCACAGACCTAAGGCGGTGAGCAGGGGCCCCCAAAATAAGATGGACCAGAAGGAGAGGGACAGCTTGAGGCTGAAGTGGCTTCTCTGTGGCTCTGTTTGTATTGATAACTCCACCTGCGGCCTCTTTTCTGAGTCAAATGTCACAACTCCCTCCTGGGCATTGCCCCCAGATGTGTCTCAGACACTCCAAATTCACCTCTCCCAAACTAATCATTGCATCCCAAACCTGCTCTTTTTCTTTTTTTATTGAGATAAAATTCACATAAACATAAAACTCATCATTTTAACCATTTTAAAGTGTACAATTCAGTGGTTTTAGTATATTTACCATGCTGTGCAATCATCACCACTAATTCCAAAACATTTTTATCACCCCCCCCCCCACAAAACAACCCGGTACCCATTAAGCAGTCACTCCCCATTACTCTCTCTCCCAACCCCTAACAACCACTCATCTCTATGGATTTGCCTGTTCTCTGGACATGTCACATAAATGGAACCACACAATATGTGGTCTTCTGTATCTGACTTCTTTCACTTACCATAAATTTTCAAGGTTCATCCATGTATCAGTACTTCATTTCTCTCTATGGCTGAATAATATTCCATTGTATCGCTATACAACTGTTTGTTTATCCCACAGTTGCTCTTATGCCCGTCTTGTATATCTACTGAGTAGCAGCCTTCATCCTGTGTTCCGTACCAAAAATTGGGATGTCTTCTTTGATCTTCTCCTCCCTCATAATCCAGTCAGGCAAGGTTGAAGTCTTGTCGATTCTATCCCTCTCTAAATCTCTCCTCCCCACCCTTCTACCATCATGGACCCTACCCATGGTCAGGACACCCTCCTCTCTCAGATGACTACCCCAATCCCCTGAACTGTCACCCTGCCTCCAGCTCTGTCCCTTCTGTCCATTCTCGACATCGTGGTGGTGGGGACCCTTATTTTCAGAGCTGACCATGTCTCTGTTCTGCTTACAACCCTTCCATGCCTTCCCACTGCCCTCAGGATAAAGTTCAAAGTTCTCATCATGGCTTACAAATCCCTCCAGGACAGAAGCCCTGCCTGGCCCTCTGCCTCATCTTGCATCTACACTCCAACTGACTGAGCTCTGTCCTGAGCCAGCCAGACTGTCCCCTGGACAAGTAGGAGCTCATCAATCAAGACTCACCTTGGTGACCACTTTCTCTCTTGATCTCTTACCCACCCTCCAAACTGGACTAGACCCCTCACAAGCCTCCCCATGGCAGTTAGAACACTGGGTTGCACTCATATTTACCTCTGACTCAGGTGGTTACATGGCTGACCCCTTCTCCTTGTTCCAATCTCCACTCAGTGTCACCTCCACAGAGAGGCCTTCCTTGATGACGCCATGCCACCACCTACTCCAGTCACTAGATATCACATTTCATTCTTAGCACTTATATCTACCTGTAGTCTTTTAAATTTATTTGCTTGTTTATTATCTCTTTTCCTGTAGTGGAATAACTGAGGACATGAAAAGGAGACGTGACCCATGAGCCCCCCCCCCCCACAGCAAACTGGGGGCTGGCGAATAAGCCAGAACCGCAAACAGTCCTGATTGCTTTGAGCCCCCCGGGCAAACCGGGGGCCTGCGAAGAAGCATTGAGTGCTTTGGGCACTGATCCATGAGATGTCCTCAGTATAATCAGAGTGGTGGGAACGCAAGGAAATGTCCTTGTGCTACTTCGGTATAATCAAAATAATGGTGGGAACTTTGTGCTGCTTTCGCGCTCAAGGACGAAGCACGGCATGTTTTCAAGAAAGCCAATTATTGCTTGTATAATTAATAAAAACATAGGTTGCTGCTTTGGCATTTCTGAAATGTTAAGAAAACAAGTCTTAAAATGTAAACCTAGATAATGCTTTAATAAAAGCTGCCACAGCAGGACAGACGGAGCTGTTTTGCCTGAGCGAGCGGCAGCCCTCTACTGCTGTGCTTCGGCACAATTCATCTCGTGCGATGAGCTTACTTTCGGCCCTGTCCTAAGATAAACTACAACATTTGGCGCCCGAACAGGAACCTGAAGGTAAGTAATCGCGTGATCGCGGGACCGAAGGGGAAATTGGTCCGCTCAAGAGTAAGCGAAACCTTCGGCAACAGCAGAGTAACTGTAATGGGGAATTCCCATTCAGTAGCATTTCAATACGTTAGACTCCTGAAACAGTTATTACGGAGTTCAGGAGTGAAAGTGAAACCAGAATCTTTTGATGAATTGTTTGCTCTGGTACGTAAACATTGTTACTGGTTTCAATCTACTGGTCATAACCGGTTGAATTTAAAAGTTTGGAAACAGGTTATGCGAGTCTTAAGAAGAGCTCATCAGCATGGAGACCCTATATCTGTCCGTGTTTGGTCTCTTTGTAAATTAATTTCCCTTGCCCTGGAACCATTACAATCTGAAACGGAAAGTGAAAATGGGGCGCGCCCCCAGCGTCCGAATTCTGCTCCCGATCATTCTGCTGCTTTTCGCACTCTGTTTCGTGAGTCTCCTATAGAGGACCTTCCTCCGCCTCCTCCTCCCCTTGTGTCTGAGACAGGAGAGGATTTTTCGGATTCCAGTGATGAAGGGGCTTTTTCTGATGGTAATAAAGATCGGGAGCAGACTAGCAAACAAAATGAAATGCCACTTTCTCAACAGAATGAGATTTCTGATATACTTTCAAAGTTAAAAAATTTGATGGTTAAATTGGAAGAAAATAAAAATAATGCTACCACTCCCTCATACCAGGAGCCATGTCCTACTATTCCTTCGGCTCCTCCTTTAGAATTAGCAGCTTATCCTGTTGGAGCCTCTCATCAGTTTCGCTTTCCTCCAAAACCTGAATCTAATAGAATATTGTTGGAAGAAGAGATGAATAAGGAAGAAAAGCAATATTCTGAACCATTCTTTGCTTTCCCTATTAGACAAGCTATGCCTGCTAATGATCAATTTCCGAATGCTTATGTAAATGTTGATTATAACCATCATGATATAAAAAATTTTTAAATGCTAAAAGAAGCCATTAATGTGTATGGGATGCATTCTAATTATGTTCAAGGACTTTTGTCTGGGTACGCTACTGAAAACATGCTAATTCTTCATGATTGGGAAGCGATAGCCAAAACTGTTCTTGAACCTGGACAATATATGCAGTTTAAGACTTGGTGGAGAGAGGAAGCTGAAAACATGCGGCCCGTAATCCTCCAGGGCCACTTTTAGATGAATTAATAGGAGCAGGTGCATTTAGTAATCTACAAGCTCAAGCTCAATTTGATGATTTACTAATCATTCAACTACCTATGTGTTGTTTACGAGCATGGTTACGAGTAAAACCCCAGGGAAAAACAGCTCAATCTTTTACTAAGTTAATGCAAGGGCCTGGTGAGCCTTACACTGATTTCTTGTCTAGACTGCGTGCAGCCATTCAAAGAGCTGTAGCACAAATAGACGTGCAAGATTTATTATTACAATCTTTGGCCTTTAAGAATGCAAATTCTGAATGCCAGAAGGCATTGCGGCCTTTACGGGCTGTAAATGCTCCCCTTGAGGAGTATATAAAAGCTTGCCATGATATTGGATCTCCTACTTATCGTGCCAATTTACTTGCAGCTGCCATAAATGAAGGGTTGAAAGATAATCGTACTAAATGTTACAATTGTGGAAAGTGTGGACATGTGATGCGAGATTGTCGAAAAGGGCAAGGCCAAATATCAAAACAGGTTAAGAATGAGCAGCTACCTGGTATGTGTCGCCAGTGTAGTAAAGGACGACACTGGGCTAATAAATGCCGTTCCAAAAGGGATAAGTTAGGAAATCTTTTGCCTCCACGAGATGGTGTCTCGGGAAATGGGAAGCTAGGCCCAACCCGGGGCCGCAACAACAATACGGGAAAAGTGACAGTAAACTCTCAACAGTATCCAGTAAGCAATGGCAGCTTTTATCAGACATTACAGGACAATCTCAACCTCGGCTCTTAGTTACTGATCTCATGCACGCTACCAGCGGCAATGCTGCCGTTGACTTAATTGCTCCTCGAGATTGTATCCTTACGCCAGCAGGAGGAGTACACAAATTAGCTACAGGAGTTTATGGCCCTATACCTGCAGGAACCGTGGGACTATTATTAGGACGAAGTAGTTTGACCCTGCAGGGTGTAACAGTTCATACTGGAGTTATTGATGAGGATTATAATGGAGAAATTTCTATTATGATTTCTGTTGCAAAATCTATAGAATTTAATAAGGGACAAAGAATTGCTCAATTGTTACTGTTACCATATGTAAAACAAGCAGCCGCCCCAGTAAAGCGTACGGTGGGGGGGGGGGGGGGGTTCGGCAGCACAGAAAAAAATGTTTTTTGGCAATCCTTTATCAATGACCAACGTCCTCAGTTAATGATTACTTTTAACAATAATGTGAAATTTATGGGCCTTGTTGATACGGGAGCTGATGTGTCTATAATAAAACAGTCTGAATGGCCTTCATATTGGCCTTTAGAAAAGGTGGAAGCTTATGGCAGCTTTAAAAAAGATTAATGCCTGGGTAGGACATATGGTTAACAAATCTGGAAATCATAGTTTAACTTTTCATGAAAATGTTACTCGATATACTCGTAGTTGTGTAAAGTTACCTTATATATTGTTAAAAGGACCAGCTGTATGGAATGAGACTCAAGGTATTATAATGTGTAAAAATTACTCTCTGTATACCTGCATTAACTCTAGTATATCTTTTAACATATCTACTGCAAGTTTGTATATCTTACGAGCTCGGACAGGTCTTTGGCTTCCTGTCAATCTTGGAAGGGAATGGCAAGAATCTCTCCCTATGGCTGTTTTGCAATATTTAGCTGATACATTAAAAAGAAGTAAAAGATTTGTAGGAACGTTGATTGCAGCTGTCATGGGTGTTATAGCCATAACAGCTACTGCTGCAGTAGCTGGAGTTGCTTTAGAACAATCTATTCAGACCGTTGATTATACAACTGATTGGCATAAAAATTCTGAAATGCTTTGGTCCTCTCAACGACAAATTGATTCGGAAATACATTCGGAAACAGCAGACTTACAACAAGCTGTGGTTATGTTGGGGGACCAACTTGTGAATTTACAAAGACAAATGAAGCTACGTTGTGACTGGAATCAAAGTGCCTTTTGTGTCACTTTGGTTCCATATAATCAGTCTGCATTCCCCTGAACAAAAATAAAAAAGCATTTATTACATCACAAAAATTTGACTGAAAAAATTGTAAATTTACAAGGGAAAATTCAACAAACTTTTCAAAAGAGATTACAACGACTTAATTCACAAGGAGTATGGACTGAAATTATTCAAGGACTTAATAATCTAAATTCCATGTCTAAATTACATGCTTTATTTGGTTCTACTACAGGATTGCTAATGCTCATTATAATAATAATCATATGTTTAATTGTAGTCCGACGACGAGTGAAAGCTACCCGCCACGCAACATCACAACAAGCTGCCGTGTTCTCCTTGATGCTGCACAAGCTACAAAACAAAAAGGGGGAAATGTAGTGGAATAACTGAGGACATGGAAAGGAGACGTGACCCATGAGCGCCCCCCCCCCCAGCAAACTGGGGGCTGGCGAATAAGCCAGAACCGCAAACAGTCCTGATTGCTTTGAGCCCCCCGGGCAAACCGGGGGCCTGCGAAGAAGCATTGAGTGCTTTGGGCACTGATCCATGAGATGTCCTCAGTATAATCAGAGTGGTGGGAACGCAAGGAAATGTCCTTGTGCTACTTCAGTATAATCAAAATAATGGTGGGAACTTTGTGCTGCTTTCGCGCTCAAGGACGAAGCACGGCATGTTTTCAAGAAAGCCAATTATTGCTTGTATAATTAATAAAAACATAGGTTGCTGCTTTGGCATTTCTGAAATGTTAAGAAAACAAGTCTTAAAACGTAAACCTAGATAATGCTTTAATAAAAGCTGCCACAGCAGGACAGACGGAGCTGTTTTGCCTGAGCGAGCGGCAGCCCTCTACTGCTGTGCTTCGGCACAATTCATCTCGTGCGATGCGCTTACTTTCGGCCCTGTCCTAAGATAAACTACAACATTTCCACACTAAAATATAAGCTCCCTGAGAGCAGGAATCTTATTTACCTCTGAACCCAACCTCAGAACAGGGCCTGGCACACGGAAGGGACTCAATAATATATATTAAATGACTAATATATGTTCAGTGTGAAAATAGCTTTTATTTTTTTTTAACCACATAATGATTTTAAGTCACAAACCTGAAGACTCTGCAGAAGTTAAAGGCCCTATGTCCCTGTGATGCACACCTACCCTTGACTCCCTCCTCCTTTAGGAAATGCTTTTCACTCTCTGACCTCTGTGGCCCCGGGCCATCCTGGTTCTTCTCTCACTCTGACTAGTCCTTTGTCTACTTGCTTCCTGTTTCCTCTTCCTCTCCCTTCGCCTCCCAATTGTGAGCCTTCCTCCACACCTGAGTCTTAGTTCTCTCCAGCGTATAACGCATCCCCTCAATGGCATCTGGGTCTCTCTGTGTGGATGACTCACCGGTCCATACATCTGACCCTAAGTTCTCCTACTACCTGCAACCTGCAAGGTCCCACTTGGAATTCCCTTTGTGCCTTTAAATTGTGTAATGAAAGACTCAGAGCTCCCAGCAATGAATTCCTGGGGATTTTGTAATTCCTACCAACGTATCATGTTGAAACCTCATCATAATATCTTTACACAATTGTATACCGTGAGGCCATTGGAAAGAATGAAACAGCTCCGTATGTACTGATCTGGAATAATTTCCACAACATGGAAAAAAAGCAAGATGTGCAACACTGTGCAGGGTGGTGCTGTCCGGGAGAAATATAACGCAAGCCACACACATAATTTTAAATTATCTAATAGCCACATTGAAAGTAAAAAGAAACAGATGAAATTAATTTTAACAATATAATTTATTTAACCCAATTATATCCAAAATAGTATCATTTCAACATATCAATATGAAAAAGTGTTAATGAGATATTTAATGTTTTTTCTCATACTACCACTCACTGAAATCCAGGTGTACTTTATACTTATCGTACATCTCAATTTGGTCCAGCCAGATTTCAAGTCTAGTGGCTGTCATATTGGACCATGCAGGTGTCCTCTTTTTTTTTTTTTTTTTTTTGCGGTACGCGGGCCTCTCACTGTTGTGTCCTCTCCCATTGCGGAGCACAGGCTCCGGACACACAGGCTCAGCAGCCATGGCTCACGGGCCCAGCCACTCCGTGGCATGTGGGATCTTCCCGGACCAGGGCACGAACCCATGTCCCCTGCATCGGCAGGCGGACTCTCAACCACTGCACCACCACCGAAGCCCTACAGGTGTCCTTTCTGAAGAATATGTGCATAGCAAGGACACAGCAGGAAATAACTACACAGCACATCCCAGAGAAGCACCCTTCACATCCTGTTGTCTTTCCTCCTTGAATGCTCAATGGGACATTGGTGACTGACTGACTCACAGATCAGTTGGAGGTCTCTCCCTGAAGTGCCCATTCTAGGTCCCCTCCATGCCCCTGCTTAGACTTCTCTAAAGGACAGCTATTCTACAAAAAGACTCCTGCCATTTTCACCCAGAGGTGAAAGAGAAGAGACCACCGCAAGAGAAGCCACCGCAATGAGAAGCCCACGCACCACAGTGAAGAGTAGCCGCCGCTCGCCACAACTAGAGAAAGCCTGCGTGCAGCAACGAAGACCCAACACACCCAAAAAATAATTAATTAAAAAAAAAAAGCATTTTCACCATCCTTTGCACAGCCTCTCTAGATGAACTTGTTCAAAATCAATCAATTGATCGATCGATCAATCAATCAACAAACGTTCATTGAGTGCTTACTACATGCCAGTTGCTTGCCGGCCCTGGGACATGAGGCAAACCTGGCTCCTGCCTTCACGGATCTCCCAATCCAGCAGGAAATCTCTTCCCATCCCTCCTCACCCACTCCCTCCTCCTGCCCTTCTTCTCACGCTCCTTCCTCTTCCTCAGATCTCTCTCCTGGCACCCATGAGCTATGACAAGGGGCTGCCCAGGTTGCAAACCACACCCCTTTGGGCTTGGTTTCCATTTTGGAGGTCAGCCTGGTCTTGTTTCTTCCTGGGGAGGTTTCTGTGCATTAATCACTTGGCTTAGAGAGCACAGGATGGCAGAGAGGCTGGGGTCATGAGGAGGACAGGAGGAAGTAGGTGGAGCAAGGACTCAGCTTGGTGTCTCACTGCCCCTGGGCTGCTCTGGAATGACCAAGGCCAGGCTGTCCTGGAGAGAAAGCAGAGACCACAGTGGGCCTCGCTGAGGCCGGAGCTGCGTGTGGGGTCCCATAGTGCTCTCCTCCTCAGCCAGAGGAGAGAAGTACCGGCTGCCCGGGGGTGTTCCGTCCGGCGCTGACTCTCCCCTCCCCTTCAAGTCTGTCACAAATCAACATACTTCCTGCTCGGCACCATGGCCCCGGCGCCTCTCACCTGCTCCCTGGAGCCATGCAGGGCCCTCCTCCCTAATCACCCGCCCAGGCTCCCCATGCCCGTCTGCATGGCCCCCCTCGGTGGGCGCCCACTGCTGCTGAACAGCCCTCACAGCACGCTGCCCCGCCTCTGGGGTTGACCAAAGTCACACCTTCCCAGACGTTTCTCCTACTAACGCATGAACAGCGGGACAGACGACCATGCTCATCCCTCCCGCACTCTTCCTGGGAGGGGCTCTTTAGGAAGATGGAGGGAGCAAAATAGAGATGGTCTTAGCACGATACCTGCAGTGCACCAACGTGGTAAGGCCGTCAACACTGACAAAAGAAAGGTTTGCTGGTCTTGTGGATGTGCTTTTCTGAGGCTGGACACGGAGGGCCGTTTTCCTTCATCTTTTCTTCCTCCTTCACACTCCTGAAGTCTCCTCACCAACTCCAGGAGGAGGAAAATCTGGCAGAGCCAAGACCCTGGATTGATGGAAGGGCCTAGGAAACACAGCGGGTGTGCCTGTGTGTGTGTGGTGGGTAGGTGGGTCCTTAGGGTCAGAGCAGAAATGCCCCCAACTCCCAGACAGTGACTGACTGTGGCAGGGATATCAACCCATTCCCGAGAGATACAGGCTCCAGGATTCCCCGACGGCTCTGTCGAAACTTCTACAGACTACTCCGTGGCGGGGCGGGAGGCGGTTTACGACACCCCACTTCACGTTCTCTCCCTCTCTCCTTCACTCAGGTTCAGACTTGCACGGAGGCCTGGAGGCTCTCCCAGCGCCTCCAGCCCCTTCCTTATTTTCTCTCACACAATCACTCCCCCAAATAAAGACCTTGGGTATTTGATCCCAACCCTTGGTGACGGCTTTTTGGAGGAACTGGGACTAATGCAGTCGGGCTGCGCATTTTTTCACACAACCTCAGCTGCAGCTGAACCCAGCTCGCTGAAGAAGCTGCGCGTGATTCTACCAGCAAGGAGCGTAGGTGCACGCAGAGCAAGCGCCCCTCAGCCCTCCTCCTCCTCCGCCAGGCCGGCTTGAGGAGAGCTCACTCCCGTCTTGGCCCCTTCCTGATTTTGTCAGCTCCCACGTACACCTGCCAAACTTAACTGTCCTTCGAAGCCTCACTCGGGGTCAAGTTAATTCCAGGTGAAGGGCATGGCATCCCAGCTGGATACTGGAGCTCTCCCTGCTCATCTGGGACACAGGTGTGGAGGGTGGGAGGGACCCACAGAGACCATGTCACTGGCACCTCCCCCATCTGGGCCTGCTGGTGTCTTTAGGGGTCTGTCTGTGGTGTGTGGGGTAGACGACCACTTGGCGTGCCACCCGAGGAAGGGGTCCTGGGGCCATGGTTCCATCTGCCCACCCAGGCTCTGAGGGCACAGGGCAGTGCAGGTGGGGATTCCCCAGGGACGCCCAGCTGCTCTCAGCCTCAGGCTCCTACAGTTGCCCTCTTTAGTCCCTAAAGAAGGTTCATTCTTTTCTGTTGTAAACAAACCTGGCCATGCCCTGGTGACTACACAACCCTTGATAAACTAAACACCTGCAAAGCAACCCATAGAGGGAAACATGGGCTTTGGTGACAAGCAGACTTGGGTTCAATCTTGCCTGCTCCCCAACTACTAGCTGTGTGAAAGTGGACAAATTGCTTAACGTCTCTGAGCTTGATTTTCTTAGCTCAGGAGACGGAATAATAATACTTACCTCCTAAACTTATTGGGAGGAGTGGATGAATAACATGTAAATTTCTAAGCCCAGGGTTTTCTCTAGGGGATCAGGAGTTCTCAAAGGGACAGTAATGACCCCTAGGGGACAGTTTGGGAAGTGCTGGGGTGTTTTCAGTTGTCACTGTGCCAGAGGCTACTGATGTACTGGGTTGGTCAGAAAGTGCCTTTGGTTTTTAAGTAAAAATAAAAGACACATTTTTCATTTTCAAGAACTTTATTTGACCACCTAGAGGGGTGGGATAGGGAGGGTGGGCGGGAGACGCAAGAGGGAGGAGATATGGGGATCTATGTATATGTATAGCTGATTCACTTTGTTATACAGCAGAAACTAACACACCACTGTAAAGCAATTATACTCCAATAAAGATGTTTAAAAAAAAAGATAAATTAAGTGATAAATATTTGCCCTCTGATTATCCAGAGTTAACTGGACTGTTATAAAAATGTTTCCAATCTTCTTCCACATATGAAAGTTTTTAAATGCCCTATATATATTTATGTGCATATGTGTAGAGAAACAGAATTTGTAGAAACACTGACCAGCAATGGGTTTGGGAAACTAGAGAAAATAAATGTTATTAAAAACAAACAAACAACCAAAAAAGAACTTTATTGAAAATGTATTCACCCTTTTGTTCCACTACCTTCTGCCATTTTTCAGGTAACTTCATAATTCCATCTTCCCAAAGCTTTTTATCTTTTCCAGCAAAGAAGTTCCAGGTGTCTTTTACAGTCTTCCAGGGAGTTGAAATTTTTTCCATTAAGAGAATTTTTTAAAGACCGAAATAAATGGAAATCCAAAGGCGCAATGTCTAGTGAATATATTGGATGAATCAGAGCTTCCCAGCCAAGCTGTAACAGTTTTTGCCTGGTCATCAAAAAAACATGCGGTCTTGCGTTATCCTGATGGAAGATTATGCGTTTTCTGTTGACTAATTCCGGATGCTTTTTGTCGAGTGCTGCTTTGAGTTGGTCTAACTGGGAGCAGTACTTGTTGGAACTAATCATTTGGTTTTGCGGAAGGAGCTCATAATAGAGGATTCCCTTCCAACCCCACCATATACACAACATCACCTTCTTTGAATGAAGACCAGCCTTTGGCGTGGTTGGTGGTGGTTCATTTCACTTGCCCCACCACCTCTTTCGTTCCACGTTATTGTAACTGTATCCACTTTTCATTGCCACTCACAATTTGTTTTAAAAATGGAGGTTTTCATAACGTTTAAGTAGAGAATCGCATTTGGAAATATGGTCAAGAAGGTTTTTTTGCTTAACTTATGTGGAACCCAAACATCAAAGCGATGAACATAACCAAGCTGGTGCAAATGATTTTCAGTGCTTGATTTAGATATTTTGAGTATGTCGGCTATCTCCCACGTGGTATAACGTTGACTGTTCTCAATTAATGTCTCAATTTGATCGTTATCAACTTCACCTAATCTACCCAACTGTGGAGCGTCGTCCAGTGAGAAATCTCCAGCACGAAACTTCACAAACCACTTTTGACACGTTCGATCAGTCACAGCACCTTCTCCATACACCACACAGTTGCGTTTCAGTTGCGTTTCAGTTGCGTTTTCACCTTTCTTGAAATAATAAAGCATAATATGCCAAAATTGTTGCTTTTTTCTTCCATTTCAATATTAAAATGGCTGCACAAAAATTCACCAATTTTGATACGTCTTTTTTAAAATGCACGCTGATATGACAGCTGTCGCATACAATCTAACAAAATTGTTTCGAATGGAGTTAAAGACAACTAAGTGCTACTAGAGCCATCTTACAGAAAAAAACTGAACGAAACTTTTGGCCCACCCAAATAAAAGGCCAGGGATCTTCTGCCTTACATGGAGCAGTTATGCACAGTGAGGAAATGTCCTCTGTTCTACATGTGGCAAAGGAGGGTTTTTTGCACGATATTAAGAGACACTGAATTTTCCAGGAATGCAACTACTGGATGAATTGAGGGAATTTTATGTGTTTTGTTTGGCACTTTACCAACACTTGTTCACTGATTTAGAAAATCTCATCACTGACAGCACTGCTACTTGTGGTCTCTGAGCGGCCATGAGATACCTGTGTGTCAGTGCATGTTCGTAATCACACCTGACCCTTGTGATGTCTCAGTGATGTGTTCTAACTCAGTGCACATTCATCCCCTGGGGACCGTACTCAGGTGCAGGTTGGGATTCCAGCAGGTCTGAGGTGGGGAACTGAGACCGGCGTTTCTCACAAGGCCCCAGGAGAGGCCAGTGCTACAAGGTCCTGGTGCAGTCACACCTGAGCCATGACATGCTTCATTATGAATTATAAATTCCACTTCCTCCTTTGTATGACAGTTAGAGCATTGTCTTAGGTTGAGTTTCCCAGGAAACACCCTGAGAGGGATATTTCCGTGCAGGTGGTTGCCTGAGGCGTGTTGGAAACCCCTGTGAGGGGTGGGAAAGGCAGAGGGAGCTGAGCTGTGAGGCAGTCATAGAAGGACCCCTCAGGGAGCTCGAGGTCTGGATGGCCTTTCAAAGATGTCTCACGTTGACACAGGGCCCTGGGCTTCTGCTCTGACTCTGAAGGATTTGGGTCATCCTTTAATGCATTCATTCACTCATTCATATATTCATTACATTCTCACTGAGTGCCTGAACGCACTCTGGGCCTCTTTCCCTCTGTGGCCCCCCTCCACCGTGTCTCTCAGCACCCAGACCCTCACTGACTCCTTCCTGGGAGAGATGTGCACAGACTGGGGCCCAGGAGTCTCTGGGTCAAGGAGGGGAGGGGCGGGGTGTGTCCTGAGCAGGAGGCCTCGGTGGTCCCTCCACAGCAGCCTCATCCTAGCCTCCAACTAGGAGAGAGAGTCCCCCTCCCGACACCCTCTTCTACATCCCTATTCTCCAGCTTCTCCAACCTGAAAAAGGAGAAACAGCCATTTGTGCCAAGTGCTTTACACTTTTTTTCATCACATCCTTACAACCACCTTAAAATTTATGTTTTATCATGCCCACTTTATGGATGAAGAAACTAAGGTTCAAATAGATTAAATATTTCACCAGGGGTGGCCAGTAGAGAACCCAGAATTCTGGATTCCAGAGCTCACGCCCTTTGCACAGCAGCATGCAGCCTGCCAGAAGCCCTCTGGGGACTCTCCAGGCCGGAGAAGAGGCTGACGGAAGATTCAGGAAACATTTTCTAGTCAACGTGGAGGTTTAATCGGAGGAGCTAGTGCCTGTCCTGTCCCAAGAACAAGTCTCAGCGTATGGTCAGAGGCATGACTGAGCATCCCCCAGGGGCAGGCTGACGCTACTATAATCTAGGGTCCGGGTCCGTACTGGCACATCTTTGAGTGTGAAAAGGGTTGCTATTAGCAATACCCAGAAGCAATGGGCATACACAGGGATGCGCTAGAGAAAATGGGGAGGGATGGTCACCCTGCTCAGGGCAGATGGAGGGTGGCAAAAGTGCTTTCTAAGGAGATTGCCCAGAGTGGCCAAAATGCACAAGCTCACCCCTCAGGTGAGTTCTGGGCAGCGAGTGATATTCCGAGCAATCGTGTGGTTTCTTCAGGTGACTGACTCTCCTTATGGCTGGGTTCCCAGGACCCAGCTTGGTAGCCACACTGGTTGTTTATGCAGCCAGCAGCTATGGATTCCAGTGCCATCTCTCTCTGTGCCTTTGGGGAAATTACCAAACCTTTCTGAGCCTCAGTTTCCTCGTCTGTAAAATGGGACAATAAATTCCAGCTTGTGGGGTTACCATATTATATAAGGTCTGCGAAAGGGCCGCCTGCTTAGTAGGTGCTCCGTAAAGATAGTGTTTACCTTTGAGGTGGGGTCGGTATGTGGGTGGGACGGGGTCGTCAGGGTGATGATGTTAATTAAGTGTCAAGGCCAATGTAAGTTTTCTCCAGCGGGGTAAATCCTGATTGGCCTGTGGCTTTCTTCTGCAGGAGTACCCTCAGGAGCACTAGCCTGGGAGGCAGGTGCCCGTCCTAGTCTGAGGTCCGCTATTGGAGACTCTGAGAAGTAAATGGTGGCAGGTGGATGGGGAAGAAAACTAGAACCTGAAGTTACATCAGACCAGCAGGGAATTTTCCTTTTTTCCCCTCTGGCCTCTCCAGACCCGAACTAGGACAGCTGACCTGGAGCTCTGGTCAGAAAGAGCTCTGAAGAAGCTCTCTACTTCTGGTCAAAGGAGCAGAAAGGGGGGGCTCATGGGTTAGAGTGAGTGGAGGGAATCTCCTACATTTTCTGCTGTTTTTTCATTCTCTTCCACCTCAGTTTCCCGGCAAACCTACAGCGGCACTGGCAACAGCTGGACAGGCACCTAAAGCTCCAAGGGAGAGAACTCTTCTCTCTGACCAGAGAATCTGTGGCCCCCAAAGTATGGGGGGAATCACACTGCTTTTTCTTCTCTCTCTTTATTCTCCTCTCCTTTTGTGTGGTCAGAGGCAGTTGCCATCATGGGAAGTGTGGGGTAGAGCAGGGAAACTAAAACCCTGGCTTTCTTTTTTTTTTTAATAAATTTATTTATTTTATTTTATTTTTGGCTGCGTTGGGTCTTCGCTGCTGCACACGGGCTCTCTCTAGTTACGGTGAGCGGGGGCTACTCTTCGTTGCGGTGCACGGGCTTCTCATTGCAGTGGCTTCTCTTGTTGTGGAGCACGGGCTCTAGGCGCGTGGGCTTCAGTAGTTGCAGCATGTGGTCTCAGTAGTTGTGGCTCGCAGGCTCTAGAGCGCAGGCTCAGTAGTTGTGGCGCACAGGCTTAGTTGCTCCGCGGCATGTGGGATCTTCCCGGACCAGGGCTCGAACCTGTGTTCCCTGCATGGGCAGGCGGATTCTTAACCACTGCGCCACCAGGGAAGTCCCAAAGCCCTGGCTTTCAAGCCAGAGAACCTGGAAGGGAGGCCCCTGGGAACCAGAAAGTGCCAAGGAGATTGTGAGGAGGAGGAGGCTCCAGAAATCGACCCTATAAAATTTTAGAGGAACTCCTGGGCTCATGCCCACACTACATATGCCTGGTCTTTCCCTAAACAGTATACCAAAGGAAAGAGACAGTCAGCCACCCAGGTCCCAATTTGCCCACTGGGTGATGCACACATGGACAGATCCAAATAGCATTACAACGCACTAGCAAAGACTTGAAAATTGAACTGACATTGGAACCGCAGCTCACAGGCAAGTAGGAACTTGTAATTGTAAATCAATTGCCTGCTAAAACAAACAAACAAAACCAACATTCTCCATAGGCTTTAAGCGAGACTAGAGTCTCACAACATAATATTTAACCAAAACAAAAAATTCATTGGATGGGTACCACCTTAGAATGGGCCACTGGCAGCCCAAGGGCTCCTTGGGTTTAAAAGACGAGGTGTGGAGGGTAGGGCAGTAAAGCCAGCACCCAACCGAGTGGCTTTGGCCCCAGAACACTTAATGCTGCTGCCCTGAGGCCTACATGTGGCTAAATCTGCCCCACCCTTCCTAGACCAGCCACCCTAGCCCCCGACTCAGAACCGGGCTGTGCTTACCCTCCAGCCCACCACTGTCTTTTCTAACCAACTCCTTGATGAGCCCCCTCCATGTATAAGCTGCCTACGGGGAGAGACTGGTAGTTTTCCCTCTGCACACAGCAGGAGGTACAGAAGGAGTACTCACCTCCAACTGGGGCTCTGGGGGAAGGAGCAAAAGTAAACACGGGGGGGGGGGGGGGGGGGGGGAGGGGAGTGAACTGCTAATTAGATCTCACACCTGGAAGCCCTGACATGTCCACTCCCTCACAAGTGCTCACTCCCATTTCAAGAGGAAGGGACTGATGTTCCTGAGAGATTAAAAGACAGGGATGAGGTTGAATGTGAGTAGCAGAGCTGGGATTCAAACTAGGGCTTCTGCTTATAACCCTGGGCTCATTAGACAGAGAAGACAAGAGGGACAAGGGAGGGGACCACAGACGACAGCTGCGGGCACAGTTAAAGCATCCGTCTTCTCCTCCCAGGGACAGAACACAGACTAATAGAGGCAGGGGATAAGGACCCTCCTCCAACCCCCTCCTTTACAGTCTGTGAAACTCAGGACCAGGGAAGGACCGGGACTTGCCTAAGGTCATACAACCAGTGGCAGAAATACCTGTTTTCCTGAACTTTCTATATTTCTGGAGAATTCAGTACTATAAGGCTTCTACAAGTTTCATTAAGGATTTCATTTTTACCAAAATGTGCACAGTTCAAGAAAAAAGGTTCTTATATTTAGATATCCTTAATAAATAATTTGCTAAAGTAGCGTGACAAGTAATTACTAGTTTTTAAAGGAATGCACCAGATTAAATGCAAAGCACTGAGAGGAGCTGGTTAAATAGTAATAAACTTAGCACAATTAGCTTTGGCAATAAGAATTATAGAAGGAAAGTAGGAACTGCTTCGATACTCAACCAAAGGGCAATGGTTAAGAATATTTGGCACATGTACTCAATGGACTATGCTTATGAATCTATGAGGAAGTGAATACAGTAAAAACCAAACAAAAACGAAGACAAGACAAATACCAAGATGCTAAGCACTGGTTGTATTCAAGTGTCAGGCTACAAATGAGCTGAAGATTCTATTTTCCTATGTTCCAGAAATTCTGTAATGAGAATGTTCTTTTAGTAAAGAAGGAAAATGTTTTATTCAGGGGTGGCGGGAAGCCACTCTTTTCTTTTAGTGGGAGGACAATAGATGGAACAATAGCTGATCTGACTTTAAGCAACCTCCACGCCTGGTAACCCATTTCTATTTTGCTCGTGACTATACCTCTAGCTCCTAGCACAGTGCCAGGCATACGGTAGGAGGGCAGGAAATATTTGTTGATGAGTAAATGAATGGATGGATAGATAGATGACATATTTGGAAATATTTGAAATTTAAAAACATCTAGTAGAGAAACATATTGGAAATATGGAAATTTAATATGGAAACATATTGGAAATTTTGGAAATTTAAAAACATCTAGTAGAGAAACAAAGGAGTTAAAAATAAGAATGATTCCAAATGGGAACTCTGTAAATGAGACAAAGAGAAATTTTTGCATATTAGAGGAAGCTGTTAGGCTTTTCACCTGTGAATTAGGCTGTGGTTAAACAGAGAATGACTATCAGACATGACAGTCCTCACAGCCCCAAGGCTTTCAGCAGCCAAAACACTCCTCCAAAACATGGGCCTGATGTTTTTCTGCACCTCTACCATCCTTCTCTGACCAGCTGTCCTTCACCTCCATGGCCAAGGTCAACCCTGAGGTTCTGAGGGGAAGCAAGTAAGTGAGAGGGGTGGGCAGGCCGAGAGGAGACCTGGGCGCCTTCGCTCCAGGCTGAGTCCTTCTGGAGGCCTGCCCCGCACCCAGGGACGCTCCGTGCCCCGAGTGGCCTCTCTTGTTCTGGCAGGGAAGGATGGGACTGGGGGGGCAGTGACTTGCCATCATAGACACTGTGTGCATCTTACAGAAATAGAGTTAATGTATTCCAAGCACCCAACAGTAGCCACTCAGTTATAACGGGGAGGGAAACACTGGCCTGGAAAATGAGGAAAGCAACACTTGGCTGGCGCACATGAGGAGGAGCAAGATACAGGTCTGCTCTCTAGAACTTCAGACCTGGTCACGGAGACAAAACCATCCCCTGAGGCCACCTGTCCAGCGCTTCCTCTGGGCTCTCCCTTACCTCCCCGCACCCCTGTCCAGCCACCGTTTCCTACCACACGAGTGCTTCTGTGATTCCAGATCTTTGTTTCTTCTAACTTCCGCTTTCTGTGCCTGGCAAGCGCTCGTCCATCTAGCTTCACACATTTCTCCAGTTGTGCTGCCAGGGCCCCTCGTCCCTGTGTGTCCCATCAGAACTCTTGGCTCGGCGTCGTATAAGGATCTGTGTGTGGCCGTCTCCCCTCATTCACTGGGGCCCGTAAGAACCTCGTGACCGCGCGAGAGGGCAGCTCACCTAGACAGGACGCCTGCGAATGAACCGAATGAACCGTAGGGGAGGGGCTGCGGCCACGGGCACGCGGAAGAGGCAGCCTGGGCTGGAGGGGCTGGGAAGGCCGAGTGAGAGCCGGCACTTACTGGACGGCTGCCGTCAGCAGGACTGCGAGACGTCTCTGCACAGGGGCGCAGCCAGCCTGGCGGGGATGGCAAGGGCCACATGCGAGGTGCTGCTCCTCCAAGAACCGGCTGATAAAAACCCTGAAGAAAGGAACAGTCAGGACAGAAGGTGCTGGCGTGTGTGTAGGGAGAGCTGGGCCCACCTCACATGCATGGAGACAGGAGAAAAGCAGGATTCCTAAGGCCAGTGAAACTAGATGGCGAGAGAGGAGGCTCCAGGTCATGGGGTCAAGCAAGAGGGCAGTTAGGACAACAAAAAACCAACGAACCAGTTAAAAAATGGAAGACAGATGACCAAGAAACACAAGAAAACATGCTCAACATCACTGATCGTTAGGAAAATGCAAATCAAAACCACCTTGTACTCATTAGGATAGCTGCTATTTTAAAAAATAAATAAGTAAATAAAATAAATTTTGTAATGTGTATTTTACCACAAAACAAAACTGGGCGGGGTGGGGGGAATTCCCTGGCGGTCCAGTGGTTAGGATTCCACGCTCTCACTGTTGAGTGCCCGGGTTCAGTCCCTGGTTGGGGAACTAAGATCCCACAAGTTGCCTGGCTCGGCCAAAAGAAAAAAAGAAAAAAAATTGGGAAAAAAAAGTATAACAGAAAGTCATTTTCCAATAGAAGAGAAGTTTTATTTTATTTTTTTTGTTTTTTTGAAAAACCAGCCACAATCCCATCACTAAGAAATAATCGATTTTAATATTAATTGAATATCAATTGAATATTCTTTTAAGGATGGTTTGATATGCTGTGTCGTATCCCATTCTGTGGATGAAATAAAGTATGTTCAACCAATCCCCCATTATCGGACATTTTGATGGTTTCCAATTGTTTACTGTTATACACAGTGTTGTGATTAAATTCCTTGTATATATATAAACGAATTGTTTATTCAAAAAAGGGGGGGAGCGTTAGAATGGGTGATGAGTCATCGGAGAGGGCAGGGCAGGGAGCACAGCCCCTGCTGGGAGAGGACCAGGGGTCCTGGGAGCCAGCAGGGCCACCCAAGGCCCACCAGCTCTTTGGGATTAGAGCAGAGCTGCCTTACTTCAAGACTTTACACAATTAAGTGTGTCTGAGGATCCCCTGGGAATCTTGGTAGAATGGAGATTCCAATTCAGTAGGTCCAGGGTGGGGCCTGGGTTCTGCATTTCTAGCAGGTTCCCAGGTGATGCTGACACCTCTGGACCTACCTCATGCCACCCTTTAAGTAGCAAGGGTAAGGATGAGGATACCCTTAGCATAAAAGATGAACACAGGATGCAGCCTGTGATAACAGGACTGGAGATGTTTCCCTCAGAATTTGGCCCAGTGGTTTGTAAAACTCCACCTTGTCTCTACCTCACAAAGGCCAGCAAGAGAAGGGGATTCTGTCCACCTGATGCCATAGCTGTAAAGGGAGAAGCCATGCATTCTGGGGGCCATCCTGGAGGTGTAGCAGAAACAAAGTCAGAAACCTCCAAAGGGACAGTTTCAGAGAAGACAGCTGGACCAGTGAGAATGTCCCCACCTGGAAAGTGCGTGTATTTTCGTTTAGCTTTTTATCATGGAACAGTTTATTCATCCCCTTAAGTAGAATAAGCCATCATATCCCATCACCAGCTTCGACATTTATCAACTCGTGGCCCATTTCCTTCAACCATCTGGACTATTCTCAACAGATCACTTCATTCAGAAATGTTCTTAAACATGGCTCCAAAATATAAATCCTGTCTTTAAAAACATATAGGTTTTGTTTCTATAATTCAAAAAGATACATGCACCCCTATGTTCATAGCACAATTCACAATAGCTAAGACATGGAAACAAACTAAATGCCCATCGACTTATGAATGGATAAAGAAGATGTGGTATATATATACAATGGAATACTAAGGGATACACAAAAAAGAATTTAAAAAATACAGTGGTGGAAGAGATCATAGGCAAAACATTCTCTGACATAAATCATACCAATGTTTTCTTAGGTCAGTCTCCTGCAGCAATAGAAGTAAAAACAAAAACAAACAAATGGGACTTAATCAAACCTACAAGCTTTTTTTTTTTTTTTATTGCAGTACGCGGGCCTCTCACTGCTGTGGCCTCCCCTGTTGCTGAGCACAGGCTCCGGACGAGCAGGCTCAGCAGCCATGGCTCACGGGCCCAGCCGCTCCACGGCATGTGCGATCTCCCCAGACCGGGGCACAAACCCGTGTCCCCTGCATCATCAGGCAGACTCTCAACCACCACGCCACCAGGGAAGCCCCAAACTCACAAGCTTTTGCCAGCAAAGGGAACCATAAACAAAACAAAAAGACAACGTACAGAATGGGAGAAAATACTTGCAAACGATGTGACTGACAAGGGATTAATTTCCAAAATATACAAACAGCTCATATAACTCAACAACAACAACAAAACAACCCAGTCGAAAAACGGACAGAAGGGACTTCCCTGGAGGTCCAGTGGTTAAAACTTCGCCTTCCAATGCAAGGGGTGTAGGTTCGATCCCTGGTTGGGGAGCTAAGATCCCACGTGCCTCTCGGCCAAAAAACCAAAACATAAAAACAGAAACAATATTGTAACAAATTCAATAAAGGCTTTAAAAATGGTCCACATCAAAAAAATCTTTAAAAAAAATGGGCAGAAGACCTAAATAAACATTTCTCCAAAGAAGATATGCAGATGGCCAATAGGCACAGGAAAAGATGCTCAACATCACTAATTATTAGGGAAATGCAAATCAAAACTACAATGAAGTATCACCTCACGTCCGTCAGAATGGCCATCATTAAGAAGTCTACAAATAGCAAATGTTGGAGAGGGTGTGGAGAAAAGGGAACCCTCCTACACTGTTGGTGGGAATGTGAGTTGGTGCAGCCACTGTGGAAAACAGTATGGAGGTTCCTCAGAAAACCAAAAATAGAATTACCAAATGATCCAGCAATCCCACTCCTGGGCATATATCCAGACAAAACTATAATTCAAAAAGATACATTCACCCCTATGTTCATAGCAGCACTATTCACAATAGCCAAGACATGGAAACAACCTAAATGTCCATCAAGCAGATGAATGAATAAAGAAGATGTGGTACATATATATGATGGAATACTACTCAGCCATAAAAAAGAACAAAATAATGCCATTTGTAGCAACATGGATGCAACTAGAGATTATCATACTAAGTGAAGTCAGAAAGAGAAAGACAAATACCATATGATATCACTTATATGTGGAATCTAAAATATGACACAAATGAACTTATCTACAAAACAGAAAGAGACTCACAGACACAGAGAAGAGATTGTGGTTGCCGGGGGCAGGGTTGGGGGCATGGGGGAGGGATGGACTGGGAGTTTGGGGTTAGCAGAGGCAAACTACATTTAGAATGAATAAACAAAAAGGTCCTACTGTATAGCACAGGGAACTCTATTCAATATCCTGGGATAAACCATAATAGAAAAGAATATAAAAAAGAATGGACATATGTGTATAACTGAGTCACTTTGCTGTATAGCAGAAATTAATACCTATTAATTAACAAATTAATTAATTAATTAAAAACAATTAAAAATTAAAAAACAAATTAATTAATAATTAATTAACAAAAAATAATTAATTGTAAATCAACTATACTTCAATTAAAAAATAAATTTAAAAAATAGAGTGGGTGTGTGGGGGTCCCAAAGGGCACTTTTGTCCTCCCAGGACTTTTCCCTTAGCCCACAACTTCCTCCCAGGTAGCCCAGAGTTTCTTTCCTAGGTTAGGGGTGGGCTCCTTCAAAGACCCCCACTCAGTCCCTCTTCCTGGCATTAAATCCTAGCTGGCCCCTCTTTGGCTCCAGATGATGGGCGAACCTGTTCCTTTCCTCGCAGCTTCTCTGGAATGAGTCCCTTTAAGTACCCATGGGCCTGGGCCCGGAGCTTTTGGACTTGATTATTGGGCAATGACTTTACACAATCTTATCCCTCCCCCTAATTGACATTTAGCCCAAGAGGCTGCAATGTCCCATGTTGCCAATAGGTGGTGCTGCCTAACACAAAAGCACTCTTGCCTGGGAGTTCTGAAGATAGATTTCAGGGATCATGATTTAAACTAATAATTGCTTGAGAGGGTGTGCTGATATAGCATTGCTACGTAAGGGTGAGGGGACAAATTTACCCCCTACCACTGCCATCACCACACAAGAATAGCCATTTTAATACCAAAAATGTAGGAAGACAAAAATCTCAGAGTAAAGGCAATCCCTGCAATTGAGCACATTTCATTTTAGGAAAAACTCAGTTGCTTGCTTCTTATTCTTAACATGTCACCTCAGGCCAGTGAAAACTTGACCCTAGGCCAGCACTGGCCTTGGACTGGCCCTCAGGACCCCTGTTCTCCCCAAGGATTCCAGGAATTTGTGGCCTCTTCATTCCCCAAGTTCAAATTTCTGTAAAAATCAATTTGCTTCAAATTAAGAACACATTTATTTTCCCATTGTGCAGCGAGACAAATATGCTAGATCTTTCCTCCACTCGTGGCCGCAGTGGAGGAGCGAGCCACTTTAAAGCAGAGCCATCTCTCCTTTTAAAAAATGTTATTGAACTATAGTTGATTTACAATGTTGTGTTTCATTTCTGCTGTACAGCAAAGTGACTCAGTTATACATGTACAGTTATACATGACTCAGTTATACATGTATTCTTTTCCATTATGGCTCATCACAGGATATTGAATATAGTTCCCTGTGCTATACAGTAGGACTCTGTTGTTTATCCATTCTACATATAATAGTTTGCATCTGCTAACCCCAAACCCCCATCTCTCTTAAAAACACAGGTCCGACCACATTATTCCTCTGCTGCTGCTTCTCTGCCATCTCCCTTTGTCTACAAAGTCAGAGTCAGAGAACTCAGCATTTCACACCAACGTTTTCATGATCCAGGCCTGCCTTACTAGCTAGGATCACACGAAAGCCACTTCCAACCCACCCCAGAAACTTAACAAAAGGATGGGTGCTAAACTTGCCAACTTCAGTTCTCAGGACAGGCCAGTTGGCATCTCCATACCGTTACATGTGCAGTTCCCCACACCTATAATGCTTTCATGCCATCTCACCTTCCTGGCATAGGCCTGCTCCTCCCTATCACGTCAGACAATGTCACCTCCTCTGGGGAGCTACTTCCTCTGATCCCAAGGCACCTGGTGCATCATGATCTGAGAGCACTCATCACCTTGCAGTGTCACAGTCCCCTGGGGCACAGAGTATGTCTGTTCAACTTGTATCCCCTCTTCAGGGCTTGACACAGAGAAGGTGCCCAATGAATCCTCACTGATTTATCGATTCTCCACGTTGGCAAACAAACCTGGGTCAGCTTTTTCAATATCTTTCCTTAAGATCTTCAAAATAAACCCAAGAGATGCTGGCAGAAGCTGGCAGGCTGATCAGAAGGGAGAAAAACAGCAGGAAACCCTAGAGTTTAGGGAACTGTGTGTCTGGCAAGAAAAGTATTCAATACATCGGTTCTCCTGACCCCCTGAGGAACCCCCAGACGCTTTGGCATGCCCCTTACAAAAAATATTTCTGAAGTGTATTAGCTCTGCCATTGTTTATCAAAAAATGACATTTTTCAGTGGAGTCCAAAATGCCCATGCTCTATACATAGGGCGGCTTTGCAGCAAAAAAACAAACAGTTTCCAAAAAACGGGGGTGGGGGATGGGAAAAGAAGACAATTGTACACTTAGAGTTGTTCAGTGTATAATGTAAGCTATTGATTGGTAGGGACAGGCAGGAACATGAAGAAATAAAATGTATTATGATTATAGTTTATTGGGTACTTACCATGGCCCACACACTTAGCAAAATGTTTTACCTATGTGACCTCATTTAATCCTCACAACCATTCTATAAAGCAGGAATTCCTCTCCCCCAGTTTACAGGCTCAGAAAGGTTAAGAAATTTTACCAAGATCCAACAGCTGAGAATGAAATCCAGGTCTAGCAGTGATGCCCAAAGGTAACAATACTTTTTCCCTTCTATGATATCATATTTGACTAATTTTTTTTTTTTTTTTTTGGCGGTACGCAGGCCTCTCACTGTTGTGGCCTCTCCCGTTGCGGAGCACATGCTCCGGACACGCAGGCTCAGTGGCCATGGCTCACGGGCCCAGCCGCTCCACGGCATGTGGGATCTTCCCGGACCGGGGCACGAACCCGTGTCCCCTGCATCAGCAGGCAGACTCTCAACCACTGCGCCACCAGGGAAGCCCCTATTTGACTAATTTTTAAAAATTGCAACTAAATATAATTTAATTCCTGCATTAGTGAATAGGATACACAGAACACATTTGGATCTGAAGGCTAAAGACCTCCCAGGCCTCAGGGCCCACCACACAAGCCATCCTGGAGCCCCAGACACTAAGGAGAGTGGCTCAGACTCACCCTGAATGGCCTTTGTTTTTAATAAACCCAAACCACCAGCTTGCTTTGTTATGATTTATCTCTTTTCCTAAAGTTCAGAGGATAATATGGTGAAGCTCAAAAGGCTAAATTTCTTCTTCCAGTAAATTCCTTAGAAACAGTAAGAACCAGATTAATAACCTAATCCTTAATGGGTCAAAGCTGTCGTGGTCCGAGCACAGGTTGGAAGAAGAATTTCCAGACACAAAGTATTTTAGAAAAGAATGAATTTATTGAGAACAGAGAGCAGAGCCGAGTTAGTGAGGGGCTCTGCCAGTACAGCGGGCCCACTTCCTGATAGACCAGGGAAAGCCGACCCCCTTTGTGGGCTAGTAGCCAACTTTTATAGCCTCAAGACAAAGAAATTCCTGCTGGCAGGATGGCATTAGGTGATTGGTCAGGATGCTACAAGGTTATGACCTGGTGATCATTTTGCCTAATATGGAGTTGGGGGGCTGCCTGGTTTAGACTAGTAGAGCCCATGACAACAGTTGATAGGCGGGTTTGCTTAATTCCAGAATTTTTGTTCTGTGTCCTTGATGTAGGTTGTCCTTGATGTCGGGCTCCACATTCCCCCCTCTTCTTATTTATGGGCCAAATCTTTGGCCCCTTAACACTCCGCTCATGACTAACTATCTGCCTATCCTCATCTGGGGCCATAGGAACCCAGGGTACTGGGGAAAGAGGCGATGACCTTTCCTAGCTTCTTCCTGCTGGACAGGGGCCTCGTGGGGCCCTGGGTCCCAATGCCCGCTCTCCGTCAGGGTGTATTTACGGAGGGAGATGAGAGCCCGCAGAATGATAAGGCGGCTTGTTCCAATGTAGTTCATGTGCCAACTGGCTGGTATCCTTGTTGTATCACCATCTGGAATTGAATCTTTTGAACCTGTCAGGAGATGAACTTAGATAATGTGTTGATAATGCAGGGGCCAAACAACAAAACAAAGGCCATCAGGATTAATGGTCCCATCAAGGGCAATAGCCATGTCCATATCTGGATCCCCATAGAGGAGAGGAGGCTGGAAAGCCAGCTGAGGGCCCTGTCCTGCTCTCTCTTTTAAATCTTCTATTAATTTGATGTTTTTCTTTAGACTCTGAAGGTCTTCTTCAACCTGGCCGGAGGTATGAACATAGAAGCAGCCTGTCTCATTTAGTAGGGCACAGACCCCCCCCCCCTCAGCTATTATATAACATTAAGGGCCCTCCTGTTTTGTAAAACCACCTTGGCCAGAGAGCCTAGGGCTGACTGCTCTTCCTCAGTGGCTGTTACCATAGTCTTCCAAGACTCCTGGACCATGATGGTGAGATGGAGAACGCTCCTCTCTAAGAGGGGTATGCCTGCAAACCAAAAAAGCCCTCCAAAGACACCACGTATTATTTCGGGCCGATCAAGAATTGGGGTATCATAACCATGTCCCCCCCAATCAGCGGTTCGTTTTTGTCTCTCTGGGACAGGTCTTAAGGCCTCCTTGAGGAAGGTCCCAAGGTTGGGAATGCCTCCCGAGGAAGCTAAATCCTTTGTAGTCATAATGGTCGCCTCTGGGACCGCAGCAATAATTGTGCAGGAGCCCCCAAAGTGTGGGAAGATCCAGATAGACCCCGTTACCACATAGAAATGAAAGTCCGGGTCCCCTCAAGGATACCCCGCTGTGATCCCCAGATCCAGGCCCTGACCTTTTGGGAGTTTTCCTCTGGAAATAGACTGGGGTCCCATGGCCTAGGATTATATTGGGAAGGACAAACTCTGAGGAAGTAATCATCTACACAAAGGGTAGAATCCGGGCTCTGACTGATTATGAGTGTGATGGGGGGATTGGCATAACAAATTTCTGAATGTTAGTTGAATTATGTTATATTTCGGAGGACAGTCTTGTCGGGAGGTTAAACTAAGTGTCTGGTGGTCACACCAATCCCCACATATTTAGTTCCCAGGGCCAAGCTGTTTATGCGGATATGGTCTTCATTAATATATTTCTTAGTCGCATTTTTCCTTGAATTTTCCCAACACAAAGTGAAATTATCTTCACATACATCATATGCATCCTCCTCTGACCAGGGATTCCACTCCAGGCTAGTCTGATTAAAATTGAGGGTGTAGATACAAAGAGAGTCATTTAGCCAGCCCCCAATGGGTCCCCATCCATCCAGGTTGGAGATAGTCCTTTAAATTATGTCTTTTCCAGTATGCACAATCCCCCGATTGTAGGTCGTAGGGCATCTGATCTTCATCCAAAAATAGATTCCTGAGAGAGCTTTAGAAACAAACTTAGAGTGTCCTTTAATAATTCAATTAAACTTTTTAGCAATATAACATAACAGCAAGGAACTATCTGGGAAGTGAGTCTTGGTAACACAGACCTTAATTAACAAAACTAGAATTTAATATTCAGTGAAACGTAATTATTCCCCCCCATTGTAAGGGCATTAACCCTGCAGCCAGGGAAGGCTTTATCCCATCAAATAAATGAGGTTTGTCAGGGAGCCGGAAAAAACCAAGCCGCTGTCTTGGATTTCCCATAGCCCTGACTGTTTGATTGACAGCTATTGTTTACCCATTTTAAATTCCCTGATGTAGGAGCAGACTGTTGCCATGTTTTAAGGGCATCAGGATGGCAAAAGTCTGGCAATGAGGGGTTAATTTTTGTAGAACCAGAATGAACTTTATCTACATCCGCCATAATCTTCATAGATCATTGTGAAATACTACTTATTTACTCAACCAAAGTAACAAAAGGATTTTAAAAGCAAATATAAATCACTTAAATGCAAGGTAATTCACACGGCCTGTTATCAAAGGCAGCATTCCAAGAAAACTTCATTCTCTTAACAGAGAGAGAGAACCAAATTCCAGTCTGGTACCAGCTGACTGTTAATAACAAAATTTACTTAATTAATTTTAATTCAATCTTAGAAAGTCCTTTCTATAAATCTTGAAGAGGCAGTATTTTTGCGAAGGCAGTTCAACATCTTAAGAAAATTGTGCCATGTATAAAACTCTTTTCTCGGGGTCCACTTTCCACAAACCTTTTTTTATCACTTTCTGTATCCATCACTTTATTTTCCCATTCAAAAACAGCTACCTGTAAGTCAGTCCTACTTCCTTTTTCCTTAATAAAATGCAATTCCATTCTTCATACCTTTTTTACTAAAAACATACATCCTACTTTCCTTAAGCAACCATGAACTGTCCTTTATATCATCACTCTGTAGATTGGTAAACATACATCCAAAGAATAATTTTTGAACAATGTGCTTTCTTATAGTAAATATCTCAGTGTGGCACCAACACATTTTTTAATAGTTCCAAACCTTTTGTTTCTCTTTTGTAAAAGGAAGCCAGTGTTCAGTAATTAATGTTTCAGTATCTTATTTTATTAGGAAATGGACTAGGTATTTAATAAACTTCCATCCTTTAACTTAATTTAGCACAACTCAATGTTTTAAGTTGTCGACCATCTGGAGAGATTATTCTTAAGTAGACATTCCTAAAACATAATTATTCCTAAAAAGTTCACCCAAAGCTCTTTCTCATTTGTATTTTCTTTTCGTAAAAGTTTCTTCATCTTGAATTATTTTCATTGCTGACAAATTTGCAGCAATGAAATAAGATCTTATTTAGTTTATATTAAACCTAGGCACAATAAAAGTATTATACTTAATGTTGATGGCTCGAAAGACATGTCTATATTAATTAGATCAACAAACATAAACATTAACACCAGGTATTAATTTAATATTGAATATTTCCCAGTTCACATGAACCTGAAATTTATTTAGCTTAATTTTTCTTGTTTTAGAATTGTTTGATTTGTAAGCGCTTACCTTTCTTCTAAGCCAATTAAATAGAGCTCACTTACAAATTAACCTCAGCAATATTATCCAAAGACAAAGACACATGCTGAGACATACACATATATCCAGACAGTCAGAGATCTCATTGTTTCCACTTGAGATTTAAATGTCTCTTTGCCTCTTTTTTTTTTTTCTTGGCTTGAAGTTCTACTCATTAACCCAAGGCTGAAGTCTCAGGCAAAGTGGGCTGTGTTTGTAGCTCAAGGACATGATAAGAGTTAGCTTCAAACTTTTTCCTAGGGATATGTTTGTTCTCTCAGGGTCAGGATTCTGAAAAAAATATTTCAACAGGCTAGCTTTTCTAACTGCACATGCAAAAAGAACCCCTTTTGCAATTTCAAGAAAAGTTTTATTTTAACCAGTTTTCTCCGGAGTCTAAAGAATATTGTAGCCATCCTGACTGAAGGAACCTAACTTGTTTTGAATTTGGGAAATGTCAGACATGGGAAAGGGAACATGGACTCTAATAGTGTTCATGTCTCCATTTGCTACTTACCTTAAGGGAAGCATATTAGAATCCGTTTCCTAGCGTTGGGCAGTCCTCCACCTTTTGTGGGGAGGGGAGAGGGGGCTTTCGCCCTGATAAGAAGGTGCCTGTTGGGGAGCTGTGGGTTGAGGCAGGGGCGGGGGCTGAAGCAAAGGGGGTTGATGGGGTGGGGGACAGGAAAGGTCGAGTAGAGGGTCGCCTAGGAGATCTGATGGAGAGGGAGACAGAGGGGGTCGGGAGGATAAGGCGGCAACAGAAAGGCACATGAGGCATGAGTCCTCTAGCTCCAGATTCTGACTAAGGGCCATAAAGGTCTGGACATGAGGAACCTCTGAGTCCTTTCCTTGTTTCCGGCAAAAGAGATCAAGTTGGAGGATCGTGTTATAATTTAGTGTGCCATTAAGAGGCCATTGTTCTCGGTCCCCCAGTTTACACTGAGGCCAAGCCGTGTTACAAAAGAAAATGAGCCTCTTCTTTTTGAGATTTTTCAGGGTCAAATTTTTCCAGTTCCTGAGGATACAGCCGAGGGGTGAGTCTGAGGGAGGCTCCCAAGACGTACCAGAACCCATTCTTAGCCTGTTTGCCGTAGAATGGGGGTACTGAGAGTCACCAGCTGACAGAAAGCGTCCCCTTTGTGCCAGTGATCTCTTCGTGCGACTGAGGCACAAAATGGGCCGGCCATCCCAACAATCGCGTCTGACTATGAGAGGTGACCCCTGAGCGTGCGACTAAGGCACCATGCGACTCGGGCAGGGAAAGAAAGAAAAGAGAGATTCCCAGGACCCACTGTTTGGCAATTCCCTGAAACGTGAAAAGGCACTCCTGGGATGGCTCAGAGGCAACACCTAGGCCCCTGTAAGTCAACCTGGACTGAGAAAAAGGGGAAAGTTAACAGAGAAGACAGGCTGAGGAATCTGCCTTGTAGTCCTGCCAGGAAGGCGGCGGCCAAGGGGAGGGGGGCTCAGTGTTTTGCTTGAATCAATATGTACCCCATGGTGCACGGAAGTTGTCTTACTGGGGGGGGGGGGCAGAAGCTGTAACAGCCTTGGCTGTTTCGTGACCCCCCCATCCTTTCATGGGAGTCTTCAAGCGGCAGGCACCCTAATGGCTTTTAAATGCCTGACCCGAGCCAGCACAGTACCAATCGGCCTAGTCCTTAGTCAGAAAGAAGACAGAGGGAACCTCACCCATTCTGGGCGGCAGTCACTGGGGCAAAGTGAGCCGTGGAGCCTTCAGAACACACCAGGGCGTGGCCCTGGCCAGAGTTCCTCTGCTGCTTCCCCCGCAGCTTGCTTGTTCACAGAGGGTCCCAAGAAATGAGGAGAGGAGGCTGGGGAGGAGATCCCCCAAGAGGTGTCCCCGTATGGGCCACCAAAATGTCGTGGTCCGAGTGCAGGTTGGAGGAAGAATTTCCAGACACGAAGTATTTTAGAAAACGGTGAGTTTATTGAGAACAGAGAGCAGAGCCGAGTTAGTGAGGGGCTCTGCCAATACAGCGGGCCAACTTCCCGATAGACCAGGGAGAGCCGACCCCCTTTGTGGGCTAGTAGCCAACTTTTATAGCCTCAAGACAAAGAAATTCCTGCTGGCAGGATGGCATCAGGTGATTGGTCAGGATGCTACAAGGTTATGACATGGTGATCATTTTGCCTAATACGGAGCTGGGGGGCTGCCCGGTTTAGACTAGGAGAGCCCATGGCAACAGTTGCCATGGGGGTTTGGTTAATTCCAGAATTTTTGTCCTGTGCCCTTGATGTAGGGCTCCACAGAAGCTATTAATAGGTAGCGTATAGAAAAGGAAATATAAATGGCCCAACTTATGTTTTAAATGTTTATTCATTCATTAGAGGAATGCAATTAAAACTATCAAGACACCATTTTCCACGTGTCATACCGTCAAAAATCAGAAAGCTTTGGTACCACATGGAAAGCTCTCACACACTGGTGGCTGTAACATCGGGAAGAGCCTCCTCTGTGGGGAGAACACTTTCCCAACTGGCAGGATCCCTCATTAGCCACACACACCCTAACTGAGGAGCGCTGCTTCTGGGAACTCATCCTTCAGATTGCCTTGCAAGTAAGGAATAACCCACATTCGCCATTTATTGATGCAATGGCTATAACTGCAAAGGACTGGAAACAACCAAATATCCCTCCATCAAAAGGGGCCTGGTTAGATAGATTATCGTAAAACCCTATCCATGCAACCCTAAACAAGAGTTCTTTCAGGAAGGCCATGGAGCTCTTCAAAATAGTGAAGAAAATTAGAAACACACGGGAAACTGATGTTAAAGGCAGCCTCTGGAGAGGAGAGGTGGCAGCTGGCTGGGGAATTTCACTGTATACTCTTTAGTACCTTCTGAATTTTGAACCATGTGAATTATTAGCTATTCAGAAAAAGAAACTTAAAATACTTATACATATTGAGTCCTTCCATGTTATGAAAGTTTCTGGCTTAGCTCCCACTAATTGAGTTACTGTACTCTGTCCTGTGGTATATTCTGCCTCATGGAACATCAGAGATAAAACCTAGGGGCTCTGAGTCATGTGGGGCTCTGCCCACTGCCAGCCCCAGAAAGGGAGAGACCTGTTAGGGTCAACCAGGCCTGCACTTCCCCCACTCCGTCAACAGGTGGCGCTACAGGGCCTGTGGCCTGGGACAGATGGCAGTGGCTTGGGGAGCCCAGGAGCCTCGGGGTGCTGACCAAGAGGCAAAGAAGCAGGCAGACACAAATTAGTAACATAAAATAGAAACTAACTTTATTTCTCTGGAAGAAGCAGATATTCATAGCCGGGGCAGAAACTTTGGCAAGAGGCTGGTGGGAAAACAAAGAACAGCACAGGGGAAGAGCTGGGTCAGAGGAAGCACTGGTGTCCCTCCAGGGCAGCTGCCCCCTTGGTCTCCTTCCAACCCTGGGGCCTTGGGCCCTGGTCCCTGCCAGAGAACGATCTGGCACCCTAGCTCTGCTACCTGAGCCACCTCAGGCTATTTCCAGGCACAAGATCCTAACACCAGCCAAGTCCCATAACATGTCCATAGTGAGGCCACAAGTCACATTCCGTCCGACACCCCAACTGCCGCCAGGGGCTCCCTGGGGAGGGCCCTCGCCCCACGCCCTGGGTGCTGGTCCACCTTTCTGCATGGCCAACACATCCTCCCTGCCCGGGGTCAAGCCTGGCTTCCCCGCCGGCAGGGCCTGGCAACACATTTCAGCTACAGGCCCCACCAGGGACTGAAGCCAGAGGCAGGTCAGCCACAGGGCCTTCTGAGGCCACCCCCAGGCCTGCCTACAAGAGGCTCCCTCCTGCACCTCGGCTGGGTGCACTGAGAGCTCCGAAGTTGCAGGGACAGCGCTGGGTGAGGGAGTGACAGGCAAGGCGGGGCTCCCAGCCTCCTGCTGCCTTGGCCTCGCTCTGCCACTGGGGGCAGCAGGTGCAGCAGGTCCTCCAGGCCTGGCAGGGCGTCTCCCCACCCTCGTCAGATGGACAGGCTCAAATGATTCCTTCGGGGCAGATCCTCTGGGTCTCCAGACATCTCAGCGCCTAAAGGATGGGAAACCACCAGAAAGCCCTTCCATCAACAGGGGTCGCTGCAACAGAGTATGGAATGTCCAGTGTGGGCGGGTGCGAGAGGGGCCTCTCAGGGTCAGCCAAATCGGTTGAAAACTGGTGGTTCTAGGCACTAATTTTGGAATTTAGCATCCTGGGATGACTTCTTTAATAAACTAAGAATAAGACACCAGCAGTATCGTGTTTTAGAGTAACTGATGCAAATCAGTAAGAATAACCACGAGGTAATGGCCAACGTTCAGCGATGGCGTCCCACGGGCCAGACACTTGCTGTGCGGTGCATCCCTCATTAATTCTCCTAACCAGTTCTACGAGGTAGGCACTATCATTTACACACGTTTTACAGATGAGGACCCTGAGAGGTCAGGGAAGGAGCATAAGCGGACGCCACGTGGGATCAGAAGGCTGGGCTCCAGCTCCAGCTGTCTGCCGCCAGAGGAATCCAACACACCCACCCCGCCAGCGCCCCCCAGGGAAGGATTTCACTTTTTGACTTGATAAAACTTTCATTTGTATGTATTTATACTCTACATCAAGTATGTTATTTATATATCTATATATTGTGTTATATATACACGTACATATTTTTTATAGGAAAGTAATGGATTTTTTTTTGATTAGACATTCCTTTAAAAAGGCATTAAATCTTTGTTACTTTAAACTGAAATAGGAAATGAAGAGGTGAGAGAGATTTGTTTAAACCACTGGATCCTAAACTGCTGCTCACTGGAGCCCGGTCAGGAAGCAAGCCCCCTGCAACCAGAGAGGCTCCAATTCCTTTTACTCATTAGCTCGTTTGAACAAAGCGCCTGTGAAGTCTAGATAAACGTGCTTAGGAGAAGCTGTTTTCTCCGAGAACTGTCTGTGTCCTGGGATCGGGACCCCTTTCCCTCCTCCCGCCTGGAGCCCTGTGTCTGGCCGTGTGTGGCTGTGAGCTGTTGGCTTTTCCCAGAGTGACTGCTCCAGGACACCCCGGGGACAGGAAGGTGGCTGGGGCAAGGTCTGCTCACTTGTGGTGGGCTGGGCCGCAGGAGCCCAGCAGGTGGCAGCCAGCCTGCTCCAAGTTCCAGTCGAACATCTCCAGCACTTTGTGGCACTCGCCTCGCGGCCGCAGACCCAAACCAAAGAGCTGCTCCACCTGAGGAGCAGAGGGTGGTGCCGTGGGACACACTGGGGCCAAGGGGTGCTGGACCAGGGCGGGACAGAGGAGAGTGAGGGTGGGGGCAGGGAGCGGGAGGGTTGGAGGAGAGCCGCAGAACCAGTCTTCAGGGTCCCTGAAAGCCAGAGTGGGCAGGAGGTGGTGGTACCTTCAGATACTGGGCAGCCCTCTGCACGCTCCAGCTGTGGCTCTGCAGGGCCGCCTGGCACTCCTCTGTGGTCACCCCATGCACCATGGCCTGCAGCTGGGCACACCCACCCACCCGTCAGCACCACTCGGGCCCCTTCCTCTGGGTCCCTCGGGCCCCTGCCCCTCCTCGCCCTGTTAGCCTGGCCCACTACTCACCATCTGGATCTTCTCTGCTGGCCGTCCAGCCTCTGGCCCGTCCCCGGGGCAGCCCCTCTGTGGCAGCCGAGCAGTGGCCCTCAGGGCTGGCAGCTGGGCCCCTGAGTTGCTGGTGTTGGTGGAGAAGTTAGCCTTGGGGTCTGGGGCAGCCTGAGGCATTGGTCGAACGGTGGCAGTGGGGGCAGCAGGAGCTGAGATGCCGGGAGGGGGCAGCAGCAGGGGCACAGGCATGGGGGTCGGCTCTTCGGGGCTCCGGGTCTCACGCAGGAAGCGCTGGTAGCGCTCCAGGTAGGGTGGGCGCTCAGGCAGCAGGTAGTAGTGGGTGCTGCTGACCTTCTTGCCATCACGGACGATGGGTAAGATGCAGGGGCCAGCCCGGGGGCCAGGTGCCTGGATCACCTGGGGTGTGGCATACTTGGGGTCTGAGGCGAAGCTCTGGGTGGTGGGCATGGTCTTCCCAGGTGAGCTGGAGAGCCGGGGTGGCAGCGGGGAGCTGCCGCGTGGCACCAAGGGGCTGGGGGTCCTGGAGCCTTGTGGGGACAGGGGCTCCCGGGGTGGTACCCGGGGAGGGGAGGCAGGTCCAGGCCACCGCCCCGTCTCCTCCTCGCCCGAGGGGGCTGGAGACAGCTCCCCACGTGGGCGTGTGGGCCTCGGGGGGATGGGCACACGAGGGGGCACCTGGGGCTTGTCGTCGCCCACCGGGCTTGGCGAGGGGACCAGAGAGCCGGCCGGGACCTGTAGCTGCCGCATGCACTCCTGCTGCAGCGCCTGGAAGATCTCTGCGGTCTGGGCTGAGTTGGGCGGCTTGCCCCCACCCTGAGGCGGGAGGAACAGGTTGTCCTCCAGGGCAGGGAAGAGCCGCGCTGGCTCAGGCACAAAGGCGTAATTGGTCTCGCCCTGACTGGGCCCAGCAGAGAGCCCTGCACTCACGAGGGTGCTGTTGATGGAGCAGACCTCAAAGTCATCCTCATCCTGGGCCACGTCATCGTAGGCAGGAGGCGGGGGCAGCGGGCGCGCATCCCAGTCCACCACCGGCGTGGGATGCAGGGGCCGGGGCAGGGCCCGCGAGGGGCTCTGCGGCGGGGTCTTGTCCAGCAAGGAGCAGGCATCCATGGCCAGCTGCGCCAGTGAGGGCGCACAGGGCCGTGGGGCCGGGACCACGGGCTCCTCACCGAAGTCGATGAGCGTGACCTCACTGCTCCCGCGGCCCGCTTTGGTGCCCGGCACCCGGGCAGAGGGCTTCGCGAGCCACAGCCCACGGGGCAGTCCTGGCTTCCGCAGGCCCAGCCTCTTGAAGTCGCTGGACAGGGGGTCTTGGTCCTCACTCACAGGGTCGTAGGTTGGTTCTGCGATGGAAGGTAGACCCCAACAGGGAGGCGGCGTCAGGCAGGCCGATGGGAAAGGTGGGGTGTGGGGAAGACAGCCCACCAACTCCCCACTCCCAATTCCCCCAGAGGTCAGCCCTCAGCCGCCAGAATTCTCTGCACACCCAGACCCCATTCAACAGGAGGGCAGAACCTGTGCCGGTGGTTGGCAGCCCTCTATGGGGCCTGGCGAGCCCCTCCCTCCATTTCAGCTAGAGCAAGAACACCCCACACCTGCCTGCCTGACACTCCTCCATCAACACAAGATCCCATATACCCCGGCTCCTGAGCCCCGGTTAGTAATCCCTACCCCATTACGGCACACCATTAGTGCAGGCAGGGGGCTATGGGCCATCTCCCACCATCAAGGGCAATAGGAGCTATCCTTAGAGAGGACAGAGCTCCTGATCAACTGGCATAAAGCCCGGACACGGCCTCGGCAGGTCCCAAAGGAAGTGAGGCAGGGCCAGGCAACGGCGGACGGTGGCAGAGTGGGTGCCAGGACCACACTCTTGTTCCCGAAGCCCAGGCTTTTGGGGATTGGGGGAGAGGCAGGCATGCCGGGCCAGGTCAGCGGCAAAAGCTCACAGCACACACCCACTTCCCCTCCCACCCCAGCCAGCTGGGGCTCTGTACCTTCCAGGAGGAGAGAAATGAGAGGAGAGAGGGGGCGGGGGCGGGGGCCAAGGCACCAAGAGCAGCCCCACTTACTCTGAGTGAAGATGGCAGGCTGAGGAGGGCGAGGTGGAGGTTCCCCTGCGAGAAAGGTCATGCGGAGAGTAGAGGGGGCAGAGCAAGGACAAGGGAGGGGAGACAGAGTCAGACAAGAGGGCAGAGTGTGGAGGGGGGAGGCGGGGGAGAGAGAGAGAGAGAGAGAGAGAGAGAGAGAGAGAGAGAGAGAGAGATGTGAAAAGGGGCAAGTGAATGCACAAACCCAGCAGCAATGGGAAGCAATGGGGCGGCAGGATGGGAAAACTATGTTCCGGAGCGACAGGCCCTGGATCCGGGACATGGATGAGGCTCCTGGCCAAGATGGAGCCCGTGGGGTGGTTTTGGCAGGAGAGGAGAGCAGGATTAGGGGGAGCGAGGAGAGCCAGGATCTGAGCACGGCGGGAAGGAGGAGGGAGGAGGGAAGCTGAGCAGGCAGGCCAGTGCGGGCCAGACCGAGGATGCCCACCTCGGCGGATACAGCTGCCTCTTGCCGTCCGCCCCACGCCCAGCCGGAGCCAGGGACACAGCTGTCCCCATGCTGCCCTGACCCAGCCAGCTCGGGGTGGCCTGAGGAGACAGCATCCCTTCCCGGGCAGCTGATGAACTAGGGGACCAGGGCTTGGGGGCCCTTACTTTTCACCCTGCCCAGATGCTGGGTGGGTCTGGAGGTGCTCAGTTCCACACTCAGCAGGTCGGGAGGGTCCATGGGGTTTCCCAGATACAGTCTGTGGGGAGAGACGCAGGTCAGAGATGGGTAAGGGTGTGGGGCGGCGGCAGTGAGGGCACCCTGGAGGAGGTGCTGGGCCTGTCCCCTGGGGTCAGGCAGAGGACAGAACCACGTCTTCCAAGCCCCTTGCAGACGCAGGCCTGGAGCCCAGGACTTCTGACCCTGGTAGCTCCCTTCTGTAGATCTAGCAGGAACCAGGGGAGGGTACAGTGGAGAGGGGGCAGAGAAAGAACTCCTGACTGTAGGCTGAAAAACCTAGGACTGTAGGAGCTCCAAGGACACCCCAAAAGGGCAGAGCTGGCCCTCTGTAACCCCAAGGCACCCCAACCCATGCCCAGCAGCCACCTGCTGGCACACTCTCTTCTCTCCTGCCAGGCCCTGAGGCGTCTGGGCCACAATGCCCCAGCCAGGGTGGACAGGAGGCATCCTTCTGCCCCACTGCCAGGAGGTAGGGTATTGGCCGGGCTACCGCCATGCTCCCAATTCACCTGCAACCCCTGTGCCAACTCTCAGCATCTGGGACGTAGTTACTGGGGCTGATTACAGCCCAGAGGAATGGGGCTGGGCTGGCCATGGCACGCCAGGAGCAGGGCAGAGGGTGCCGGGCCGCCTACTGGAAGGTGTCTGCCTTCTCCGGCCCCAGCTCTCTCAGGCCCTCGCCTGGCTCCTGTGAGGCAAGAGACGGGCACCCTCCCAGGGCTCAGCGTTCTGGTGTGCGGGGCAGGGGGTGAAGGGCCTGCTGCGCCACGCCCCCGGGGCAGAAGCCTGTCCGAAGTCAGAGGAGAGAGCGCTGCCCGGAAGCCCCGTGCTGCCAGCACAGAGGCTCGGAGGCCCAGCAGGAGGAGCTCCAAGTGGCACCCTCGGGCGGGGCCCCCAGGAAGTGACTAATTCTCCTGTGTATCCTCCCCAGATGCCCCCCACCCCATGACCTCGTCTTTTCACTTAAAGGAGGCTGAACCCCCCTCCCAGGTACAGAGTGAGCAGGCAGGTGGGCACTCTGAAGTTTCCCCGTAGGGAGCTTTTTCTGCACCTTGCACCCCTGGGCCTGAGCCAGCAGCTCCCATCTCCAGGACTCAGGTCCTACCAGCAGGAGCAGGGAAACTGCCACCCAAGTGCTGGGGCTCATGAGCAGCTTTCCTACTGAACTGCTTCCAAAGGCTGTTCCCAAGTCCATTCTCCTAAAGCCAGTTTGCCAGGGGGGCTTAAGGTGTGCACCCTGGAGGCCATTTATCCTTTGAAGCTCCAACCCCAGTTCTGCCGACAAGGAAAAGCTGCTGAACAAGACCCTTGGAGGCCCGGAGAGCCTGCATGCCCAGAGAGGGGCTGCTGGCCCTGGAGCCCCCAGGCGGGACCCTGCCAGTACTCACTCATCGATCCTGTCAGGGAAGCCCCAGCAGTGCCGGGGGTCACTGTCACCATGCCCTGTGTGAATGAAGCTGTTCTGCAGGGGCTGGCTGATGTCCTGGGCTGACAGGCCGGCCACAGAGGTTACCACGTTGCGAGGGAAGGGCCCCACGCACAGCGTCCGTGTGTTCTGCCCACGCCACCAGTAATTCTCAGCCCTGTGCAACAGAGGTGACATGGTGAACACCAGGGAGTGGTGGGACAGTCCCAAGGACTGGGACCCTTTTTACACCAAGCTCTCTTTAGCTGTGGTATCTGGCCACCTTGGCAGAAGGGAGCACAAGGGCTAAGGGCCCAGGATCAGAGTAGCCTGCCACCAGCCCACCTCCTCCCAGCAGCCCCCCAGGACCTGCCACTCACCCAGTACAGGGCCTGGTATTTGCACGCAGCCTTACCCTAAGTGCCCTAGGTGGGTCAGACAGCTTTTCCTACAGTTTACAAATACGGAAACAGGTTCAAACAAGTGACATGACTTGCCTGCAGTTACCAGAAAGAGTACAGCAGATCCAGGATTCAAACACAGTTGTTAATCTGTGAAGCCAGCGCCCTTCTCACAATACCACCTTGCCTCCCTCCTCGCCTGGCAAGGCCTAAGCCCTAGTCCTCTCCTAGCCACCCGATCTCACTCTTCAACCCAGTTCCAGGAGTTCTGAGCTACAACGGCCCAAGGGAGAACCGTGGCCTTAGGACTGGGCTTGGGGCCAAGCCCTCCTACCACAATCCCATCTCCTGCAGTCAGCCCTCCAAGTTTTGGAAGCACCTGGGGCAACCCATGCTATCACATCACCAGTTTACACATCTCCAGTGCCTTCCACCACCTCCTGCCAGGACCGTGGGACCCCCACTCGGGCCCCCATCCACCTCCTTGGGAGGAGAGCTCCACTCTTGTCTTCAACAAGGGGTCCAGAAGGGAACCCAGCCTCCCAGCGTGGCTGGACTATGGGACCACCAGCCCCTCGCTCTGACCTCAGACACAGAATCTGTTGGCACAGCCTAAGTCCAGGCCTGGGGTGGGGGTGGGAGCCGGGCCAGGTGGGCAAGAAAGAACAGAGCGCCCTCCTGGACGCTTCCAATGCCCCAAATCCAACAGGCCACGAGGCCCCTGCATCTGTTGGGATCACGCACACCTGAGGACAGGCACAGAAGCTGGGCTAAGGCAGGGGTGGTGACAGCCTCATGCTGCTGCTGCAGCGGACGTGTGTGGCACCAAGCTGCGTCCGCTCACTGTCAGCCCCCCACCTGTACATCACCAGTCCACAGCGGGAGCACAAAGAAAGGCTTCCTCCAAGCTGCAGCCAGACCGGAGGGGTTGGGGGAGGTGGAGGCTGGAAGGAGGCAGCGAGGCCCGAACACCTGGACACCCCTCCGCGAGGTGATGTGGCCACTGGGCCAGCGTGACCCCCAAAGAGCCTGTCCCAGAGACCTAACGTCGAACCCCACAAACACTGCAATCCTTGGGGAGCCAAGAGGCGTGGAGGGGGAGGGACGAGAGCCCAGCCTCCTTGTCAGCAAGGCTGCTGACCAGCCACCACAGACACAGCAACCCTGTGATTACCACCCAGCCCCCCTGGGTGGGAAGGGCAGGAAAGGAAGGAAGAAGGGAGGACAACACCCGGAAGGGACAAAGCCCATCCAAAAATAGCAGGGCCATTCCAAAGAGAGAAACGTCTCCCCTCCCCACACCCCACACCCCCAGGCCGGCTGAGGCCAAGGAGGCAGGGTGGGGAGCCCCTGGCCCCCAGACCCCGATGCTGCTCTCACCCAACACCCATGGGCCCCCTGGGTCCCACGTGCCCCTCCACGGAACAGGCTCAGACACCAAGCCCATGGCTGGACGCTAGACTCTGCTCTCCACACCTCTTCAGAGATGCTCGTTAACTGAGGTGGAGAAGCAGTGCAGAGTGGAACAGACTCGCGTCCAAGGCCAGGTTTATGCCGTGACCACACCCTCCCAGTGGATCCTGAGCAAGACCAGATGGGCAGGAGGTCACTCCCTCTGCTCCCTTCCTTTTGCTAACAGACCCTCACTCGGAAGCCTCCTCTGGACCCACTTCTGAGAGCAAGAGCAGAGCCAAGCCTACCTCTCTGTTACAGGGATGGCCAAGGCTAGAGCCAGGCCCAGAAGGAAGGGCTCCCTTTATCACTGCTGGGAGTCCTCACATCAAGTCTCAAAAAAGGAGGTGGGAGGTGAGGGGCAGGAGGCACGACAGCCCTTGCTACTGGGGAAGGAGAGTGGGGAGTGCAGAGTATGTATAAGAAAGACCCCCTTGGGAATGACATCCCAAGCACGGAAGCAGCTTCCTCCCAACGAGGGTCAATTATAACTCCCGAGATGGCCAACGTTACGTCACGCTGCCCACTGGTCCCCCTCCAAGGCTCAGTGGGGCGGAGATACCAGCAGCCCAGAGAGGACCAGACCAGCCCTTCCCACCCAGCCTGCTCTGGCCACACCTCCCTTCCCCTTCCAAGAACAGCCCAGAGACTCCATGGCAAGTGGAGGGCACAGTCCCCGCAGCAAAGACAGGCACCTCCAGCAGGCTGCCCGACAGCATCCTGGGACAGGCAGGCTGTGAAGCAGCACCTGGCAAACACCGAAGGCTGCCCCATCTCTCCTGAGGACCAGCCTCTGGAAACCTCAGCCCATTAGCCCAGTTCTGGCTTAGGCAGCCCAGAAATGGCTGACAAATGTGGCTTAAACATTCTGCTCAAAACACCACCCCACGCACTTCTCTCCAGGTGTCCCCGGCAGCCCCTGGCCTTGAGGGACAACACACCCCCTTTGCTTCCCCCTCTCCCACCCACCACAGGAAGCAAAGGCTCCAGGGACCAGGCCAGGCCAAGGACCTACACATGGATTTCAAAATCTCTGTCCCCCTTCTCTGGTTTGTGAAAACAGAACATCAAAGTTCTGTCAGCCATCCCAGCCTCCAAAGAAGACCCCCTGGAAAAGAGTGGTCATCATCTGTCCCTCACAGTCTAGACAGAGCCTCGCAAGCTTGGCTCACGGGACATCTGGTGTCCTCTCTCTGCCCGCCGCCTGGTACCCCGAGAAGCCCTGAGTCTAAAGAATCAGTCAGAGCCAGGGGCAAGGGTGCTCCAGACTCTGGCTAGGAGACAGCTTCTGCAAGAAGAAATCCCAGTCTAACAGAAGAGCACAGATACGAGACAGCTGAGAGCCAGGCTGCTAAAGGAAGGTGGAGAAACAGACCGAGACCCACACGTACAAACCCAGACCCAAAGGGACACCCACGAACAGAGCCCACCCACCCGGAGACACGGAGACAGAGCCAGACAAACACACACACTTGGGGCACCAAGGAAACAAGGGGGCATTTAAAGCTCTGGTGCCACCGACACACAGGCCCACTCCCAAAGCCTCACCGGCTGTCATGCCTCCTGCCCCTCACCTCCCACCTCCTGAGTAGCTCCAGGGACCTGCGGCAGGCACTGTGGTCCAAGTCGGCCGGTGGCCCTGGAGGAAGAACCCAGCAAGCCCACACTGGCAGGCAGTGGCGGTGGAGCCAGCAGATGGGCCAACCCAAGCCTGTGATGAAAGGGCGGGGCAGGGCCCGCCCACGGTGGCCTCCCAGGAGGAGCGGCTCCCCTCTCCCCTCCTGTTCCCCGCCTCACCCCAGTGGTGACCCAGGTTGCCAGCTCCAGAGACAAACGCCCCAGAAACACACAAAGCCCCTGAGTCACCCCTACTGAGAGCAAGGGATGAGGGAAGTAAAGACCTGGGGACTACAGGGCACAAGAGGGCTCAGGTCCAGGGCCCTCTGGCTCCTGGAGGTGGGAATGGCTGTAGGCTCAGATTCTAGCTGAAGGTCCTGCCATGCACCTCCAGAAGGGCCCCCAGCCTAATCTTCCTATTTCCAGAATGCTCCCCAGACTGCCACGCCTGCATTCCCTTCCCTGGCCCCTTAGCTCCAAACCACAGACTACGTATTCCTTCCTGTCCTCCAGGCTTCTCTCCTAGCAGCTTTCCAGCTTTCTGTCCACCACCACTAACTCCCCAACCATACCTCCCCCCACCCAACTTGCTAGGATGTCATTCTTAATTCACAGATACTGGGCCCGAACGTGAGGGGAGCCCCAGCCTGAGGAGGAGATGCTGGGGCCACAGCGCATGCAGGCCATGCTCCCCCACAGCCAGCCCGGGCTCCAGGGCCTACCCTGTCAGTCTGACTCAGACCCAGAAACACTCCCTCTCAACAACCCCCCATGAGGCACAAGGTTTATCCAAAGGTCCCAGACCCCCCAACCTGAAGTCCAGGTAGGAAGGGCTCCGTGGGAAGTCCCTGCCTGGCTCTGAGTCAGAGGGGCTGGGAGTGCGGGGGATTTCCTCTGCCTCGCTCCTCTTCCGGGTCCTCCGTGCTCACCCCCTACCCCAAAGGCACCTCTAGCCTGCCCCACCGCAATCAGCTTCTCAGACACCCTGGGGATGAGATAACAGAGGGTGGCCTGAGCGGTAGGGGGGCCTCCACAGCAGGCAGGCTTGAACTTTGGGGGCTCCAGGTGGGAGACCTGACTCAGGAGAGGCTGCCTGCAGGCAGACACTTGTTGCCAGGTGTGAGGGGGATTGAGGGGGCAGGAATAGAGACCCTGTGAGGGCAGCCCGGGGACAAAATGGCCAGGTGGGAGGCCCAGCAGAGGACGGAGGAGAGCCCTGGGAAGGCAGAGGCTGCCAGGAAGAGGCAGGGCTGCTTGGGGCTACTGAAGGGCACCCAGGTGGGAGTCCAGAGTCCTTATCCTGGGAGGAGAGGGAAGAGGTGGGGCAGGGGAGGATAAGAGGAGGAATGTCCAGGAGTCCCAGCTGGGCCCCGAGGCCAGGCTGCTCCACTTCCTACACCCCACCATTACGGCAGTGAGGCCCCAACCCACAGAGCCAGCACTGGAGCCTGGTGGGAAAAGGGTGACAGAGGAGACGCTAGGCAGGGAAACCCCCCTGCGAGCCACCGCACCTGCATACTTAACCCCAAGCACTCAGGAGGACCCAGGCCTGCCCTCCCCTCTTGCTGCAGGAGCCCTGAGAGGGGCTGTTGCCATGGGGACCTGAGAGGCAGAACGGCTCTGGGCCCCAGGCCCAACCAGTCTGCGCCCTTCACAGCGGTGCAGGCACAGCCCCCGCGCTCCCTACCTCCCCTCAATGACGGTGATGACATCGTTCATCTGGATGTGCAGCTTGTCTGGTTCCTCAAAGTCCTGAAGGGCCCGCATGTCAGTGGGCTGGGCCTGGGGGCAGAGACAGGTCACTAACCACCTCAGGCTGACACCTGCTCGATACCCCTGCCCCGGGGGCAGATCTGCCCTCACCTCCAGCAGGAAGTCTCTCAGTGCCACAAAGGTGGGTCTGTCCTCTGGTTTGTGAGCCCAGCACTGAACCATGACATTGTAGATGTCCTGGGGGCAGTCCTCGGGCCGGGGCAGACGCTCCCCCTCCTTGTCAATCTTATGCAGGATCTGGTGGTGGGGAGGTGCAGTTTGAGGACAAGCAGAGCACCCGGCTCTTCACCGCTCATCTTCCCCCCAGCCCACGGAACAGCTGGAACTGCTGGCCGCCATGCCTGTACCCCAAAGAAGAGCTCTGCCTGTGCCCTGGGCCTCTGACCCTTACGCCTAGGTCTGGGGCCTCTGAACAGGGGGCCGTGGCAAAGGAGGACTGCGAAAAAGCCCAGGCCGGCCTGTTCCTGACCACTGGGGGCCGTGCTCTTTGCTCAGCTTACCTGAGGGTGTCAGGCAGACACAGGGCAAGGGAGACAGAGATTCCAACAGGTAGGAGCCAGTTCCAACAGGGCCAGGTTGGGAGACAAGGATCAAATCAACCCCCAGCCACGCTGTGGGGAGCATAGCCCCAGCCCCCTCACCTGACTGCCATTGAGGCCAATCCAGGGCTCCTGGCCATAGGTGAACATCTCCCACAGCGTGACCCCAAACATCCAGGTGTCGCTGGCATGGGAGAAGGTGCGAGTCTTCAGGCTCTCAGGGGCACACCTGGCAGAGGCAGGGGTCAAGCAGAAGGCCTCTCAGAGCACCCCCACCCCCTGCATCAGCGCCAGTGGACCCCAAATGCTCATGCACAAGTGTGCCGTTGCCCCGCATGCTCAGGTTCACAGTAGGTACTGGGGGCGCAGTGTGAAGTTAAGGACTTCTTAACTACGGGGTGCACAGACTTGGACAAGATTGTCTCTGCTCAGGTCTTTTTTCCACACGCGGCCTGGGGTGGGGAGAGGAGGATGTTCCCATGTCAGGGAAAGGAAGAAGGTCAGCAGCTCCAGAAGGGGCAAAAAGTGGGGTGGGATAAGATCTCAGGCTGTTTTCTAATTGTGGTGGGAGGATGACAATTTCCAGATTTGGGGCAGGATCCTAGGATTTAGGTCATTTCAGCAGGAAGGTGTGGGTGGGAAATCTGGATAGGGCCTGGGGAAGAATCAAAATGGGTGGGAACAGTCACAGTCGCTTTCCTCATCCCACACACTCTCTGGAGCTCCCTCTTGGGTAAGGAAGAAAAATGGCACTGCAGGGAAGCTAACAAAGGGTATTCATTCCACGGTGGACTGAGGCACGGGGAGTGAGGAGGAAGCCGCCCTCGATGGAGAATCAGAGATACCTCATGGGACTGGAGAGCTGGCCCTGCCACTCAAAGGGCGTGGGACCCAGGGAAAGTTACCCAAGAGCTCTAAGCCCCACGTTCCTCATCTGTGAAATGGGAATAACAATAATCTGCTCACTTCACAGGATTGTTTTAAGAGGGCTGCATAAAAAAAGGTGACCTTATAATTTACCATTCAAACCAGGACGCCTGAGTATGAAAGGAGGTGCTATTAATTACTCCAGGACATCAGGCATGATCCAGGATGTGTGATCATCCTAGATATTAAGTTAGTAATTAATTAGGGGTGACCGTACATCCTGGATTAGAGGGTTTTCTGGCAACCAGAACTGGACCGACTCCTCCCACCCCAAAGCAAGGAGATGACACTCCTTCAGGAGCCTCTGACAGCAGAGGATCATGATGGTCTCAGCACACGATAAGCTCACACAGGGGCCAGGGCAGGGTCAGGTACCACCCCAGTGTGCAGGTGAACATCCCTCGTCAGTCTACAAGGCCCTGCCTGCCCCCAGCTCTACCTGGGACACGCTTAGCAGCCAGTCTCTGCCTGGCTAACTTCTCCTGGTATTTCAGGAGCTTAAAACTGCGTCTTCCAGGAAGCCTTAATGTGTCCCACAGCACTTATCCCTGTGCACCCTAGCACCTGGCACGTGGGCCCCTGAGAATTACTGGATGGATAAGTGAATGGATGGGCACACAACAAGGGCACCCCAGGCCCAGAAGAGACAAGGGCTGGTGGGTGTATGGAAGGCCCTGGAAGCTCTGAAGCCTGGGTGTGTAGGGACCGGGTGTGGGGGGGTGGTCCAGGCCCCGCGAGCCGGCAGCGCCTGCCCCTCACCAGGCAAAGGGCACCTTGCGGTGCTCCTGCATGACGTAGTGGTCGTCATTCTGGGGTAGTGCTCGCATCAGCCCGAAGTCCCCGATCTTGACCAGGTCACGGGTGGCCAACAGCAGATTGCGGGCGGCCAGGTCACGGTGAATAAAGCGCTTGGACTCCAGGTAGCCCATGCCCTCAGCCACCTGCACAGCGTAGCGGCTCAGGGTACCCAGGAGGAAGTGGCCCTGGTGCTTGCGCAGCCGGTCCAACAACGATCCCAGAGGTGCCAGCTCTGTCACCTGAGGCCACGGAGGAGGAAGGCGGAATAAGCACGGCTGAGCCCTGCTCCTCCCTCAGCTCCTCCCCTCAAGGCTTGCCAGAGCCGTGCTCCATGCTCCTCCCTGGCCTGTCCTCCAGGGACCTCTAGGAATCCTACAGCTTCCCAAGCCTCTCCCCTCTAGGGAACATGGGAAACCGAGGCCCAGAAGAGCAACCCAAAGAGGCTCAGGTTAGCAAATGCCAAACACTAAACTCTGGGACCGGCCCCTCCCGTGGGTGCAACGCTCTGCCAGTGAACACAAGCCAAACCCAGAGAGACGGAAGTGAGCTCCAGCGGACACCAGGGTCGGTCAGTACTGGGGCAGGCCTGTGAGCCCCCTTGCCACATCAGGTGGGGAACCAAAGCAGGATCTGGAGGACCTCTGACCTTCGTCAGGATGGAGGGAGTAACCACAGCACAGGCAGGAGGTGAGGGGCACAGGGTCTTCCCTGCCGCCATCCCCCTTCTGCCCACAGCACTCACCATCTTCATGGGCGGCGTGAGCACCACACCATAGAGGCGAATGAGGTTTCGGTGGTCAAGTGAGTGCATGGCATTGACCTCCCGGATGAAGTCATCCATGGCCTCTGGCTGGCTCAGCACATCAGGCTTCAGGCACTTCACAGCCACACTCACCTGGCCAGAGTGGGGACTGCAGAGAGTCAGGACAGGCCCCAGCCTCCACACTCCGGGCTAGCCTGCTCCCCACTCCAGCCTCAGACCTGCTCATCGGGTGAGTGAGCGTGTCCCAGGGGCCTGTGGCCTGGCAGGGGGAGGGCAGCTTACCCCAACAGCCATGAGCCGGGCCTCCCCTTCCTGCGGGAGTGCCCAAGTTAAGTGGCAACCGCAAGGTAAGAGATGACCGGTGCAATGACGGAATATTAAAATGTTATGATAAGAAATGTTTTTGGTGTAGAAGGAAAATGCTTTAAATATAATGCCATAAAACTAATCTGTGGTGACAGAAATCAAAAGAGTGGCTTCCCTTGAAGGGAGGTGACACTCAGTGGAAGAGGCATGAGGGAGCCTTCTCGGATGACAGAGATGTTCCACACCAGTGGTCTCCAACCTTTTTGGCCCCAGGGACGGGTTCGTGGAAGATGGTTTTTCCACAGACTGGGATGGGGCGGGGCTGGATATGAGGGTTCAGGCGCTAACGCGAGCGATGGGGAACGGCAGATGAAGCTCGCTCAATTGCCCACCACTCACCGCCTGCTGTGCGGCCCGGTTCCTAACAGGCTGTGGACCGGTCCCGGTCCACGGCCCGGGGGCTGGGGACCCCTGTTCTACATCACAATCTGGGCAGTGGTCACACGGGCCCATGCATATGTGAAGAGTCACTGAGCTGTACACTCAAGAACTGTATGCTCTGCTGCACACACGCTATCTTTCCCTCCGGGGAAAATTTTTTAAATACAATACTAAGATGAAAGGGCAAGCGTTAAAAAGTTGTATCTAAAATTTGTATCTTAAAGAAATTCAACAAAATGTCTGAAGGGGAAGAAAGGTGTAAGTGCTAACTCTGCTTCCTCTGAGTGGTGGGTTACAGGCTGTTTTTTGTTTTTCTTATTTTTAAGTCTCCAAACTTTTATGATCATTAGTTTTATAACTGAAAAAAGGAACATGTGTCTAGTTAACCCTGAGCACGGACTCCAGGGTGAGCCACTTTGGACCTGTCCCCAGCCCCCTTCACATCCCAGCAGAGGGGACAGATCCGCCTCAGAGAGCAGAGCAGGGCCTGCCACGCCCCACAGGACCCAGAGAGCTCACCGTCTTCCCCGAGGGGGCGTCCCACTCGCCCCTGCGCACCACGCCAAAGGAGCCATCTCCCAGCTTCTCAAAGAGATGCAGGTCCTTCTCCCCAATGAGGCAGGTGAGGCTCTGCAGGGACCCCTCTGCTGCTGGGCCTCCGGGGGTGGGTGAGGTCTTCCGGAAGGTGCTCTGAGAGTGATGAGGGGGGAACTCAGCCTCCAGCCGCTTTCCACTGAACACCTGTTTGAAGGCAGCCAGGGGCCAGATGGAACCCTGAGGCCCCAGAGCCAGTCATTCAGCCCTGCCCCACTGGGTCCTTGGCGAGGCCGCCAGACAGGTCGTGGCTTTGCCAAACTTCTGGGGGGCGGCCTGGCTGGAGGCCCACGCCCCCTCCTGACCACACCTCCAAACGGGCACCCACGGCCTCGGTGTGGCCTCGGGCTGCAGTCCCACCCCCAGCTGTGGGGTCAGGGATAGCCCAAAGCCCGGCACCACCTCTGCCCCCCTCCCTGCTCTGTACCCCTACCCAGCACAGACTCCAGCCCCTCACCCGAGCAGATGGGCAGGAGCCCTAGGGGCCCTTGCAAACACCTCCTGTCCATTTTTAGCCCTGGCCCCGTCTCTGGGTTGCCCATTTGGCGCTGTCTGTCTCCACCCTCCCCAGGGAGTCGGCTGCTCTTCATCCTGCCTGGGGAGAGGATAATTTGAGCCTGAGGTTGGACCGTGAGTGTGTATGGGGGTGCAGATGAAGCAAGGCCTTGCCGGGGAAGGGCCTGGGAAGACAGCTGGGCTTCTGGAGGGAGGCCTAGAGCTGAGGGCTCAGAAAGAAGGAAGGTTGGAGAGGACGCTGCGGCCTGGGCTGGAGAGGGAAGGGGCCAAGGGTCAGGGGACAGGAGGGAAGCCCTGAGGGTCAGAGCGGCCCTGTCAGTTTGACTTGGCCACCCTACCGGGGCATGCAAAGCCTCGGCTTCAGGCGGCACCCTCTGCCCAGTTGGTCCCTGCCCCCAAGGTCGGCAGAGCCTTGTCTGTGTGGGGTGAAGGGGTCTCCAGTCTGAGGGCCTCTTCTGGCCGCTGCTCCGTCCTTCCTCCCAGCAACTGGCATCCCTTCCATTTGCAAGCAGTGTTCAGCTGACAAGGTCCTTCACAGCCTTTTTCTCAAGGGACCCTCCCCAAGGCCCCGTGAGGTGAGCTGGGCAAGTGCGGCTGGCACTGCCTTACTGGCCACATGCCTCAAGTCTGGAGCGGTCAACCGACTGGCCCGGGGACATCCTGTGAGTCGGTGGTAGCTCCAAGGCCCCCTGAATCCTGCACACCGCGTGGCTCTTCCCTCCTGCCTTCGCCCGCCCCAACACACCCATCCTCCCCTAAAACCTGGGCAAGGGACCAGGACAGTGTCCCCAGAAAAGGCCACAGGATCCCAAGAGACAGCCCCTTGCCAGATCACAGCCAGGAAATCTCTGCGGCCCAATCCCAGATCCAGCTGTTCTGCACTGCCCGCCCCTCTCCCCAGCCCTGAGGCCAGAAGTGGGGGGAAGGCCCGGCTGGTTCACTTCCTCTCACATTGTCTTCCAGACAATGGGCAAAGTTCCCCTGAGTCAGACCTGGGACTCACCACTCCAGAGACCCAAATTAGGGCAACGGGGTGGGGGCGGGCCTTAGGGAAGGAAGCTGTCAGTGGGGCCCGGTGACCAGAGAAACCTTCCACAGACTAGGGAGGTGCGGGATGAGGGAAGCAAAGACGTCCTGGGTCCAGACGGTCCCACCGCCCCACACTGGACACCGGCCCCAACACTTAGGCAAAGCGAGGGCTCAAGTTACAGCACACTTGTCAACAAGCGCCTGTTCCATGCCCGGCACCACTGCCTGGCGGGAGGGGACGTGAAGCCAAGGCTACACACAGGCCACTCAGTGCCGTCTCCAGCGGAGACAGACGCTTAGCCAGGCAGCTCTACAAGCACCCTGCCCGATAAGACCCCGGAGGTGGGAGGTCTGTACAAACTGTGAGATTATACTGCGGGGAGTGGGGGAAGGCTCTCAGGATGACAATAGAGGAGGCCCCAGTGAGCTACCCCTCCCACGTCCCTCCCTGTCCACCCACCTTGCTCATCCAGGACTTGCGTTTGCACATGGCCTTCCTCCTCTTCACAGCCTCCCACAGCCGCCGCTGGCCTGCGGGGAGGAAGGGGAACCCGTGCTGTTAAGGCGCTCACACCCCCAAGAGGCTGCTGCCCATCGCAGGCTTCCTCGGTCACCCTGGGGGGAGTCCACCACTAGACACTGCCCAGCACGATGACACCAAGGAAACAAGCCATCCCCACCAACCAGGGGCTGCCATTAACCAGACGGTCACTGCATTCCACTTCTAGGCAATTCTTCTCGAACCGGATGGAGGTATTTAACCACCAAAATTGAACAGTAGTGCTCTTATGCCAATTCTCAAGAAAAAATAAATAAATCAAGGTAACGGACAGAATTTCCCCAATTTTGAGTTTTTCTCCCATAAAATTTTATTATGTTACTGGCATCAGATATCAACTCTCTAGGCTAAAAGCAGCGTAAGTCAGTGTCTAAATTAGCACACCATTACTTATTTAGCTATTTCAGGCTGAATGCACTCAAAAGTTTCTAATGTTCTACAAGGAACACCGTGACTTCTAGAAGCTATAGTCACTACTTTCAGGATAAACACATAGAAAAAAAAAAAAAGAGTTCAACTTATAGAATAGATCTTTGTAGGAGAGACAGAGAAAGGGAGAGATGGGGAGAAAAGCAGCAAACCAACATCTGAAGGATTTTATCTTCCCTTCTCCACAGACCTCTGGACACTAACCCCCCTGGTGTTCAGAACAGACTCAATTCTACATTTATAAAAGAGGAGGAGATGGAAGAAATACACCCTAGAAATGTCTGCACAAACAAAACAGAGTGTGTAGTTAATCCTGAGTAGCCGGAAATTTAAGTAAGATTCCTCAAACTCCAATTCACCTTCACGACTGCAAACTGCTCTCATGCACTCACTGTGTGCAGCATCTACTGATGCCCCTCTGCCCCACCGCGGGGGCTCTTGGACAGGCAGTGAGAGTTCTCAGCTCTGCCACCCCACGGAATAAAGGGGGGAGGGCTCTTCCATGCGGTTGCCGATCCTGAGGACAGAGGAGGTAAATGGTCAGTGGGGCGACGACAGGCAAGGCCAATGCCCCCACCTACCAGGCCGGCCCATGCCAATCTTCTCCAGGTCCTCATTCTTGACATACTCAAAGTGGGACAGGCGGGTAACGTTGAGGTCGTCGCGGAGCCGCAGGAAATACTGCTGCAGCTGCACCTCGGACAGCAGCTCCAGCAGCCAGCCTGTGCCCTCCTCCGGCTGCATGCTGCTGCTCCCCAGCCTCTGCGGGGAGAGAAGAATGGCTCAGGGACCACGGGATGCAGGCAGGTAACCGGCGACCCCGCCTCTGCCTTGGGCTCACCCACATCCTACTATGTGCTGTGGGGAAGGACTCACACCACCTTCTTGCTCCTCAAAACAGCTGTTCAGAAGAGCCTGTAGCCACCTGTTCTCCTCCTATGGCAACAAGGGTAGAATCAGGGCAGTTGGGACACAGCCCAGGCCCTGGAGTTAGGGTCTTACTCCCCAAATCTGCCATCCATGGCCGAGTGAACTGAGATCAAACTCTGTTCTCCGGTTCCCCACTGGCTCTTCAACGCTCCTGTTGTCACAAGGCCTTTGAGAATCTGATGAAAACTATCGAGTGTGTCTCCAGGAAAATAGATGCATCCTTATTCATAACGTTTTAATTACAGAACTTTTGGGGGTGCAGTGCCCCTTGAGACCCATCCATGAGCTCCCCAGACCTGATGGACCCCCCAGGGACTAGATGAGCTCTAGCTACTTTCCTCTCAGTGCCTGACATCGCATGAGCCTCCCCCCAGGTCCAAAGACCCCTCCGCAGGCCAGCACACAAACACCTCCAGGACCACAGGAAGGTCAGAGGGAAGGAGCGGCAGAGGCTGGGGCGGGCTTTCAGACTGCTGTCAACGGCTGTCACAACAGACTCTGGCCCAGTGTGGTCAAAGCTTTCAACTTTTTCAAGAAATACCAGAAATCTGAATCGACGTGTAAAATCTCGCTATTAAAATTTTTTTTGAAAAGGTACTATACGCACACGTAAGATATTCAAAAGGCACACGAGAGCCGTAAAGTCTCCTCCCTCTCTTGCCGCACGGCCACCTCGGCCCCACCCCCAAAGTCGGCTGCCATTCATGACTTTTACGCGTTCTTCCAGACTTGTTTTTTCCCCACACAAATACTCACCCATTACCCACACCATTCTGTTCCTTGTTTACACTTGACATTAGATCTTTCTCCTGACTTTTGAACTATGTCAACTAATTCAAGTTTGAAATACACACACGCAAGCACACGTGTATGCTGTGCTGGTCAAACAAAATTACATGCAGGCCTCAATCAGCCAAGGGGCCACCAGACCTGTTACACCCTCTGGGGCCCAGAGAAAGAAGCCAGTGGCACCCTCAAAGCTAGGCAGCCCTACGCTAAACCCATCCTTGTCCGAGTAAGACCCGTCAGAGCTGAGGGCTTGGCCAGCCCCTGACCCGTGTTCAATCCCCACTGGAGAAGACAGGGATGAGGGAAAAGGCCAGCTGCCCCAAGACCCCCTCCTCCCGACTTGGAGGTGGCCTTGTCCCCCAGCGCTCATCACAGGTCGCACTAAGAGAGCAGGTGCTCACAGCCTGGGACCAGCATGAGCCTCCTGCTCTCACAGTTCCCAGCGGTGCTGCCAACCCAGTGCCAGGAGCTCAGACTCTCCCAGGCAGCTCAGGGCAGTACAAAGAGCCACCACTGGGAAAGAGAAGCCCTCAGTTCAAACCCTGGCTCCTCTACCAAAGTGGCTGGGCCAGAAGGGGGTTTCCAAACTTTAAGCCCTAACCCTTCACCCAGATGGTTCTCATGAGGGCCATACAGCCCCCTAGGGGACATTTTTGGCTGTCACAGTGTTGGGGGACCATTAGTGGCACTGAGTGGGTGGCTGGGGGACTCACACACTGTCCCAAATCCCATACAACTTAATTCATGCAGGTGAGAAATTTGTTTACAATCATCTGATTATAAATCAAATCCCATTTTACATATGAACAAGAAAGTATTTTTACAGTGTTAATACAGACTGAATTTTCCTGGAATGGAGCTACTGTGTAAACTGAGGGAAAACTGGCCTTTTGCTTTGTTTGGAACTTAGCAGAAGTTGTCCACCGTTCAGAAAAATATCACTGAAGGCAGCCCATCCTACTATTTCAAAACTCTCCTCTCAGTCAGCACTTGTGTAGATGTTGCCGTGCTGGTTCTACCTGCGGTCTTAGCATCTGACTGCCTGGTAATGTCAGATTGTACTGACGTATTAGAATACACGAAATGCTACAATCGATTTCCTTTTGGTTCTCCTTTATATTACAGGAGGCATTAAGTTGACTGACCACACACACACACACAGAGTAAACAGGTTGTATTTCTCTTAATTTTAGTTAAGAAAAATGAAAACTCTAACACTTCAACTACAGTTAACTACATGCTGGGCACAGTTCTGAGCACTTAGCTGTATTAACTCACTTATCCACAGCAAAGCCATTTGTTACAAACAAGGGGGTGTGGACTTAAGAGGGCAGGGCACCACTGCTTTCCAGAAGAAAGCCCCAAAGGTGCCCTGTGAAAATCACTAACCTAGGCCCCGTCTCTCTGTGGCGTGACCAGGAGAGGCCAGCCAGCACTTCCGCCATCACTATTCCATCCCTGGAGCAAAATGATCCCACCCCCTACACGGCTCAGCCCAAGAAGAGGCTGGCCACCAGGGCAAGTGGTCTGAAGATCCCCACTGCTTCCTCCCCAGTCCCCGAATCCCAGGGCTCCAGGCCACTCATTCCTACCCTCCTGGGGGTAGGAGGCAGCCACTCCTGAGAACAGCTCCAAGCCCTGCCCTGTGTGGTCCGGGCTGGGAGAGACCCAGAGGCCACTCCCCTGAAGAAGCTGCTTAGAAAGCACAGTCTGCCCTGTTCCTTTACCCATGAAACACCAGCTAACAAATCTCCCTGCTCAGCTGGGTCCTCCTCTCCCTGCTGCCCAACCCCAGGAACAGGGCTGCTCTGCGTGGGGTGGGGGTGTGCGTGTGTGTGGGGGAAGACTAGAGAGAACACTGGGATCTGGGTGAGAAGAAAGCAGCCAGGGTCCCTGTCCGGTCTCCACCTCCCCACCCAGGGTGACCCTGGACATGTCCCCTCCCTCCCCTCCCTCCCTCTCTAGCCCGTGTCTTTGTCGGTGAAGCACAGAGCACTGCTGCGGCTGCCCCCAGCACAGCCCCGTCCACACACCTGTGTCTGACACGTGTGGCTCTCATGGCCGGCACGCACACTTCCCACACACGCTCTCCTGACGCACTCGCCACCAAGAATGCAGCCGCTGGAGCAGGGAGGCCCTGGACCCCTGTCAAGCAGCCCGGTCCTGCTCTCTGGCCCTCAGCGCAGGGCTGCCTCTCAGTCTGTCCAGCTCCCGCCCGCAACCCCCCCACTCACTGTGTAGAGTCTCCGCCGGAGTCTGGCCAGAAGAGGGAAGGAGAGCTCTAGGCCAGGGAACCGACGAGCTGCTGGCATCTCCACGGAGCTGGACCCCCTGACCAGGTCACCGGGGCTCTGGCCCGAGGGAGGTGGGGTGGGCAGTGGTCTCAGCTCCTGAATTTCAGGTTCTGCCCAGAAGTGAAGGTGGCCAGAGGTCTGCCCCAGAGACCCCCCCAAATCCCACACCAGGGGTGGGAAATGGAGCAGAAGAATAGGGTGGTCCCCTTTTCTCTGCTCTACAGCTGTTTCCACAGCTGGCTACCCTGGCAGGAGAGAGTTAGTTCTTCTCTCAGTTGACTGCAGCCTGGGTCCTCGGTCCTGTTTCTCTGTCTTCTCTCCAGCGCAGTGGTCACGGCTCCAGCCCTACTCCCTGGCTCCCCCGACAGCCCGCCTCCCTCCCCCCTCCCTCCGCAGCTGAGCAGCTCTGACACTGGCTGAAAAAGGACCTTTCTGAATCACTGCCAAGAGGGCGGCGGGAATGGGGGGACTCTTCCTCCCAGCCACCCGCGCTGCCCCCACCTCCTCCCCGCACACAAGGCCCCTGTCTCTGGCTTCCACCCCAGCCCCCAGAGCTGCAGACAACCCCTGGGATTTTAGGGTGGGGGCCAGGTCAATCAGGCAGCAACATACAAAGAGGCCCCCGTCGCGCTTGTCTGGGGCTGTGAGGGCTTAGTGCACAGCCTGAGCTGGGGGCTTGGACACCAGAGAGTCGGTCCTGGACCTTGCAGGCAGACCCTTCGGAGACCCTCCCCCATCTCCCAGTCCCAGCCTTGGCTGGGCGTCTCCTGGCTCAGGCCCTAATGTGGCCCTGTTACCCTGGTGCCCGACGGAAATAGGAGTCCGGCAGCCTGCCAGAGCGGGGCAGTCCAGCCAAGAGCCGGGGTGGGGGGAAGAATCTCCCAGTCCAGCTGGCCAAGATCCAAAGCCCCCTCAAAACACACAAATATGCCCCTAAACCCTGCGATGCCCCCAGCCAAAGCTAGAGGATTCCGGGCCATAGGATGTCTCCTGAATAGCACCTACACACACAGACAACAGCCCCAGCTAGAGGGAACTGCAGTCACCCCATGAAGCCCCCGTGGAACCTACACATTCCTAGAGCTGACAAGTGATCCCTCTGGCCCTCCTCAAGGGCGCCAGCTGCTCTTACACCCCCCTCGCTACAGCCCCCAGACACACCTGACAGCTGCAGGAAGTCCTCTCAGGCTCCCTCAGCACCCCCCTCCCAGCCGTGCCCAGGGAGCCCCTGTTTCTTGCACACTGCTCTCTTGTCCCTATCCAGCTGGCCACCAGCTCTGGGAGTCCCAGCTGGCTGGTGGAGTAGGCAGCTGGGGTTGAGTTTTGGGGAGTCAGCATCCCAGGCTCTTTCCAGGGCCTCTCTCTCAGTGCTTGACCTCCCTGGCGGGGAGGTGCCTGCAGGGGCAGCCGTTTCCAGATCTGACTCAGGGAGGGGGGAAATGGGACACCCCCAGCAATCAGTCCTCTTTCCCATCCCCCTGTCATGTCATCCACCACCACCCAAAGCTTGTGAGGCCAGCCAGGTGCAGCCTCCCTTCAGTGCCAGTGAATCACCAGCCTGAGAATGGAGTCAGAGCTAATGGACAAGATGAAGTCAGGTCAAGGTCACACTGGAGCTGACCTTCCCGCAAACGCTGGCTCACAATGCCCACAGCACAGAGAAGCCTATTGCTTATTTCCCACAAAGCACCATTCTGAAGGAGATCCAGGGACCTGACTTCAAGGGACAATTTAAGCAGGATTATTCCCTCTACCGCAAGTTGGGGGACTGCTGGATTGGAATGGCCAGACTGAAAATTATAGCCACCCCCTGAAAGATGTGCCCCAAATCCACCGGAACCCCATGCCTGCCTGTTCCCTTGCACATCAGGTAAGAACAAGCCTCAGTAGCTTGCTCAGCAATACAGCTGTGGGAGGCTGTGGAGAAAAGCAAAGCATGGTCAGGGGTCAGAGGTCAGGCCAGCTCCTAGACCTCTTCTCCCAGCCCCAGAAAACAGCCACCTTTCTGCACCGCCACCCCCACCCCGCTTCGTCCTGTCAGTGACTGCCCTCTACTGGTCAAGAGAGAAAGTGCTTGATCTCCAAGGGGAAGGGAAGCCGACCCATAAATACCATGATCATGTTTTCCAAAGCAAACAGGGACATTCGGCTTAATACGCAGATTCATAAAGCCAATAAGAGGGAATGTCCAGGGCACAGGGACTCAGTGTCCATAAAGGACTAAACCCACATCCTGGCAGTGATTTCGGGGCTCCCCTGCAGCGATGAAGCAAGCCCAAAGGGCAGCTTAATTGGGTCCCAGCTTAATTGGGTCCCAAGTCCCAAGGACTCAGAGATACTGAAGCAGATGTCAACAACAGGAATTCACCACCACTGACTCGCCCCGCCCCACCCCACACACAAACACATCACCCTTCTTTACCCAGCATCCCAGCCCCCAGGATCTGTCCTGGGGCCAGGATCACAGATACCCCTCACTCCTGAAAGGCTCCCCTCAGCTCACCAGCAGACGATGCGGTCTAGGGCCTGGCTACCTGGCTATCCCCCAGGTTTCCCCTATTACCTGCTGTCCCTCCTCGGCCCCAGTTAGGCGCAGATATGCAAATCTCTCACCCTTGGAACCCAAACTCCGGGCTTTAGGGCCCGGGAGGGGAGCAGAGCCCTCCCGCAGTCCCCGCCCCTCCAGCGCACCGGCAGCGTCACTGCCCTGCGTCCCGAGGGGCCGGGCCTCGAGCATCCTCAACAAGGAGGGCCGGGGCCGCTAAAGCACCTCAGCCAAGGGAAGGCCCAGTCCCCGGGCCCGCACGCACCCCACAGCCCCGTACCTGCCACCTGCAGCCAGAGCGAGGGAGCAGAGCCTGGTGGTAGCGGTCTCTCCCGCTGGGCCTGCGGCTGCCCCTCCCCCAATCCCGTGCACAGGCTCCATTCCAAGGAGCCGCCTCTCCGCAGCGTAGGCTGCCCCCCCAGAGAGCCAGGTGCGGGGCTGCACCTTCACTGACCACGGAGCCACAGCTCCCCTCGGCCCCTGGCCGCCTCCAGGACCCCAGAGAGCCACAGCCACCGATCAGGTCCTGGGGACTCAAGGGCCCCCATACTCCATGACAAGGGGGGGGGGTCCGTCCAAGAAGCTCACAGAAGAGAAGCCCCCATCCTAACTCGACCTGAGACCCCTCCCTCTAGACCCCTCTCCTTCCACCAGCCCAGCTTCCACCTAGCTCCAAGCATGCGCCCACCTGCCAGGCTCCCTGGTGCGCTGCCATTCCGCACTCCACTCAGGCCCGGGGAACCTGCCCAGCCCACTCCTCTCCGCAGTGGAAGCCACGCCCCCCGCATCCGCACTGGGAGGGAGACCTCAGCCCTCCGCAGCCCACGCCTCTTCTCACCAGCCTGGACTTCTCCCCGCCTGCACCTCCACCCGCCCCGCCCCCAAGACTGCTCGGCCCGGGCAGAGCACTGTGGCTGACCTCTCTGGGCTCAGAAGAGTGCGAGTACCCACACTCCCTCCCGCAGGAGCTGCTCCAACACGTGTCCACGCAGGGCTGTCACCCAGTGCCAGGATGAGGACATTGCTAGTGGAGGAAGTCCCACGGCAGAGGCCCCAAGGTGCCACACGCACACCCTCTCACTCCAATGGCACCTGAAGCATCCACTGACTCCTCAGTACCAGGTATTTAGGGGTGAGCTCAGGGCACCCTCACACCTTGGGGCTTTGGGGCAGAGGAGGAGGGAAATGCTGAGACACCTCTACTCCCCACTCCCCTCCCCACACACACACACTCCACCTCAAGACTAAGGAAGGAGACCCCGGGTGGGCACTAGGTGAGTTCCCATAAGGCTCACTCTCTTCAAAAGCTCCTTCTCCAGCTGACGCGCGTTGGCATAGGGGATGACCCTGCCAGGCAGGGTGTTTATTCTAGGCAGAAGCTCCTCTGCATCTTACTGCAGCTATGGCAGAAACTGGTTTTGGGAGCAGCTGCAGGAACACTCAGGAGGCCGTCGAGAAAGAGAGGCTGAAAATGCCAGGCCCACAGATCCCTCCTTCTCCTGGTTGGATAAAGAGTCTGATCTAAACCATTCCCCCATCCTGCTTTCTCCCTACCTCCTCCCTCCACAAGGCCCCTGCCTCCGAAAGCCATCCTATTACAAGATACCCACAAGATCCAAACTGCCTCTAGGATTTGCGGAATCCACCCCACATGTGTACCCTCTGGTCTACAACTTGCCCCCTTATCTCTAAAGGGAGCCGGTAGTGGCCCAGGAACCAGCCTGCCTCTGCCGTCCACTCCCCTCCCCCAGGCTCTCCAACAGCATCAGTCAAGTTACAAATCCACACTGAGGAGCAGACGTGACATGTAATTTCCGGCCAAGAAGATTTTTCCAAAACAATCTACCATATTCTCAGGAATATATGCCAGGCCTGCTCTCTTGTATCTCTGCCCTCCCTCTTCTCCAGGCCCTGGAGGGAAAAAACATATTGGGAAGGAGAAGGAGGGGGGCTTATGGCTCCTCTCCCAACCAGAGGATTATCTTGCCTACACATGCCAGCCCCACCAAGCCCAGTCAACCTCAACTCACCCCTCTGTGTGCAGCGCCCAAGCTTCTGGACCAAGGCCAGGCTGGTTCCCCTTGGGACTTCATCCCAGAGGGAACTGTACCAGGTAACCCCACACCTTCAGGTCATCCCAGGTCTGAAATCACACTGGTCTGGGGAGGAGGCTGGCCACAGGCCAAGGGAGAGAAGGGGGTGATTCAGACACATACCATGGCTGTCCACACCCTCTCCATCTCCAGGCCACAGTGGCCCACTCCCTTCCAGGGGAGCCTGGCAGCTGAGGCCCCGAGGACAGTCAAGCCTGAGGCATATTTGCCAGCAGTGCTGAGCCCACAGGCCCTGAGTCTAACCCTGAGGGCTCTTCACCCTTCTCCTTAACTGTGGATATTTCCTAAGACTTTGGAACTCACCCTTCCCTCTCTTCCCTCCCTGGGAGTCACCTCCTCTCCTCCCAGGGCTCCAATTAGCACCATGTGCTGTCTGTCTCCATTCCTGAGCTCTAGAAGCGCTGCACCCATGCTTCTAGACATTTACAGCCAGCTCCACCAGGAGGACGCAAGGTACCATAAATTCTCCACGTCCAAATTGAGCTCATCAACCCCCGCCTTAAACCTAGCTTATGTGTGCTCTCATACCCTGACTGAAAACATCACAAGCCAACATGAGCCACCTAGGCTAGACACCTCACCCCTGGCTCCCCAACCATAACTCCCTTCTTTCCCCACTGGGCAGGCCACAAAATCTTGTTTCTGCCTCCTCATTACTCCTCCCATCGATACCTTTGGGACAAGAGTCAGACAGACCCGGGCTGAAATCTTGGCTGTATCACTCTCTAGTCAGACGACTTCTGGGCAAACGCCTTAACCTCTAAGCCTCAATTTCCTTATCTGCAAATGGGAATAAACAGTACGTCCTTCAGAAAGTGCAAACTCAATGAGATCACGAACGGCACACTAAGCACAGCATCTGGCACGTAGTTGCCTATTCTTATACTGTCATCTGAACACGGATCCGAAGTTCCTCCCCTGCTTACGTCCTCTGTAATTCCTCACTGAGCCAAATACAAGGCCCTTCAGGATCCATCCCTCCCCTATCTGTCCACCTCCAACTCTTATCATTTCCTTCAAAACGTCTCCATATTCCAACCAAGTCAAATACTTGCCCTTCCCTAGACACAACATCTTCTTTAATTTTAATGTCTTTGAGCTATTCTTTGTGATACTCTTTTCTCTTCATGATGAACTCCTACACATTTGGGTCCCTCAAGACCCAAATAAAACGTCATCTCCTTTGTAAATTCCCATTTCCTATCCCCGAACGGTTCTTTTTGCCATTGCTTCCCATGTTATTTTGTTAAAGTATGTTTGAAAACAAGAGTGGTATAAACACATAATACTACACGTGGAAAATAGCCAAAAGGATGAAAAAAATTTTAATTATCTATCATGCTCTGATCCTTAAAGGGTGCTATTTCTGTAGCACTCTGTATTAATACATAATTCTATTGAGGGAGCGCTATGTACGTACCTCTTGTGGTTTGTACATTGTAACCATCTGTTTATATCTGTCACCTTGAAAGAAGAATCTGGCAAGGCACCTGGTCAAAAGAGTTTGCTGAAAGGGACTTCAAGCCTTTGTGACAGACACTGAGGAAAGGAGGCCTGTCTCTTTTCCAGTGAGCTGGTACCACCTTATGTCCAGTGAATACCAGGAATAAGCCTGGTTGCCCTTGTCGGCCCTGGCTTTGCTTCCCCCCATTATTTCGAACCCAGAAAAGCAAGCACCTTCATGCGAAGAAGGGCAGCCAATCTCATTACAGCTACTCCTGTCCCAGAACCACTAAGCTACTTTGCTCCCACAAAGCTATTTCAGCCCCGGGGACAACACAGCAGTCCCTCAAGGCAGAGGGACAGCTTTGACTGAAGGCTGCCTTCTCATCAGACTGCGGAGGGAGAGCTGGGGATACCACAGCGTTGATCGATGGGCAGGAGGTCTTTTTTGTCAGGCATCCCAGCCTCGCAGAGAGAGAGGAGGGAGACAGGGGGATCAGAGGGTGGGAAGGCAGGGCACAGAAGCAGGGGCAGACACACCAGATACAGGGACCCTCCTACGCCTCATCTCCTTTGACTCCAACAGAGAAGGAGGTGTAACTTTCAGAGAGGAAAGGAAAGAACCTGACTAAACACCACAACCACAGGCCCTCACTGAACCCAGTACCTCCGCACATCTACCAACTTGGTCTTGAAAGTTTTTTTTTTTTTTTGTGGGGGGGGTACACAGGCCTCTCACTGTTGCAGCCTCTCCCGTTGCAGAGCACAGGCTCTGGACGTGCAGGCTCAGCGGCCATGGCTCATGGGCCCAGCCGCTCCGCGGCATGTGCGATCTTCCCGGACCGGGGCACGAACCCATGTCCCCTGCATCGGCAGGTGGACTCTCAACCACTGCCCCACCAGGGAAGCCCTTGAAAGTATTTTTTAGCTGTTTCATGCTCCACCAGCGAAAGACCAGTGTGCCAACCCTGACACCCAGAGACAGGACACTGAGAGCCCTAATACATTCCTGGAGCATCCCTCCCCCGCACATAAACACCACTCGAGTGTGACAGTGGGTAAATTCCTGCAGTTGCCTGGGTCTCTTGCACACATGCACCCCACACGCCCGAGTGACAGGGCTGGGATGCAGGGTACTGCGGAGAGCTGCCTCTCACCATCCTCTGGCCCAAACATCCTCCCGGCACCAAGGCCCGGCAGCCGAGGCTCCCGGGAAGAGAGGAAGGATGTAGTCTGGCTCCCAGCAGCCAGCCACTCCCAGGGCTCTTCCAGGGCCGGGCAGAGGCCGCCCAGCTGGTCGCCCTGCCTACCAGCTCAGGCCTCACCCCACTCCCCCAACCCCCTCAGCAAGAGCCTAGAGCTGAAGGGCCTATTGTTGGGCCCTGGAGGTGGGGTGGGCCCAGAGCTGTGAATTGGAGAGCATTTACTCTGTGAGAGGGACTGCTCATTCCCTTGGGACAGCGCCCACACCAGAACCCCAGGAGCTAGGAACATCCAGCGCAGGGTGGGCTGCTGGGCCAGGGAGAGAAAGGGTCTGAACCTGGAAGTGAGAGAGACGTCAGGGACTGCAAGATATTTAAGATACCTTAAATCCCACCCATTTTAGAGATAAAGAAACTGAGACCCTGAAAAGGAAGGGACATGCCTGGTCTGAGGCACCTAAGAAGCTGTCATAGGGAATGGATCCCTAGGAGCTGCGGAGCAGTTCAGAGCAATGGTGATTCCTCTCTGGCCATAGAGGGGCAGCCCTGCCAAGGTCAGGGACTAATAAAGGTCAGGGGCCTGAGCGGAGAACCTGCCTCAGGAGGAGACACAACATCCAGGGGACAGGCAGAGACAGGAAGAACCTAGAGTTCTCACATCCAGCAGAAGCCCTTGGCTCCCAGGACCTAGAGCTGCTGAAGGAGGGCCCAGGCCAAACCTCTCATCCCACCCACCTCTTTAGTCACTCACCACATACTGACTGTGTGCTCACCCTGTGCTAGGTTTGGGGGACTATGAACGAGGAGAAGTCACGATTCACATCCTCAGAAAGACACTGTGTGCAAGTTCTTTACTAAAAGTTTTATCTTTCATTGCCTGATTAACCTGCCCCCCACTACCCTACATTATCCGCATTTTACAGATGAGGACACTGAGGCTCTGGAGGGGTGACCAGGGTCACCTGTTACTGGAGAGTCACAGGTGAACCAGAATTCAGTCCATATACAACTGGACACAAAACTGCTTGGTTCAAGGATTTGAGCTCATGGAGGGCAGAGCTGGAGTCTTATTTGTTAAATATATACTAGATACTGAATGAATTCATGGATTCTGCGAGGAAGTTTAAGGAGGGAATAGAGGCTCCAGGAAAAGACAGATTGCACAAATGCACATAATTTCACTCCTTCCCAAAACCCCACCAAAGCCAAAATGATCAAAAGAGAAATTTTCTGAATGGCAGAAGTCCCTAAGGACAGGAAGAATAGTAGAAGAGAAAACCACAACATAGCTTTGGAAGCTGGAAAGCAGATGGCCAGTGACTATGGAGAGCAGACCTGAGAAAATCCCCAATCCCAAGGTGAAAAGGACCTGATTGACCCCACAGAATCCTCAAAAGGCCTGGGAACTAGAAGCCCCAGAAACGTCTAGAAGAAGAACAGGTGCTAAAAATACAGAGGATTAGTCAAAAGCTGTTTAAGAAGCAGTAAGACCCCCCTGGACTCCCTCTCCAGTACAAAGCCACTGGGTTGCTGCCCTGGTACCACCCGGCAAAATCGGGATTTCCCTTCGGGGGTAAAGCGCGGGCCTCTGCACTGGCGCAGCAGGCTTGGCTGACAGCGGGGTGCCAGGGACCTAACAAGGAAAGCACACATAGATGTGGAGATCTCAGTCTCCTTCTCGACTCCCTCCAGGAACATGGAGCCAGACCTCCACCTCCTGGCAGAAGACCGGAGTGTCCTTTCTGGGGACTCTGATCAGGCCAAGAAAGATATAAAGAAACCAACATTGGGAGTTCTCCACAAACCGAGCAGCCAGGTCACCATACAAAGAAGCTCGGTCAACAAGGCCACCCAGTGCTTGTGGTCAAGAGTAGATGACAAAGAAATACTGGACACCCAAGGAAAGCCTCTAACGTGGAAGAAAGAGCAAAACACACAGAAAATGCTCATTAATATCCTCAGAAAGACAAGATGTTGTATCTACAAACAAGAAGAGAATATTATTATTTTTTAATAGGGGGAATAAGAAATTACAAATATGACAGGAAACATAACAAATTCAACAGACCCATCCTCACCCCAACCAACAAAGTCTAGCCCACAGCAGGTGCTCAGAAATATCTGCTGAATGGATAAATGAGGCAGTATTTCATGAACTTTAATGCACATGCAGATCACCTGGGGGAATCTTGTTAAAATGCAGATTCGGATTCCATAGATATGGGGGTGGGCCTGAGTTTTACATTTCTAACAAGCTCCCAGTGATAATGTGCTGGTCCTTAGACCACACTCTGAGAAGCAAGGGTCTCTGCTAAACCCTGGAGCAGTGGTTCTTTGCACTGGCTGTGCATTAAAATCACCTGGGAGGTAGGAAAGTGACGGTGTGTGGGCCCCGCCCACTGAGATTCTAATCAACTTGGTCTAGGTGAGACTCAGGCATCATATCTTGAAATCTCTGCAGATGAATCCATACTGGGGTCGAGAACCGCTGCTCTGGAGAAAGCCTGTAACTGCGCCAATCATTGGTCCTAGCCAGAGCAGTCCTGTTTTCAAATATTCTTTCCCATTGTTGACACTGACCACTCTTTCAGAAGGCCCTTCTCATCACGGCCATGAGCATCAGTTTATGGGACTATTTACTATACAGAGGGTAATTCTTTTTTTTTTTTTTTGCGGTATGTGGGCCTCTCACTGTTGTGGCCTCTCCCGTTGCCGGAGCACAGGCTCCGGACGCGCAGGCTCAGCGGCCATGGCTCACGGGTCCAGCCGCTCCGCGGCACGTGGGATCTTCCCGGACCGGGGCACGAACCCGTGTCCCCTGCATCGGCAGGCGGACTCTCAACCACTGCGCCACCAGGGAAGCCCCAGAGGGTAATTCTTAATGCTAAGTCCCATTAATGTCAGTGGATGGAGAAATCATTCTACTAAATTTCCAAAAATTCATTGAGAATTTTTTCCTTATTAGATTCACACACTTATCTTAATTTTTCTAATTAAAAAAAATCTGGACCGTAAAACTTTAGCAAGTGCTTTAAAAAAAATAATGGATTTTTAAAAGTGAAATGTGGATATCTCCCTAGCCAAAAATCCTAATCCATTATTCCAATGTTTCTGTTAAAACTTAACTTGAATTTAGTAGTTTTGTGTCTACCTCATCCATGCCATGGGATAAAATAATATCAACAGCCACTTACTGCTGTTAAAATTGCTAAAATCACAATAGAAGGGTTGGAGGATAAAGCATCTTCCACAATGGAGAGCAAAAGCCCACACCAAGCTACATAATTAAAGAATACTGGAGATAAAGAAAAGATGCTATAAACTCCTGGGCAACGCTATAACACAAGTTCCACAAAAAGGATTGGGAATGATTTTAGACATTAATGTTAACTCTGGAACTTAAGAGCAATGTCCTTAAGCTTCCAAAGGAAAGCAATTTCCAGCCTAGATCTCTATATTCAGCTAATTAAGTGACTGAGTGTCAGACTGGCAAGGTCTCAAAATAATCTACCACTCTTTCACCCTCCTCTCTTAGGAAGCTACTAAAGGATGTACTCTACCAAACTAGAGAATAAACCAACAAAGGGGAAGATAGGAAACAGGAGAGAAAGGCACAGAAAGGCAGTGAAGGAAATGCCCAAGATGCTGAAAGGGAGATCCCAGGAGGACAGCTAAGCATCAGTGATAGAGAGCAATTAGTCCACGCCGCTTTAGGGCACAAGGCTCTGAAAGAGACTTCTTTAGAGAGGTGAATTTGATAGAATACCTAATGGAATTGACACCCTGAGAAATTTATACAGCTACTGGAGAGTTTAATTAATTGAAAAGTACATAGAAAACTAAGCAAACAAAAAAAGCAACTCCAGGAAGAACAAAAAGGTGCCCAGGAAAGGAAAAGTCACAGTTTATTACACCATAACAATATAAACAATGAACAGTAGATTGAAGAAAACATGAGATACGCCCAGAGTGGATGAGCTGGAAGATGGGATGAGTAGAGGGTGGGAATGAGGGAATTAAAGTAAAATCCTCATCTTTGGCCAAGATGGAATAACACGGATCAGACTTACCCTCCTGACTGAAACACAGAAAAATGGACAAAATATACAAAATGGTTTTGAAGACACCAGACATAAAAGATGCAAAGGTCAGTGATACCTAGGAAATAGGAAACAAAGGAGGTCAGCCCTATGGTTGGGTTTCCAGGCTACAGAAAAGGGAAGGGAACCAGTTGGACCCCAAAGGACTCTCTGAAGAGATGAAGTTGAGACTCTGGGGAAACTCAAGTGGCCAGAATTCACAGAACAGAGCATCAGAGAAGAGAGAGCACCACAGAAGTCTGTAAAAGGTCCCCCTTGAGCAGTAAGCTGAGTACTGATCGTCACATGAATGTATGGGAACTACCCAAGGCTGGGGAAAAGAACCACCCAAAGGCTTCCCTGGTGGCGCAGTGGTTGAGAGTCCGCCTGCCGATGCAGGGGACCCGGGTTCGTGCCCCGGTCCGGGAAGATCCCACGTGCCACGGAGCGGCTGGGCCTGTGAGCCATGGCCGCTGAGCCTGCGCGTCCGGAGCCTGTGCTCCGCAGCGGAAGAGGCCACAACAGTGAGAGGCCCGCGTACCGCAAAAAAAAAAAAAAAAAAAAAAAAAAAGAGTTTCAGTTCTGCAAGATAAGAAAAAGTTCTGGAGATGAATGATAGTGATGGTTGTGCAACAACGTGGAAGTACCTAACTCTACTGAACTATACACTTAAAAGTGGTTAAAATGGTAAATTTTATGTTGTGTATATTTTACCACAGTTAAGGTAGGTAAATTTTTTTAACAAAAAACTGAATTCCATTAAAAATACCATTTACAATAGCATCAAAAATATGCAATACTTAAGGATATATCTGACAAAAGATTTAAAAGATCTGTGCATTGTAAACTATAAAACATTGGTGAAATTCTTAAAAATCTAAATAAATACAGAGATACACATTGTTCATAAGTCAGGTTCAATACTGCTAAGACAGCAATTCTCCCCAAATTCATCTGTAGATTCAATGCAATCCCAGCAGGCTATTTTGTAGAAATTTACAAATTGTTCTAAAATGCATATGGAAGTACAACAAACCTAGAATAACTAAAGCAATTTTGAAAAGGAAGAACAAAGTTTAAGATCTTTCCTTGGTTTCAAGGCTTACTATAAAATCTACAGTGATCAAGATAATGTGGTCCTGGGATAAAGACAGACAAGTTAGATCAATGGAACAAAACAAAGTCCACAATTGGATCTACACACATACAAACAACTGATTTTTGATAAAGGTGCAAAGGCAACTCCATGGAGAAACAAGTCTATTAAAAAAATTTTGCTGAACAATTGGATGCCCATATGCAAAAAACTGAACTTCCATTCATACCTTGCACCATATACTAACCTAAGAATTAACCCCAAATAGATTGTAGACCTAAATGGAAAACCCATAACTATAAAAGTTATAGGAGAAAGCCATCATGTTTTGGGTTAGGCAGAGAGTTCTTAAACACCAAAAGCACAATCCATAAAAGAACAAGCTGGTAAACTGGAGTTCATTAAAAGTTAAAACTGGGCTTCCCTGGTGGCGCAGTGGTTGAGAGTCCGCCTGCCGATACAAGGGACATGGGTTCGTGCCCCGGTCTGGGAAGATCCCACATGCCGCGGAGCGGCTAGGCCCGTGAGCCATGGCCGCTGAGCCTGTGCGTCCGGAGCCTGTGCTCTGCAACGGGAGAGGCCACAGCAGTGAGAGGCCCGCGAACCGCAGGAGAATTAAAGTGCAAGCTAGAGCCTGGAAGAAAATACTTGCAAATCACATATCCCATAAAAGGCTTGAATCCAGAAATATAAAAGAAACTCCCAGAACTTAGTACGAAAAAAAACCCCACACAATTAATAAATGGGTAAACAATTTGAACAGACACATCCCCAAAGATATACAGATGGCAAATAAGATGAAAAGATGCGCAACATTCGTCATTAGAGAAATGTAAATTAAAACCAAAATGAGATACCATTACAGACCTATTAGTATGTCTAAATTTAAAGAGACTGATCATACCAAGTGCTGACAAAGTAGTGAACAAACTAGAACTTTCATACACAGCTGGTGGGTACATAAAATGGTACAACCACTTTGGAAAACAGTCTGGCGGTTTGTTAAAAATTAAATGTATACCTACCATATGATCCAACTATTCCAGTCCTAAGGATTTACCCAAGAAAAAAAAAAAGCATATGTCCGTACAAAGACTTACACGTATGTTCATAGCAGTTTTACTTGTAATAACCAAAAACTGAAAACAACCCATCAGGAGATAAATGGATAAACAGACTGTGGTATACTACTCAGCAATAAAAAGGAATAAGCAATTGATACCCACAAAAACATGGATGAATCTCAAAATAATTATGCTGAGTGAAAAAAGCCAGGCAAAAAAAAAAAAAAAGAGCACATACTGTATGATTCTATTTACATAAATTTTAGGTAACGCGAACTAACGTATAGTGACAGAAAGCAGACTATTGTTACCTGGGGAAGGGGGATGGCAAAGGAGGGGTGGGATGGAGGGATTACAAAGGGGCACAAAAAGCTTTTGGGAGTCTGGGAATAACGGGTATGTTCATTATCTTGATTGTGGTGGTGGTTTCACAGGTATACACATATGTTAAAACTTACTAAATTATGTTTTAAATACGTGTCATTTACCATACGTCATTATACCTCAATAAAGCTATTATTAAAAACAAACACTTCATCTTCCAGGATAAAGCACAGGGCAGGGGGATAATTGTGGGCTCAGGGGCTAGAGGAAAAGGTCTGGTAGCACTGACCCCTCCTGCCTAATGTCCACTGGCCATGGCTCCTGGGAAGGTGGATGCTAGGCTGGCAAAGAAGGGTCTGAGCCCTCTGCACTCAGGACACTGTAGGGAAAACCAGGGCCCGCCTCACAGACGAGGAACTGAAGCCCAGAAATGTTATCCTAGTTACACACTAGTTACACAGCTAGTAAACCCAGATCTGCCAAAGTCCTCTTTCTCTTCATCTACCACAAATTCAAGAATCAACCTGAAACAGGGTGAACATGTATGCTTACGTGCGCGTGTTTAGAACAGTTCTCTCCACTGAAGCCAGAGCGCAAGAACCAGTCTGGCCGTCCCAGAGGAGCCAGACACCTTGGACACAGCAGCTGAACTTCCGGTGCATGAGTGTTTGGGGTGGCAGGATGACAGGCAGGCATGGGACGAAGTTGACAGTCAAGTCTGGGTCTGCATGGGGAGCAGGCTAACTGGCTCCTCCAGCAGAGTCCCAGCAGCTGCCTGCTTAGGACGTGACCACCACTCCCCCTGCCCCAACAGAAAAGGACTATCTCCACCCAGTCCGGTTGGGACAGGGGTCTGGGGGCCATCTGACTCAGAGCCACTCCTTGGGGTAGGGCAGAGATGGGTCTTGGCTAAGGCCCCGAGACAGGCAGCAACTCTGTACCCATCCCCACCCGAGGACTAGAGAAGCAAGAACCCAGTCAGCGCCAGGTAAGAGGTGAACGTCCCTAGGCAGATGAGGCCCACAAGTGGCCAACCAAGCCCCTGTGGGGCAGGAATGAATAGGCCTGGCACCCAGGCCATGAGGAAGTCAACAGGAAGCCAAATCTAGCCCCCACCTCTGCAAGTCCCACCTCTAAGCTGGGCTGAGAGCTGGCCCTGGCTGGTACAGAACCCATGATGCCACAGCTGCCCATATGTCCACCTCCATGGGGTGGGGCTGAGGTCTGGGCCACCGAGGATGCCCAGAGTCCAGCAGTGCAGATAACCTCTCCTATCCCACACTTTCAGGTTGGGGTCGTGAGAGCCCACATGGAGACAGAAGTCCTCACCAGCTCTCCACCCTTCTGCCCACTATTTATCCTTGGCTCTGGGCCCTCAGTATTAATCAAATGTGACAAGAAGGTGTGGCAGGAGCAGGCCAGGCTCGTGCCCAAGTTACCGGCTGCCACGCTGACAGCTCACGTGGCCAAGAGGGTTACAAGATAAGGTCCTGTTAATGCAATGCTGCCCCTTCCCTTTTTTGGAACGTGTTTTGAGGACGTGAAGCAGCGTGTGCTGATTGCACCAACCCAGCAATGGCATGGAGGCACCCCTATCTCCACCGGTAAACGGGTGAAGCGGGGGTGGAGGGGTGGAGAGATGACTACTTCCTCTGCAACCTCAGCCTGGGACTACCCCTCTCTCCCTTCTGCCCAGGCCTGGCAGCCACCCAGACAGTCTCACCGCCAGTCTAGACTCTAAGGAAATATCCCATCACTCCAGTTGGCATATACAGTAATGGGGGGAGGGATCCTGTCTCGTTGTTGAACACTGCACTGCTCCATTCCTCTCCAGGTTTAAACACAGGGGAATGAAAAACGGCAGTTTGGAGACCACGCTCTCCTGCGATAACTGCAGCCCCCTCCTTCCAAACACACCAATTCCAGCTGAGAACAGAATTGGGCTTCCTTACCTGCTGCCTTCCACTGGCTCTCTGCTGACAAAGCTTCTATGATGTCCCGGCTGAGGTGGCAGAAAAGGACCCAGCAGGACACTGCCTGCTATCGGGCAGTGGTTTCCAACGCTCCCAGGTTCACGGCGCTCTTCTGCCCCCCACTCCCCAAACCCCTACATCCTGCTCTCACCACGGCCCTGGCTCGGCCGATGCTGATGCTGAGCAGCCGGCCTGTGAGTTACCACCTCCTCCTCCGCCTGCGCCTCCGGATCCTGTGTCCCTCCAGGGGTCCGTCTCCCTCCTGGGACCCTTTCCCGTCCAGGTATGTTTCCTGGACAGCCCGCACAACCTGCCCTTCCTGCACCCCGGGCAGCCAATTTGCTTCCTGCACCCCCAGGCGCCCCTCTCCCTCAGGGCCCTGGGGCCCCACTGGCCGGGCCCTCCCCACCACTTCGAGTCTCTTGCGGCGTGCCGGGGCCACTCCCAGGACCTCTGCCTCCCCTCTGAGGTGCCCGCAGCTCTCCCAGTACTGCTCCCCCCGCTCCTCGGAACTTTCGAGCTCGTCTCTGCTCTCCCAGAGGCCGTCCCCGAGCTCGGACAGCTGCTCGGGCTGCTGTAGCAGCCTGCGTGGGCTCCCCTCCCCCTGCTCCTGCACCCCGGTGCGAGCCTCCCCCCGTTCCTGCACTGCGGGGCTGCCTCCCCCTTTCTCCTGGTACTGCTTGCGGGGGCCCAGCCCCTCCTCCTGCACCACAGGCCAGCCCGCGGAGCCCGTCCACGGCGGCGGGCGCCTCCAGTCCGCGCTGTCCGCAGGCCCCCACACCACCCCCAGGCTAGGCTCGCGGCCCCGGCCGCCCCGCTCCTGCACCCCCGGACCCACCCCGCCCTCCTCCTGCACGGCCGGACCCACGCCCCCCTGCTCCTCCACGCCGAGCTTCAGCCCGCGGAGCTGCTGCGGGCCCCAGCTGAGAACCCCGATCCGCTGCGGATGCTGCTCCTGCAGCGCTGGGCAGAGCCCGCCGCGCTCCTCCTGCGCTCCCGGCCTAGGGCCCCCAGCCGGCACTGCCCAACGCACTCTCCTGCCCACCAGAGGCCGCGCGGTCCCGCCCCTCCAGATGGTGCTGCCCTCGCCGCCCGCTCACACCCCCCTACCCGGTTCCTTCCGCCCCGTCCCCCGGGGGAGGGGGCTGCGGGGTCGCGTCCCCTCCCGCTCCGCCCACACGTCCCGGTCCCGGCTCCCAGCCCTCGCTCCTGGGCGTCGACGTCCGCCCGCCGGGCGCCGCGCCCTGCGCAGGCCCCCGCAGGTGCTGCGGCCCCACGCCCCGGCCCGAGAACCAAGAGCGCCCGCCCTCCCGCCGGGGGTTCCTGGAGCCAGCCTGCGCCTGCGCTGCCCGAGGGGGGCGGAGCCTGGCCGGGTTGGGGGCCGGGCGGGGCCTTAAGGGGCCATGTCCCACTTACTTCTCCTTCCTTCAGAGCCCCTACTGCTCCCCCTTCTTCCTCCCACCAGAAGCCCCGCTTGCGCCTTCCTGTGGAGCCAGAGGGAGAAGAGGTGAACCAGAAGGTAGGGAGTGCCTACTGAGACGGTGTAGTCAACAGGGCCCAATGGAGGAGCGCTGAAGTAGGAGTCTCGAATTCTAAGTAGCAGTTCAGCTGCTCCTGACTTATGAGTGTAAAAAAAACACTTACCTCTGGCCTCAGTTGCTTCGTTTCTAAAATGAAGAGGAGATTGGACCGGAAAGTTTCCAAGGTCCCAATCCAGTGAGTGTTTGACTGCAGAGAGGGACTCTAGTCCTAATCTTTCAGCAACAGCCCAGAGACCTATGAACCTGGGCTGCCTCCACCTTTACCCTGGGGCCAAGGGAGAGCCGGGCTCAGGCCTGTGACACTTCCTGCTGGGAATACAAGCAGAAAGAGTCCCAGGCAAAGGGAGTCTTCCTCCCTCTTGCACTGCTCCCTCTTGGGTCTGTACCCCGAAAGGAGGAGAAAATTCAGAGCTCCTTCTCCCAGTGATAGTGCAACCTGCAGACCCAGATCCTAGCACAGCTGGAGGCGGCCTTGGGCTGCCAAGCTTAGAACCCAAAAGCTAGGGCAAGTTGGCCGTTTCTGACTGTAACTCATCTATAAGATGCGTTTAATAATAAAACAACTCCAGACAGAATTGTCCCAGGGATCAGACATCAGAGAACTGTGTAAGGGTGACTCCTGCACTCTTATTTTCCAGCATTGGGCCCAAGGGCTCTGGCCTGAGGACAGTAGGACAATGAGAAGGGCGCGGGTTCTAGACAGCTATGGGGGGGCTGGACTGGGTGGATTTGGGTCATGGCGTCTTTCCCTGTGAGGTGAGCAGGGCAACTTTCTACTAAATCATTCGATAACAGTGTCTGTAAGGGGGTTGCCCTTCACCATGCAGCCAGGGCCACTGAGCAGGAAGTTGAATGCACCCCACCTGGGCCGAGACAGGGTCTAGGGCAGGCAAAACTCCACAGGTGATAGAACTGAGGCTCTACACGATTAAGTAACAGCTGGTAGTAGTGAAGCCAGAATTCAAATCCACTTTTCTGACTCCCAAGTCTGCTCTGAACCAATAAGGGGCAACGAAGCAACACCATACCCAGGAGCTTTGGGAAGCATCAGGTTTTAAAGTAGTAGATGGGCCCCTGGGCTGGACAGCTGGTGATTGTCAAGTGGAGCAAAACTGAAGTTTTGTCCTCAGCCAGACAAGAATGACGCCCATTTCCCTTCCTCCATTAATATGGACGGAATGAACTAGCACTGGGGAATTTGTTGCAACAAAAATAGAAATGAAGTTGTTCCTCTCCTGAGAACAAGGAAAGTAAAGGGAACAGTGAACAGGCTAGAGAAGAAACAAATGGGATGGAAAGGGTTAATCACTCCTAGCTTTATTTTAACTGTTGCTAATCTGTAGTGTCTGTAACTAGATTTGTCCTTCACAAAGCTAACCTATTACTCCCTGACACTATGTGAATTACATCCTGCATGGTAATACCCCCTAACTCTATGTAAATTACATCATGCCCTACTACCCTGCACTCCCTTATAACAAATCACCCCTTGTAGCCTTTTGCATTTCAGAAAAAAAGATAAACCAGAGACAAACAGGCTCAAGTACTGGGCTGCTGGACCCAGTTACCCAGCTGCCTGACACCAGCTGTGACTGTTTTGAAATAATGCAAGAAGAATGCAAGACCTTCACAATTTTGATCCTTATCATATACCCTGGACTGTGAGCCCCACCTATAAGATCTTGTCTGATTCCCCGGGAAGGGGGGGTACAGTTCTTGAGGTGCTAGCCTGCTGTGTTTTCCCCTTTGCCAGACAAAGATTAAAGCCATTTTTCTTGTTCCTCCAAAACTCTGTATTTCTGTTTGGCATTGGTGCACAGAGAGCTGAGATTTTTGGCATCAGTCTGACCAGATTTTGGGGATCAGTAGATGCAAACAGCTGATTTGGAGCAAGTTTCTCTGCTGGTAAATCAAGCTCTAAATCAAACAAGGCAAAGGGTCAAAGCACCTACATGCTGGATTGTTCTGCTGGGTGATTCTCTTAGGGAAGCCCAGCTCCCCATTCTCCCGTCTCCCTTCCAGTTGCTCTCAAGAGCCAGACCCATGCCTCCAACATCCCTAGTGCAGGGTTATCTGGAGCTTCAGGCTCACAGAAAAGAGGTCTCCTGCTCCCTTCCCCCATCCTGCCATCTCAGCTCCTGGACTGTCCCCACCACCACATTGAGCACTGGGACTGTGATGGAAGTTGTCTTGGAGCATGTCTCCTTCTCTTCATTGTGTTTGACTCTGGTACTGGTAGCTGAGGAGACTGCTCTCTCCCAAGGGGACTGACAGCACAATGGAGGAAATGAGACACAGGCTAGAAACACAAGGCTTAGGAGATTTAGGAGGCTGGGGGGATAACCTCAACCCTCCAATGTGCCTGTGCCAGTCTCTTCCCAGATCTGAAACTTGAAAAGAGCTGCCCACAGGAGAGTGATTCTGCAGGGGGAAGGGCTTGTCAGGTCTAGTTCTAAGCAGAGGCAGCCCAAGCTGCTTGAGGGAGGCTTGTGGCGGTGCCTTGAAGAATGTCCACTGTGAAATGGTTGCATGTTTGGGGTAAGCAGGAGGGCAAGGAAGGCTGCAGCGGGTGATGAAGGCACCTGCAAGCAGGTGCTCGGCCAAGAGTGTTGATGCTGCGGAGTGGTTGGGCTGAAGGTTTTTTGGGTTCTGTTTTGTTTTTTAAAATAGAGCAATGTTTTTTAAACTACTCTTGCAAACTATTAGCTGGAGGTGCACTGAATTTAGTGAGTTTTAACTGGCTTTTTTTTTGCTGTGTTGGGTCTTCATTGCTGCATGCGGGCTTTCTCTAGTTGCAGTGAATGGGCTTCTCTTTGCGGTGGCTTCTCTTGTTGCAGAGCATGGGCTCTAGGCACGTGGGCTTCAGTAGTTGTGGCACATGGGCTTGTGGGCTCTAGAGCACAGGCTCAGTAGTTGTGGCACATGGGCTTAGTTGCTCCGCGGCATGTGGGATCTTCCCAGACTGGGCTTTAACCCATGTCCCCTGCATTAGCAGGTGGATTCTTTATCACTGCGCCACCAGGGAAGTCCCTTAACTGGCTTTTTTTTTTTTTTTTTTTTTTTTTGCGGTACACGGGCCTGTCACTGCTGTGGCCCCTTCCACTGCGGAGCACAGGCTCCGGACGCGCAGGCTCAGCGGCCATGGCTCACGGGCCTAGCGACTCTGCGGCATGTGGGATCTTCCCAGACCGGGGCACGATCCCATGTCCCCTGCATTGGCAGGCGGACTCTCAGCTACTGCGCCACCAGAGAAGCCCTGGCTTTTTTTTTTTTTTTAATGAAAGAGGACAGTAATAGAAAATATCAGAATATAATTTTCTGAACTTTTCATTGAAGTATAACATGCATCCAGAGAAGTGCAAAGACTTGGGCATTTTACAAAGTGAATACACCCAGGACCGAGATCAAGAAACACCATAATCAGGATCCGGAAGTCCCCCCAAATGTAAGTTGTAAAAGAAACTATAATATTCAAGCATGTCCTTCATATTTATGATTTACTTTTAACTTTCTGACAACCCTCCCTGGCCTCCGCCCACCAACATAAACTCCACAATAACAGGAAGTTTTGTCTGGGGATAAGACTGGCACAGGCACCTAGGACAATGCCAAGTATACAGTAGGTGCCAGCAATGTCTATTGAATGGGTGAGATTGCATCACAGATAGTGTAACCAAGCAGGACCCTATGGGGCCTTCCCAGGACAGACCCTACCCCCCACCAAGTCCTCTGCCTCCCTCTTGTCTGTAGAAAAACTTTAGCCTCCTAGGCCTTCCCCAACTTCCAAAGAATAAATGTAATCAGAGAAGTAAGAAAATGCAGAAAGAAAGGAAAACAGCCAAGCAAGACAGAATAATAATAGTTTAGTCATTAAACAAAGTCAAGGACTGTTAGTTCCTCCTCAAGGGTTATAGATAATATACTGGATCATATCCTTTGAGCTGTTTGACAGCTACTAAAACCCCCACTTCGCACGTAGACCCCAGACCAGTTGGAATCAGGAGGTTGATGATGTTGATTCCCAATTACTCACCAACAACCAATCAGAAGAATGTCCACGAGCTGATCATCCACCCTTTTCTCTCACCCTGTCTTTAAAAACCTTTCCCTGAAAGCCATCAGGGAGTTGGGTCTTTGGAGTACTAGCAGCCTGGACTCCTTGCTTGGTGCCCTGCAATAAACGCTGCGCTTTCCTTCACCACAATCCGGTGTCAGCAGATTGGCTTTACTGTGCCCGAGTGAATGGACTGAAGTTTGGTTTGGTAACAATAGTAAAGGTATGGTTTCATTATATATACACAGGTGTGCTCTACATCTTGATATAAAGTGTGTTTCTTTCTGCAGATCAGAGGCAAAGACTTCTGAAGGCCAGTGCTCCAACTTGAGAAAGCTGTGGAGGCTGTGGTTCAGGTCCGGGGAATGAGCATGGACGAAGTAGAATAGTATGCTGACTAGACCAGTGCTTCTCAAACTGCAGTGTGCCACTGAATGACCCAGGCATCTGGTTGAAAGGCAGGTTCTGATTCAGCAAGCTGGGAAGGGGATGCTGCGATACTACATTCCTGTCAAGCTCCTACACTTGGTTAGCAAGGCCTTGAACCCAGAGATTCTCAATAATGCTGTACATAAGAATCACACGGGAGGCTTTTCAAAACACTGCTGCCCAGGTCCCACCCCAGAACAATTCAGTTGCAATCTCTGGGGTGGGGCTCACATCCATAGGTTTTAAAAGCTCCCCTGGCGATTCCAGTGTGCAACCAGAAACAGTGGGTGCTGGTTCCCTGGAGCACCCCCAGTGCCTGAGCTGAGGTGGGAGGGAAGTGAGGTGTGGGGTCAGGTCCGGTGTCTGAGCAAACGATCCAGTATGACAAAGGGCAAGAGATTTCTTAGTCAGCAATGGACCATTTGCCCCTTAGTGGAGGTGAAGGGAGGGATTTCTGAAGGAATTCTTTGGCGTGGGGCTACCTGCTAACCCAGGTCACATCCTCCCAGGACCAAGAACAGACCTGTGCCTTCACCTTATCAAGCAAGTCAGAGCTCCCCAGAGCTGCTCCAGGGGCTGGGCTCACATGCCCCCAGGCAGTTCAAACATTTTCAAAACCTTACTAGGGCAGTGGGAGGAGGTGCTGCCAGCTGCTCCCACACCCTGCCCCCTCTGCCCTGCTAGAGAATGAGCCAGATGAGTCCAGAGATTACAAGCCCTGGATCAACATGGGCTATTCAGGATGAAGTGCCATAGTCCTGGGTTCTGACGCCCTCTGGTGGACACCTAGAGTTGAAGTTGGTAACCAACAGACTACTGTGTCCAGGTACTCTTTTATTTATTTATTTTTTAAACTTTTAATACAGTTTTTAAAGGTTACTTTATATTTACAGTTACTACAAAATATTGGTTGTATTCCCCATGTTGTACAATACACCGTTGAACCTATCTTACACCCAGTAGTTTGTACCTCCCATTCCCCCACCCCTACACCCTCCCCCTCACTGGTATTAGTTTATTCTCTATATCTGCAAGTCTGCTTTTTTGTTTTATTCATTAGTTTTTTGTATTTTTTAGATTCCACATATAAGTGATAGCATACAGTATTTGTCTTTCTCTGTCTGATTTATGCCACTTAGCATAATGCCCTCCAAGTCCATCCGTGTTGCTGCACATGGCAAAATTTTGTTCTCTTTTATGGCTGAGTAGTATTCCATTGCGTGTGTGTGTGTGTGTGTGTGTGTGTGTGTGTGTGTGTGTGTGTGTATTACAGCTTCTTTATCCATTCATCTGGGTTCTTTTGGTTGTTTTTGCCTCAGAAAATTTATTTCTTTAGATTGAAGTTTAGTTGATTTACAATGCTGTGTTAGTTTCTGGTGTACAGCAAAGTGATTCAGCTATACATATATATATTCTTTTTCATATTCTTTTCCATTATAGTTTATTACAAGATATTGAATATAGTTCCTTTGGCTATACAGTAGGTCCTTGTTGTTCATGTATTTTATATATAGTAGTTTGTATCTATTTTATATATAGTAGTTTGTATCTGCTAGTTCCAAACTCCTAATTTATCCCTCCCCCTCCCCTTTCCCCTTTGGTAACCATAAGTTGGCTTTCTACATCTATGAGTCTGTTTCTGTTTGGTAAATAAGTTCATTTGTATCATTTTCTTTAGATTCCACATATAAGTGATATCATATGGTATTTGTCTTTCTCTGTCTGACTTACCCCACTTAGTGTGATGATCTCCAGGTCCATCCATGTTGCTGCAAATGGCATTATTTCATTCTTTTTAATGGCTGAGTAATATTCCATTGTATATACACACCACATCTTCTTTATCCATTCATCTGTCAATAGACATTTAGGTTGCTTCCATGTCTTGGCTATTGTAAATAGTGCTGCTATGAACATTGGGGTGCAAGTATCTTATCGAATTAGAGTTTCTGTCTTTTCTGGATATATGCCCAGGAGTGGGATTGCTGGATAATAAGGTAGTTCTTTTTTCAGTTTTTTAAGGAAAACTAAAACTGTTTAGTTTCCTTTTTTAAGGAAAACTAAACTTGACACTGTTCTCCATAGTTGCTGCACCAATTTACATTCCTACCAAAAGTGTAGGAGGGTTCCCTTTTCTCCACACCCTCTCCAGCATTTATTTATTGTTTGTAGACTTTTTAATGATGACCATTCTGACTGGTGTAAAGTGATAGCTCATTGTAGTTTTGATTTGCATTTCTCTGATAATTAGCAATGTCAAGCCTCTTTTCATGTGCCTTTTGGCCATCTGTATGTCTTCTTTGGATAAATGTCTGTTTAGGTCTTCTGCCCATTTTTTTGTTTGGGTTGTTTGGTTTTTTGTTATTGAGTTGTATGAGCTGTTTGTATATTTTGGAAATTAAGCCCTTGTTGGTTGCATCATTTGTAAGTATTTTCTCACATTCTGTAGGTTGTCTTTTCATTTTGTTCATGGTTTCCTTTGCTGTGCAAAAGCTTATAAGTTTGGTTAGGTCCCATTTGTTTATTTTTCGTTTTATTTCTATTACTTTGGGAGATTGACCTAAGAAAACATTGCTACGATTTATGTCAGAGAATGTATTGCCTATGTTCTCTTCTAGGAGTTTTATGGTATCATGTCTTATACTTAAGTCTTTAAGCCATTTTGAGTTTATTTTTGTGTATGGTGTGAGGGAGTGTTCTAATTTCATTGATTTATATATGGCTGTCCAGCATTCCCAGCAACACTTGAAGACCGTCTTTTCTCCATTGTATATTCTTTCCTCCTTTGTTGAAGATTAGTTGACCATAGGTGTGTTTATTTCTGGGCTCTCTATTCTGTTCCATTGGTCCATATGTCTGTTTCTGTGTCAAAACCATGCCATTTGGATTACTGTAGCTTTGTAGTATTGTCTGAAGTCTGGGAGGATCATGCCTCCTGCTTTATTGCTTTGACAATTCTAGGTCTTTCATGGTTTCATATAAATTTTAGGATTATTTGTTCTAGTTCTGTGAAAAATGTCATAGGTAATTTGATAGGGATCACATTAAATCTGTAGATTGCTTTGGGCAGTATGGCCATTTTAACAATATTAATTCTTTATCTCCCTTTCTGATGGAATGTAGTCTTGATCTGTCACGTACCCAAGCCAATGTCAGGCACAATCAAAGAAGACATGATCCATATGCATAATCAAGAAACTGCTGGTTGGGGGAAGCAAGACTAAACAAAGAAAGGACTGGCTCCTTTTATTCTTCACCTACTCCTTCTTTACATCCCCCAGATCTGGCTTTCCTTGGAACTCACTGTGCTAAGTTTAGAAATGAGGAACACTCAGGGCTACTGAGGTATTTTTTCACTTTTGGACCTCCCTGCTGTTCCTCTCTCCATCTTTGTTTAAATCTCCCCATTCGTAGTGTAGATACAGCACAATCCTTAGCTGACTGTTCTTCCTCTTTCTGCTCCAGTGATGACCATCCCAGGGAAGCTCATACCTGCTGCTTTTTTGGCCACCTCTGCAGCTTGGTCAGCTAATTTCCACTCATTGCCACCCCCACCTGCAAACACACACACATCTGAGCTAATTAGGCCCACAGGATAGAGCTCCCTGCATCTGTGGCTGCCCTCTTGAACCACAATGTTCATTGGTGACTACCAGACACTTCCTTTTGGTCATGCCAATCTGAGGAAGTGGCAACAGAACCCAGACTCTCAAATCCAGCCCTCTCTCCTCGACTCCCCTGGCTCTCTCATTTGCCCAGGAACCAGACTCAGGTCCTTGGCCGCCTCTTTCCACATCCCCTCCTTCGGCACTCTGTGCAGACCCCAGACACTGCAGGGCTCCAGTCTGCCTCCTCCTCCCCAGACTCACTTCCTCTCAGCTACCACCTTAGTGCCGTTAGGGAGAACGTGGGTCCAAGACACCTCAATATCAACAGCCCCAAAGGAGGTGATCAGGTGGTTAAACCAATGGGAAACACTAGTTGGGGAGATCCAGGGCACCTGCATAAGTGCCTGAAGAATGTCTATAAGATAAGGACAGATTAACAATCTCATCGGTAGCACATCTGAGCTATTGGGATGGGTAAGAAAGGATTGTAAAGGTACCCTAAGAGGATAGAATCAAATCTGGGTTTGAGGGAGGAAACATACATTCTCAGTGGGAGAGGGATTTTTTGTTTGAGCTAGAAAGGATCTTAGAGAACAGCAGGCCTAACCCCCTCATTTAGAAGTGAGGAAACGGAGGTCTTGAGATGTACAGCAGATTACCCAAGGACGTCCAGCGATTTAAGGATGGTGATTGAATTGGATTAGAATCTCCATGACCCAGATACAAATTCAGGGCTCCTACTCTACTAATTCTTTTTCCCAACTTTCCCTCTAGCAAATACATATATACCATGCCAAAGCTGAGCTGCAAAAACAGAAGGGAGTAAGAATATCTTAGTGAGTTCTGATGATTTACGTATAGAAATTATATATGGGCCAGTCTCTATATGCTTGGTTGGGGGTGATGAGAAAGCACCTTATGGAATTAGTTGAGGGGAATAGCTGGATATCAAGGAAGGCTGGGGCTGAGTTCTAGCATGGGAACAGGTTAGGCCATCAGGCCTCCTTACCTTCCAGTTCATACATGCATGAATGCACTCGCACATAGTTTTTTCCTAAACACTGGTAGCCTGTGTGGATAGTAGTCAAACACACTTTGAGCTGATGAGGTTCCTGGTCCTTGGTGTGAGCACTTACATAGGATAGACATTTTCAGCAGGGAGAGGAGCAGGAAACAGGGCAAAAAATACAGAAAAGAGAAGGGGCCACAGGAATTATGCTACATCAGAAAGGTGTTATAGGAGCCCTTTAGGCATTAAGGAAGCCTTTTATGTATGGAGAAAACATTTTTTATTAGTTTGTCAATTATCTTATGATTTGGTTTATGCTATGTTTTTTTTTTTTGCAATGCTACAATTTGTATGAAATCAGTGTATCAATCTTTTCCCACATGGCACTTGGGTTTCTTTTAATTTAATTTTTATTTTATATTAGAGTATAGTTGATTTACAATCTGCTAATTTCAGGTGTACAGCAAAGTGATTCAGTTATACATATACATATATCCATTCTTTTTCAGATTCTTTTCTCATATAGGTTATTACAGACTATTGAATAGAGTTTCCTGTGCTGTGCAGTAGGTCCTTGTTGATTATTTTATATATAATAGTGTGTATGTGTTAATCCCAAACTCCCGATTTATCTCTTCTCCTCACTTTTTGTTTTTGAAGTCTGTAAGTCTGTTTCTGTTTTGTAAATAAGTTCATTTGTATCAAATTTTTTTAGATTCCACATATGATTGATATCACATGATATTTGTCTTTCTCTGTCTGACTTACTTCACTTGGTATGATGATCTCCAGGTCCATCCATGTTGCTGCAGATGACATTATTTCTTTCTTTTTTAATGGCTGAGTAATAGTCCATTATATACATGTACCACATCTTCCTTATCCATTCCTCTGTCAATGGACATTTAGGTTGTTTCCATGTCTTGGCAGTTGTAAATAGTGCTGGTATGAACATTGGGGTGTGTGTATCTTTTCGAATTATGGTTTTCTCTGGATTTATGCCCAGGAGAGGAATTGCTGGATCATATGGTACTTCTATTTTTAGTTTTTTCAGGAACCTCCATACTGTTCTCTGTAATGGTTGTACCAGTTTACAGTCCCATGAACAGTGTAGGAGGGTTCCTTTTTCTTCACACCCTCTCCAGCATTTATTGTTTGTAGACATTTTGATGATGGCTATTCTGACTAGTGTGAGGTGATACCTCAATGAACTGTTTTAAAATTTTTATTTTATTTATTTATTTTTGGCTACGTTGGGTCTTTGTTGCTGCACACGGGCTTTCTCTAGTTGCAGAGGCTACTCTTTGTTGTGGCGCGCGGGTTTCTCATTACAGTGGCTTCTCTTGTTGCACATCACGGGCTCTAGGTGCATGGGCTTCAGTAATTGTGGCGCATGGGCTTAGTTGCTCCATAGCATGTGGGATCTTCCCAGACCAGGGATCGAACCCGTGTCCCCTGTCTTGGCAGGCAGATTGTTAACCTTTGCACCACCAGGGAAGTCCCCTCATTGTACTTTTCATTTGCGTTTCTCTAATAATTAGTGACGTTGAACATCTTTTCATGTGCCTCTTGGCCATCTATATGTCTTCTTTGGAGAAATGTCTATTTAGATCGTCCCATTTTTTGATTGGGTTGTTTGTATTTTTTGATATTGAACTGCATGAGCTGTTTGTATATTTTGGAGATTAATCCCTCGTTGATTGCTTCATTTGCAAATATTTTCTCCTATTCTATGGGTTGTCTTTTCATTTTGTTTATGGTTTCCTTTGCTGTGCAAAAGCTTTTAAGTTTAATTAGGTCCCATTTATTTTTGTTTTTAATTTCATTACTCTAGGAGGTGGATCCAAAAAGATATTGCTGCAGTATGTCAGAGAGTGTTCTGCCTATGCTGTCCTCTAAGAGTTTTATAGTATCCAGTCTTACATTTAGGTCTTTAGTCCATTTTGAGTTTACTTGTGTGTATGGTGTTAGAGAATGTTCTAGTTTTATTCTTTTACATGTAGCTGTCCAGTTTTCCCAGCACCACTTATTGAAGAGACTGTCTTTTCTCCATTGTATATTCTTGCCTCCTTTGTCATAGCTTAGGTGAACATAGGTGCGTGGGTTTATCTCTGGAATTCCCATCCTGTTCCGTTGAGCTATATTTCTGTTTTTGTGCCAGTACCATACTGTTTTGATTACTGTAGCTTTGTAGTATAGTCTGAAGGCTGGGAACCTGATTCCTCCAGCTCCCTTTTTCTTTCTCAAGATTGCTTTGGTTATTTGGGGTCTTTTGTGTTGCCATACAAATTGTAAAATTTTTTGTTCTAATTCTGTGAAAAATGCTATTGGTAATTTGATAGGGATTGCATTGAGTCTGTAAATTACTTTGGTAGTATAGTCATCTGACAATACTGATTCTTCCAATCCAGAAACATGGTATATCTTTCCATCTGTTTGTGTCATCTTTGATTTCTTTCATTAGCATCTTATAGTTTTTCAGAGAACAGGTCTTTTGTCTCCTTAGGTAGGTTTATTCCTAGGTATTTTAGTCTTTCTGATGTGGTGGTAAATGGGATTGTTTCCTATAATTTCCCTTTCTGATCCCTTGTTATAAGTGTATAGAAATGCAACAGATTTCTGTATATTAATTTTGTATCCTGCAACTTTACTGAATTCATTGAGCTCTGGTTGTTTTCTGGTAGCATCTTTAGGATTTTATATGTGGAGCGTCATGTCATCTGCAAATGGTGACAGTTTTACTTCTTTTCCAATTTGGATCCCTTTTATTTCTTTTTCTTCTCAAATTGCTGTGGCTAGAACTTCCAAGACTATGTTGAATAAAAGTGGCAAGAGTGGACATCCTTGTCTTGTTCCTGATCTTAGAAGAATTGTTCACCGTTGAGTATGATGTTAGCTGTGGGTTTGTCATATATGACTTTTATTATGTTGAGGTATGTTTCCTCTCTGCCCACTTTCTGAAGAGTTTTTATCATAAATGGAAGTTGAATTCTATCAGAAGTTTTTCTGCATTGATTAAAATGATCATTTGGTTTTTATTCTTCAATTTGCTGTGTGGTATCACACTGATTGATTTGTGGGTATTGAAGAATCCTTACAAACCTGGGTTAAATCCCACTTGATCATGGTGTATGATCCTTTTCATGTATTGTTTGATTCAGTTTCCTAGTATTTTGTCAAGGATTTTTGCGTCTATGTTCATCTGTGTTATTGGCCTGTAACTTTCTATTTTTGTGGTATCCTTGTTGGGTTTTGGTATCAGGGTGATGGTGGCCTCAGAATGAGTTTGGGAGTGTTCTTTCTTCTGCAATTTTTTGGAATAATTTCAGAAGGATAGGTGTTAACTCTTCTCTAAATGTTTGATAGATTTTACCTGTGAAGCTGTCTGGTCCTGGACTTTTGTATGTTGGGAAGTTTTTTAATCACAAATTCAATTCCAGGACTTGTGATTGGTCTGTTCATTTTTTGTATTTCTTCCTGGTTCAATCTTGGAAGATTGCACCTTTCTAAGAAGTTGTCCATTTCTTTTAGGTTGTCCATTTTATTGGCATGTAGTTGCCTGTAGTAGGCTCTTATGGTTCTTTGTATTTCTGTGGCATCAGTTGTAACTTCTTTCTCATTTCTAATTTTATTGATTTGGGCTCTCTCTGTATTTTTCTTGATGAGTCTGGCTAAAGGTTTATCAATTTTATCTTTTCTTTTTTTTTTGGCAGCACTGCATGGCTTGTGGGATCTTAGCTCCCCGACCAGGGACTGAACCCAGGCCTCGGCAGTGAAAGCGCCCAGTCCTGACCACTGGACAAGCAGGGAATTCCCAATTTTGTTTATTTTTTCAAAGACCCAACTTTTAGTTTCATTGATTTTTTCTATGGTTTTCTTCATCTCTATTTCACTTATTTCTGCTCCGATCTTTATGATTTCTTTCCTTCTACTAAGTTTGTGTTTTGTTTGTTCTTCTTTTTTAGTTGCTTTAGGTGTAAGGTTAGGTTGTTTATTTGAGATTTTTCTTGTTTCCTGAGGTAAGCTTGTATCACTATAAACTTACCTCTTAGAACTGCTTTTGCTGTGTCCCAAAGGCTTTGGATTGTCATGTTTTCATTTTCATTTGTCTCTAGGCATATTTTGCTTTCCTCTTTGATTTCTTCAGTGATCTGTTGGCTGTTTAGTAACATATTGTTTAGCCTTTACAGTTTTTTTCTTGTAGTTGATTTCTAATCTCGTAGCATGGTCAGAAATGGTGCTTGATATGATTTCAATTTTCTTAAATTTACTGAGGCTTGCCTTATGGCCCAGCATGTGATCTATCCTGGAGAATGTTCCATGTGCACTTGAAAAGAATGTGTATTCTGCTTTCAGATGGAATGTTCTATAAATATCAATGAAATCCCTTTTGGTCTAATGTCTTATTTAAGCCTGTGTTTCTTTACTGATTTTTGTGTCTGGACGATCTATTCATTGATGTAAGTGGGCTGTTAAAGTCCCTTACTATATTGAGTTAACATTTGCCTTATATATTGAGGTGCTCCTATGTTGGGGGCATATATATTTACAATTGTTATATCTTCTTGGATTGATCTCTTGATCATTATGTAGTGTCCTTCTTTGTCTCTTGTAACAGTCTTTATTTTAAAGTCTACTTTGTCTGGTATAAGTATTGCTACTCCAGCTTTCTTTTGATTTCCATTTGCATTGAATACCTTTTTTTCATCCCCTCACTTTCAGTCTGTATGTGTCTCTAGTTCTGAAGTGAGTCTCTTGTAGGCAACATATACATGGGTCTTGTTTTTGTATCCATTCAGCCAGTTTATGTCTTTTGGCTGGAGCATTTAGTCCGTTTACATTTAAAGTAATTATTGATATGTGTGTTCCTGTTGACATTTTGTTAATTGTTTTGGATTTGTTTTTGTAGATCTTTTTTCCCCTTTCTTCTTTTGTTCTCTTCTTTTGTGATTTGATGGCTATCTTTAGCTTTGTGTTTAGATTCCTTTTTCTTTTTTTGTGTATATCTGTTATAGATTTTTGATTTGTGGTTACTGTGAGATTTTTATATAGCAATATATATATATATGTGTGTGTGTGTATATACACACACACACACACACACATATATACACATACGTGTTTTAAGTTGTTGATCCCTTAATTTCAAATACATTTTAGATACCTTCCATTTGTACTCTCTCCTCTCACAACTACTGTTTTTGATATCATGTTTTACATCTAATTGTTTTGTTTAACCCTTAACTACTTAGTGCAGATACAGATGATTTTGCTACTTTTGTTTTTAACCTCCGTACTAGCTTTGTGTGTGGATTAATTCTTGTCTTTACTGTATGTTTTCTCTTACTGATGAGCTCTTTCATTTCATAATTTTCTTGTTTCTAGTTGTGGCCTTTTCTTTTTCACCTAGAGAAGTTCCTTTATCATTTATTGTAATGCTGGTTTGGAATTCTTTTAGCTTTTGCTTGTCTGTAAAGCTTTTGATTTCTCCATCAAATCTGAATGAGAGCCTCCCTGGGTAGAGGATTCTTGGTTGTAGTTTCTTCCTTTTCATCACTTTAAACATATTGTGCCACTTCCTTCTGGTCTGCAGAATTTCTGCAGAAAAATCAGCTGATAGCCTTATGGGAGTTCCCTTGTATGTTATTTGTTGCTTTTCCCTTGCTGCTTTTAATATTCTCTATCTTTAATTTTTATCATTTTTATTACAACATGTCTTTTGGTTAATCCTGTATGGGACTCTATGCACTTCCTGGACTTGGGTGACTGCTTCCTTTACCATGTTAAGGAAGTTCTCATCTATTATCTCTTCAAATATTATATTTTCTCAGCCCTCAGGCTCTCTTCTCCTGGGATTCCTATAATACGAATACTAGTGCATTTGATGTTGTTCCAGAAGTCTCAAGCTGTCCTCATTTTTTAAATTCTTTTTTCTTTTTTCTGTTCAGCAGCAGTGATATCCACTACTCTGTCTTCCAGCTCACTGATCTGTTCCTCTGTATCATTTAATCTACTATTGATTCCTCCTTGTGTATTTTTCATTTCAGTTTTTGTATTCTTCATCTTTGTTTGGTTTTTCTTTATATTTTCTAACTCTTTGTTAAAAACATAACTTCTCACTCTGTGCATCCATTCTTCTCCTGAATGCTTTGATCATCTTTAGAATCATTGCTCTGAACTGTTTCTCAGGGAGATTGCCTATCTCTACTTCACTTAGTTCTTCTTGGGTTTTATTTTGTTCCTTCATCTGGAACATACTCCTCTGCCACCTCATTTTGTCTAAGTTGCTATCTGTATTTTTATGTATGTGGTATGTTAGTTAAATTTCTCGACCTTGGAAAAGTGACCTTCGTATGCAAGTGACGTCATATGCATCCCAGCGGTGCACTCCCCTCTCATCGCCTAAGCTCTATGCTTTAGGGAGTCCCCCCTAAGAGGGCTGCAGGGGTTCTTCTGCTGTGGTGGGCTGACTCTGGGGCGGTGTGGTAGGCTTTTTGGCCCCTAGTCTCGTTGGTTGCCTGACCCTTCCGTGTGTGGATGCTGCTGGCTGCTGTTGAGCAGGGCTTGGTCACAAGGTGGCTATTGGTAGAAGCCTAGGGGGCGCCAGGGCTAGTGGTAGCTCACTGGTGGGCAGTGTCAGGATCCTGAAGACGCTGGGTCTGTTGCCCACCCACTGGCAGGTGAAGCCAGGTCCTGGGGTTAATGCTGTGCTACTGGCAGGCAGAGCTGGTTCCTGGAGTCTGGCAGCAGGGCCCAGGGATCCCAGAGCTTGTTTCAGATCATTTGGGGCAGATGGGTTCTTGACACTGTTGGGTATGGGGGCCAGGGTGTCCCACAGGTTACATTGGCCTGCTAGTGGGCAGGGCCACGGCCCAGCTGGTCCCAGGGTAGGGTCTGACCTGCTGGTGGTGGTCTGCAGGGTACAGGATCATAGTTTTCTTGCTTCTGGCGCCTGCCCACTGGTAGGTGGAGCTGGGTCTTGGCACTCTGGTGGGCAGGGCCATGTCTAGAGGCGTATCTAGAGGTGGCTGTGGGCTCAGGAAGTCTTTAGGAATTCTGTTTGCTGATGGGTGGGGCTGTCTCCCTGCCCAGTTAGTTGTTTGGCCTGAGGTGTCCTAGCACTGGCACCTACAGGCTGTTGGGTGGGGCCAGCAGCCACCAGTAGCAGTGCTCATGCAGCTGAATGCCCCCCAAAATGTCTGCATGCAGCCAGTGTCCATGTCCCCAGGGTGAGTTTCAGCCATCTCCCCACAACCCCCGCCACCTCTCCAGGAGGCTCTCTAAGACCAGCAGGTAAGTCTGGCCCAGGCTCCTATCAAATTCCTCTTTTTGCCATGTGTCCTGGTGCACATGAGATTTTATGTGTGCCCTTTAAGAGTGAAATCTCTATTTTCCCCAGTCTGATGGGGCTCCTGTAATTAACCCTGTGGCCTTAAAGCCAAGTGCTCTGGGGGCTTGTCTTCTTTGTGCTGGACCCCTGGGCTGGGGAGCCTGATGTGGAGGTCAGAACTCTCACTCCTGTGGGAGGACCTCTGCAGTGTATTTATTTTCTAATTTGTGGGCCACCCACCTAGGGCATATGAAATTTGATTATATTGCAAGTCTGCTCTTTCTACCCATCTCATTGTGGTTGCTTCTTTATGTCTTTAGTTGTAGAAGGTCTTTTCTTGTAGTTTCCAGTCTTTTTCACTGATGGTTGTTCTGCAGATAGTTGTGATTTTGGTGTGCTTGTGAGAGGAGGTGAGCCTCAGATCTTTCTACTTTCCCATCTTGGCTGCTCTCCTCTTCATTCTTTTTTCTTTCTGCTCTTCAGACTGGATAATTCCAATTGCTTTATCTTTAAGTTCACTAATACTTTCTTCTGTCTGCTCAAATTTGCTGTTGAATAACTCTAGTGAGTTTCTCATTTCTGTTATTTCACTTTTAAGCTCCAGCATTTATTTGGTCCTTTTTATAATTTCTATGTTTTTACTGATATTTTCATTTGTTCTACATAGTTTTCCTGATTTCCTTTACTTCTTTGCCCATGGCTTCCTTTAGCTCATTGAGCATGTTAAGTCAACTGTCTTAAATATCTTTAATAATTCCAGTGTCTGGGCTTCCTCAGGGATGGTTTCTGTCGAAATCTTTTTCCCCCCATGATCGGGCTATACTTTCCTGTTTCTGTTTCCTGTAACTCTTTTATTGAGAACCAGATATATTGAGCATTATGTTGTTTTAACTCTGAAATCTAATTCTCCCTCTCCTCAGGAATTGGTAAATCTTGCTAGTTGAGGGCTGGAGCCATCGTTGTGACTTCTCCAAACGATTTTTGCAAAGTGTGTATTCCTTGTTTTGTGTGGTCACTGAAGTTTCTGTCTGATATCCCTACAGTAGGCCAGTAAGCTGACAAATATTTCCTCAAATGTCTGGCTCCCAAAGGGAAATACTGTCTCTAATCCCCTGTAAACCACTTTAGTTCATGGGGGTTGAAACAATGGCCAACCTTTGTGCTGGCCCCTCAGTGATCAAAAGCAGCAATTATCAATCAAAACACACAATCCTAATATTTGGAGGACAAGTTTCTTATTGTCCAGGAAGCTGCACCAGGAATATGGGCCACCACCTCTCCTTTCTGCTCCCCGCTTCAGAGAATGGTAGTGGAGGAATGGTAGCCACTATATGAAAGACCAACATTCCCAAGAATTTACTGATTTACCAGTCTCTTCATCAAGCTCTACCCTGAACACTGCAAGTATTTAACTAGACTCCAGAATTCCAAAATAGTTGCTTTAGACAGTTCTTGCCAGCTCAGTAGTTGTTTAGGTGGAGAAATGGCTTCCTTCCCTGACATCATTCCATTTCTTTTTATTGCCAAATAATATCACATTGTAGGCTTATACCACATTTTGTTTATTCATTCATCAGGTAATGGACATTTGGGTTGTTTTCAATTTTTAACTATTATGAATAATGCTTCTATGAACAATCACTTATAAATTTTTGTGTGGACTTGTGTTTTTATTTCTCTTGGGTGTATACATAGGCATGAAATACCTGGGTGTAATGATTACTATTGTTAACAATTATTACTATTATTAACCTTGCATTCCTAGAATAAACCCTACATGGTCATAATATATTATCCTTTTATATATTGTTGGATTCAATTTGCTAGTCTTTTGTTAAGAGTTTTTGCATCTACATTCATGATAATATTGGTCTGTAAATTTTGTTTTTGTAATGTCTTTGTCAGGTTTTGGTATGTTATACTGACATCAATAGTTTCCTCTGCCTCTATTTTCTGAAAAAGTTTGTGTAAGGTTAGTGATAGTCCTTCCTTGAATGTCTGATAGACTTCACCAGTGAAACTGAGTCTAGAGTTTTCTTTATGGAAAGTTACGATAAATTCTGTTTATTTGCTAGAGGGCCATTCAGATTTCCTGATTTTTTCTTGTATTAATTTTGATAATTAAATTTGTTAGTACATTTGTCTACTTCACATAAGTGGTCTAATTTGTTGGCATAAAATTGTCCGTGATATACCTTTACTATCCTTTAATGTCATAGGATCTGTAGTGATAACCTTTTTCATTCTTGATATTGGTAATTGTTTTCCATCATTTTTTTTTCTTCATTGCTCTAGCTAGGGGTTTTTCTATTTCATTTTTCATTCCAAAGAATCAGATTTTGGCTTTGTTAATTTTATCTATTGTATGATTTTCATGTCATTGATTTTTGTTCTTTATTGTATTTCCTTTCTTCTATTTCATGTGAGCTTACTTTGCTTTTCTTTCTCTAACTTATTAAGATGGAAACTTAGGTCATTGATTTTAGATGTTTTTCTAATATAATTATTTAAAACTATAAGCTTCCCTCTAAGCCATGACTATTCAATAGCACTTTCTGCAGTGATGGAAGTATTCTGTTTTCTGCTGTCCAGTACAGTAGCCACTAGCCATATGTAACTATTGAGCACTTGATATGTGGCCAGTGTGTCTGAAGAATTGAACTTTTGTATTAATTTAAATTTAGTCACATGTATCCAGTGGCTTCTGTAATGAGCAGTGCATCTCCAAGCACTGCTTTACCTGCATCCACAATTTTATGTTGTAATTATCATTAAATTTAAAATATTTTCTAATTTCCCTTGTGACTTCATCTTTTTGATGAATAAATTATTTACAACTGTGCTGTTTAATTTCCTGAGGTTTTGGGGGTTTCTGGATATGTTGTTACTGATTTTAAATTTTTAATTTAATTCCTTTGTGATCAGAGAACACACCATGTATAATTTCAATACTTTTTAATCTGAGCCTTGTAGAGCCCAGCATATGGTCTATCTTGAATTTACCATGCATACCTCAAAAAAAATAGTATTTTGCACTTGTTGGATGTAGTGTCCTATAAACATCAGTTAGATTGAGGTGGCTGATAAAGTGGTTCAGATCTTTGTCCTGATTTGTCTAATTGTTCTAATGACTTCTAAGAAGTGGGTGTTAAATCTACTATGGCAGAATTATGTTTCTCCCCACAATGCTATAAACTTTTAATTCATGTATTTAAGGCTATCAGGCATCCTACATACATATTTATAATTGTACTATCTTCCCAATGAATTGTCCTGTTTATCATGAAATGTTCCTATTTTTATCTATGATAATCTTTGTCTTAAAGTCTATTTTTATCTGGTGTTTATATAGCCATTCTAGTCTTATTATGCTAATTTACATGTTCTTTGTTTTCCATCCTTTAACTTTCAACTTATCTGTGTTTTTAAAGTGTTTCTCGTAGGCAGCATTTAAGTGAACTTTTTGATTAGAATGTTAACGTGTCACTGATGTAATTATTGATATAGTTGGACCTTGGCATATTTTATTAGTTTTTTGTTTGTCCTCTGTTTTTGTCCTTACCAACTCACGTTTTTTTTTTTAAGGTCACTTCTCCCAGCTTTACTCCCATCCAGTCTGTTTGCCTGTGTTTACTTTTTAAGTCATCAGGTGGGTTTCTTTTCCTTTCTTTTTTTTCTATTTTACTCAGAGTTTATCATCGTAAGCAGTGGAGGGATGGGTTATAGGGGCTTACATTGTGATACTGGAACCAAAACTCCTTTCATGAAGGTTTCACGGCTACTCTCACTTATGCATAGACTACTTTGAAAGCAGACGCAAGAAATTGGTGATTGTGGATATTTAGAGGGAGAAATTGTGGGGGCCAAGAGGAAAAACTTTTCAATACAGACCCTTCTGCACTTTGACCATTAGTATGTAAACATTTTTCAAAAAAGGCATTAACAACTAGTCAAAGTAATCAATCTGGGATGGATTAAACATTAGGTAGTTTGAAGGACAGATGTAGCCAACTACAAAGGCTTTACTCAAGCACCTAAGAAGGTAAGCCCATTGATAGCTACAAGGAAGATAACGGTATTTGATGTGTTCAATTCCAAGCGAAGGTATATGTTGCAGATAACCAACCATATGTCTCTTCAAATATTTGTTTAGGGCTGCCTCCTGGCCCATCACCTTTCACAAGGCACATTTTCCTTAGAATACAGTCATCTATTGTCTTTTTTCCAGGCTGTGCACGTGGCTACTAATTCTGACAGGGGAAAGCTTGGACATAGGTGAGGCAATTAAAAGGCTTCCCAATTCTAGTGGCTGCAATTCCTGCAAGCGTACTGAAGAATTCTGGCTGGCACTTGTAGCTACGAGATTCAGTTGTATAATGGTTTTTTTGGTAATTGCTTAGTAGAAAGCCTGTAAAATAAAACCCTTACCAATTATGCCTTTTACTATAGAGCAGCAGTGTCCACTAACCATTAGCTATTGAGCACTCGAAATAGGGGTAGCCCAAATTGTGATGTGATAAGCACAATGGATTTTGAAGACTTAGTATGGAAAAAGGAATATAAAATGTCTTGGCAATAATTTTTAATGTGTACCTGTTAAAATAATAGCATTTTGAATATATTGATTTCAAATATACTAAAATTTCATGTTTCTTTTTAGGTTTTTAATGTGGCTAAAAATTAAAATTAGATAGGTAACTCACCTATTTTGGAGGGGGAGGGGAGACAAAATAGGTCCTGCTAGAGTTTTCTTTTTTTTTAATTGAAGTATAGTTGATTTACAATGTTGTTAGCTTCAGGTGTACAGCAGTGATTCAGTTTTTATATATATTCTTTTTCAGATTCTTTTTCCTTATAAGTTATTATAAAATATTGAGCATAGTTCCCTGTGCTATACAGTAGGTCCTTGTTGGTTATCTATTTTATACATAGTATTGTGTTTATGTTAATCCCAAACTCCTAATTTATCCTTTTCCCTCCCCCCTTTCCCCTTTGTTAACCATAAGTTTGTTTTCCATGTCTGTGGGTCTGTTTATGTTTTGTACATAGGCTCATTTGTATCTTTTGTTTTTTGGGATTTTTTAGATTCCACATACAAGTGATATATGATATTTGTCTTTCTCTGTCTAGCTTACTTCACTTACCATGATAATCTCTAGGTCCATCCATGTTGCTGCAAATGGCGTTATTTCATTCTTTTGTATGACTGAGTAGTATTCCACTGTATATATATACCACATCTTCTTTATCCATTCATCTGTCCATGGGCATTTAGGTTGCTTCTGTCTCAGCTATTGTAGATAGTGCTGGCTATGAACATTGGGGTACACATATCTTTTCGAATTATGGTTTCCTCCAGATATATGCCCAGGAGTGGGATTGCTGGGTCATGTGGTAGCTCTATTTTTAGTTTTCTAATGAACCTCCATACTGTTTTCCATAGTAGCTGCACCAATTTACATTCCCACCAACAGTGTAGGAGGATTCCCTTTTCTCCACACCCTCTCCAGCATTTATTATTTATAGATTTTTTTGATGGCCATTCTGACTGGTGTGAGGTGGTACCTCATTGTCATTTTGATTGGCATTTCTCTAATAATTAGTGATGTTGAGCATCTTTTCATGTGCCTTTTGGCCATCTGAATGTCTTCTTTGGAGAAACATCTATTTAGATCTTCTGCCCATTTCTTTATTGGGTTGTTTTTTTGATACTGAGCTGTATGAGCTGTTTGTATATTTTGGAAATTAATCCAAAACAAAAAGACAACCTACAGAATGGGAGAAAATATTTGCAAATGATGTGATCTGCTAGAGTATTCTTACTGAAAACCAATGACCAATTGGACAACCACATGCAAAAAAAATGAACCATATACCCTTTAGAAAAATTACCTGAAAATAGCTCAGACCTAAATGTTAAATGGAAAACTAAAACTCCTAGAAGATGACACAGGGAAAAACCTAGATGGGTTTGGTGATCCATGAAAGAAATAAGTGATAAGCTGGACTTCTTTAAAATTAAAAAATTCTGCTCTGCAAAAGACACTTTCAAGAGAATGAGAAGACAAACCACAAACTGGGGAAAAATACTTGTAAAACACATATCTAATAAAGGACTGTTGTCTAAAATATACAAAGAAATTCTTAAAACTCAACAATAAGAAAACAAACAACCTGCTTAAAATAGGAGCAAAAGATCTGAACAGACACTTCACCAAAGATATACACTTGGTAAATAAGAATATAAAACATCTTGTCATTAGGGAAATACAAATTAAAATGAGATACCACTACACACCTACTAGAATGGCCAAAATCCAAAACACCGACTCCACCAAATGCTGACAAGGACATGGAACAACAGGAACTCTCATTCACTGCTAGTGGGAATGCGAAATGGTATAGTTACCTTGGAAGACAGTTTGGAAGTTTCTTACAAAACTAAAGATACTCTTCCCATATAATCCAGCAATTGCACTCCTTGGTATTTACCCAAATGAACTAAAACTTATGTCCACAAAAAACCTGTACACGTTTATGGTAGCTTTACTCGTAATTGCCAAAATTTGGAAGCAACAAAGATGTTCTTTGGTAGGTGAATGGAGAAATAAACTGTTACATCCAGACAATGGAATATTATCCAGCACTAAAAAGAAATGACCTATCAAGCCATGAAAAGACACAGAGGAATCTTAAATGCATATTACTAAGTGAAAAAAGCCAATCTGAATAAGCTAGATTGAATGAATTATATGATTCTAACTGTATGACATTCTGGAAAAGGCAAAACTATGGAGACAGTAAAAATATCAAGGGTTGCCAGGGGTTCCTGGGAAGGGAAGATGAAGAGGCAGAGCACAGAGGATTTTCAGGGCAGTAAAATTATTCTGTGTCATACCATAATAGTAAAAATGTCATTATACATTTGTCCAAACCCATAGGATGTACACCACCAAGAGTGAATCGTAATGTCAACTATGGACGATAATGATGTGTCAAGTGAGGTTCATTGATTGTGACAAAGGTACTTCTTGGGGGTGGGGCTCTCAGGATGTCAATAGTGGGGGAAACTGGGGTGGGAGCAGTGTGCAGGCAGGGAGTATATGGGACCTCTCTGTACTTTCTGCTCAGTTTTCCTGGGAACCTAAAACTGATCTAAAAAGGCTATTAAAAATGACAACAGTGTTCAAGCATTTTATTAAATCAGACAAGGAATCTCCACATTGTTGCACATACCAGATTGTATACAATTATAAGGGCATATCACTTGTTTACGAAGACACAGCTGAGCAGTAAGTTGACAAGTCTAATAAACCATGTTTAGCCAACTAAAATTTCAAGAACATTCAAAAGGAAACACAATAAAGGTCATGCAAGTTCTAGAATAGTGAATCATGACAAAGCTCATTCATTACATGCTTTACCTTCAAAATGCACATGACATCTAAAACAAAAAAAATCTGAAGACCAGTTGGTTGTCACTAGTCAGATACACATTTCATTCAGGAATATTAAGCCCCTTACCGCTACTGGCTTGTTTGATTGTAAATAACTTAGTCCTAACTACAGAAAAGTTTTCTGAAGAGATTTACTGTTGTAAAATATATGCCCATTGTTCATAATATGCCTTGAAGCCACTGAACTTTCATTAAAATACGATAAAGAATGATACTCAAACCAGGAATCCCAGCTATGACCTTTTCACTTACCACTAAATATCAGTTCAAGATAAAACACCGTAAAGACTAAAATAGACTGTGAATGGTCAAATCGGTGAGACCGTATTAATCTACATCTATTTTAACTTACATAAAGGACACTAAGTTTAAGAACCTGAAGAGACCCTATGGAGTTTTTCTTAGGCGACAGTATTGAACTGCCTTAGAACAAACAGCTGATTATCAGGTTTATAATGATGGCTGAGTAGAAAAGAAAGTCCTAACTGATGTAGCCTCAAACTTATTTGTTCAAATCTATGTTTAACTTATAACCACCAAATCCTAATGGTTGGGGAGACATGATCAAATACCTTTCTGCAAGCTTCATCTCCCCACACCCTCCACTCCTCCCTCCCCCCCAAACTCCTATATAAGTTTCCCCTGCTTTAAGCTAGAAGGTCAATTCTGGATTCAAACTTGTATGAACTAAGTTTATAGGAGATAACATGCAAATAAGGGGATAAAGTTAAATTCATTTGACAACAGCAAACATTATAAATGTATGCCACTATCCCGCTAAACGGAAGACCTGGGGAAACCACAAATATAACAAAACACAACGTTAGGTTTAAAAACAAAGACTCTTGAAGGAAGTAATTTTATTTTACAGTGGTTGAAGTTATCCACCAAATGCTTAATGACCTCCATGTTTCTGCAACTAAAACTAAAAGAGAATTATAGGGAGCTGGGAATACATGTTAGATACTAACGATCTTCAAGCTTTGAAGACGTCATTGCATGAAGAAAATTATGGGAAACACTGTTCCCGATAATTACGTACACCCTTAGTGTAACATATGGAGATCACTGTCTCCGATATAGACACTGTGGTAGGCAAAAACTACCTTGTTCTTTATACATTATGGAAGACACTGCTCCCGATAATGTGAGTTAGGTTTGTGACAAAGGTACTGGAAATTTTGCAAAATTCGAATTGAAGTTACACCTTGGATAAATTGAGCTGTAAAATTTTGCATGTATGAGTACGATCACAGCTTTTAAGTGACATTAATTTATAACTTGGTCACAATTCACTGCATTCAGGGGAACTGCTGTTTTTATCTGATTAGCTAAATAGAAATTTAACTTGATTAGCAACCACTAATTAAATTTAATTCTTCTCCAAGACTTAGCTTTATAATTTTATTTGGCTTGCGGTTGTTTTCTAACACCCGTAAGTGTCGACCACAAATGCAAAACTTCCAGTATCTGTTGGGTTTTATTAGCAGATGCTGCTATTATTTAAAAAAAAAACGACAGTATAACTGTCATAATTATGGAAGGCACTGCTTCCGATAATTATCTTCTATAAAAAAAACACCATTTATAGTGAACTCTGTCACTGATAAATAAACAATAAATATCTCAGTGCCAAAATGACAGGAAGCTTTTCCAAAAAATTAACACTTTGGCCAAAATTTGGCAGTGTGTTCTTTAAAGTCTGACGAACTGAGTTTGAAATTAAACACCTAAAACTTGGTTCTCTTTCAAAATACCTCGGAAAAAACGAAAACAAAAAACTAACAAAGGTTTATGGGACAAGGGACAGAGGAAGAGAAAATATACTAGGTCTTTGGCTTCTGGTCTCCTCTTTTCATACATAATCTTGAGGTTAACACATTAAGGCCTTACTCCTGTGATAAACAGTTGAGCCTCCTTTTATGCAGCGGAAGGACCTCTATTTCAGACCTCACTGGCAAGAAAACAAGTCCCATCTCTTCTGAAAGTGAACTGTTTCACTTTCAGATGTGGAAACGAGCTAAATCCTTAAAGAAGGCAGAGATCTCATGTGGAGAGTAAAGCCTTACAGCCTGGGATCTCCTATATAGCATCCAGTGAAGGTGGAGAATCACATTAAGCTACCACTTTCCACCTTCAGCAGATATCACCTTCCTCCTCCAATTCAAAAGATACCAGTTCACGTACTTAGGATTTAGAGCAATAGTTCACATAAATGGTTCTGACTTTTTCATAACTGTAACAGGAAAGAGGCAGTTACCATTACAAAGCACTTAAAACCCTAGAGATAATCAGAGAAAATATTCTATCGTGAACATTTTTTTAAGTGGTTAGTCACTTTAACTTGAAGTGCAGGTACCTACCCTGTATTAAAAGCTGCTGCCTAAAGACATCTATTAGTACCAAGATTGGGTAGAATTTTAACAATATTAGGTTTTGTAGCCCTACTGAAAATTTAGCACAACCAACACAAGTCTAGGAACCACACTACCCTGATGTTCTTATATAAGTTATAGGTATCACATTTAAAATTCATTGTCAATGTCCCAGATGTCACCAGAGAGGGCATTTGCAGCTCCCTGAATAGTCCAAGTTGCTAGAGCCAACTGGTTTTTCAACAGTGTTTCATTAAAAGCACCGTTATTTTTCTGCCGCAGCTTTAAGTGCTCTAGTAAAGCTGACAGAGTGTGAGAGCCAGAGCCCCAGAAGATATGTCGGAAAGGAGACTCTCTTGGAGATACGTAGGGTGACAGGAAGTGATATTCCACCTACGAAAACAAAACATACAAGGGAGCTTACACAGTGCTGTGACTTTTGTTGTGAGGGAAGGACCTGATAGAGTAAAACAACTGTCATTCTCTCACTTCAAATGTTAAAATTTCCCTGAACTTAAGAATGTTGAGAACAGGCTACTAATCTTCTAATGTTAAAATTGTAAAGCAAGTTGTCAATTCCTTTGTAAACTCTAACTGCATTGGGGTTTTTTTTTTTTTTTTTTTTTGGTCGGAGCCTATATAGGGAAGCTTTACAAGTTTCCATTGTAATGCAGTCTTCTGCTTCTTCCAAGCAGACTAGGCTAAAAGCAGCTAAGGGCTAAATTAAACAGAAATACAGAGAAAATGACAGCTAAAAACCATTAATGATCCCTTCTTTAAAATGTTTTTAAAGCCTAAAAAAGTTAATACGACGTCAAATGTCTTTTGTATTTCCAGTTTAGATATGTTGGCTTTATACCTTGCTAATAAGTAAAAGTTAAAATTTGTGCTGAATTCTAAAGCAGCAAAGGATTTTAGGCTCCTGGAATTATTACTCTACTTTTTAGAAACACAAGATTTACCAATTAAAAATGCACATACTTGAATTCCTCCTTTTCTAAGGGTTTACGTACTTTCATGATACGGTCATTGATCTCCCTCATGACAAATCTGTTTGTCCTCTCAGCATTCTTATAATCTGTTGTTAGTCTAGACGTAGCACGGAAGAAGTCTCCACGAGCAGAATACAACCACTGTAGATTCAGACCCATCTCCTGAAGCAGAAAGACATTAAACTCACTATTTATTAGACGTTATATTTCTAAGGATGTTATTCTATATACCTTTCTAAATTTAGGTGTACTAACTGAAATGATTCTGATAGAAGGGGGTGAGACTCACAGACAAGCTCAAGCCAGCAAAAGCTAGACTTAACCATCTTGTACAGGAGGTTCCAAGCTTTATAAACTCGTAACACACTCATATTTCAGCTCAGCAGATAGTACAGTTATCCATTCTTAGTCTCATAAGAAAACCATCCTCATCAAGAAATGTAACATAATGTACTTAGTAAAAGTATATAATCCTGTGTAGTATATTCTTTCCGGTTCAATTTCCCTTTGGTGGCAAACTTCAAACATTTTGGTTCAGTGAACTTCAAAATCTAGTTATTTCCATCTGGTAAGTCCCAGTTTCTGATCAGTTACAATTAGTTTCAAGTAAGCCAATCCTAATAATTAGGATTCGGTTATCAATGATTTACTTCATTTAAGGGATCTGTTAAATTGACTTCTAGTACCATAAAAGCCACTTATTAATTAATTTGGTTTTATCAAATGTTTGAATATTAGACACAAAGGATCAACACTAAATAACACTTGAACCACTGGCTATGTTCTCTCTCCATCCATGTCATCTCTGCAAGGCACATGTGGCCCAAACTCATAGGTTCAGAGCCATAGTTGAGATCTTTATATTCTCTAGGCCCAACTTCTTTATGGGTTGCTTGGAATACATGAATGAGAGAAAGCTTAACACCATTTTAGATTCTGAAAGACTTGCTGTGGTCTATCCTATATCTATAACCTTCATCCTCCCAACTTCCCTTTCAAATGAGTTATGGATTCTAAGCAAAATTATACTTCAGTTCACTTTAAAACATACTTTGGCTACCAATCGTGCTGCCCAGGAACAGCTAAACATTATTCTTCAAACTGCTTGATACTTCGGCAGTAAGAACCTGATTTTAGTTAGTGCTCACCTTTATGTCTGCTCTGAACTGGTTCATTTCTCTCACAAACCAAAGTATTTTGTCATTATACATCTCATAGTTCAGGTTCAATTCAACATCATGGGTAAGTTTAATCACAAGCAGACCGGCTACTTCTGCTGCTGCACGTGCCATTTTGTTCAACTGAGGAACATTCTGATTCAGTACCTCATAGGTATCCATGGGAGTACCCAAATAAGGGTAATCTGTGTCCTGGAAGACAAAGGTAGGTTAATGTACTCAGGTGGGTTGTAAGACTAGGAACCTCACGTTCTAGTTTCCCCATCAAAGTAATAGGAACTGTAATTCTTCCTTTGCTTCTAATATATTCCTACTCCAACTTTGTCTCATATCCACTACTTTAAGAAGATACGGCTTTTGCTAGCTCCTCTGAACCTAGCCTACTCCTGGAATGATTAGTTTCTTCTAGGTTCCACAGAATCCCTGTTCTATCACATCACAGACCCTAAACAGATTTCTAGCCAAATTCCTTGAGGCTATATCCTTATTCCCTTCTCTCTGGGAAGTTTGGCCCATATTAATGAGGAAAGAGGAGAGCACACGTGAAATGTACTTTCAATATAAAGTGTTACTTTTAGACAAAAATTTACCTCCTTCTTCATGCAGCATTTATCCATTCATACATGTTACCTTTCTAACAAGACCGTTTGATGCTCACAAGAACTCCTCTCCACTTTCACTGGACAACTTTAGTAGCTCTTTTTTTTTTTTTTTTGCGGTACGCAGGCCTCTCACTGTTGTGGCCTCTCCCATTGCAGAGCACAGGCTCCGGACGTGCAGGCTCAGCGGCCATGGGTCACGGGCCCAGCCGCTCCGCGGCACGTGCGATCTTCCCGGACTGGGGCACGAACCCGTGTCCCCTGCACCGGCAGGCGGACTCTCAACCACTGCGCCACCAGGGAAGCCCCTAGTAGCTATTTCTTCAACTGTATTCCCTACCACTGTCCCCGGTGATACTCATTGCCAAACCTTTGGTTTGACCTCAATTCTTTACTTTCAGACTGTATATATCTGTATTACCTATACCTCTGAACCAGCACTGCTAGGAATCATTAAGAAGTTTTTTAAAAAAACATGACTTCTGAAGGTCAACAGAAATCATCCGTAAGTTTCCTCAACCCTAGGACCTGACACTCAGTTCTTCCTAAAGTACATAATGACCAGATATTTCAATACCATTCATACTGTTGCTCTAGCAGAAAGTCAGGGGAATTCCAGCTATGTTAATCTCCAAATCCAGATCTTTCATCACTCCCTCACTTCACACCTTTCCGTCCTAGTTCCAGGCTAAAACACCCAGTGGTAAGAAGTCTATTAAGGACCTGGCCTCTACTGCATCATCAATTTGATGCCAAAGTCAACAGCTTCCACCCTGACCCCTTAGACTAACTCTGGGATCTCTTCACACCTCCGAAGAGCCTGCTACGGAGCTGGTTTTCCAACTCTAGCCTTCAGCACAGAAGCCTTCATCATGCTTTTTACTCTGCCTGGGTTTTAGTGCCTTCTAACTGGCTCTTGTACCAAGTCAATTTTGTTTTCCAACTTGGTCAGTTCAAAGTTCTGTCTCTTAAAAATCTTACCTCTGTTTGGTTTTTCTGCTTTTATCTATAATCCCTGCTTAAGAGACTAACATTTCAGGATGAACATCTACAACCATATTTCAACAGGCATCAAGAACAGTATTATCCTGTAGAACTTTGTTTGAAGGAAATATTCTATACTGCACTGTTCAATAGACGGCCTTATTATTAAAACTCATCATGGGGCTTCCCTGGTGGCGCAGTGGTTGAGAGCCCGCCTGCCGATGCAGGGGACACGGGTTCGTGCCCCGGTCCGGGAAGATCCCACGTGCCGTGGAGAGGCTAGGCCCATGAGCCATGGCCCCTGAGCCTGCGCGTCCGGAGCCTGTGCTCCGCAATGGGAGAGGCCACAACTGCAAAACAAAAACAAAAACAAAAACAAAAAAGCTCATCATGCATAACTGAAGAAGTTTAGCAAATAAACTCAAATGCTAACTAAGCTGAGATTAAAATTCTGTCTTAAGACTGATAATAAGGGACATTACGATAACTGCACGTATCTAACTTCTCAAAACATACTAAGCACTCTAGGAAACTTGGCCTCAAAACTGACGAAAGAAGATCTAAGATATAATGCTGTAGCGTTCTTCAGACTTACCTCACAAAAACAGAAAGAGACTGCTGGGATTCCAGAATATGCAAGGAAAGGGAAAGCAGCATTATCAAAAGAAAGTTTCTCGCTGCAAGAAAAGCAGGAATGTGTTTTTAGAAAGTTATCTAAAGAAAAAGACTGTGCTACATGCAACCCTACCCCACCCCCAAGTAAATTTTAACTCACTGCAAGGTTATGTTTAAACCTCTACCTAACACAGTAGGTGCTACTTACTGAGTGACTCTGCTTTTCTATTAGCTATTCATTCCCTTATCTCAACTTACACTTTGTTGATCCAGTTGCTATCCCGATATAGAGAGAGCCCAGTAACTGGATGTTTCACCTGTAAAATAAGACATTATTTTATCATTACAGTGAACCTTTCTGGACTTATTCATTCAGGCTAGTCACTAACATTTTTCTCTATAAACATTTATTAAAAATATTAAATTTTTTATTATATCTTCTTGAAAAAAATTTAAGACAGTTAAAACAATCCCAAATTTCTGAAGTTACTTCTACTAGGCTCGTGCTGTTAGTTCCTCTAGTTATGGTGAGAAAAAAAAAGTTTTCCTTCTTAACATTTTAAAGGTGACTTCCCCACAGTTTTAAAAGCCCTCTCTAGTCTTTATGATCTGCCTCTCTTCTTTCTGGTTTCTTCCTTCCAGCACATTTTATACTACTGCCAGCCTAACCTGCAAGCACATTACTGCCCTGTTGGAGACCCTATAGCAATCCCTAGTTTCCCATGGGATCAAGGTCAAGTTCCCTGACCCTTATTTCTCTCCAACTTCAGTCACTCCAATATATTGTCTCTAATCCCATCAGGGAAACTTTGTTCCTCACTCATTCACATGTCTGTTTTTATTCAATGACTATCTCATCTGGCCTTCTTATTTAAGTCTCAGGTATGGTTCAAGTTCATTTAAACCTTCCTTAACATTCTGACTCTATAGATAACCTCTGTGGGCACCTACAGTTTAAATATCAATGTTTTTCAACTTAATTTTTTGTCTAATTTATATTACACTTTCATAAGTAGGTATACACTCACATCTTGCATCGTCTTCTCAATAAGCGAATACAACAGTGGGCTGGAAGAAACTTTGAACTTGCTGGTACCTGCAAAGAGATTATTTTAACATTGCTCTTTCTTTAGTCAAGCAATTTGCACAGTGCTACTTCTATAAAACTACTTGGCAAACAGGAAGACAATAACCTAGATCAGTGGCATATACAACAACTATCCTCTTAATGAAGTAGATAAAAAAAATGGTTGGGTCAAGCTCTTTCGTGACTGATAACCCTAATTTCACTCAACTGAAGCTCTTACTCCTTGAGTTTGCATATTTAATGTTAATGACTTGTTTTTCTGGTATCTTTTTGGTTCACCCACGTTAGGGTAGGCATCTATTAGCTACAGTAAGCTTGCTGTATTCAGTACATTCTGCTGCAAAGGTAAAATGGCAATAATGACTAACCTAATAAATTTCAGTTTAATTATAACGCCTTTTTATTCCCAAAGTAGACATTTCATTACTCTCCAGTTCATCCACTAGCTACATCTGTACGTTAAATAACACCGAACTCTTTCAGAAGTTTGATTACCTTGTATTTCTATCCATGATGCCACAATCTAGCAAGTTGTGAATTAGTCTCTAGAAATAATACCATTCTATTGATATGGTTTAGTTCCTTCTGGTCCAAACTAGTCCAAACTAGAACTAGTGGTTCTCAAACTTTAGTGCAACTGAATCACCTAAAGCACTTGTTAGAACACAGTTTGCTGGACACTATGCTCCAGATTCTGATTCAAAAGGTCTGGAGTAGGGCCTGAAATTTTGCATTTCTAACAGCTCCCAGGTGATCCTGATGCTGCTGATCTGGGACCACATTAAGACCATTGCTCCAGACAAGGCAGTCTGTACCCATTCTATAACTTAATCCACTATTTAAAAGGAAGCTAGGGCTTCCCAGGTGGCACAGTGGTTGAGTCCGCCTGTCGATGCAGGGGACACGGGTTTGTGCCCCAGTCCAGGAAGATCCCACATACCGCGGAGCGGCTGGGCCCATGAGCCATGGCCGCTGAGCCTGCGCGTCCGGAGCCTGTGCTCCGAAACGGGAGAGGCCACAACAGTAAGAGGCCCGCGTACCGCAAAAAAAAAAAAAAAAGGAAACTAAGTTAATCTTTTGATCTGGTTATATCCAATGTAAATTGTAAAAAATAACAAGTGCTGCTTTAGAAAGCTTTCTTCTACTATTCTGTAAGTAGTTTATAAACAGCTAATGAAAGGATACTTACCAAGAACAGCTTTATCCAGGTTAATGTAAGTGAAAGCCTTTAAATGCAAGGAGGCAAGGTATCCCTAGAAGAGAAGGAAAAATACAAATGTACTAATATGTATTAACTTAATTATCACAGACAGTAGCTATTATTAGGGATTTCTGTTTAAGTTTGGATTCTATTGAAACTAAATATACAAAGGTAAAAGTGATATAATCACATTTAAAAGAGCATGGTTTCTGGAGGACAGCTTAAGCCAATACAAGTTCGAGTGCCCATTCTGGGTATGGATGATATATAGATAATACCTCTAGCCATTCAGTGGCACCAATAGCTCCAAAGTCTCCACCACTCCAGCTGGCAAAGACAATGCTCCTGCTGGGTTTAAACTGACCTAAAAGACAACAGAAAGTTAGTTTTGTCTTGGTAAAGGTTATAGGTAGGTAACTGACTTAAGATGAAATCAGAAACTTCTAATTCAAGCCTGCAGATTCAGAAATATTTCTTTTCCTTTTGAGGCCCCAGGTGAAAGAACCAAAAAAAGAAATAGAAATAAAATGTTAAAGTAATATAGCAAAGAACAGGATAGGAGATCATTTGAAAATAAGATCTTAAGTACATAGTAGGGACCAGCTTCCTAGACCTCACTCTTTTACCCTCCATTCTTTGAGTCCCTTATAACTTCCAGACCAAGAGATATTTGAAATCACAGCCAAAGTATCTTCTTTGAAAACAATTTGCCTAGCGGTAAGTCACTTAAAACACTAGATTACTTTAAAAACAACTGTTTGAAATAAAATTAAAACTCACAAATTTAAGTTTAGGAAAAGAGTGGGTCTTCAGAAAAATTACATTAATGACAGCTCCTTTGGGGGTTTTATGTGCCACTACCCTCCATCCCTCCCCCTCCCCTGGGTATATACTTTTCTGCATTAATGTACTTTTGTATTAAAGTTAAGCACTGCAACTTACCCTATGACGCAAAGATTCATGAATGTGGTGGGGGTTTGCATGTGGGTGGGTATAAAGGAATGGCAAGTACTATCGGAGAAAGGCTTGAAAGGAAGCCTTTCTTACATAAACAAATTATATACTATATAATATTATATATTCATAAATCAAATATATAAATACATATTCTATGTTGTATTTATAAATATTTAAGTTATATATTATCGTTTTATAACAAAACTATAGAACATTAGTGCAAAGGTATGACACTGCTTGCTTTCAAATAGATTCCTTAGGGACCATGTTAGATTTGCCGTATCATTCTGGATATGTCAAACTAAGAATTTAGGGCCCAATATAATGCTTTCCAGCATCTCAAAGAAACTCATGATTCCCAGTACAATGAAGGCACTGCACAGAAAGCTGTTTCAAAGTCAAAGGCAGATACAACAAAAGGCAACCTGCTTTGTACTTAAGAATTCAGGGTCTAACACAAGTGAACCATAAGAGTATAGGCAAAAGTGAGCAAAGCATATTATAACATTTAGAAATACAGTACATAGATGTTCAAGTTCTCAAAATTTGTACTCTACCTTTTAAGACCATATCGGAAAGTATCTGGGCAAGTTTCAATAGGAGACTTGTTCCTACACTGGACTTTGCAGCTCCAGGACCCCAGGCATCCCTCTGGGCCCCTACTATAACATAGCGATCTTAATAAAAAAAAAAAAAAGATAAATTGTACAATCAGCTTTTAAATTGTTTTCTAATATTGAAGTCTAGAGTAAGCACATTAGTAGAAGGGTAAAAATGTAGTATACGTATTTAAGGGTAAGAGAGCCTTCCTTCAGATCTGACTTAGGACTCTAGGGATTAAAAAATTCACATGACAATACTGATCTCTTTTCCCTTATTCATACTGCTACTCTTTTTTGTACATTACCAATAAGGTTACTCACTGACTACTTATTTGTGCTAGTTGTCTAATAAGCACTGAAGTCCAAGGGCTTTCCTTACCAAATATTATTATTTGATGGCATTCAGATACATTGGCAGACTACAGCCTGCATGCCCATATTGTCCATGGCTATTTATATGCTACAATGGCAGAGTTGAAGAGTTACAGTGGAGACTGTATGGCCTGCAACATGTTTATTATTTACCCCCTTAAGAAGAAATTTGCTTACCTCTGGTCTATTTGATAACTTACAAGAGATTTTCTAGTCATAGTGGTCAGTTTTTGACAAGTTAATTTCCTAGTGCCTTATTACCTCCCACTAAAACTGACACCTGAACAGTTCCTTTAGGACAGATAAGATTTAGCATTTCAAGAAACCAAGCCAAGTCAGCCTTCCTGCACTCCCTCCCTCTGGCCACATCCTTAAGAGTAAGGAAAACAAGACAAACGAAAAACCCCCAAGGATCTTTACCTGGTTCTTCAAAGCCCTTAATAACTCCAAAGATGTTAAAAATTCTTATCTCTTTCAGCACATTGTTCACAGTGAGCTTCACATTCTTGTTCTGTGAGGATACCAGCTTACATGAAGAGTCTAATCCCCAAATAGGAGGACAGTCTCCTTCCATATTTCTAGAAGTAGAAAACAGAGATCAGAGTTCTGAGTTATTGTTAACCTCCCCCCAGTTTACAAAGTCAGTCCTTCCTACTGTCCAGTAAAGTTCTAGGTTAAGAGGACATATAAACAGAACATACAAAATTATTCACTAGTGGCCAAACATTTGTGTTTTACTCTGATCTGTAGGCGGTCATTTGAAAATCATGAGTTACCTCCTAATTTAACCAATGTTTTCTAAAAAATGTATTACCTGTCCCATCTGATGTGTGCCTTTCTGCCAGAGACATAGCTACAATTTACATTTGAAATAGATTCCAAGATGGACTCGGAAGGAAGTTCTTATACATAAAAGTCCATTAATATATTCTCCTGTTTCCTAACTCTCCACTAACAAGGGTAGTATACATTCTTATTTCAGTTAAGAAAGAATACTCTCATGCTGCTGGTAGTTAGGTTAGATATCTTCCCCTATCTGATTCCTCCTGTGTTATTCAAACACTGACTACTCTAAAACGGCTTACTTACATAAATATGTCAAAACATCATTACTCCCCACTACACAAGAAGATAAGGGGCTGGCTTCATAGGTTAGGAAAGACTTGTAGATGGTAGGAAGAATTAACTGATTCTAAGTTTGATTTTAGTCAAAAAGAATCATCCATTACAAAAACCTCTTAAACAGCATTATTAATAGCCATATAGGATATTTGAAAGTCCTTACATGTAGATGGCTCTTCATTTGATACCAGTAACCTTGCTAAGTAGAATATACTTTATAGCTATCCAGTTAAGTCAAAGAAACATGATCAATGGGGTTAAGAGTGACTTGTTCTATGTCACATAGCACATAAATGCTCACATGAGTTTTGAAACTAGACTGACATCCCATGCCAATACCAGGTGGGAAATATATCCAGATCAAGATAAAAATTAATGACATGTACTCTAATCAGACTGAGTTCTATTTCTAAAGAGGGTACTAATACACTAGGGAGATATCCAGAAGGACTAATCATGACTATAAAGCATCTGGAAACTGTCATGAGAACTGAGGATATTCAATCTATAGACAAGGAAACTTGAATCATTCTGTTGCTTCAAAAGAAAATCCAGAACTAATGAGTGTTCCAGGGAATACGATTTCAGCTCAATACAAATTCTTATAGATCTCCAATAATTGGACGGGTTGCCATAGGTAACAAAATGCTTTACCACAGGAAGTACTTAAGCAGAAGCTATGCCGGGAATATTACACAAGAAATTCACTGGGTGGATTGAACAAGGACTCCTTGAGTTTATAAATCCAATGTCTATTATTAAGATCACTTTATGGAGGAAAAATTTCATTTTTATCTACACCAAGTTAACAGCTAACCATCCTCAAAATGTCCAAAATGTGGAAAATTATAGCCAATTGTTTTAAGATTTTATCAAATCAACAAATTATTATTATTTCTCCCTAATCATAAAACCTGACCCTGCATTACAGTTTTCAAATAAGAACTTACCGAAATAGCTTTTCTGCACCAGCTCTGGAAATTGTTTGGACAGGTATGTTAGGCAATCCTGATGACTGAGATGGTGGAAACTGAGTGTGATTGAAAGAAGGGAATCCAGGTGTGTAAGGGTCACCTGTTCCCAGATGAGCCTAGTAAAACAAAAGAATAATTAGCTCAGGCATTTATTCAAGAAATCCCTATAAGATTCAAATTCAGTATGGGGCTATAACCTGAGTTTGGTTTAGCACCTTAAAGTTTGAAAGTCTGAGTGGTTCTATAATATGTGACTCTTATATGGCATATGTCAAATTCTCAATTCAAGATACGACTGATAAAGTACTTTTAGCAATAAGTAATAATTAGGTCTCAAAGTCATGTAATTCATCTTCTCACTTACTGCGAAAACTCTCCAAGGGAAAAAGAGTATTTAAGGATGGCACAGTTCTCTTTCTATTAATGTAGATGGAATCCAGCAACAATTTGGAGAACCCAGTAACTCATTTACTCAAGAAATAAAAACTCACATGTCCAAAAACTGGAAGATCTGCATTAACAATGGGAAATTTAGTCTGGTCCATGTATATCAAGACGCCGATTGCATTTAAACTTTCAGCATTTGCAGCCTAAAGAAAAACAGGTAAAGCTCAGAAAATGAAGATCTAATCAACCAAAATTAGAAGAATACATACTGAACTTATACTGAAAGACAAAGGGTTACAGCAGACTACACCAGTACTCCCAATGTTTCAAATAGCTTACATGTTTAGAAAAAAATTCTTGCCTTAAAATTTAACTCTTTTTTAAAAAATTTAACTGAAATTTTTAATGAGATAATTGTAGATTCATTTGCAGTTTTAAGAAGTAATAGAGATCCATTGTAAACTTTGCCCAGTTTCTCCCATTAGTCAAACTTTGCAAAACTATAATCTAAGAGCCTGAATATTAACATTGATACAATACAATCCACTAATATTATTCAGATTTCCCCGGTTTTACTTGTACTCATTTCTGTGTTTGTGTGTATTAAGTTCTAAACAATCAAAGTATTGAACAATTAGTTTTAATACCACAAAGATCCTTCCCATTGCCATTTGATATCCACACCCACTTCCTTTCCACCCTCAACTCCTGGCAACCACTAACCTAACCTCTCCTCCATTTCTAAAATGTTGTCATTTCAAAAATATTATATACTCAAAAAGCTAAACAGAGTTACCATATGACCCAGCAATCCCACTCCTAGGTAGATACACAAGAGAATTAGAAATATCTATTCACATAGAAACACGTAAATGAATGTTTATTGTAACATTATTAATAACGCCAGAAAGTGGACACAGCCCGAATGTCCATCAATTGACAAGTAGCCAAGCAAAATGTGGTATATCCGCACAGTAGAATTCTATTCAGCCAAAAAAAGAAATGAAGTACTGATTAATGCTACAACATGGATGAACCTTGAAAACATTATGCTAAGTGAAAAGAAGCCAGTCAAAAGACGCAAAATATTGTATGAGTCCCTTCATGTAAAATGTCCAGAAGAGGCAAATCCATAGAAACAGAGAGTAGATTAGTGATTGCCAGGGACTAGGAGCAGGGAATGGGGAGTGACTGCTGCTGGGTATGGAGTTTTTTTAGGGGACGATGAAAATATTCTGGAATTAGATCATGGTGATTGTTGCACAACCTGTGAATATACTAAAAACTGAACTATACACTTTAAAGAGTGAATTTTATGGTATGTGGATTAAACTCAATTTAAAAAGTAAAAAAGAAACAATTCAATGTGGCTGCACAACAAAGTTTAACTAACTCTTAAGGAGAGTTCAGAAGATAAGAGAAATAATAAAAACCCATCCAAAACAGCCACTGGCTTTCCATTCTAAGCCCTGTGTAGGTGGCTTTTAATTTTCCTTTTTAGAAAACATAGTTATAACTGAATTTTATATATACAATATATTCTATATATAACTCAGTTACATAGACACAATTTAAACTTCTTTCACTTAAGCATTTCTGATTATTGCATTTTTATTGAAAGACAACGACTGCAAAATACTCCAAGTGGATATGCCAGTTTTGGAAGTATCCTATAACTTTAGATAACTGGAACTTATTTGGTTTGTAGAGTACTTTAATAAATTATATTATCAGGTATGAGAGTGTAAGACAGATGGTTTTCAGAATGTAAGAAAATTAACAATACCATTTAGCTGAAGAATGTTATGATACCAATGTATTTAATAACTCATACTCACCTTTTCAGCAAAAGTAATTTTCCCTGCTCTAACAATCACTAAAGATCCATTCACAGGCATATTTAAATCCTCAAAGTCTTTTTTAGTGCCAAAATTAGCATGGACCAGTTTACCCTAGAATAAAGACATTAGATTCAATGAGCATTACGGTATCAGAATAGCGACAGAGTCTGCCACCAAATATTTTACAGGTCAAACCCAAGAGAGAAAACCAAGAGAGAAAAAAAAGAAGGCTGAGGCCAGGAAAGAATATATGAGAGTTCTAAAGTCAAAACTGGTCAGGGTTAACAGGAGTGAAGTCAAGATTTCTGGTCTCCTATATTCATGCCATTTATTATCTTATGATGCCTTTAATTAACATTGATTATTTACATCAATTAATTTACATTGCTTCAGATATTTGGGGGGAAGAGAAAGGATAATAAGATATCCTTAAGCAAAGAGACATCTATCAATATAAATATGGTAGGCTAGCCAAGGCAGTACCAATTACATAATGTTCCCACACTTGAACTCCAGACAATTGAGGACATAAGAATTAACTAAAAGTTCTGATAATAAATCTGTCTGAAAATTGTTTTATAATAAAATGACTTGCATAGATCAACTTTTAGATGTTTTTATAAGCTGTTATCATAATGCTCCTACGCTCTATCAGAGTTCAGACATACAGCTATAAACTGACATTAACAACCAAATATCTAAATATAGAAAGCTCACAGGTGAACCAAAACTCTCCACGTTCTTTAACAGAACAATCTACCCGCCTCCAAACCACTGGCTTGTGGGAAAGTGATACAGCACAGGTAAAGCAGGAAGGCAGAGAACAACCCTAAAACTTCATTTGGCTCAGAAGGCAGTTTTTAGATAGACCCCAGCATATAAATATGTGGTTTTTAACCTAATAAAACCTAGATAGATCTATCTAGCTGTTTTTTAATTTCTATAGTAGTTTGGCCATATTTGCCTAAATTTTAAAAGATCAAGCATTAAAGAACCAAACTAAGATTAGACTCCAGCTGAGACGGTTATTTATATCTGTCCCCACATAAGGGGGTACCTGATACATGAATTCATTTAGTAAATACTACCATGTGTCAGGCACTGTCCAAGACTCTGGGACATAGCAGAACATGAAACCAACCCCTAGCCCTTCATGTAGTTTACATTCTAGTGTGGAAACAAGTAAATAAAGTCAGGTGCCATAAGTACTAGGAAGAAAAATAAAGCAGGATAAGGAGAAGTGATTCGAGGAAGGACATTTTTGATCAGACAATCAAGGAAGACTTCCCTAGGGAGGTAATGCTGGGAAGAGACGTGCACAGAGTGAGGGAAGAAGCCATGCTAATATTTAAGGGAAGAGTGGGCCAGGCAACGGGAAAGGCGATTTCTATAAAGGCCGTGAGGTGGGAGCATGCTTGAGTTTGAGGGTTTGAGGAACAGCAGAGAGGTTAGAGTGGCCACAGCAGAGTGAGCAAAGAGGGGAGCAGGAGAATTACTGAGGGCCTTGCTAACCAAGATGAGGACTTGGGATTTTATTTTAACTGTGGCTTAGGAGGGTTGAGAACAAAAAATATCCCAAGGTCAGTTACATTTTGTAAGTAAATTTATACTAAGGACAGTAAAGACAATGAGTTTTTGAGCTATTCAACAGGGAAAAATGTCTCACGCACGGTTTTGCCTTACTCACAGTAACTGTCGTAGCCTTACTATACGCCACATAACCCTCGGGATTCTCCACCAGGTACACTGTACTGCTGCTGCCGCTCTCACTCACTATGGTCACCGAGTTGTGAGCATTGCTAAAAAAAGATTAAGTTAAAATGAAGCTAAGGCATTCCTGAGAAACAAATTAAATGGATTTAATACATTTAGCGTTTGACTTGCATTATTTATTTTGAAGGTCTTCGCTATAATTAGCACACCTGAGAATAGCTACTTCTTATAAAATAAGGTTACCATCTTTCAACATACCTGCCTTTGACCTGAATCTTAACAAAATGTTCATCATGCCAGGCTTTGCTGAGTTTAAGTTCACGGAACTGATTTTCAATGTAAAAAGCAAGGCTTTCATCTTTTTGAGATCCAGCCTCACGAGGGACATAAGAATTTCCATTCAGCATCCTGGAGGAAAAAATGTCACTGTTAAATGAACTAAAGTTTAACCTAAAATAAGCATTGAACTCAAGTATCAAGCAAATCGTTTTAAAAGCGTAAGTCAAAAAAATAAATTAACTGTGACCCAAAATCCTGGATTAACCAGATAGAGACAAGCTTAGAAGAAAAAAACTGTGTGCCTATATTTTAGGGAATTTGTGACTTCAAACTTGTTAAAACCTCTTTATCTGATGTATCTGCTTAGGGTAATTTTAGGGGAAATGAGTAGCTTCCAGAAGATCTGCTGTAAGCACAATGAAAGATAGTATTGCTACTGGTGAACTCAAGATTTACAGCTTCAACTTTTACTCTTTTGAAGCATTCTGAATACCCCGGAAGCAAAACTCCTCTTCGTTCCGCTTTCTTTCCCATGACTCTTTGTAAGTATCTACATATTAGTTATATGATCTTTTTTTTGATAGACCTTATCCTCACTTTATCCATAATGCCTAAATACGGTATCCACAGAAGTATTCACCAGATGAAGTAAAAAATGCCAAGATTTCTAATTTAAGACAAAAAGAATTACTGTACCATTGAAATTATAGGGGGCTAACAAAAGGTAAAAGTTGATTTGTTCTTTATACGGAGTTAGATATGTGTCCAAAGAAGACCTTAAAAATCTAAGGACAGGAAACTTAAGGACACTTCTTAGGGTATAGATTGAGTGAGAACCAGAAGAAATCAAGAAATACTAGAGACATTATCAAGCTGGGCAGTCAAGTTGGTTCTGAACTAGAGGATGAAAAAGGCTACCGATGCCCTTATGGATAGTAGCAGGGCTCAGCATGACTTACAAGGGGTTGAGATGGAAAATCGGAGCAGAAGAAAGTCTGACAGCAAGCAACAGGCTACAAAGAACCAGACGACAAAAAGATCAAGAGCCTGTGAATTTTCTTAAAAAAAAGGTGAGTCCCCACAGAAATTCTAACATTTTTTCCTAACAACATAGTTTGAGTTCTTTACTGACTCTTTACGCTCTAACTGAACATGGGAAGTCTCGCCTATTGTATAAAGCGTTTCCTCCAGACTATCACCTTTGTTTTTTTCCACTGCACCTAATAATCAATATTTGTGTAGGCACTGAGGTTGAACTTGTAAAGCAGCTCAAGCTTACTTGATGGCACTGGTGAAGTCTATGGCATCCAGTCTCTTGGACAACGTTGATTTGAGGTCTGCCCAAAATATGCGACGTGTTTCGGGGAGCTGCTCTTCTGTTTCGAAAGTTTCTGTCTCCTCTGTGCACGAAGGCTCTCTTCCTGCCGGTCTCTCACAATCGGCTTTTGGTTCTACACGTTTACAATAGCCCAAGTAGCCAATCATAAATCCTAAGGATAAAAAGTTTCAGAGCTGAACTCATAGAATTTCATTTATAATCTATTCCTATAAGAATTGTTAATATTTTCAGCTAACTCTTGAAAATACTGGTTTTAATCAAATTGTAAGCCATTTGAAAGTAAGTAATGCATCTCCATTTTGTCTATTTTAAACCAATCTATTATATAATGATTTTACTTTAAACAGTTACCCTTTCAAAGCAAAGGTACCTTTTCTTCCCCCGAAGCCTTCCGTGAATCCTCAGGTCCAGGGTCTATGCTACAAATATCCTGTGCATATTTCTAGTATAACATTTGCACATTACACTGAAATGATTCATGTGTCTCTCTTCTCCCACCAGGTTAACCTCAAAGGCAGGTACAGAGTCTTAGCCATCATTGTATTCCTAGTGCCTTGCACAATGGCACATAAAAAGGTACGAAATAAATGTTTGCTGAGCTGGATGGACAGAATTCCTAGAGTTGGTGACAAGGAACATTTAAGTTTTGAATGGCCATTCTTACCAATCAAGAAAAAGACGATTACAGCAATAGTCCCATAGCAGATATATCCATTTAACCTTTTTGGTTTTGTGACATTGGTGTGGTTACCCCTCATGTTATTGTCAACATTTTCTTCTTCATCTACAGCTAGTTTCATCTCCACATGACTGTTATCGCCATCTACTTGCCGAGCCAGACTAAACCGGGTATATGACAATGGTTCTCCACCAAACTGAGATTTAAAAAAGAAAAAAGGACAGAGAGAAGAAAGGGAATAGGGACAGTTAAAGAAAGTTTGGTGAGGTGTTATACATATTATTGGGCCATTACTATGACTTGCTATACATTCTCAAGGAAAAAGAAGTTCCCCCTTCAAATCAGCATTCTCCTCTGTGCCCAGTTCTGTCAACGGCAGATGAGGGCTGGATCACACACTGGCCTTCATCTCATTCAGACTTTTCATTCAGGGTTTCTGTTATGCATGTCTACTGGTATACAATTTGACCAGTGCTTTCTTTACTTCATCTTACCTACTTGATTGTCTCTCTGCCCTGAAACTTCTTACAAGATTTTCCATAATTAGCTCTACTCAAGACTGAATATACCCTTCCTTTGTGAGATCAGTTACGCCTCAAGACCACCACTTCGAATATAAATGAATACCTGATGACAGCTTTGGGTATTATCTCCTGCTTACTGGGTGAAAGCCATCCTTGTATACTTCGTATTCTTGCAAACTGGTGACAGAGAAATCTTTCTTACTGAAAATCTTACCAAGTTAGAGAATGCTGATCTTGCTTGATCCATCATTGCGAGCTGCCACACAGAAGAGCCTAGTAGTAAAATAGAGAATTAATATAATGAGATACATACCACTGTATCAGACTGGTGAGGACTTTTCATTACCACACTAGATTATTGTATATCAAATATCCTTTTAAATATATTATCACCTTTCTAGAAACGGTCTTTAACCAAAATATTTAGTTTACATGACAACTAAATTTAGTGTGATCCTTGATTAGATCTAAATTGGGGCAGGGGGTGGGCAGCTTGAAGGACATTATTGGAAGAAATAAGAAATTTGAATATAGACTGTATCCTAGATAACAGGATTGTATCAATATTAGATTTAGGAGTGTGATAATGGTATTGCGTTTTTTGGAGGAGAACGCCCTTGTTCTTAGGAGATGAATGCCAAAGAATTTAAGGATGAAGTATTGTGATGTCTGTCACTAAATTCCAAAGAGTTCAGTTTAAAAAGTATGTAAGAAATAAAGGAAATGTGGTTAACGATCAGTGAATCTAGGTAATGGATATACATTGTAATATTATTTCAGCTTTTCCTGTAGGTTTGAAATTTTTTTTAATTAAAAATGTGAGGAGGGGGCTTCCCTGGTGGCGCAGTGGTTGAGAGTCTGCCTGCCGATGCAGGGGACACGGGTTCGTGCCCCGGTCCGGGAAGATCCCACATGCCGCGGAGCGGCTGGGCCCGTGAGCCACGTCCGCTGAGCCTGCGCGTCCGGAGCCTGTGCTCCGCAACGGGAGAGGCCACAACAGTGAGAGGCCCGCGTACCGCAAAAAAAAAAAAAAAAAAAAAAAGTGAGGAAAACTGGGACTTCCCTTGTGGCGCAGTGGTTAAGAATCCGCCTGCCAGCACAAGGGACACGGGTTCGAGCCCTGGTCCGGGATCATCCCACATGCCGCGGAGCAACTAAGCCCATGCGCCACAACTGCTGAGCCCGCGTGCCACAACTACCGATGCCCGTGCGCCTACAGCCCGTGCTCCTCAACAAGAGAAGCCACCGCAATGAGAAGCCCACGCACCGCAAAGAAGAGCAGCCCCCATTTGCTGCAACTGGAGAAAGCCCGTGCGCAGCAACAAAGACCCAATGCAGCCAAAAAATTTATTTAAAAAAGAAAAAAATGTGAGGAAAACTAGTTAGAATGTTATCCATGGTAAGTAGATTTAAGTAATTGAATTTAGTAGTCAAAGAAAAGGGACAAATACAAAAGAAAATAGGCTAGCACCTGGAAAAAAAAAAACCTAACAAAAGTAAAATTAAGTCAAGACTGGTTATGCTACACAAATCCGTAACAAATCACCGCCAATAGAAAAGGAGAGAGAACCTGATCTTTCTGATTAAATGAACAGTTCCTAACAAATGATTTGATAGATCTTCGATGCAAAAAGAATAGGTAAAAGAAAAACAGAGTATGCTATTTTACAGATGAAAAGGCCAGTTATTTGAGACGTTAAGTGACTTGCTTGAGGCTGAAAACTGATCATCTAAAAATGAAGTCCAATGGGTTTCTATAAAACTGGTTTTATAGAAAGCGCGTTCTCATCTCCAGAAATTTAAGAAATTAATTTCAACTTTTTTCAAAGCAAACTACACCTCTGTAACCAAGAGAGAGTCTTAAGTTAAAGCGTAGGTATTAACTGAAATCTAGATTTTCTAATTAATTTGGTTTGAGTCCATCTAGATGCTTGAAAGTGATAGTATGTTGAGATGTATAAAATGGACATTTATTTCACACTATTTTAAAGCTTTTCCTCCACTACAAGTACACTCATAGCACATTTAACACCCACATTGCACAAAGCAACCTGTGATATACATGCAGATTGTAAAACAAAGAAATTATAAAAACTGGCATTAGAAAAGTCTATCAAAACCTATTAACAAAAAAACAATTTTTAATCCCCAAGCTTTAAAGACCGGAGCCAATAAGCAATAGGTCATATTCTTAGAAGCACAATCTCTTGCCCCATGTGGTACAAAAAGCTTATCACTATCACTGCACCAGAACCGTACAGACCCAATCACTAGAGCCAGAACTAGAAGGCCCCACCCTGAACCAACTTTAATCACCCTTTTCTAGGAAAAAACGGCTTACCAGTTTAATATTCATCTGACCCAGCCATTCCTCAAGGCTTCTAGTTTTAAAGACTAAAGTGACAACATATTTAAATAAATGATCTACATAAAAGATTTAAATAAACAATGAGATTGAGGATTGCAAGTCTGAAAAAACATTAATAGCACATGCCATGATTTTGTATAATTAAAAGTATATTTTTTACTGAGAAAACAGATACACTATTTCTATTTTCAATCCCCAGACAGAACATTAAGACTATAACATAAAAGAAATCAAGTCAGAGGAAAAAAAGTGTGACCTAGGTAATTTCCATTTTAACTCCATCATTTAACCCCACATCTGTGAAGAACACAATTAATTCTATGATATCCAGAAAAGTTATTCCTGAAGTTTTTACACATAACAAAATTGAGTTATTCTTTCAAAATAATCTCACACATAGTAAAGCTATTTCAAAGAACCCTTAATGAATTTTCTTCTAACTGAAATAACTCTAATTTACGTGTTCTAAAAGCATGGGAGAGAAACTTTTCATACCAGTTATATACCAGTCTATAAACAAGTAGTTCTCTTACAAGACTATGTATAAAAGGCAAACAACCATTATTTGGCTTCTTTCAAGATGTCACCACCAGTGCTAACAATCTATTACAAGAGACAAACCAAACATCACCTTGATTTTTATTCATATTAGCATCTTGTATATCTTTGGTGTTCTCAGTGATAACTGGGAAAACTATTGAGTTTCTCACAATAATGAAAATTAAGGTAAGCAAAACCAGAGCCCCACATGTTTTGAACATGAAATGGAAGGAAGATCTGAAATGTTTTTTAATTGAGCCATGGGATGGAAGACAGGAGGCAAGCAAAGGTACTCGCTAGACTACAGCCCCAAACTTCTTTCAAATTCAAATCATCTTATTCCTACTTTCTTGAAATGTGGCATTTCTATTTAATTTTTTTTTAAATACAGTAATTATCTTATGGTCTTAAGCTACTTCGGGATGTCTTAAAACAATAGTTCTGTACAAAATACGTACAGCTAAAGGGCTGTGGGGATCAGGTACCAAAATATACTTTCACCTATATATAAAACATACCCAAAGCTGCTACTCCACTTTACCTGAAATAAAAATAAGACACTTATTTGTTATTATTGACAAGCCCATTTCAATTTAGAAAACAAGCCACAGTTTCAAATCCTTGGAGATCACATAAAATGAAATTCCTCTGCCTGCTTTTGAGGCTCTGTTCTAGAGACCTATACTACCTAATTACTTTGCCGCCCTCTATCTTCTCCAAAATGAGACAGAATCCAGCCCCTGCCTGTACCCACTAACATTCTTCCTCTGTTCTTAAAGTCCTACTCATTTCTTCCAGGATCTGCTCAAGGGCCATCTCTATGAAGCCTTCTCTGACTGATATCCCTATCCTATAATACTTGATATGCAATTATATCATAATCAACAAAGACTAAAGATATTTTATTTGTTAACGTACGGGGGCATGCTTAATGTATATGAAGTTCACTTTTCATATCATTTGGAAATTATATGAAAGAGAATATGATGAAAACCTTGGACGTGGGATCTTCCCATCCTTGCTACTATTTTGGTTTATCCTGAAATCACTGGGTAAAGCTTGGGTAGTAGGGAAACTTTAAAAAGTAGAAAAACTGTAAAGAGACGGTTGGTCAAGGTCTTTACTAGCTTCCAGAGTTAACTTTCCGGGCCTAAAATGAAAAGGCAGTGGAGGAAATCAAAAAAAAACAAGCAAAATCTTCATTCCTATTTAGCTTTCTGAAAAAAAGATTGCTCAACTTGAAGGTCAGGACCACCTGAAGTCCCTGCGGTCTATTTGTGTAGTGCTCATCTGCGAGAGCAGACAGAAGGCACACACACAGAAGATTTCCAAACGGCCTCAGAGAATCATTTTTAGGAGCTTTCAGTTGTTGTCTGATTCAAGTTTAGCTGAGAGCCTTCTCCATTACAGATAACTACATTATCAGAGGCAAATAAATGTCACCCCTTAGGGCAGAGTTAGCTGAGTTGTTTGCTATCCAACAATCTTCAGCACAGGCTAGGTTCACAGCCACCACTACAATGTTCTTGTCAGAACATTCCATCAAAGAAAAGTTAAAGGATGCTATGCTATATATAGACTTTTGGAAAATATTTCATATCAATGACAAAATTTTTTAAATTCTGGATTTTCTTGTGAAGCATATTGAGTTTATTATAATCCAAAATTGAGGGGGGGGGGAAACAGCAGGGCAAACAAGTATACTTTAGATAGCCTAACCTTAATTTTCAAAGCAGAAAATCAGGGACCTCCCTGGCAGTCCAGTGGTAAAGACTCCGAGCTTCCACTGCAGGGGATGTGGGTTCGATCCCCGGTCGGGGAAATAAGATACCACCAAAAAAAAAAAGGTAGAAAACCACTTCTGGAAATCACCTTAAATGTCTTTGTCAGTAAGGTCAAACTCCCTAGCTCAGAGACCACAGAATCAGCATCTAGTATTCCAAAGTCCTATCGAAACCTAGAATAAAGGTATCCAAATATTTGTAACAGGGCAACTATTTCCTACTTCAATCTTCTCCGAAAAAAGCAGCAGCAATCAATTTCCTTGGTATACCCAAAGTCGCCACAAGCAGTAGGCAGAGGGAGGACGTTAACACGAGTCAAGTCACAACTTACCCACTCTCCCCACTACGAGCTTAGAAAGCTGTCCACCCGAAACAGTGACACAATGGGTCTCTAAGCCCATTTATGCCATACGGCACAGCCTTTTTATACCATATCCCTAATTTCCTGAAGGCAAAAGCCGATTCCAATCCAAATAGCTTTTATTTAGTCTCTAGACCATAGCTTTCACAAAGTATAAGTCTTATTCCTACAGTCTCCCATCTGTTAGTGAGGAGGGCCTAGCAATCCGAATATTCTTAATATCAACACCTGCGGTTTTCAGTCGGCTTCTGCCTTGGGAAAACTGAGAACCCACACACAAGGCCAACGGGCAGCGCTGAAAGATCAGGTTGTACTAGAGTTCAAATATACAGCTTATAGAAAACCCCGCCTAAATGCCCAGGACACAGTAATCTAGTCGAGGACAGCGATGAGACCAGGGCCCGGGAGGGCCCCGAGGAATCCAAAGGCTACGAGCTCAAGGTCACCCACGCACCGCGACAGCCATTCCCTGGGAACTCTTCCTAGAGCGGCCACGTGCTCCCCGCACAGCGGCTCTGCGCTGCGGCAGCGTGGCTCACGCCTCGCTCCCGAGCCCTCAGGCTAGGGCTGTCCCACGAGGGCCTGCATCTTTTAAGGGCAAGCTACTGAGGACAAGGGATCCGGGTGGCCTGAGGAGCCGGAAGAAGAATGGCGGAGCGCAGAGCGACAGTGGGGCACCCCTCATCTCGCCCTCAGGGCCCTAACAGAATCCATTCGCCAGTCGGGGGCCGAGAGGAGGAGGGCACCAAGAGGAAGAGAAAGGTAGGGCAGCCCCTCTCTGCAGCGCGGCTCTACCCTGCTTGCACTTGCAGGCTACTCCGCTCTCCGCCGCAACCCCTTCCCCGCCGCCACGCGGCGCGCACCCCCTCCCGCCCCACCCGGAGGCGCTGCAGCCTTCCCGCGCCCGCGACTCCCCGAGGCTGCTGGACTGCACGCCGGAGGGCCGCACCCGAGACTGCTCGGAGCAGCCCCTTAGGCTGAAGGGAGGGCAGGAGGGTCAGCGGGATTCTAGCAGCAGCGTGTCACTCACACAGGCGCCTCCCGGGTCCGCCGCTCCACTACCCGTCACCGGCCGATGCTGACGCCCTCTGATGGGTTGGTTGCCTGCAGTCTGCCGTTTATAGTCTCCCGCCCTCTCCAGATCCTCGGAGACCCTTTGCGTCACTTCCTGCCTCACGTACACCTTAGGAGGCGCTCTGGAAACAGACAGCCCGGGGCTAGGGGTGGGCACGCAGCCGGATTGGGGGCCCTTCGCTGGAGCGCGGGACCCGAGGAAGCGAGGTCGGAGGGAAAAGGCGCCAGACTGCAGGTGCCGGAAGGGGTCGAGGGGGTGGCGCACCAAGCTTCCTCCTCGCGTCCTCGGCTGGCCGGCTGGCGCGCGGGCGACAGCCCTTCCTCCCGGAGCCTCCGTCTAACCTTGACCGGTCTTCTGGCCCTGCAGTGCAAGGTCAAAGGGTGTTAGCGTTTACTCGTAAATGCTGGATACTTACACTGAAATAACACTTTAAAGTGTATGTCGTTGATGGAATATTAGGTAGTCACTAAAGCCATGTTGTGAATATTTTTGCAGCATCAGAAATACTTAGGATAAGTAAAAAGGAAAAATAAAAGCAAAATGCAACTGAATAGCACAGGGAACTATAGTCAATATCTTGTAATAAACTATAATGGAAAAGAGTCAAAAAAAGAATATAGATATGTACATATATATGTATAACCAATTAGTTTGCTGTGCACCTGAAACTAACACAATATTTGTTAATCAACTATAATTTTTTTAAAAAAACAATGCAAATTTGCATTTAGGATGTGTAAAAGTTTCCCGTGAATCCCTAAGGCTGGCACAGAGCTTTGCAGAATGTTTTAATGCACGAGGAAATGGAAGATAAAATAGAAACAAGCGATTTATTAGGGTGATAGAATTGTAGAAGAACTTTCATGTACACTGTCATTGTTATTATAGGATTGTGCAATGCATAATAAATAAATAAAATGGGATTGTTATCACTTTCTAAACTCTTACAAACATTCTCACCCTCTCCCTCCCTTTGGTCGGCAACCTACAGTCCTGTGAGCGAGATTAGACAAGTTTACAAATAGCCAGGAAGCGAGAATACGTCTGGGGCCATAAAAGGGTTACAGATAAAGCGCTTTCCAGGTCAGAGCCCAGAGGGAGGCACAATAGCCCTTTGAAATCCAAATCCGTTTCCCGGCCTCGGGCTTCTGCGCTTCCACTTATTACGCGCCGAAATGAGGAAGTACAGAGGGGTGTGCCCGCCGCCCTAAAATCTCTCCCCAAGGAGAAATATTTTAAAATCTTATAAGTAGGAATATCGCTGCACCTTAGTGGCTCTACACAGGAAAAAGTTAAAGCAGGGAATGGGATGGATTCGCTGTGATGGGGCCAACTTGAAATTCTGACAGTAGGTCCTGAGTCCCTTCTCTTTCCCAGACTGGTGGGACCTTAAAAAAAAAGGAAAGAAAATAAAAGAATGCTAATATCCAGGTGAAAATCTTATAACCACGTGGAGAAAATAGACTTAGGAGACTGGAGGTCAGGATGGAACCTATGAAAATCCAAATTTAAAAGTTTACATTCAGCAAAATGAAACAATAAAGAAGACACTAAAAAGCGTGTCAATTATATGTTTATTTTCATGCTTTTATTAGTAATAACGGATACTGTGCAATTACATTCCCTTCACTATCCCTTTCTCCCTGGAAGCTTTGCAGGATCTCCCTCCTCTGCAATTTCAAGTAGATGAAAATAAATTTGTCTTGCTTTGTTGTAGAATCTTTTTTTTTTAAATTGGGGTATAGTTGTTTTACAATGTTGTGTTAGTTTCTACTGTACAGCAAAGTGAAGTTCCCTGTGCTATACAGCAGGTTCTCATTAGTTATCTATTTAATACATATTAGTGTATATATGTCAATCCCAATCTCCAATTCATCCCACCCCTCTTTTCCCCCTTTGATGTCCATGTTTGTTCTCTACCTCTATGTCTCTATTTCCGCCTTGCAAACCAGTTCATCTGTACCATTTTTCTAGATTCCACATATATGTGTTAATATATGATATTTGTTTTTCTCGTTCTGACTTACTTCACTCTGTATGACAGTCTCTAGGTCCATCCATGTCTCCACAAATGACCCAATTTCGTTCCTTTTTATGGCTGAGTAATATTCCATTGTATATATGTACCACATCTTCTTTATCCATTTGTCTGTCGATGGGTACTTAGGTTGCTTCCATGACCTGGCTATTGGAAATAGTGCTGCAATGAACATTGGGGTGCATGTGTCTTTTTGAATTATGGTTTTCTCTGGGTATATGCCCAGCAGTGGGATTGCTGCGTCATATGGTAATTCTATTTTTAGTTTTTTAAGGACCCTCCATACTGTTCTCCATAGTGGCTGTATCAATTTACATTCCCACCAACAGTGCAAGAGGGTTCCCTTTTCTCCACACCCTCTCCAGCATTTATTGTTTGTAGTATCTATACATACTGAGAGGCAATTTTGCTTTGTCTCGTATTCCATACATATGATCAAAGATTTTATTTTTTAAATCTGATTTTCATTGTTGTTGTTGCCATTATTACATAGCATTGGCTCCCACTTCTGGAGACCCAGTAACTTGGTTGCTTGCAATGAAATAAATTTTTGGTAACTTTATTTAAACTATCCAGCATAACTGAAATGGACATTATTCAATTTCCAACTTTCCACAGGCTGTTACACAAGACTTACCTTACAGTGGACCTAAAATTCTTGCGGTTCTTCCAAAAGGTACACAAAAATTTTTTTAAATCATGTATGCTAGAATTTTGCATAAAGGAAACTGGAGGTTGGAGAGGAATGTATGATGTGCTTAAATAATAAACAAGCAAGTAAATAAATAAAAGCCCTGGAGATCTGGGAAAAGAGCACAAAACCTGGACTTGAGGAACTGGAGTTTTCAACTTTCTTGAGCCTGGGTTTTATCAGCTCTTAAATGGGAATAAAAATATTTGCCTCACAGATTTTCTGTGGGTTTAAGTGAGATAAGGCAGGTGCAGTCTCCTAAAAACACACAGTAATAGTGGTGAGAGTGGGCAACCTTGTCTTGTTCCTGATCTTAGTGGAACTGGTTTCAGTTTTTCACCATTGAGGACGATGTTGGCTGTGAGTTTGTCATATATGGCCTTTATGATGTTAAGGAAAGTTCCCTCTATGCCTACTTTCTGCAGGGTTTTGGCACATATATACAATGGAATATTAGCCATAAAAAGAAACGAAATTGAGTTATTTGTAGTGAGGTGGATGGACCTAGAGTCTGTCATACAGTGAAGTAAGTCAGAGAAAAACAAATACCATATGCTAACACATATATATGGAATCTAAGAAAAAAAAAAAGGTCATGAAGAACCTAGGGGTAAGACGGGAATAAAGACACAGACCTACTAGAGAATGGACTTGAAGATATGGGGAGGGGGAAGGGTAAGCTGTGACAAAGTGAGAGAGTGGCATGGACATATATACACTACCAAACGTAAAATAGATAGCTAGTGGGAAGCAGCCGCATAGCACAGGGAGATCAGCTCGGTGCTTTGTGACCACCTAGAGGGGTGGGATAGGGAGGGTGGGAGGGAGGGGGACGCAAGAGGGAAGAGATATGGGAACATATGTATATGTATAACTGATTCACTTTGTTCTGAAGCAGAAACTAACACACCATTGTAAAGCAATTATACTCCAATAAAGATGTTAAAAAAAACAACAAAAAACACACAGTAAACTGGCACAGAGTAGCCTCTTCACTGAGTCAGTCTGGGTGGGATGGAGCAGGATCAGGCAGGAAAGTAACATGGAAGATGTCTTCAGGCCAGACTTGGATTGATGAGGAAGAAATAAGGTATTTAGCCAGAGGAGACCGGCTTGCCTGTGGTGTGTATTAAAAATCCTACTCTATGTAAATACCTCAGGGAAATCACTGGTAGAAAAGAGTTATAGAAATCATCAGCTGCACAATTCTCCCTCCCTCTCTTTTTTCTTCACCTTGAGATGAAAACAGGAATCTTCCAATTTAGTGAGGGAGGAATAGGAGGGAAAAACAAAGCAGAGAAGCCACTGATGTAGTGAAAAGAGCCCCAGCCTCGAAGTCAGCAACTAGTCCAGAGCTGTCATCAACTGTGCTGCAGAACCATGGGCTTAATGGCTCTATGCCTCAGTTTCCCCACTGGCCACATGAAGATAACATCCCTTTATGTCCTTCACCAGTGAATTAAAAAGCAGTAAAGCTCCTTTAACTACACAGTTATACAAATACAAGGTGCAGCTAGTTCAGAGCCCAAGCCAAGTGAGTAAATGTTGCCTGAGGGGGAAGAGCCTGGAAACTGAGAAATTCTAAGCAACTAGCAATGAGGTTATTGCTCCAGAAAAGGAAAAGTTGTCTTCAATGGCATTTGACTGCCTGATTCCAGTAAAAATGACTCAGTTATTGATAATGGCTGAGAAGAAAAAGTAATCAATTATCATTTACTGCATTTATACAATTACATTTATTGAATAGTATTGTGTGTCTGGCAAAGACACGTAAATAGATAGGAAAGGAATCTGTACCCCTGAAAAGGCAAACAATGTAGCTGGGGAAACAATTTATACTTAAAGGACAAAAAACAAGGATGCAAATATGAAACATAAGCAAAAATAAAAGTGAGTCAGGGTCTGTGACAGACAACTGCCCAGATCTGAAAAGGAAGGTAAGACTGGTATGCTCACCAAGGCACACTGTAGTTCTCTAAATCTTGTTCCAAATTACATGCCTATTTAGATTCTAGTTAATTACCTGCTTTTTAACAATCTATTTTGTAATGTAAGAGTACAATTGAATGTAAACACACTCTCCTCTCTAACTCAGTCACAGGTACAAGAGGGGACTTTTGCTACTTGCCCCATAAGATCAAAATCAAAACATACACCTGTTCCGGGAGATACAGACCAGGAACCTAGTCCTGGTCTTAGTCCTAGGAGGAAAAACAAGGGGGATGGGAGAAGGGGGACAGCATTGTAAACTCAAACCTTTAAGATGATACAAGTTGGGGGTGGGAGGTTTTTAGTTTTTAGACAAAGGCATTTAGTGCTTTTTCCCTTACATTTTAAAACGTTAGTCTGTTTATGTTATGTGTATTTTATCACAATTTATAAAAATACATTAATCTGTCAACTCAGTAATAGAGGATCCAAAATCATTTGCTTTTTCTGGGGTCCTCTCTGTGGCCCAAATGCTAAATAGGTTCTCTTAGGTCAGCATTTGTCAAACATTTTTGACTGTGCTCCATGGTAAAATGTTCACTTTACAGCACAATCCAGTATACACATGTGTGTATGTGCATGTGCATGTGTGTGTGTGTGTGTGTGTGTGTGTGTGTGTGTGTGTGTGTGTGTGTGTGTATGGGTGTGTGTGTGTATTCACATGAAATAAGCAAAAGTTTCATTAATAATACCCTTGCTGTGTGCAAAGCAGTCTGGAATTTTCTACTTAATTTTTTAAATTAAATAGAAATTTTCTATTTCTATTTTTTTTTTTTTTTTGTGGTACGCAGGCCTCTCACCGTTGTGGCCTCTCCCGCTGCGGAGCACAGGCTCCGGACACGCAGGCCCAGCGGCCATGGCTCACGGGCCCAGCCCCTCCGCGGCACATGGGATCCTCCTGGACCGGGACACGAACCTGTGTCCCCTGCATCGGCAGGCGGACTCTCAACCACTGCACCACCAGGGAAGCCCCTCTATTTAATTTTTTTAAATGCTGATTTCAACTTATTAAATTGATTTCTCAGTGGGCTACGACCTGTGTTTGAAAACCACAGTCTTAATTCATCTCCTTTCTCAGAGCATAAGTCTTTCTAGTGAACAGGACAAATGACTCGCTCAAAGTTAAATATCAACTTGCAAGTTTTCTCCCTGTTACTTTGCCCACTGTTTCGACTTTCTACCACCCTGCACTTGAGCAAATATTGATTGAGGTTTTATGAATTGGTAGGCAGTGTTAGAAAACAAAACATAGATAAAGCCTTTTCAAATGCTTTCAAACATGCTTTGGTCAGTCATGGCCGTACTCTGCTGGTCACATAGTAGGTCCTCCCAGCAACCACTACAGACGCCACTCCAACCTACATTCAGCTCTGACCACAGCTCCTATTTGACAAGCTGTATCCACTTTCTTTACTTTGGAACCCTAAGCTCAGGGCAATCACTTTAGGGCCAGAATCATAAAATAAAAATATGGAGCTCTGCACATTGGAACAGGATGTGTTCCAGAGAATGAAGGTGAATTGTCAGCTCATATATTTGAGGTTGATATTTGAGGTTGGTACTATTTTCCATTTTATTTTGCATTTTTTTCCCTTTAAAATGTACTTGGAAACCTTCAGTTTCCTGTCCTAATACTGCTGACTAAATTATTCTTTGTTTCCCCTGTGCTAAAAGGAAGCTTACATGGGAGAACATGGAACAGGAGCAATCCAGGTTAATATGGTGGAATTTGCCCCTACTTTATTGCAAGTGGCAAAAGTTACTCAGGGAAGGGAAAGAAGAATATATAATTAATTTTAAAATTAATTACAAGAATATTTATGCCAATGAGTATAGTGGTCAAAGTCAGAGTTTTGAGCAGGATATAAGGTCCTATTTAGTTAGCCCTTCTAGTTTCATAATAGAATTTCAAGTTTGGCAGGAACTTTGACTCATGTACCATACATGGCCTGTAACAGATGTCCACTAAATATATGTTGAATTCATTTGACAAAATTCCTCTACTTTACCCCATCAAGTGGTTGTCTAGCTTCTCCTCAATCTTTCCAATGAGAGCAAATTTATCACTTCCCAAACCAGAGAGCCTTGGATGGTTCAGACAGTTAGAACGTTTTCACCTAGGGAATTCCCTCGGTGGCCCAGTGGTAGGACTCTGAGCTTTCACTGCCAACGGCCCGGGTTCAATCCTTGGTCAGGGAAGACCCTGCAAGCCACACGGTGTGGGCAAAAATGAAAGAAGTTTTTTTTGTTTGTTTGTTTGTTTTTTGCGGTACTCGGGCCTCTCACTGTTGGGGCCTCTCACTGTTGGGGCCCCTCCCGTTGCGGAGCACAGCCTCCGGACGCGCAGGCCCAGTGGCCATGGCTCACGGGCCCAGCCGCTCCACGGCATGTGGGATCTTCCCAGACCGGGGCACGAACTCGCGTCCCCTGCATCGGCAGGCGGACTCTCCACCACTGCACCACCAGGGAAGCCCAGAAAGAAGTTTTTCACCTATGTTATACTGAATTCTCTTTCCCTCTATTTTTGATAAATTGGTTATTGTTTGAAGACTGCTCTCACGTCCACAGCTGTCTTCTCTCCTTCAGGCAAAATATCTTAATCCCTCCTAAGGGCCACCACAGGACGCGATTCCATGTCTTCCCACCCACTAGTCACTTTTGGAAGCATGGTCTGACCGATTCAGATGGTCAAGCAGAGGACTGGAGCAGGGTTACCACCATTCCTCTGTTCCAGAGGCTTCTGCCTGTACACATCCCATTTGTCTACCACCACATTCACTGCATTAACAACCACTGCACATTGTCAGCTCATGCTGAGCTCTTGGCAACAGGGTTCAAAAAGAACAGATTGGCCTTTGGAGCAGAGAGACCTGGGTTCAAAATCGAGTTTTGCCATGTACTAGCTGACTGTGCTACTATTCCGTATTTCTCTCTTTTCCGTGGATAATGTGATATCCACATATTGTTGCAGTCTGATACACTATGCATAGACTATCTTCCCCAGTTTATTGCCACTCTAGTTAGTGAATGATGGGGAAGAATCTAGTCTCTTTGGCTGGGAACATCCTTGAATATAGAGCTGAATGACGGACAACAGCTAAGATTTACTGATCATCTACTGTGTGCTGGTAACAATTCTAATCCCTTTATAGTATTAGTTCATGCACTCCTCATAACAATCCTTAAAAATAAGAATAAATATTATCTCCATTTTCCAGGTGTGAAAACTGGCATTATACAGAGGGAACTTGCCCCAGGTCACATGGCTAATTAGTGGTGACAACGAGAATTCAAATCTAGGCAATCTAGCTTCTGAACCCAGCCCCAAATGACACCACTGTACTGCCTCATTATAAATCTAACCGTGACACAGACTGACTGCAAGGCAGAATTTTTATTAAAGAGGTTCAGGGAACATCCAAGTGGGATTTGAAAAATTTGAATATTTGGGGGGGATCCATTTATTTTTCATTTCAGATTTAATTTTATTTCAAAATTTGGATTCAGATTCATGTTGAGGGGGAAATCTCAAATAATTCTAAAAATAAGACTTCGGAGAGTGACTGATAGTCCAGAAATCTAAGTACAGGTTTAACAGAATTGCGATGCATTCATTTTATTTCTACAAGACAAGCTGATTTATTAAATTCTCAATATGTGTACTTATCTTTGCTAAGGAGAGTTATTGAATTAAAATAATTATATTTGTTCCTAAAATATCAATGAATCAGTTTCATCTTCCTCTTTTTGACATCTGTAGCTTACAACTCTTTCACTTATGTCTTAGTTTCCCTTCCTCTATGGTGTAAATCTGGCATCTTAATAATACGTCTGATAAACTCTGTGCAGTATGGCCAAACTTAGTATAAGTTGAGGTGTTAAAAAAAGGGGGGGGCTAAAAAAAGAGGCTTTTGAATGTGAAGTGCTGGCTGGCTGCTGATGTAAAAGGGGAACATGAACAAATGTGTAAAGAAAATACTTGCAAACCTAATTAAATCTAAATCCTAAATCAGCAAATCCAGGGTTTGGAAAATATCTTATCATCTGAAACTTTTTGGTTTCTTCAGCTTAATATGTGCAAGTAGACAAATGTTCCCTTGGTTTGGAAAATTATCCTGCCAACAGTTTTATTTCTCATACATGGAAATGTGGTCAAGCAGGCGACTGTTTGGTGGTTACATCCACGAGGGCTGGCCTGCCTTCCCTGCTTTATCGCACACAGTCTCCTGAATGGTAGGGAAGCTGTGTCCTACAGCTAAGATTCCCAGGTGTCAGTCTATTAATATTCACTGAGCCCCTACCCGGTTTGGGTAATGGGCTGAGTGCTTATACTGGGTCAATTTTAGCCTGCCAACAATTCTGTCAAGTAGGTACCATATCCGTTTTATAGACGAATATGTGGGAGTGAAAAGAACACAAAGTAATTGATTCCAAGTGGAACAGCTTAGCTTCAGATCTTTGAGATCTTCTATCTTAAAGCCACCTTTCGCACATCTCAGGTATTGAGACATTGAAATACTATCCAGCAGGCAGATGGCTGAAGCTCTGTGCCCAGAATAGAGTGACTTACTGCCAGGCTCCAGCCTGGACCTTGTAACCATAGCCATCTTAGGAAGGTTTGAGTCCAGTTTATATTTGAATTTGATGCCACAGGCATGAAATAAAAGACCCTAAAATATAAAGACAAGGTCACTAAGTGCAGTGTGCCTGGGATAACCATCCCCCAGAATGTTTCCTAGAAATAACCTGTGCTAAAGTGAGATTTGAAATTTGCTTAACTGATGACATGAAAGTCCACAGCCCCCTACCAGGTGATCAGAAAGCAGCTAACCTAAAATATTATCATTGTAAACCATCTCTAAACGTCATAAGATTACTGCTTCTGAGACTGGATTCAGACAGTGAAGCATTTGAAGAGACCCACTGACTTCCACAACAAAGTCCACGCCAGGACTCAAAAGTAGGCAATGGCTGCAGAGAGTTGCAGAGAGAAAGAGAATCCAGGAACAGGAGGCAGCCCTGCTGAGCCCAGTGCCCTCCCCGTTGCCAGCGGGGGATCCCGGGTCCAGCCTTGAGGGACCCTGTGGACAGGAAGGGTTCCCTGCGGGTGTTGAGATGAATCAAGCTGATGTGGATTTTGAGATCCACATGGAGCCTAGACTCTAGCCCAGGGCTTCTTTTTTTTTTTTTTAAACATCTTTATTGGAGTATAATTGCTTTACAATGGTGTGTTAGTTTCTGCTTTATAACAAAGGGAATCCGCTATACATATACATATATCCCCATATCCCCTCCCTCTGTGTCTCCCTCCCACCCTCCCTATCCCACCCCTCTAGGTGGTCACAAAGCACCGAGCTGATCTCCCTGTGCTATGCGGCTGCTTCCCACTAGCTATCTGTTTTACATTTGGTAGTGTATATATGTCAATGCTACTCTCTCACTTCGTCCCAGCTTCCCCTTCCCCTTCCCCGTGTCCTCAAGTCCATTCTCTACATCTGCATCTTTATTCCTGTTCTGCCCCTAGGTTCTTCATAACCATTTTTTTTTTTTTTTAGATTCCATATATATGTGTTAGCATACGGTATTTGTTTTTCTCTTTCTGACTTACTTCATTCTGTATGACAGACTCTAGGTCCATCCACCTCACTACAAATAACTCAATTTCATTTCTTTTTATTAGCCCAGGGCTTCTTAAACTATAAAGAGCATGGGTGTCCTGGGAGTCTGTTAAAGTGCAGATTCTGACCCCAGGTGGGGGCCTGTGACTCTGAATTTCTAACAAGATCCCTGGTGATGCCCAGGCAGCTGGTCTTCAGAGCACACTTGAGTAGGTTTTAGAGCAAGAAGTTTTTACTAGCAGTTTCTCCAGTACTCCCACAGAGAGGACACACTGTGTGGCCAGCTGGCATGAAAGTGCTTTCTGCATGGCAGCTATCTTTATGTGGCTAAAGGCAATTACTGGGGCTATCACAGCTTAAGTAAAAAACCCTCAACCTTCAGCTTCTTTGCTGGGAATCCACAGTTTCCAAACAACCCACTCATCCTGATTTGAGAGCATTCCCCCCCCCACCCCTCCCCCCCCCCCCCACCCCCGCCCCGAGAAGCCCCTAGACCCTGATGTGAAGATTTGGCCTAGAGGACAGTTCTCTTGCTCCATACAAGTTAATAAACAGGTCTTATGAATCAGTGTTTGTGCCTCTGGGTAGCAGATTACCTGATGACCCTTGGGTGAACTGATAAAATTGAGTCTCCGAAACAAAGGAATGACCTAGAACTGTTGTGAACTTCACCAAGGACTCTGGGCTGAGAAAACCAGTCCCTGCACACTCTGCTCTGGAACCTCTCCTGAGACAGGGGCTGGGCTGGAAGGAGGGTAGATATTTTCAAAAACAAGCACCACCCCCAATTTTCCCCACCCCCACCCCAAACAAACAAACCAACAAAAATTCTTACTGGAAAACTAAAGGGAAACAAATACTAAATCACTATCCTGCCTCCTTCCCCAACCCACTCACACATTCATAGGATATGAAACAGATCACAGACTGCACATCTGGAAGCCTAGTTTGGGAGCCTAGGTAAAGGTCGGCTTGAGTAGGCCCTCGCCTTGACCGTTTTCCTTTTCTTCGCCTGAGTTGGCAGAGGGAGTGGCTTCTGGGCAAGGACACTCATACTTGGAGCTGGGGAGGGCTGGTGCTGGCACAGTGTGGGTGGCACAGCTGGCTCTTGCCTGGGAATGCACTGTCAACGTTATCCTTTCCTCCCCCCACCCCACAGGGATTGCCCTGACCTGAAGCATCCCTGGCCACCCAGGCCCTCCACTAGAAGCTGAGCCTCAGGTGAGCCCCTGATCCCTCCCCCAAGGCCCTGCCCCTCTGCACAGTGCCCACAGACGCCACTCCACCCTGTCTGGAAAGCTCTGTGTCATTAGCTCCTGGAAGGCCAGGCCTTGCCTCGACTCGTTTCTTTCGGTCACTAGGCTCAGTCATGAATGGCCCTAAACCAGCATCCTGCCTGAGTGGCAGGGGGCACCCACCCTGTGCTTGTCTGCATGGCGTCAGCTCCCTCTGCCAGAGGCACTGCATTACCTCATCCTGTTTCTAAGCCTGAGCTTGCTTTGGGACTATCTGTCAAGATCAGAGTCAAAACTCTGATTTTCCACGTGTTCAGAGAATAGAGAAACTCTGTTCCCATTCTTCTCACCTTATTAACAGTGTATTGGATGAACATTTGTGGAGGATCCACTGTGTGTCAGGCACTGTGTTGAGCCCTGGTGATAAAGAGCTGCCTCAGAATGCTTCCCTTGGGTTCTCTCTGATGACTTACCCGTCTTCCAGAAGCCCACCATTCCACTTCTATAGTATCAAAAGCCTTTGAAACATTAAGAGAAGCTTCCTTGTTTCATATTTAGGTATCACTTAAAACAAAATGACCAGCACAGAGGGCCCATAGAAGTGCTTCACTGTTACCCACTTCCAAGAATTTTTGTAAAAACAAGCTAGGCAACAGATGTGCAAATGCCATGAGTTATCAGAAAGAAGGTAAGTGATGAGTTGAAGGTCAGGTACCCACATGCTCCCATCTTCACCTCTACAGTGGAATTCATTCTGCTCACTATACAAACACCAATTTGTGTCCTCTCTAAGTGCCTATTCTCAGGTGCCTGCTGGATGCCCCCACCTGGATGACCCACTCAAGTTCAACCTGTCCCAAAGAGAACCCAACACCTTCCTCCCCAAACCTGGTGCCCCTGCCTCCTGTCTTCCCTGCTCCATGACACTGTGCTTTACAGATTCTGGGGACAGTCCTGACAGTCCTGGGGACTCTCCCACAGTCACCTGTTGGTGCTCAAAAATGTTTATTGAATGGAGCTCCTAAAACAAACTGCATTTACAAAAGTACATCGGTGGGTACCTGAGTGCACAGAACGTAGTCGAAAGGGAGACACCCCAGACTAACAGGTAATTATAAGGGAAACTGAGTGTGGGAGATACACGGGAACTCTGTACTATCTCTACAATGTTTCTGTAAACCTAAAAGGGTTCTAAAAATTAAAGTCTATTTAAAGGGAAACAAAAAAAGAGTAGGAAAAAAATGAAAAGGTAAGTTGTTAAAAGTTCAGGAATTGCAATATAAATGCAAAAGTTGAAACTCAAGGTGAGATGTGCTTGTTGAGGAATCATTAGACAAGGGTATCTGGGAGTTCAGAGGAGGGAAGACTGTGACCAGGGATCTTGGGGAGGATCCTGGAAGAAACAGACCTGGGAGTCCTGAAGGTACCGTCTGCACAGGCTGTGAGCACTTTGATACCCCACCTTTAGATGTTCAGAGTTGCTCACAGACACAAAGAAGACAGCTCTGAACCAAACAAGCCTAGGTGTTTGAACTCTCAACTTAAGCTCTCTGAGTATCTTAGAGATGTTCGTCTCTAAGTATCTTAAACTCTCTAAATCTCCATGACCTCTAATCTGTAAAATGGGAATAATAATTCTCACCTCACAGGTTTAAGTGAGATAATGCATGCTAAGTGCTTAGTACAGTATGGGCACCTTAGAAGGACTCAAAACGTGTTAACTGTTGCTGATACCGTGTCAAAACTTCAGGTCAAATACTGTATGACATCACTTACATGTGGAATCCAAAAAATACAACAAACTAGTGAATATAATAAAAAAAAAAAAAAAAGCAGATTCACAGATACAGAGAACAAACTAGTGGTTACCAGAGGGGGGCAGGGAGGCAATCTCGGGGTAGGGGAGTAAGAAGTATAAACTACTAGGTATAAAATAAGCTACAAGGATATATTGTACAATACAGGGAATATAGCCAATATTTTATAATAAGTATAAATGGATTAGAACCTTTAAAAATTGTGAATCACTATATTATACACATGTAACATATAATATTGTACAGCAACTATACTTCAATTTTTTTAAAGTATATGAAAATTTGCCATTTTTGGAATCCACAATAAAAAATACTTCGGTTTTGGAAAAACAAACAAACAAAAATACTTCAGGTCAGAGTGACTCCTAAACTAACTGTCCTCCCAGTTTCTTCTCCCCACGTCTCTCACTCTCAGCTCCCATTCGGGTCAGACTGCATTTGCCCCCATATCCTGACTTTCTAGGCTGACTTTTTGCATCTTTCTTTCTCTTCACCTCCTCCATTCAGGCCCATGGTGTTCTCTGCCATGGACCCCTTTCCTCTTCCACAAATAGGTTCTTATTCTTGTTGTCTCTCCCCATCACTGACTATGGCTTCCTGACTCCATTTCTCCACACTTGTCCTAATACCTGCCAGTTCCTCTGGGTCTTGTTGTAGCCAGCACCCCCAATGCCATATTTATTTGCCCCATCATAGCTATATCCTAAGATTCATCTTTAGTTGGAATTCAAAATTAATAACAAAGGGACCACCTTATCCTATAACACTTCAACCCAAATGTATACTTTTTCTACTAGAAAAGAAAGGGATAGTTAAAGCAGTTTCTGAGAAGTATAACATCTGTAGTACCCTATGGCATGGTACCATCTGGTTTATTGGGAAGGGGTGCAAAATAGACATGGCCTGAGGGAAATCTCAAGTGAGAGGTTGAGATTATCAGTTTAGTGAGGAAAGAACCCTTTCTCTCTGTAGCAATAGCCCTTTACTATTAGCAGAATGAGATGTCCTTGGACATCTGGTGTTCATAAAGTTAGCCATTGACCAGGAGACTGATAAAATTAATCAAAGGGTCCATATCTCCCTCCTAGGCACACCCTTACTTTCCTGCAGTTTCCCATGGCCTTAGATCCATCAGAGCAGTAAAGAGCAAGATTAGCATAGGGCCATAAATTTAGATCCTGGGTCATTTTAGCTGAAAAGCCCTCTAGCACAGTGTATAAGAACCCTCATTCATTGCTGGTAAGTATGCAAAATGGTACAGCCACTCTGGAAGAGAGGTTGGCAGTTTCTAATAAAGTTAAACACAGTTTTACAGAACAATCCAACAATCGCACACCTAGGCATTTACTCAACTGATTTGAAAACTTAGGTGCACACAAAAATCTTCACATGAATGTTTAGAGCAGCTTATTCATAATCTCCAAAAACTGGAAGCAACCAAGATAGTTGCTTCACCAATAGGTGAATGGATAAATAAATTTTGGTGTATGCATACAATGAAATACTATTCAGCAATAAAAAGGAATGAGCTATCAATTCATGCAAGAACATGGAAAATATTGCTAAGTGAAATGCATACTGTTAAGTGAAAGTAGTCAGTCTTAAAAGACTACGTACTATATGCTTCCATTTATACGACATTCTGGAAAAGGCAAAATTATAGAGACTGAAAATACATCAGTGGTTGCCAGGGGTTTGGGGAGTGGGGAGGGCTTAATAAATGAACTATATTTTAGAGCAGTAAAACTATTCTTTGTGATACATGAGACTATGCATTTGTCAAAACCCATAGAACTTGGGCTTCCCTGGTGGCGCAGTGGTTGAGAGTCCGCCTGCCGATACAGGGGACACGGGTTCGTGCCCCGGTCCAGGAAGATCCCACATGCCGCGGAGTGGCTGGGCCCTTGAGCCATGGCCGCTGAGCCTGCGCATCCGGAGCCTGTGCTTCGCAACGGGAGAGGCCACAACAGTGAGAGGCCTGCGTACCGCAAAAAAAAACGAAACAACAAAAAAAAAACCCATAGAACTTTATAGCACAAAGACTCAACCTTAATGTATGCAAATTAAAAAAATAAGTTAGTAGGTCAGGGGAATCCCGGAGTGGAATACAGACTGTGATAAAAGAATATTATTAAAATGTACTATATAACCTTACTGAAGAGAATGGAGGGTAAGTGCTGACATAAGTGACTTTGGAAATGAGTGGAGGCTGTAAGACTAAAGACTAAAGGAACTGTACATAAGCACTGTACTCTAATTGATGAAGTTGTTTCCCATGGGGGCATGGGTTAACAATTCTGAAACCACTATACATGTATACTGGGATTGAACAAATAAATAAATGAATGGCAGATAGTGGGAGGCAGATTTCTCACTCTTGGAGTGTGAAGTTACAGATAAGCAAGAGGGGAGTCTAGAATGAATCATGTGATACTAGATAGTTGCAGACATCACTAGGAATCTGTGTTTAGCTTAATGTGGATACAGATAGATATAACAGTAACAATTATGGATGTGTGTATATACACAGATTAGTATATACGTATAAAGAAAGAGAGAAAGTCAACAAAACCAAAGTTGGTCCTTTGAAAAGATCAAGAAAATTGACAAACCTTTAGGTAAACTGACCAAATTTAGAAAGAGAAAAGAAATCCACTCAAAACATGAAAATCAGGAATGAAAAAGAGGACATCATTACCAAACCTACAGAAATTTTAAAAGACTATAAGGCAATACTATGAACAACTGTATGCCAACAAATTAGATAACTTACGATGAAATTGACAAATTCCTAGAAAGACACAAACTGCTAAAACTGACTCAAGAAGAAATAGAAAATCTAAATAAGCCTATAGTGAGTAAAGGGATTGGATTAGTAATTTTTAAATTTCCCACAATTTAAAGCCCAAGCTCAGATGACTTCACAGTGACTTTTAACAAATGTTTAAAGAGGAATGAATAAAAATTCTTCAAAAACTCTTCCAAAAAATTAAAATGGAAGGAACAATTTCCAGCTCAGCCTATGAGGTTAGTATTACCCTGATGCCAAAACCAAAGACTTTACAAAAAAAAAAAGAAAGAAAGAAAAGAAAAAATACAGCAATATCTCTTATGAATATAGATTGGAAAATCCTCAACAAAATACTTGCAAACTGAAATCAATAACATATAAAAAGGATTATACACAATGACCAAGCAGGATTTATCCCAGAATGCAAGGTTGGTTTAACATCTAAATATCAATTAACATAATATACCACATCAATAGAATAAAGGACCAAAACCACATGATCATCTCAGTAGACAGCAGAAAAAGCATTTGACAAACTCCAATACCCTTTCATATAAAAACACTCAACAAATAGAAAGGAACTACCTCAACATGATAAAGAGCATTTACAAAAAACCCACAGCTAATATCATCCTTAGTAGTAAAACACAGGATGCTTTGCCCTAAAATCAGGAAAATGACAAAGATGTCTACTCTCACCACTTCTATTCAACATTGTGCTGGAGGTTCCAGCCAAAGCAATAAAGCAAGAAAAAAAGTGTCCAGATAGAAAGAAAGAAGTGAAACTATCTCTATTTTGTAGGTAATATGATTTTACCTATAGAAAATCTTAATATATCTATTAAAAACCTATTAGTATATACATGTAAATATATTTCCTAGCTCTGCCAAAGAGAGGGCCTAGAAGCAAAAACATTCAGGTACAATGAGCACATCTAGTGCCAGATCTTGGTTTTTAATACCATTCTCCAATAAAAATAAACCAGGCTACCTGGAGAAATGGCTGGGGCAGGGAATATCCAAGATGAATCTAGAGCATCTTCTGGTGCCAAAAATAAGGAACTTCTCAAGGGACAAAATGATGGAGATATGTCTATAGCACAGGAGCCAACTGAAGGAGCTCCCTGTGGCCAAAGCTGGAACAATTAGAGCAACAAAGTAAATAGCAAAATACTAGATTATTATCCAAAGCATAAAATAAATATTGATGAGCCCCTACTAATATAAATAAATGATTGACTAAATAAATAAATGGGAAAGATAGACAAATCTTCTGTACAGAAGAATTCCTATACAAATAATATATGCAGATACTGTTCCATTAACTAACTCCCTACCCCTAGAGTGTGGACTGTGCATAGTGACTTCTTTCCAAAGAGTACAGTATGAAAAGGGGAGAAAAAAGAAAACTTACAAATAGTAGTACCTCAACTAGGTAATCAAAGTCAACATCAACAGAGATAAGCAATGTTGATAGGACCCTTGATATAATGTGAAGAAAATGGCACTTTTCTTCTGTGGTTTTCCTCCCCCAAACCCGTAACTCCAATGCAATCAGAGGGAAATATTAGACAAACCACAATTGAAGGACATCCTACAAAATATTTGACCAGTACACCTTAAAACTGTGAAGTTCACCAAAAGAAAAAAGAAAAGCCTGAGAAACTTGTACTTTCTAGAGGAGACTAAGGAGACACAACTACATGTAGTATGGTATCCTGGATGAAATTCTAGAACAGAAATGGAACATTGGGTAAAAACAAAGAAATCCATGTTAACTATGGACTTTAGTTAAGAATATGCATCAATTTTGGTTCATAAGTTGTGGTAAATGTACCTCAGTAATGTAAGATAACAGTAGGAGAAAGTGGGTGTGGAGTGTATGGGAACTCTCTGTATTATCCTTGTAACTTTTCTGTAAATCAAAAATATTTTAAAGTAAAAACTTTATTTAAAAAAATATACATGGGTGAAGGAGGTCAAAAGCTACAAACTTCCACTTATAAAGTCATAAATGTCATGGGGATGTAATGTACAGCATGGTGACTATAGTTAATAATACTGTATTACATATTTGAAAGTTGCTTAAAAAATACACACACATTATACAACACATACAACCTAGTTATAGAAAAGGAATAGAAGAAAAAATAACAAAAAGTTAATAGCAAACAATTAAAATTTTTTTCTTTTTCATTAAATGTTCCTTAAAGAATGTATATTACTTTGAACATAAAAATTTTTTTTAAATAAAATAAACCACTTTATTGGGAACTCCCTGGCAGTCCAGTGGTTAGGACTTGGCTCTTTCACTGCCAAGGGGCCGGGTTCAATCCCTGGTCAGGGAACTAAGATCCCACAAGCCCTGCAAAAAACAAAACAAAACAAAAACACAAAAACAACTTTGTTGTTGTTCTTTCCAGCTTTATTGAAGTATGGCTGACAATTTAATCTTGCATATATATATATATATATATATATATATATATATACATATATATATATATTTTTTTGTCTGCATTGGGTCTTCATTGCTGTGTGCGGGCTTTCTCTAGTTGTGGAGAGCAGGGGCTACTCTTTGTTGCGGTGTGTGGGCTTCTCATTGCGGTGGCTTCTCTTGTGGAGCACAGGCTCTAGGCTTGTGAGCTTCAGTAGTTGTGGCACACAGGCTCAGTAGTTGTGGCTCACGGGCTTAGTTGCTCCATGGCATGTGGGATCTTCCCGGACAAGGGCTCGAACCCGTGTCCCCTGCATTGGCAGGCAGATTCTTAACCACTGCACCACGAGGCAAGCCCTAAACTTGTATATATTTAAAGTGTACAACTTGATATACACAGACACCATGAAATATTTACCACAATCAAGCTACTTAACATATCTATCAGCTCACATAGTTACCACATTCTTTTCTTTTTGTGGTGAGAACACTTAAGATCTATTCTCTTAGCAAATTTCAAATATACAATACAATGTTATTAACTATAGTCATATTGTTAATAACATTAGACCTCCAGAACTTATTCATTGTGCATAATTGATATTTTGTACACCTTGACCAAAAATTTTTCTTCCCCACAACTTTTTTTTAAAACCATGGAAAGAGAAAATGAGTATTTGTTTAAAAACGAACCCTGGCTTCTCACTTCTACTATTTTATATCTACTTCTATTATATAATAGGAGGCACATCTTTCTCTTCTGCTGAACAAGGTGCAGATAATAGATTTGTGTAGGTAGCTAACTCCTTCTGAGCACATAAAATGTGCATTTATGCATCGATCAATTTTCATAACAATCCAGTGAGGTGGGTACTAATGTAATCGTCATACCCATTTTCCAGCTGAGAAAACTTAGAGTGGTTAGGAACTTGCCCAACTAATAAGGGGTAGAGGCAGAAGTTGAATCTACGTCAACTGACTCCAGAGCCCATGCTGGCCTGTGCTCCCATGAATCCTGCAGCCTGCAGGCTGGCTGTTGTTGGTTAATACCCAGGGTTCAGAGTGATGGCAGAAGAGTAGGTAGGCAGGTCCTGAGCATCTCTGCCTGGCAGACACCTAGGCCACAGTCCCCTTAGGGCTTCCTGGTTCCCCCCAGACCACAACCACTGTAGAGCCATGGGGATGGGGTGAAGTCTGTCCTTCCCTCCTCCGCAGTAAGCCCCCTTCTTCCCAGGAGACAGTGAGGGGAAACAAGGCCATTGCTGACAGGGTCACTGCATTGCACAACATCCACGTTTGTGAGTGGTGCTCCCTGGAGCTGCAACTCAGAGGTACGATGGCCGGTGGCATAGTCTGTGAGATAAGAGAGGGGCCATCCCAAGTGAGGGAGCAGAGCAGGCCACAGTCTTGGGCAACCTGGGCTTGGGCAGAACAGATGAACCCAGGTTTCCCAGCCACTGAATCACCCTATGCCCCAGTACGTGTGCACCAACAGCTTCCCTGTGGCAACAGGTCTAAGCCAGAGACACAGGGCCACCTTGGAGACAGAGGTTCCTCTCCAGAACCCTCATTAGTACCGTGAATGCCAATTTAACAATAATGAGAACGAGAACACAGAGCTCTGACTTGGGACCACACTGTTGACATCTGAAGCCTACACTAAACTCTTCTTTAGCATAATGCTATCTGCCTTCATTGAGGGACTTTATAATGAAAAGTCATAGGAAACTCATGATTGAACTTATTGTAGGAGCCATTAAGGAGGATGGCCATCAATCTCTCTTGTGAGGTTCTAGGAATTTTTCTAGGGTTTCAGTACCAAAAAAGGCTGAGCTTCTCCTGATCAACTGCAGAAACATTGCCGTGAATCTTGCTCCCGATCGTGTTTCTTTCTCTGCTGTAGCCCAAGGAAGTCAGAATCCATTCTAGGGCCCTATTCCAACAACTGTGCAAGACTTCAGGATGTGTGTTTTTTAGACAGAGGCCCAACCCACCTTGCTTCATCGTATTTTCCTGTCATTCTCAGTAGGAGAATGGCTGAAACAACAGACTTGGAGTCAGTCCAACCTTCTGCATTGCCATTTACCAACTGTGTGACTTTAGACAAGATACTTCACCTCTTTGAGTCTGTGTCCTTATCTGTAAGATAATAGTACCTACCTCACAGCGTTGTTCTGAGAATTAATAAAATTATCTGTGTAAAATAATTAGCCCAGTACACAGCCTATACTAATGCTCAATAAATGATAGCTAATGTAATAATTTTTAAGTTGTATTTATTCTCCATTGCCACCTCAAATCCTCTTTTGGAATGATATAGGGGTAAAAACAAGTACAAAGATGAAACTCTTAGGTAGACCAGACTTTCCCCATGTGCCTATGTGGGACATTCTTTCCCTATTAGACGAACACAGAAGAAACCAAAATGTAATCAGAAGAGTGGTAGGTAGAATGGAATTAGGGTAAGGGAAGTCTTTCTCTGGAGATTACCTGAGGCTGAAGAGACCTGCCTCTCCAAGGTCATACCTTCCCCATGGAAAGGGTTGTACCAGCTCCAGAGCTTCCTGTTGTAGGATCAGTTGAGGACTTGGTCACACCTGCAACCCAAGGCAACCTCTCCCAATCCTGCTGCACGCCCCTCTCTGCAGATGTTAATCCTGAGGGCATCTTTAATAAACTTCCTGTGTGCAAAGCTCCCTCTTGGTCTGTTTCCCAGACACCCTACCTGTGACAGTTGTAAGGTTTGATTATCAAATGGCCCCATCTCCTACAGTCTAATGCGTTTGTCTCCATGATGGGCACGTACCCTCCTAGTTCCCCTGACAGGGCACTGTCCCCTCAGGGATGCCTCCAGATCTGGTAACCTATAGAAGCTGATCAAAATTAGAGACTGGGAGAAAATGCAGAAATCCTAATGTTTCCTACATAAAAGAAAAGGAAATTTTAATAATCCCATGAACCACTAAAGAGGAACAATCCAAACCATACTTCTCAGAAGTACTTTGTATTGAAGTTGCTTCACTCTAAAAGGCTCTTTAGTAACAACTGAGTTTTTGGCTCCCTCCCCCAACACCCCAGCTCAAGTTAAGCAAAAAGGGAAAACCCACTGTTTGCTCTGGGTAAGAAACTGTACAAAAATTTTAGACGCTAATCAAGAGTTTAAATTTTAATAGCAATAATGAGTTCCTTGAAGGAGCTCTCACTGCCTGGATTTGAGCAGAGAGGGAACATACACAGAGGTGTCAAATTGCAGCTTGCAAGATGAGGCTTAACCCCTGAAAACACTATATGAACTAAAGCCTGTTCTCCTAGGTACCTTGCAGGTCACTGATTCAATTAGATATATTAAAAATAGTGCATCTGGGGACTTGCTTGGTGGTCCAGTGGCTAAGACTCCACGCTCCCAATGCAGGGGGCCCGGGTTTGATGCCTGGTCAGGGAACTAGATCCCACATGCTGCAACTAAAGATCCCACGTGCCACAACTAAGATCTGGCTCAGCCAAATAAATAAATATATTTTTTAAATGCATCTGTAGTGATTTGGTCGAGAGGGGTGAGGTCGCAGTAAACCTTATGGAACTCAGGGGCAACTATTCTAAATTTCCAAAGAGAGTCCTTAGAGATCCTGTTTATAATTGTACACACATGAAGTGTGAACATGTTTTTGAATATGTATTTTACCAGTTTTTTGGGCCATAGTCATAATAATAATTATTTACCTGGGCAAAATTGTCTCCAGGATACCACTGGGGTGCAGAGTGGGTGCTGGCAAGTGGGTGAGCAGCTGAGAGAAGCTGTCTTCTCAGAGGAAACGGCTCATTGTCCTCTGGTCCACACTGCCAGGTTTAGCTTTATCTCTTTTTTGAGGAACCTGGTCTTGGGTCTGTTGACCAAGCTCACCATGATAATCTATTATCAGATGAGATACAATCTGGATTTCCAACGGACACAACGTATGATAGACACTGAGCTTCACACATAAAATTTTAGTTATCAAGATCATATTGGCTTTATTTTGATATAACTTGATTTTATTATTTGCTTTGGCTCACACCAGCATCGCATATGCGTTCACTTTTTAACAATAGGCTGTAGAATGTGCTTACGACTTAAATAGGATATCATGTTAGCCATTTCTCGGCATTATATACCTTATTAAATATCAAAGTAGCCTTTCTTTTTCAAGGATTTATTGGTCTGTAGTGCCTCTACCTCAGTTCCTTTTTGTTGGTTATTTTAAAAAATATTTTAAAATGTATGCCCATAGTGACATTTATTTGCCCATTTAGGTCCCTTGAGCATCAGAGGCTTGGAGAAAAGACCCTCAGTGGCCGTCTCATCCCTCCCCATAGTGCACAGATGCGGGAACTGAAGTCCAGGGAGCCCCTGTAAAGAGGAGTCGTTTCTGGTAAAAGATTTCAGAAATACTGTATTTGTTGGTAAGATTAACAGCATGATTCCATCTGTGTTATAAAAAAGGAGATATATTTTTTGCTTATAAATATTTTTAAATAATTTCTGAAAGGACACATAAGATATTATTGATAATGATTAACTTCAGGGAGTGGGCCAGGGAAAAATTCATTTCTCGTCTTATAGCCCTCTGTAGTATTTGAGATGTTTTCTTCCCCTTTGTTCATATATATGTAATACATTATATCATATATAATCCCACGCGGCTTGTGGCATCTTAGTTCCCCAACCGGGAATCGAACCCGGGCCCTGGCAGTGAAAGTGCAGAGTCTTAACCACTGGACCGCCAGGGAATTCCCAGGAATTTTTTATATTGAATGAGAAAGAACTCCCCTAACAACCTCTGTTCTACAAATGCAAACATGATAGACTATCAGCCTTGAGGGGTTTTTCTACAGTAGTAGTGGTAGGCTCATGGTAAGCCAATTGTTTTGACCTAGTGACCCAAACGCGGCCCCATTCATTTTAACCATAATTATACCTAACTCTTGGAGCATTTAGCCATGTGAGTACCATACTTGTTTTGTAAACATCTATCCTACTTGTGAAAAAGTAGAAGGTGATTGTAAGATCTTAAGAAAAATTTCTGGACCACAGCATATCTCTGTGGAGAAAGATAAGTAACAAAATAGAATGTGAACAAAACCATAGGCTCACCATGACATACCAGTGTTTACCAGATACATTTCAAAGGACATAAGTTTGGGAATCCCCAATGGGCCATAGAACCCCTATATACCTCTATATGTGAAAACAATGAATCAAGAAGCTAGAAAATATGTTATGCTCTCCTTACCAGTAAATTCCTAATTAATGATTCAAAACTGTAGCAATCCATAATTTCCTTTTTTGTTTCTATACAAAAACTACTTCTAGGGCTTCCCTGGTGGCGCAGTGGTTAGGAATCCGCCTGCCAATGCAGGGGACATGGGTTCGAGCTCCGGTTCAGCTGCAGAGCAGCTAGGCCTGTGCGCCACAACTACTGAGCCTGCGCTCTAGAGCCTGTGCGCCTAGAGCCGGTGCTCCGCGACGAGAGAGGCCACTGCAATGAGAGGCCCGCGCATGGCAATGAAGAGTAGCCCCTGCTCGCTGCAACTAAAAAAAAAAGAAAAAAGAAAAAAAAGCCCAGGAGCAGCAACGAAGACCCAAAACAGCCAAAAATAAATAAATAAATTAATTAATTTTTAAAAAAAACCTACTTCTAGAGAGGTCCACAGTAGATACTAGATAAAATCTTATAAAATCGAAATGTATAGTTCCTGTGTAAGTTTAGAAAGCACACACATTGTCTATACTTAATATAACATAAAGAATAAGAACGTTACCTTACATCCCACTCAAAAAAATTCTGGGTGGTTTAAAGACATAAATGTGAAAGACCAAACTAAAAAACAATATAGAAAATCATATTCTTTGGATCCATCTCCTAAAACAAAGGAAATAAAAACAAAAATAAACAAATGGGACATAATTAAGGATCACAGCAAAGGAGACCATCAACAAAATGAAACGACAACTTACTGAATGGGAGAAAATATTTGCAAATGATATGACCGATAAGGGATTAATATCCAACAACCTGATTAAAAAATGGGCAGAAGAAATGAATAGACATTTTTCCAAAGAGGAAATGCAGATGGCCAACAGGCACATGAAAAGATGCTCAACATTGATAATCATCAGGGAAATGCAAATCAAAACCACAATGAGATATTACCTCACACCTGTCGGAATGGCTATCATCAAAAAGACCACAAATAACAAACACTGGCAAGGATGTGGGGAAAAGGGAACCCTTGTGCACTGTTGGTGAGAAGGTAAATTGGTGCAGCCGCTGTGGAAAACACTATGGAGGTTTCTCAAAAAACTAAAAATAGGGACTTCCCTAGTGGTGCCGTGGTTAAGAATCTGCCTGCCAATGCAGGCGACACGGGTTCGAGCCCTGATTGGGGAAGATCCCACATGCCGTGGAGCAACTAAGCCCATGCGCCACAACCACTAAGCCTGCGCTCTAAAGCCCGTGAGCCACAACTAATGAGCCCACGTGCCGCAACTACTGAAGCCCGTGCCTAGAGCCCATACTCTACAACAAGAGAAGCCACCGCAATGAGAAGCCCGCGCACCGCAACGAAGAATAGCCCCCGCTCTCCCCAACTAGAGAAAGCCCGCACGCAGCAACGAAGACGCAAGGCAGCCAAAATAAAGAAAGAAATAAATAAAAACTAAAAATAGAATATCACATGACCCAGAAATTCCACTCCAGGGTATATATCTGAAAAAAACAAAGATACTAATTCAAAAAGATGCATGTACCCCTATGTTCATAGCAGTATTATTTACAATTACCAAGACATGGAAGCAACCTAAGTGCCCATCAACAGATAAATGGGTAAAGAAGATGTGATACGCGCGTACACACATGCACACACATAATGGAATGCTAGTCAGCCATAAAAAAGAATGAAATTTTGCCATTTGCAGCAACATTGATGGACTTGGAGGGCATTATGCTAAGTAAAATAAGTCAAGCAGAGAAAGACAAATACTGTATGATATCATTCATACGTGGAATCTAAAAACTACGACAAACTAGTGAATAAAACAGAAAAGAAACAGACTCATACAGACAACAAACTAGTGGTTGGTTACCAGTGATGGTGGGGGGGAGGGGCAGTATGGGGTAGGGGAGTAAAAAGTACAAACTATTAGGTATAAAATAAGCTACAAGGATATATTGTACAACATGGGGAATATAGCCCATATTTTATAATAAATAAGTGGAGTATAACTTTTAAAAATTGTGAATCACTACATTATACACCTGTAACTTATATAATATTGTACATCAACTATACTTTGAAAAAAAAAGAAAAAATATACAAACCATCTTTATAACTCTGGAATAGGAAATGATTTTTTAAATAAGCTATAAAAACCATAAAATAAAATATTGATAAATTCTATTCCATTGAAATTAAGAATTTGTTTTTATTAAAAGATTCTATAAAGAAAGCAAAAAGTAAGCTACAAACATTTCTAACATATATAACCAATAAATTATCTGTATATAAAATATATATTATAGTTTGTTAAGCCAATTACATATGTTATACATTCTATTTTGAGAATATATTTTACAGTAAAAAAAAAATCAAGAATGACAAACTGTAGATTTGGAGCTGGACTGAACTGGCTCTGTGACTAAGTGACTGAATCTCTCCAACCTCAGTTTTGTCATGTTATGAGTGACTGTAATAATAGTTACTTCCCCGTAGGGCTCTCAGAGCCAAGTATGAGTAAGCAAACACCTGATACATGGCAAGAGTGCAACAAACGGTTAATGATTATAACCGTAAATAAATAGTGTCAGAGCAGGGTCAGAATCAAATTCAGCTCCTTAAATCATCCTGATCTAAAACAGGACTGTTTCTAGAACACGTGGTTGGACTTAAATGGCCTTGGCTGTGGAGGGAAGGGAAAGCAGATATTGATGGATAGAACCTGTCCACTAGGCTGCCTCTTACAAAGCCAATGGCGTAAGCTCCCGGTTATTTCTCCTGCTCTTCCCATTCACTGGCTCTGAGGCAGGCACCGTTTACAGCAAACATCACCTCCCACAATGAGTCCCTGCACAGAGCCACCCACCGGCCTGTCTGGGAGTCGGGGTGGGGCGTGTGGACTGGATTCCGGGTCTGGACCCCTGGGAGGAGAAAGGGTCTCAATTAAGACCCATTCCAGGAACGAATTTCCATCCCGAGGCTCTCTGTTCACCAAAAATACTCCTTAGTGGCGAATAACCTCCTTACATTTTTAAATAGGAGAAACCAATGTCTAAAACTCACTATAACCCCGACTCAGCAGCACTGAAAGTAAGAACTCTTACTCTGAACAGGTTGAGCTTCTGAGAGAAATTCCTCCAAATTATTGGTCCATTCTTAAATTGTCTATTTTGTTCATCATCACACTTAGAAATGTCAAGTAAGGGAAAAAAAAAAAGAAGAAAGGCATGACTAAGGCTGGTTTCAATCCTGATGACTGAGACAATCAGGGCCAGGCCAGTTGAGAAAGCCCAGGACTCCAGGGGGCACCTCTCCATGGAAGGACCAGAATCCAAAGTGCCCCTTCCCTGCTGGGACTGTGGAGCCAGGAGTCCCCTCCTCTGGAGCCTTTAATAAAAAGCTCAGCACTCAGTGGCTGGGGGTGGATGGAGAGCGGTGCCCTGTAGAGGCTGGAACAAATGAACTCTGTGGAATGAGCAGAGACAGCCCCATTCACACCATAAATAAGCCCCTTCTTATCTGATCCTATGTCCAAATTTTTTATTCCAAAAGTATAGTCACCATGTCCCTTTTATTCTAGGACTTTTGAGGAGTTGTTTGTTAGTGTAATGAGAGCTTAGGTCAAGGAAATTTGGTTTCTCTCCAAAACACTGAGGGAAAAATAGGCTTATTGTAAATGGCCCAAGCAACTCTGGCCCAAAGGGCACAGGCCATGCAGTCCTAGTGCCCTATGGCCCCCAGTGGGGACAGCATCATTCTCCACATTGTCCCATCCTCACAGTCAAGGGCCCAGAGGATTGGGTAGGATCAGCAGAACCTGGGAGTGGGGGCCACTCTGGATCTGCTGGGCTGTAGCTTGGCATGGGCTTCAGCTGGGGCCAGGGAGGCCCAAAGATGAAGCTCAAGCAGGTGTTTTCCCTCTCTCACCCTTGCAGCCCTCACTCTAACTTCTACCTTGGTTCCCAGCCCAGGCAGGCCCCGGATAGACCAAGGGTCAGACATGTGCCAGGCAGAAGGTCTCCCGTGGTGGCAGCTGACAGGGAGCCAGCCAGGACGTCAAGAAGAGAAAACTCCAATTTCTCAAAATCCACACGGCAAATGACAGCAAACGATGGCGGGGCTTCCGCAGGGAATTTCATCAGAGGAAGTTGATCCACAGAGGCATGGGTTGGTAGCTTCCTTCCTATGAGCCTCTGCTCTCATTTTGCCACTCTTCCAGTTTTTATCTAAACCACAAAGCATTTCCTTCAATGCCATGGAAAGAATCTGCTGTATCAGGAAAATATATTGCAATACCATTCCCAGCATTAACACATCTGTTTTTTCTAGATCTGTATTTATCTCTCAGCCATGTCATTAAAATAGGACCTGAAGAATTATCCTCACACTCCAGAGACCTAGCCCTGGTTCTCAACCAACTGGCTTTTAACGCAAGCACCAAGTGGTGCCCCAAAGACAGAACAATAATTTAGGTTCAAACTCTGACGTTTCGTGCAAGTACAGGCAAAATCTGGAACTTCCATTAGAATATCTGTAGAATTATTCCTCATATTGTTCCCACTGGATTCTTTCCTTGATGGTTAAATTTGGAAGTGATTCCCACAGGGCAATATTCAAAGATAAACTAATCTGTACTTCCATCCTTCCTCACTTTGAGAAGTGTTTGTTGTTCAGTAGAAGTATAATGCAATTCACATGTGTAATTTAAAATCTTCTAGTAGCCACATTTAAAATTAAAAAAGGAAGAGGTGAAGTGAATTTTAATAAAGTATGTTATTTTACCCAACATATCCAAAATATTATAATTTCAACATGTAATCAACAGAATATCAATGAGCTATTTTACATTTTTTTCATATGAAGTCTCAAAATCTGGTATGCATTTTATACTTGCAGCATCTCAGTTCAGAGTAGCCACATTTCAAATGTTTAGAGCCACATGTGGCTAACGGTTGCCATGTTGGACAGTGCAGATTAGAGCATCAAGTCTGAATTTCACAGCTTGACCTTCCAAGTCCTTCTTAACTTGACCTCCATTTACGAATTCAGGCATATCTACCCTTACTCCTGAACAGAGAGACGGGATCTTAGAGAACTTCCTTCATTTTACATCTAATCCCATATGAGCCCAGACATGGAAAGTGACCTCCTTGAGGTCACTCAAATATTTAGTAGCAACACCAAAGCTTTTCTGACTTCTAAAGCAAGTGGAACCATTTGCGCCAGTTAAGTAAAATACAGTCTATGATAAAGACCTAAATGTAAGGCCGGATACTATAAAACTCTTAGAGGAAAATAGGCAGAACACTTTCTGACATAAATCACAGCAATATTTTTTGATCCACCTCCTAGAGTAATGAAAATAAAAACAAAAATAAATAAATGGGACCTAATTAAACTTAAAAGCTTTTTCACAGCAAAGGAAACTATAAACAAAATGAAAAGACAACCCTCACAATGGGAGAAAATATTTGCAATCAAAGCGACCAACAAGGGATTAATCTCCAAAGTATACAAACAGCTCATTCAGCTCAATATAAAACAAACCCCAAACAACCCAATCAAAAAATGGGCAGAAGATCTAAACAGACATTTCTCCAAAGAAGACACACAGATGGCCAAAAAGCACATGAAAAGATGCTCAACATCACTAATTATTAGAGAAATGCAAATCAAAACTGCAATGAGGTATCACATCACACAGGTCAGAATGGCCATCATCAAAAAATTTACAAACAATAAATGCTGGAGAGGGTGTGGAGAAAAGGGAACCCTCCTGCACTGTTGGTGGGAATGTAAATTGATACAACCATTATGAAGAACAGTATGGAGGTTCATTAAAAAACTAAATATAGAATTACCATATGATCCAGCAATCCCACTCCTGGGCTTATATCCGGAAAAACTATAATTCGAAAAGATACATGCACTCCAATGTTCATTGCAGCACTTTATACAACAGCCAAGACATGGAAGCAACCTAAATGTCCATCGACAGAAGAGTGGATAAAGAAGATGCGGTATATATATGCAATGGAACATTACTCAGCCATAAAAAAGGATGAAATAATGCCATTTGCAGCAACATGGATGGACCTAGAGATTGTCATACTGAGTGAAGTACGTCAGACAAAGACAAATATCATATGATATTGTTTATATGTGGAATCTGAAAAAATGACACAAATGAACTTATTTACAAAACAGAAATAGAGTCACAGATGTAGAAAACAAACTTATGGTTACCAGGTGGGAAAGGGGGGGAGGAATAAATTGGGAGATTGGGATTGACATTTATATACTACTATATATAAAATGGATAATTAATAACTCTATAGCACAGGGAACTCTACTCAATACTCTGTAATGACCTATATGGGAAAAGAATCTAAAAAAGAGTGGATATATGTATATGTATAACCGATTCACTTTACTGTACACCTGAAACTAACACAACATTGTAAATCAGCTATAATCCAATAAAAAAATTTTTAAAAAAGGAAAAAAAATACAGTCTATAAAAAATGTTACTGGAGAGGATTACTGGATGAATGGTTCCTTCTCTGCTTTGCTGAGGGTTTTTAGTTGACCCCAAGTTCTTGGCATTAGTCATCCCCACAGCCAGCCCCATGACTGTCTCAGTGGCAGGGTGCACTGACCTTTGGATGGTTATTGGGAAAGTTGCCTCAAGCTCTACATGCCACAGGAGTTTGTCTACGATCCCCCTAGGGCAAAGCTAGCGGCTCCACAGAAGGTGCATCACCAATTCCCTGCTCCAGGTAAACTCAAGGCACGGTCAGGGTCTCCCACATGCCCCCACCTGTTGGACCCAAACCAGAGACAGGGAAATGGAAGTGACCTCAATATTTGCAGAAGGCCAGAGTCAGGATGAACAGGCCCTGGGGCCAGGCATCTCCAGCAGCTCCAGAAGCCCTGGTCTCAGGACCAGGAGGGCCAGCAGGGGCCTGGCCACAAAGGGGCCGAGGCCCCTCCACTTGGAGATGCCTTTAGTGCTCATTTCAGTGACCAATCCCAGTGCTCACCTGAATCCCCTGGGGATCTTGTTAGAATGAGGATTCTGCCTCAGTAGGATTGGGGTGGGGCCTCAGATTCAGCCTTCCTAACCGTCTCCCAGATAATGGTTACCACTGGTCCAGGGACCACCCTTAATAGCAGAAGCCTATCCCCGGCTACCCGCAGGTGAGTGGTCAGTGACTAAGGAGGCCCAGGCAGGCTGGCTGCAGCTGGGCTATTTCTCCTCACCCAGATTTTGGAACTCATAAAGATAACTAACACCAACAAAGTACAACCACCACTCTTCGCCATTAACGCTAACTCAATAAATCTTCACAACAGCTCTATCGGCTGGTGACTGTGATTATCATCCCTAGTTACAGATGAGGAAAACAAAACAAGAAAGGTGAGGTGACTTGCCCACAGCTGGTAGATGAAACTGGGGTTTAAGCCCAGGCGCTCTGGGTAGCTCTGCTCTCTCGAAGACTCAGGCTGTTGTGTGTTGTCTCAGCTGGGCGGTGACAGACACATCTGCCGTCTACTAGCAAAATGCCTTTCAAACTGTCATGAACTCTCCAAAGTTTGTGTCAAAATACCTGTAAGCCTTCCCCTCGCCAGCCTTGGGCCATAACATACTTCTTTTATCTTCAAACAAGTTCAAAGCTTGTTTGTAGTTTTTTGAATAAAAGTTTAGTTCCTTAGGAATTCTGAAAGGGTATTAAAAGTAATCAGTATGAGCTGAAGGAATTTTATCTTTAACTTCCTCACGCTGGGGGACAGGCCCTATTCATATGCTTCAAACGTTGTTGATCCGTCTTCTCTGTTTGCTGTGTCATCCTGTTGGGCCCGGTTTCTCGTTTGTTCTCTTTTGATCCGCGGCCATGTGTCGCTAGGAGAGGAGCTGAGGGGTGCTGAGGCTGAGTGCTAATCCAAGGACCAGGCCTGCTCTGCTTCCAGGTAGCTGTGTGGTCTGCTCAGCCCACACCCCTGCTCAAGGCTCAGTTTCCTCATTTGTGTCATGAAGGGTCTGGCCAGATGCTCTGAAGTGCTAGCACACGGGCAGGTTCTTTTGGAGGGTTCCTGATCTTTGTCAGGCTTTCTCCAGCAGCTGCTGATTTTCTGTGTGATTGACTATTCCCAGCCTCAGGGTGATTGGTTCCTACAAAACAGAGTCCCTTCGAGAAGATCCGAAACAAAGGTGAGAAATTCTTTGGCAAAAAACCTTAACACTGATTCTGGCTCCCTCTCAGTGGTCTGGGTCCCTTCGACCGTCCTCAACATTCACCCGGCCTCACGGATCCCAATCACCTGGATGTCTTGTAACCTGCTTGACTTCCTCCTGCTCCCACTTCTAGCCCCTTGCTTAAATCCCCTCACTGGCTCCCTACTGTCCACTCAGCCAAGTCCAGACTTCTTATTCTGACTCCTGGTCCCTTGTGCTCTGTTCATGTTCCACCAGATGCCTTCTCACCTCTCAGCAATCTGTGAGTGGCCCCTCTAACCTGCATCCTCCTTCTTGCCTCCATGCCTTTTCACATGCTATTCCACTGCCTGGCATGCCCTTCCTTCCCCTGCCTGCCTAGCAAACTCCTCTTCATCCTTCAAGACCCTCTTCAGGGTTGTTTTCTGAGAAGCTTTTTATGATCCATCTGGATAAAACACGTCAGCCATCCTTTGTGCTTCTACTGTATCCCATCCCACAATGAGCTTCATTTTATCAGTTTGAATGCATTCAGGTGCAAGTAACAGAATACCTGATTAACAGTGACTTAAACAATAGAAACATTTCATTATCTCTCAGACAACTGATGGTGCACTCTTCAGGGTTGGTTCAGCAGTTCACCTCTGTCATCAAGGACCTAGGCCCTTTCTCTTCCATCACCCTCAGCATTTTGGGTGTGTTTTGCCTCACGGCCACAACCGTAGCTCCAGGTATCACATCATCACACCTCAGCATCCGAGAAGGAAGAAAGAGGGTAGGAAAAAAATGAACCTTTCATTCCTACGCTCACTCTTGGCCTGCTGATACCTGTCCTTTCCCACCCCTGGTCCCTACCCTCTATCAGATGCTCCAATTAACTACTCAAATTAAATACTCAAATTAACCAGACACCTTTAAATAGTCACACTCAGGACCTGACTCTCAAGTACCTGAGGTCAAATACCTCTTGTTCTTAAAAAACAAAATCAGTCTCACAGTCTGAAAATCTTGAAAGGTTTGACTGTCTGAACATTTATTCACTTTTGAATAGTTCTGTAGTATGTGTGGCTTCTATTGTGAGCCATCTCAAATATGTTTTAGAAGTAGGTGTGGTATAAATAATAAATAAATGAGTGAATATCTGGAAGTGTGACTGTTTTTATTTAATCTTGGGAAAATGTGGTAACCACTGCGATAAGCCCTTCCGGCTAAGAGTAAACAGGATGGCCTGATCTCTGTCTAGAATATAAAAGCTGCAAGTTAATATAAGGTGATAAGGTTGGCAGTGGGTGGACGTGGGGGGCATTTGAGACTTGACCTTGCTTTTTGGCACAGCTCATTGAAGGCATAGTGTGTGAACTTTGGAGAGGGATAAGGTCTGAGGCCTCATCACTGACTTCATAGCAATGGCCTGTGTAATGGAAGGATCCCTCTCTCTGGGTCTCAGTTTCCTAAGCGTATGACAAGGAGTTTGGGCCAGAAAGCCTCAAAGGGCCCTTCTAACTTGGCTGCTCTATGTGTATTGGGGAGGGGGGTTGATGAGGTGCCTCCCTGGGGGTGGAATTGTCCATTGGGGGGTAGTGGGAACAGGCAGTGGAATCCTTAACAACTTTGTCTCTCAACCACTGTGGCCTTATCTTCCCACAGGATCTGGGAAGAGGGTTCATCATCCCCCACCTGCCTTGGAAGAATACAGTTCCCACATTTGAGGCTATTCTCTCCTCCTCAGGAGGCTCAGTGACAAAGTCGCCAACACTCCTCTCTGTGCTCGCAGCTTGGGGACTGCCCCCTGCAGGCTCCAAGCAGCTCAGGGGTCACGCCATGCCCCACCCACACCCCCAGCTTCAACCAGGACCAGGCTGCGAAGGGGGGATGCCAGGGGCAGCGGACACCTCTCAGATGCCTGGGGGATGCGAGCGGGCCCCTGACTGCAGAGAGAGCAGGACTGGAGCCAGAAGCACGGTGCCCTGGGCGGCAGGAGGGGCTCCCATTTCCCTGGAATCTCTGCGTCTGCCTCCTCGGGCACAGTAGGGCCTGACTTGCTGAACTGAAGCAGGAAGAGAAGGGAAGGGCTGGGAGAAGTACCCTTCGTGACGTTCCGTCTCCTCACCTTACCTGCCTCGCCTCACCTCACCTCGGGTGTGCCTATCAGCAGCGTGGCTTTGCCAGACGGATTGAAGGGCAGCCAGGAATGGCTCCCCATTGCCTCTGACCTGGGCCCTTCCCTTCCACAGTCACAGAGGAGGGGGCTCACCTTGGCCTAGCCTCCAGGAATCAAAGCCCCTCACCACTATTCTTGGACGTACCTGGAATTCGGGTCGATAACAAGTGGTGGGCTGAGTTTTCCTCTCTTTGCCTCTCCGGGCTGAGGCATTAGCTTGTGGCTCCTAAAGGGCGGAATACTCAGCGATAGAATAACTTCCAGCCTTCTGTGGTAGAGTACTCTCCAGTTTACACAGCGCCTACGTACTTCTGATTTCATTCAGTTGCTACAGCAAGTCGGCAAGATGCCTACCATAAGCATTGTCTCCACTTTACAGTTGAGAAAATCAAGGCTCAAAGAGAATATCCATCTTCTGTTCTTGCTGTGAGAAATCAACACAAACCGAGCAGCTTAATAACACACAAACGCATCATCTCACCATTCTGTAGGTCAGCAGTGCGGGCACAGCACGGCTCAGCTGGTCCTCTGCTTTGGGTTTCGCGACATCGAAATCAAGGTGTCGGCAGGGCTGTGTTCCTTTCTGGAGGTCTGAAGATGAATCTGCGTCCAAGCTCATGCAGGTTGTTGGCAGAATTGAATTCCATGCAGTGTAGGATGAGGTACCAGTTGGCTGTCAGCGGGGAGCCCTTCTCAGCTTCTAGAGACTGCCTGCACTCCTCAGCTTGCAGCTCCCTTCCGCCATCTTCAAAGCCAGTGGTGGTTGAGTTCCTTTCATGTTTTGAGTCTCTCAGAGCTCCTCTTGTGACTAATCTCTCTTCCGCCTTGAGCCAGAGAAGGCTCTCTGCTGTTGAGGGCCCATGTGACTAGACAGGGCCCACAGGGATAATCCAGGACAATCTCCCCATCTCTACGTCTGGAAACCTCATCACACAATCTCCCCATCTCTAGGTCTGGAAACTTCATCACATCTGCAAAGTCACCTTTGCCATGGCCATGTAATGTACGACCTTCACAGTTCTGAAGATCATGGCACGGGCATCCTTGGGGACCATTATTCTGCCTCCCACAGAGAGGTTTTGAAACCTATCACTCAGCTAGGAAGTGGCAGAGGTAGAACCTGAATCCACATCTCCCAGCTGCACAATGTGTACTCTTTCCACCACATCTCAGCTGCCTCAGGAACTTCCGGGTCATCATTTAATTCATCCCATTTCTTTCTGGTAAACCAGAGGCTGGAGGAGAGATTTCATCCTTGCATAACAGAGCCTGGGGAGAAATGTGGGAAGCTGAGGAAGGTGGACCCTGGCCTCGGGCCAGCTCAGTGGGATAAGGGGGTGGGTTCCTGGGCCTGTGTAGACTAGGCTGGTGGGGCCCATCTGGGGACCCTGGCAGCAATGGGTTATCGCAAGAAGACCGGATGGGGAGGAAAGAGATGGGGACTCTCCAGGGTCCCACAGGCTGACTGAGCCACACAAATGGCCAACATCCAAGTCAGGAGGTGGGAACAGCCTGCTCCCAAGTCAGAGACTCAGCAACGGTCAAGCTCTGGAAACCAGTCAGAACCTCTAGCTTTCTCTGTGTGAATTACCCAGCAGCAAAACCAAGCAAAACTGGAGTAGTCTCGTTGGGCCTGTGAGGGAGACCCTGGGAAGTTTGTGTAGAGCCAGAGCCAGACGATGGAAATGGCGTGGTGCCTGTCATGTGAAACAAAGGATATGGCAATGTTATTGGTGTTCCTTTGTGCAGGGTGCTGTCTTGATTTTGTTAATAAACAAAAACATACTGTAATAGGGGCTTTCATAGTCTTAATTCCCACTTGATGTCCTTTGCCTCCAAGTGCCCTTCCCCATGAGTTTAGTCCACAGCCAAGGAAATCTGCTTCCTTGTGGGGTTTCAGGACAGCACACACCGAGGGGAAGAGGCACCTGAGTCTCTACAGGTGCTCCAGTCAGAAGTCCACCAGCACCAGCCAAGCCCTGCCTGGGGAGCTGAGCCCCAGGGTGAGGCTGCGAGGTGCTTTCCCAGGGACCTGGGGAGACTGCATGCTTGATGGTAAATGAAGAGATCAGGACCCCACGGGGTGATGCCATTTATGCCTATGTCTATGCACTGAAGTGGGGAAGGAAGTCTACTAAAAAAATTAGTGGTTATATTCCAGGGCACGGGTTTATCGGTGATAACTTTCTTCCTTATAATTCAGATATATTCCAAGCATATGTATGGTTATATCTTTCAAGGATTCTACAATGAGCAGAAAACAATGAAAATATTATATTTGTAATAATAGTGGCAGAAAGCTTAATTAGGTGTATGGAAGAACACCCTGAGTGGGATTGACAGGAAAGGGGTCCCCAGGGAGGAGGCTCTGCCACCCCTCTGTGTGTGTGAGGATCAGACACCCCAGTGCCTAGAAGGGAGCTGGCATTTGCTTGGGGTCCTGGGATGGAGCCGTTGACCTCTACCTCACACTGTGGCCCTGAAATCAATTTTGCATCCTAGCCCCATGATCCCTGCACCTGGCAGGCTAAGCCTTCAGTGTACTGAATGAACACTAAGCCTATTAGAGTTAGTTGATTGGGTTTCAATACCATCCACGTTCAGGGAGGATTTGGTTTCCTCTGCGGATGGACGAGAACTGAAGTTCCTCCCCTGAGGATATTGCTCCCTGAGATCGCATATGCTTTTCCCTTTATTCAGCTCACACCTGTCAGGTCATATCGCCTAAACCCTACCTCCAGAGTACAGCCTAGAGTGTATTTAGCTTTCTTTTCTTTTCATTTTCATTGTCCAAGTATTTATATTTATTGCAGAAATTCTAAGAAAAAAATAAGCAAAAAAGTACAGAAGTCACTTGTAGGCCCACCAACCAGAGATAAGCAATATATTTTTGTCTCATACATAAATATAAAATTGTCAAAATAAAATAATATCAAACATACTGTTTGGGAACACTGTTCTTCATGACATACACTTCTTGAGTACACTTTTGGCGCTATACATAGGCAGGGCTACACACATGTTTCAATGTGTACGTACTATTCCATTGCATGACTCTATCATTATTTAACCATTACCCTGTGGTTGGACAATGCTTTTCCAGCTTTTTGTCATTATCAACAATGCGGGGATGACCATTCTTGTACTCATCTTTGCCTTCATCTTGTCACTATTTGATTAGGCCAAATTATAGGAAATATACTGCTAGTCTGAAGGGAATGTAATCTTTTAAAGCATGTCTCTTTAAAACAGCTGACATCTAAAGCCATGAGTCTTTTTCTTTTTCTCCACAAAGCACAGAAGCTGGAGATGTTAAGTATTTGCTCAGATGAGCTCTGGGGCCCCTCTAGCTCAGACCCTCTGATTGTCATTCCATAGCCCCAGACACCTCTCTTCTGGGTTTAAAAGGTCTTGAGTGTGTTGGTGACCTCTTGCCAAAGAAGTGCATTCCCGCCCTTTTCCAAACTGTCCCACAACACAATTTCTCCACCACCTTATCCTCCTCCTGCAATCATTCCCCCCTCCCCCGGCTCTGCTCGGTTCTACAAATGTCGACCACAGTGCTGGCCACACTTTCATTCATTAAGATAATTCAGTAAACAGCGAACATGCATGAGGATTTACTCTGGGCTAAGCCCTGGGAAATAACAGAAGTAAACAAGAGAGGTTCCTGACCTCATGGAAGTTATAAACACTAAAAGAATTTCACTAATATGAAGAAACACCAGAATGACGGGAGAGTGAATGGTCGTGAAGAGATGCTATTAATCTCATGGTGCGGCGCATCTTCTCTGAGGAGGGGATACTTGAATGGAGAGAGTATTTCATTATGCTTCTCTGTTAATGTGTCCTCCCCGCTTTGTTAGATGGGGACCGAGCCTTACTATGCTATCCCAGAGGTAGCACAGTGCCTAGCTCAGGGAGAGTGCTTGGTAGACATGCATGGAATGAATGAATGAATGAATGAATGCACAGGCGAGTCAGTGGAGCTGATGGTCCCACCATCCTCTGCTCTGTTCACATGCATGTGGAGCTCTGAGCCCAGAACCAGGGAGGTGGGTTCCTCCCCAGGGCGCCTCTCCTTGTTACCTACAAATGACTAGGAGATCAGAGAGGTTAAGGAGCTCACTCCACTGCACAGCAAGCCACGGGGCAGGGCTGCCCAGAGAAGCCAGCACAGTGGAGCGCACAGAAGCTAGCAGCAGCAGCGTGACTTTGGCTCTGCTCCATACCCTGTGACCTTGGGCAAGTTATCAAACTCTCTATGAGACCGTTTTTAAATCTAGAAAATGGAGATAGCAGCACCTACCTCACCAAGCAGTTGTGAGGATTAAATTGAGATAAAGCTTGTAAAGAGCTTGGCAGGGAGGCGGGCTCAGCAAAGGGGAGCGCCCGGGCGCCAGGGCCTGCTCGTGGCTGAGATGGAGTTTACCTAGCTGGCTCCCTTCAGGACTCTCCCAGGGTGTGGACAGCAAGGGCTGGCAGGACGGGGGACCTGGGCAAGACTTCCAGAGAGGAGGAGATAGCATGGGAGCATATTTCCCACATCATTCCACATTTTAACCCATATCCTGACCTCTCTTTAAAAAGAATTATTGTAAAAACAATACAAAGATGTTAAAGGAAAAATAAATCACCTTATAGGATCTCAGCGTTCTAACCCAATGATGTTCTTTCTGTCTAGTCTTCCCTGTTTGTCCAAATACATACATATTTGATATCACTGCACTTGTAATCTGTTTTATATTTTTCACATCACTTAACATTTCATCATAAATGCTCTTTCATAACGCTATAGTCTTCACACATAGAATTTTTCATGGCAGGCTGATTGTCCATCAAGTTGATGAACCATTATTTATTTATTCATTTTCTTATTGCTGAATATTTAGTTTGCTTCTTTTTGCAGCTAAAGATAAATACATGTTTGTTTATAGCCTTCCTGTTTTGTTTTGTTTTAAATTTTTATTGGAGTATAGTTGATTTACAATGTTGTGTTGTAAAGTGACTCTGTACAGGTGTACAGCAAAGTGACTCTGTTATACATATACATATATCCACTCTTTTCTAGATTCTTTTCCTATATAGGCCATTACAGAGTACTGAGTAGAATTCCCTGTGCTATACAGTAGGTTCTTATTAGTTACCTATTTTATTTACAGTAGTGTGTATATGGCAAACCCAATCTCCCAATTTATCCCTCCCTTGTTTATACCTTTTTAATCCTTTATGGCTCTGTTGTTCCCCAGCGTAACAATCTTCACTTTTCTAGCAGTGTGTGAGCGGGTCTTCACCAACTCTGCAGAGAGCTTTAGTGTTGGTGTTAATATGACTGAATATGGTTAACCAAATCTGGTACAGCATGGTGTTTATTTACTGTTTAATTTCCTCTTGAAAGAAATTTAGTTCATATTCCTTGCTTATTATCAGTATTGATTAGTTATTTATGAACCTAATTTTTTGTCTTATTTGCTGCAAGATTCTTCTCCAGTTTGTCATCTATTCTTTTTCCTTTCAAAATTACACTTAAGGGGCTTCCCTGGTGGCACAGTGGTTGAGAGTCTGCCTGCCGATGCAGGGGACACGGGTTCGTGCCCCGGTCTGGGAAGATCCCACATGCCACGGAGCAGCTGGACCCGTGAGAAAAGCCTGTGCTCTGCAACGGCAGAGGCCACAACAGTGAGAGGCCCGCGTACCGCAAAAAAAAAAAAAAATTACACTTAAAAAAGAATTATAAAAGCAATACATGTTCATGGTAAAAAATTTGAATAACAAAGTAACATAGTAACATAGATTTTAAAATCTATGTTACCATTTAGAATTAATCTTTATTATCCTGTTGCAAAACCAAGTGTAAAAAGATATTTTTGAATCTATTGGGAAATGAGAATATGGACTGGTTATTAGATGACATTAAGGGATTATTGTTCATTTTGTGGGGTGTGAAAAAGCAGGGTAAATATGTAATTTTTAGAATGAGCTTATCAGTTAAGATGCTTACTGGAGCATCAACAGGAAAACTAATGTGAAATCCCAGAGCTGCTTTTTAAAACCCCAGGGCAAAAAAATAAACAAAAAATTGGGGAAAACTAGATAAAACCAAATTAGCAAAATTAAATATTTGCTGAAAGTGAGTGATGGATACATAGGTATTTGTTTTATTATTCTAACTTTGCATATGTTTGAAATTTTCTGCGATGAAAAGTTTAAAAAGTTCAGGAGATCTTCCAGGCCCACTACCTAAAACTCTAACACATCTTCCTTCTCATTTTGTATTTCTCATCCCTGATTTTTGTTTTTTCTCCTTAGCATTTTGTTAGTATCTACCATGCTAACCTTGCTCTTATTTCATCTAGTTAATTTGGCTTATTATCCTTCCCAACTGGAATGCAACTCTCCCAGAATCTTCATCTGTTTTGTTCTCTACTCCTACCATCAACAATGCCTGGCTACTCAGATAATTATCGCATGAAAAACAAAGTCACTGTTAACATTTAAAAATTACAGATATTCATTTTAACTTTAAATTTAACAGAAGAAAAAAAGATACTGGGCTTCCCTGGTGGCGCAGTGGTTGAGAGTCTGCCTGCCGATGCATGGGACACAGGTTCGTGCCCCGGTCCGGGAAGATCCCACATGCCGCGGAGTGGCTGGGCCCATGAGCCATGGCTGCTGAGCCTGCGCATCCGAAGCCTGTGCTCCGCAACGGGAGAGGCCACAGCAGTGAGAGGCCCGCGTACCGCAAAAAAAAAAAAAAAAAGATACTGTAGTAGAATGAATTACTGAACATCAGATTATGTTCCTTCCTAAAGGACCCTTTTAAAGTTAAAAAAAAAATGTATATGAAATCATAATGGTTGGAGGCATTAGATTTTTATTTTAACTGTTCCTTCATTTCTTAATGGGCATAAGTTTAAATTTCTAGGCAACAAAACTTAGTAACTGCTTCACAAACATCAGAATAAATATCACGAATATTTAAGAAACAAACCTTATTTTTTATTTATAAGTATACCAAGAAAAAGTAGAAAACGTAGGCCTACTTTTAGAATGGTCCTTTAGACAAAACAAATAGGGGAAGGCAGATCTGTGAGAAAATATCCTATAAAATACCCTAGCTGAGGGGAGAAAGCCACCCATCATGAAGAAATGATTAGAACTACTACATGTCCTTTGTGATTCTTTTCATTACTTTTTAAAAAAAATTATTTATTTGTTTATTTTTGGCTGCATTGGGTCTTCATTGTTGCTCATGGGTTTTCTCTAGTTGCGGCGAGAGGGATCTACTCTTCGTTGCAGTGCGTGGGCTTCTCATTGAGGTGGCTTCTCTTGTTGCAGAGCACAGGCTCTAGGGTGCATGGGCTTTGGTAGTTGTGGCACACGGGCTCAGTAGTTGTGGCATGCAGGCTCAGTAGTTGTGGCTCATGGGCTAAGTTGCTCCGCGGCATGTGGGATCTTCTTGGACCAGGGCTCGAACCAATGTCCCCTGCATTGGCAGGTGGATTCTTAACCACGGAACCACCAGGGAAGTCCTTCGTTACTTTTTAAAGGACTCCATCACAGGCCTTTAATCGCTGGCCAGTCTGGCAACAGATATACCTGGACAGACCTAGTCAAGAGGCAAGAGAAAAATGCCGTCTTGGTTCTCTGTCACCAGCTTCTTCCACCATCTTCTTCTGCCATCCTCACCTTTGCCTGTCTATGTCTTCCCAGTTTTTGGCTTTACCCTCCCTCCTCCCAGCCCACCCTCAGCTCCTTCCCTCATCAGCACGCTGGTTTCCAAGCCTGAGGGTGGGGCCTACCTGAGAAGCTGTAAAAACACAGACTCTACCCCTGCCTCCTTAGGCCCCATCTTTGCAGACCCTGACATGTAGGTCTGGGTGGAGGTTGGGAGTTTGTCTTTTCTGAAGCCCTGCATGTGATTCTAATGAGCAGGTTCAGGGCCTACTCCATCAGTATCTTTCCTTATATTCCAGAACCTACCATAAGGCCTGGCAAATCATAGGTGCTTAACAAATATGTAACAAATTAATGAACTGAAGGAAAAAAATTTTTAAGCCCTTGTATATGTGTACAGAAGTCAGTGTCGCCTCTTGTGATTTTCACAAACATTTTGTGAAGCAGCAAATAAAGTGGTTATTATCGTCCCCGTTTCACAGAGGCCAAGAGAGGAGAAGGGACTTCCCCAAGATCACAGCTGGAGGGACCAGAGTCTGCCTCCCTCTACCAGGACAAGTCCCAGGGGCTTAGGAAGGCGGGCAGAGTTTAAGGAGGGGGAAAAAGGAATTCCCATCCCCATTACTTAGTGGGTTGAGGGGAGTGGAAGCAAGGAGGGGGAAAAAGGAAAAGAAAGAAGAGAAGGGACCAGAAAAGAAGAAGTAGAGGAAGGTCAGAGGTGCCTAAAAGTATGGAAAGGGAACAAGACATCAAAGAACAAAAAGCAAGACCCCAAAACAGACACAGGTAGAGACTGGATGGGATTATGGAGGAGGCGGGGCCAGAGCAGCTTTCTCACAGGGAGACACAGTAGGTTCTAAAGAAAACAGCTCAGGGACTTCGCTGGCGGTCCAGTGGTGAAGGCTCCCCACTTCCACTGCAGGGGGCATGGGTTCGATCCCTGGCTGGGGAACTAAGATCCCGTAGGATGCATAGCGCAGCCAGAAAAAAAAAGAAAGAAAGCAAGAAAGCTTAGAGGGTGTTAAGCCACAAAACCTATCTCTGGGGAGCAGGCATGTACCACTCGTCTCCGAGTTTGATGTTTCCCTTGGTGTCAGAGCACTGGACCCAAAGTCCCCGTGGAAGACACTTCCTTTTGCTGACTGTGGCCTCTGCCTGCCAGCCTCCTCCTCCAGGGCTGTGTGTTTAGGCAGCTGCATTGCATTTTTAGAACAATTTTTAACTTTGCAGGCTGTACCTGCCGAACCAGAATGTCTGGCCAAGATCAGTTACATAATATCCTCAGACCCTCTGGGTGCCAAAGGCAACTGCAGCTCTGGGCCAAGGCAGGTGTGTGCTGGGCCCAGTCAGAGAGCGCAGGAGGGCAAAGAAGGGTCCCCTTCCCACCTGGAGGCCTGCTGGGAAGGCCTCCCTCTGGAGAGGGAAAGCTGAGTGGGGCCGGCCCCAGTCTGAGTCTTCTATCCAGGAGCCCTTAGAGGGCAGCTTTGTTCTCTTTTATGGTTCCCTGAAGGATTTAGGCTACATCCACCAGAGAACCTCACCACTGAGGATCTGTAAACTATGAACGTGTTACCATGAAGGTGTGAATTTTTCTTCTGTACCTATTTAAAGATTATCTCTGATAAATAAAGTAGCTCTGTCTGGAGCAAGGGGGTGGACTGCAAGACTGCCTGCCTGATGGTTCGTAGTATGCTGGGCAGATCCCAGGCCAGGACATCCTGGTCCCAGTACCGAAGTGCTCCACTGGAAACAAGACCAAACCTCAAAAACTGTGTGCAGAAGGAAAAGGAGCTGAGCTCACTGCAGCCCCTCCGGGCTCCGCAGGGCAGGCCTGAGCAGAAGGAAGGAGGAAAGCAGGTAGCCATCAGGGTGGCTGGAACGCATGCTACAGAAACAGCCTGGAGCCCATGGAGCCCAGAGAGATGGGTGAGAGATGGGCTCCCAGCAAGTCAGCGTGGGCAGGAATGATGGGGAGCAGCTGGTCCCAGCCTCTCATTTTATAGACAGAAGACTGAAAAGTGACTCACTTGCCCACAGTCACATAGAGGAAGAGGAGGCGATAAGGCTGCTAGTTCAAAGGCTCAAGGTCTTCCATGAACTTCGGAGGGGCAAAGGTAGGCCTAGCTCTGAAGGCTGCTGGGGTGGGCTGGAGTTCTAAGCCACAGGTGGGCAGCCATCTAAAAGGTACGGAGGGAGAGCCATCGACAGGACTTAGAGACGGGCCTCCTGGTACCAAACCGGGGACCCAAAATGGCACTGACGTCTCCACCCTGACCTTTCTTCCCAGCCTCCCAAGGTCACCACCCAACCCTGCGAACTTTCCCATAACGCAGGAGCAAGACCCTGCCTGCTCACTGTTTGCCTACCAGTCAACCGGCTCAGGGCTGGGCAACACCTCCCTCCATTCTCACCCTTTCCTCCTTTCTCCACCTCCTCCATTCACCTGGCTCACAGACAGGCTGGATCCCTTGTCACTGACACTGTAGAGGCCCCATTGGTCACGTTTACCTCGCCCTAGATCAGCGTCCCCACTTTCACCTGGACACCTGCCGCAGCTTCCTCACTGTGCCCAGCCTCCCGCCTCTGCTCCTCCAGCCCTCCCACTTACCCAGCACCTAGAGAGTGTCCTGAAACACAAACCTGGTCATCTCACGCCCCTGAAAGCTAGTCATGGTTCCCTGGCGCCTCCAAGATAAGGCACCAACTCCTTGGGAGGGCCTCGCATCTCAGCCCTCTGCTCCACGCTCCGCCGTGTTGCTTCGAGAACCCACCGAGCCTTTTCGCAGCTCTGGCTTCTGCACATTTTTTCTTTGCCTGCGATGCTCTTCTACCCCCTGGTCTACCTGGGATATCTCCTACTCATCTTTCACATTTCAACCCAAAGCTTCTTCCTCTGGAAAGCCCTTCTTGATCTCCTCAGGCAGAACCTGCACTCACTTCTCTAGGCGCTTACCCCCTGTGCTCTAATCACCCATTTGCCTGTTGTGGTAGGTGGCCCCTAGTAGGATGGCTCTCAATGACCCCTGCCTCTTGGTATTTTTCCGTATGCAACACTCTCCCCTTGAGTGCGGACTAGGCTCATTGACTCCCTTCTAATGACAAGAATGTGGCAAAAGTTAAAGGATGTAACTTCTGAGATTGGTTACAAAAGGAACGTCTGTGGCTTCTGACTTGGGCTCTCCATGTCCGAGCCCTCACTTTGGAGGAAACACACTGCCATTTTGGAACGGTCCTATGGGGAGGCCCATGCGACAAGGAACAGATGTCTCTGGTTAACTGTCAGTAAGGATTTGAGGTGGGTCTACTGCCACAGGAGTGGGCTGGAAGCAGATTCCCCTCAGTCAGGCCTTTGAGATGACGGCTGCCCTAGTTGTCACTTGATTGGTTTTGGAATGGAGACGCTGAGTTAGAGGAACCTGGCTAAGCTACGTCAGATTCCTGATCCACAGAAACCATGAGATAACAAATGTTTATAGTTTGAAGCCTCTAACTTTGGGGGTAAGTTGTTACACAGTAACCACCTGTGTTCTCCATTGGCCTTGGAGCCCCTTGGGGACTGACTTATTTATCTATAGATCTGCTGGGGCAGCTCACAGGGGATAATGAGAAGATCCTACAAGCGTTGAAGAAGCAAAACCAAACCAAAACAAAACGACAGGTTTCATACAAAGGATCCAGAATCAGAATGGCATCACCTTCTCAATAGCTACTCTGGAAAGCCAGAACACAAGGGAACAAGATCTTCAAAATTCTGAGGGAAAATGATATCCAACCTACAGCAATTAAATGTGAGTGTGGGGCTTCCCTGGTGGCGCAGTGGTTGAGAGTCTGCCTGCCGATGCAGGGGACACGGGTTTGTGCCCCGGTCCGGGAAGATCCCACATGCCGCGGAGCGGCTGGGCCCGTGAGCCACGGCCGCTGAGCCTGCGCGTCCGGAGCCTGTGCTCCGCAACGGGAGAGGCCACAACAGTGAGAGGCCCGCGTACCGAAAAAAAAAAAATGTGAGTGTGAAAACACTTTCAGAGAAGATCTCAAACCTTTAACTCCATGAACCCCATTTCTCAGGAAAGTACTCGAGGATGTGCTCTGAACAAGAGATAGTAAACCCAGAAAGAAGAAGAATAAAACAAGGAGCAAAGGGACTCTCTAGCTGGTGATGAGGGGAGGTCCCAGGATAACAGCTGTGGCCAAAGCCTAGAGGGCAACTGGTCCACACGGGGGCCCATCAGAAGGTCTGCTAAGGAAGATGCCACCGACAGACCACCTAATGTTTTGAACATATTGACTAGAGATTTGCACACATGGGAGAGAGTTTGGGGTTGAATTAGTAACAAGTATACAGACGACTAAGCAAACGAAAAATGTAAGACAATTGTTAACTCTAGCAAAAACAAAATGTTGTGCAAGAAAAAGTAATCACAGTATACTAATAAGCTGTGAATAGAGTTTACAAAGTCAAAAGTATAAACAGTGAATACTGACCTACAAATTACAACAGAACTAAATGGAGAGGAATGGGGGATGGGAAGCGTGCTGTGAGGTGGGGACAGGGAGAACGAAACTAAGCTAAATCCTCATCTTCCACAGTGAAAAGTCAACAGATAAAGAATTAGCTGAAAAGTTGAAAGCGATTGCCTCTGAAGAGTTGGAAATGGGGTCTGAGTCGCAAGAGACAGTTGTTTTCACAAGTCTTACAGAACTATTTAACTTGTAGGACTATGTGCACGTATAACTCTGTTAAAAGTTAAACTTTAAATAAAAATCTACCACAATTTCTACATATAGAAGGTGCTGATTAAACGTCGCCCATTATAATTCCTTCTGTACGATGTCATCAGACAGCTTGCTATTCTTGCAGCTGTCTTGTGATATGTTAGGACACTTGATTGCAGATGAGCGAGCCTCAACTCAAACGGATGAAAGCATAAAGGGGATTGTACTGTGTCACGTCACAAGCAAGCTTCAGTCATGGCTGGATCCAGGCGGTCACATGGTGCTAGCAGAAGTCTTTCTGTCTCCATTTCTTGTCTTTTTTTCCTGTGTTGACTTCATTCTCAAGCAGGCTCCTTTCCCATCTTGGCAAGCTGGCCTCCAGCACCTCCAGCTTTCTATCCGACCAGCTTCATTATCCTAATGGAAGGAGACAGTCTTTGCCCGGTATTTGCAACAATATGCCTGGGATAGACACTCAGTGATGTGCCTCGGGTCACGTGCCCATCCCTGAGCAGACTGCTATGGCCAAAGGGATTGAGCCCTCTGACTGGCTAAGCCTGAGTCATATGCCCACCAGGGAACCATGGAGAAAGTGGGGGTGGAGTGGTTTCACAAAGGAAATCTGGGTGCTGTTATTGGAAAAAGAGAGGATAAATGCTGCAAAATCAACAGTTGTGCCCCAAAACTGAGATGGCTGCTCATCATCAGTGTATAAGCCACTGGCTAGGAGCCTTCTCCTAGAACACTACCCAGTCGGCCCATTTCTTCTGCTTCACGAGAACTGTTAGTGTTTAAAGACATGTCCCCTGTTCCCACATCTTCTTATCTCCAGGGAAAACAAGCCTAGACCCCCTGGTTATCCTTGCATGACAGTTTCTGAACCCCTCAGTTTCCTGGCTCTCTTTCCCTGGGCGCTGAGTAGTGTCAAAATACTGAAACATGGTACCCAGAGCTGAATGAAGTGCTAGATGTGGCCTGACCTGTCCAGAGGCCCACAGGATGCTCATCTTATTTCTCCTTGGCAGTAGAGCACCCTAAAGATGTACTAGCTTTTTTAGTAACTGCTATGCTATGCTATGCATTGCTGTCATATTCAGTTGCGGCCAACACCTTGTATTATATGAGCTGGCATTAAGCCAGGGGTTCCTCATTTTGCATTCTCACAGTTGGTTCTTTGAACCTAAATAAAGGACTTTGTCCTTGTTAAAGTTCAACTTATAAAATTTGGTCCATTACTGCAGTTCCTTGAGGTGTTTATGAATTTAAATCCTGTCTTCAGTACGAACCATCTCTCCAGGTTTTGCATAAACCACCTATTTGATTGGCAGATATTTTCTTTATTTTCATCCAAGAGGACAATAAAATAAATTAGGGTCAAGGAAAAAGCCCTTTGTCCCACTTCCCAAGTCCGCACGATATGGGCAACATAGCTGATATGTTGCCCCATCAGCTATGGAGCAATCACGTTGTTTGAGTTTGCTAGGGCTGCCAGAACACATTACCACAGACTGGGCGGCTTAGACAACAGAAATTCATTCTCTCACAGCTCTAGAGGCTAGAAGTCTTACATCAAGGTGTCAGCAGGGCCATGTCCCCTCCAAAGACTCTAGGGAAAAATACTTCCTTGCCTCTTCCTAACTTTTGTTGGTTGCTGGCAATCCTTGATGTTCCTTCACTGTAGCTGCATCACTCCATGTCTGCCTGCATCTTCACATGGCATTCTTCCCTCTATGTGTGTCTTCTTTGTGTCTCTATGTCCAAATTTCCCTCTTATAAGGACATCAGTCATTGGATTTATGGCTCACCCTGATCCAGTATGAGTTCATCTAACTAGATTACATCTGCAAAGACCCGAGTTCCAAATAAGGTCATGTTCACAGGTACCAGGGGTGAGGACTCCGACATATCTTTTTAGGAGACACAATTCAACCCACCATACAAGCAGTATCGGTTTTCATCTCCCATGTTTCCTTCATATCCTTTCATGTCTGAAGATCTCCTCTATCAGAAGTCTTGCTGTAGGACTTCCCTGGTGGCGCAGTGGTTAAGAATCCGCCTGCCAATTCAGGGGACACGGGTTCAATCCCTGGCCCAGGAAGATCCCACGTGCTGAGGAGCAACTAAGCCCATGTGCCACAACTACTAGGCCTGCGCTCCAGAGCCTGTGAGCCACAACTACTGAGCCCGCACGCCTAGAGCCCATGCTCTGCAACAAGAGAAGCCACCGCAATGAGAAGCCCGCACACTGCAACTAAGAGTAGCTCCCGCTCCCCACAACTAGAGAAAGCCCATGTGCAGCAATGAAGACTCAACACAACCAAAAATAAATAAATTAAAAAAAAAATCTTGCTGCAATCCAGGTGGCCATGGGATTCCATGCACCCACCCCCATAAACCAGTCAACCTGATCCACTTACCCAGTCTAGAGTGGTGGCTGCCACCAGGAGCTGTATGTGGCTGCCCTCTCCCTTTCCATGTTTTTTTTTTTTAAACATCTTTATTGGAGTATAATTGCTTAACATTGTTGTGTTAGTTTCTGCTGTATAACAAAGTGAATCAGCTATACGTATACTTATATCCCCATATCCCCTCCCTCTTGCGTCTCCCTCCCATCCTCCCTATCCCACTCCTGTAGGTGGTCACAAAGCACCGAGCTGATCTCCCAGCTAGGCATAGCCGCAGCTATGCAGCTGCTTCCCACTAGCTATCTATTTTACATTTGGTAGTATTTATAAGTGCATGCCACTGTCTCACTTCGTCCCAGCTTACCCTTCCCCCTCCCCGTGGCCTTAAGTCCACTCTCTACGTCTGCATCTTTATTCCTGTCCAGCCCCTAGGTTCTTCAGAACCCTTTTTTTTTTTTTTTTTTTTTAGATTCCATATATATGTGTTAGCATACAGTATTTGTTTTTCTCTTTCTGACTTCCTTCACTCTGTATGACAGACTCTAGGTCCATCCACCTCACTACAAATAACTCAATCCCTTTCCACTTTTTAGAGATTCTGATAGAATCTCCCTGGCGGGGAGGCCAGAATCTCCTGGGCGTGGGAAGATGGTAGGAAGAGGAGGGAGGCCATAGAGTAGCCTGGTTAAGAGCTTGGACTTTGGTGTGAGACAGAGCTGTGACTTTGTGCTGGCTTACTCCACGTCTCCTGCATCTCATTTTTTTCCACTTATACAATGTGAGTAATAAAACTTTTCTTTATGACGATTAAATGACATCCCAGGGTAGCAGTGGATGTTGCTGCTGCTGCTTCTGCTGTGAGCTGCTCAGGATTTGGGTGAATCTAGATCTGCATCCAGATCTTCGATGTCCCCCTGAGGTGAGCTTCTCAACATCGCCGAACCTGTTTCAGGGTTCACATCTGGAAAATGAGCTCTGAGTACACCCACTACAGAGCCTGGGGCACCGTAAAGCCATCATAAATGTTTGCTGCCTTCTCCTGGGAGTAAAGGAGAGGAGAAGGGAAGGGAAAGAAGTAATGTTAGTCTCACAGGACCTACTCTTAGGAGACTCAAGTGACTCCTTCCTGATCACTCTCTTTTCTCTGTCCTTGGGGAGAGAACTTGGATGTATTTTGAGCCTGTCTTTACAGAGACTCTAGACTGCTTTTTTAAAACAAACGCTAATTATAACCAGCATATATATATTCACCCAGGCGGTAACTGAGGCAGCCCTAGAGGCACGGAGTAACAAGGGGTGGAGCAGGGCTTCAGTCCACACCCTCCAACACCAAACCCCATGCTTTGCCTTTACACAGAGAAGTTTAGACTTCAAAAAAAAAAAAAGTTCAATTACATATATAAATGAGTTTTTTCTTTTAAAACATTAGAACCTTACTGATAAATCTAAAGTTGCTTTGTCCATCCCTTTCAATCTTTATCCCCGTATCCACCTCCCCAGGGGTGACTCCTGTTTATGGATTTGATATGTATGCTCCAGAACTTTAAAAAACATAGACATTTCCATTCCTTTATTGATACACAAACCTATACAAAATACTGTGTTTGTGCGGGTGTTTTCACATAGATGGCAGCACGTACCACCCGTGGTTGGGCAACTTGCATTTTTTACTCCACAGCACGTCTCGAGAGTTGTCCCTGTTGACACGCATGAATCTGGTTTGTTCCTTTGGTCTGCTCTACTCCACCATCAAACGTGCCATGCCTGATGGACCCTGTTGATAGCCCCAGGCTCCTGCCCCATTTCCCACTGCTTCTGAGGGCTGTGGGCTCTGTGGGGCAGGTCCTGAGCCGCTTTGAGGAAGCCTCCTGGGCTCACAGACTTCCTCGGCCCGGAGAGGCCAGAATCACGGGGAGTTCACTTTGAAAGTGGGGCCACCTGCAGACCCTAACCGTCTGGGTTCAAGATCAAGGACTTCCCCCTGGCCACCTGCTGCAGGAGCAGGAAGGCCCAGCAGAGCCTCAGGAGCTCCCTGCAGCCCTCAGTTCCTCTCTGCTGGGCCAGTTCTCCTCACCTCTACTCACTGTTAACAGTGAAAGATAAAAAGAGAAGTAAAATAAACACAATAAATAGGCTGAAGGGTAGTGAATAAAATGGCAGCAGCAAACAATAAAAACAAACCAACTACTTACAGTGCAAATATAAAAACATAGCGATTAAACCCTTTTTGACGAGACTTTGATCTAAATTAGGACTCACCAAGAACAAGGCCTGAGGCTGGAGGTGGGGAACACTTCCCTAAGGGAGCACTCCCTCCTTCCTGCAGGGATTCATCCTTGCTGGATGAAACTGAAGCGAGTCTGGGTCCCCCCTGAGCCAGAGTCCCTGTTACTGCCCATCTCGGTGGACTCCCAGACTTGAACTTCCAGATAGGGGGCTACCCATTTGAATCACCCAGGAAGATTTAAAACAAACAGTCTCCCAGTGGTTGGGGATAAATCAGTTGAGGGGTGGGAGCATGAATTAACACTACACTGATTTGTAGTGTTGGGCAATTTCCATGGTGTAAATGCTCCCACCAAACTGCTAACGGTTTACTAATTGGCTTGCAAATGAACTCATTCAGAATTCAAGACAATGGCACTACATTTAGAACTCTTGGTAGCTTTTCTCACTTTCTAAGAATTTCCAAAGCACACCACGATCACTGAAGAATCAGCCAGTCAAAGTGCAGTAGGTTAGTTATAGTCAAATAATGTATAAAGCAGCTTTTTAAAAACTCTTTCCAAATGTTTACAGCAAAAAATATTTAATGTGGGCTGGGAAGCTTCCACAAGGAACTATTTCCGGGGCCTACCAAGGGAACAGAAGAGGAGGGAGTCCCCACTGTGTGAAGGTGGACGAGAGAAGCACCCACTGTCTACAGAAGTCCTCCTCTGCTGGCCCTGTGGTTCATGCAGCACTTTCACAAGGAAGGAAGCTGAGATTCCAAGAGGTAAAGCAACAAGGTCACACGGTCAGGTCTCGACTCAGGACTCTGACACTAGAACTAGGCCTCTTTCCAAAACATGCAGGAGCCCCCCCACCCCGCCCCCGGTGGAGTCTGAGACCCCGCTCAGGTGTGGGACCTTTAAAGGTGGGGTGCCCTTCCCTTCGCCCCTTTCCTGACCTTCAGCCATGCCCTGCAGACCACACACTGAGCCCACCTGAGCCAGGAGTGCCCAAAGGGAGAGCCTGGGAGCCTGTAGCCTCCTGACACACAGGAGAAAGCCCTGATTACCCATCCCCCAGCCACCTCAGCAAGGCTCCCCAGGATGGGAGACATGCCAGCAGGCAGGAATAGGGGAAGCCAGGAAAGCTTTCAGACCTTCTGCGGAGTGTCAGGAGGCACCTCGGTGTGGCTGAGGAACCAGAGCTTCTGGTCCCCAGGGCAGGCCCACACAGCGGGAGCTGCTTCCTGCAACCTAGGTTACAGAACCCACGAGATCAGCCAGGTAGGGTGGCAGTTCCCGTAGAGAAAGTTTTCCCACAAGACAGGGGGCCGTTCCCTCCTCCTCTGCAGTGAGCCACCCCCCCAGGGGCTCCTTATAGCGCACCCCTTTCAGTGGCAAAGCTACCACCCTCACTTGCCTGCACTGGAGAGGGCTGAGGACTGGAGTGGGTGAGGACCTGCTCCGCCAGAAGGGCAGTAAGCCTAGGCAGAAGAAAATAGTTGATTCCCTCAAGTATCAGCCACTCTGGCCAGCTCTGGGCCTGCTCGGGAGGGGGTGGGACCTGGGGAGGTATCCCCAAATAGCCCTCAGGGTGGCCTGGGCGTCCTGGCCTCCGACGTCAGCACTCCACTGAGAATCCTGGAAAGGCTCTCTGCTCTCATACCCTCCTGGATACATCCCCTGGGGCAGGCCAGCTGGGCATAACTTGGTGCGGCAGAGGGGAGAAAGGGCAGGCTCTCTGTGCGCCAGTGAATGTCTCTGGTCCCCGTGGTAACCTCTCCTGTCTCTAAAATTATACGTGGATTAAAAGCACTCCATCTGGCAAGAGCAGATGGAATTGGGCAGAAGCATAATCAGGACACTGGATTTTAGATCTGTGGCTCTCCATTTATCAAGAAGACAAAAATAAAAGACAAAAAGGCCAGGAGAGAGGTGTATGGTGTGTGTGTGTGTGTGTGTGTGTGTTCTTTATGTGCCACGTGATGTAGGAAGTGGACACTGAATTAGTATGTAGTATAGGAAGATGATTTAGGGGGGAGGGGATTGACCAAAGGAAATGGAAAATTGAGGTCAGAAAAGATGAGGGAAAAATGAGGTAAACTGGGTGGTCAGAGAAAGACCAGGATGCCCCCAAGGCTCCAAGAGCACAAAAAGCTCCCACAAAAGTCTGAATAAGGAGAGGAGAGACACACTGCAGGACCCGGCGTTCCTCGAGAGCCTTAGGGCATCCCTCCCACGTGAAAGCAGAAGGAAGCGCCACACGTCAGTCAAGTATAAATGTAGTTACGAGCAACAGAAAACCTGACTTGCAGGCACTTGAACAAATAATGGCTTCTTTGTCTCACAAAATAAAATATCTGAAAGTGGGCAGGGACTGGCACTCAAGGGCGTCAGGGCTGGCATCTCTGTGGTTATCTTGGCCTTTTTCCGTGGAAATACAGTTACTGCGGTTTCAACTATCAGGAACCTCTTCAACCCAGGCAGAAAAGACTAGGGAACTGCAGCAGGCAACCTGTCCTGGGAGCGCTCCTCCCACCTTAGTCCCATTGGCCAGAGCTGGTCACGTGGTCTCCCTCAGCGGCAACGCAGGCTGGGAAAGCAGAGCGCGGGGTTGCTATGATCATGGCCTAGGCTCGTCAGTCGTTCTACTGCACCAAACAAAATCAGGGTTCTATTAGTAAGGAAGAAAGGGGAAACGGACGTTGGGGAGGCAACCAAGCCCAGAGGTGAACGTTTTTGGAAAAGACTAAGTTAATATGCCGAAGTGGAGCTGAAACAGTCTCCAGAAAACTGTAAGGCCCCACTTTGGGAAGGCAATCCAAGTCGCCAAAGTCTGGGCCCTTGATACAATCATCTCAGTTATCACTAATTGTCTCAAGTGATCTTCAGGGCAACCCCATGAGGTAAATGTTATTATATTTTCCCTCCTGCAGGCAGGAAAGGGGAGTTCCACACTTTGCACATCACACTTTGCAGGAATACACATGAGTCAAGATTTTACAGGCCCTAATTCAGATATTCCTCAACTGTTTGGTCCTAAACTGACTGCTCCTTATAGGAAGCCGTCCCCTCCTCCTTCACTCAATTACCGTCCCTGGCCCTTCCCCAGGATCAAAACACCGGAAAGGAGGCCGTTGAAGTCAAGCAGACCTGCGTTCAAATCCCCATTCTTCTTCTGGTCAGTGTGTGGCCCTGGGGAAGCTGCTCAGCTCTCTGGGCCTCGCAGACCTCAAGAGGTTGCAGGATTGAATAGGAGATGCTGGATTAGAGCACCGAGCACAGTGCCCAGAGACAGCAGGTATTCGATAATACCAGTGCCTTTCTAGAGATGCAGCAATGTGGAAATGCAGCCATGGACCAGCTATGGTTTTGCATAAACCAAGATCATATTATTTCCCATGTACTTTGCTTACAAAATCTAACTCTTTAAAATCAGGAGTCATCCGTTTTGTTCTCCTTTGCCACTAAAAAGCTGACTTGGCTTGAAGTCTTCAGAAGTACTTCAACTAGCATTTACTGAGCAATTGTCAAGTGGCAGGCACTCTGCTGCTTGGAGGCCTGGCCCTCGCCCTAGGAGGGTACAGTCTGCTCTCAGAATTCTGCATGTAGGCAAATAAGTCTAAAATGAGGCAGGGTATAGTGACAATTATGTGTTGTGCTAATTGAAAATGCTGGGACTTCACAGAGGTGGCAGAGGCTGTGTGGGTGTAGCGTGGTCTTGTCCTTCCCACCCTAGGGAGCAGTCCTCCAGAGCTGCCGTGGAAGAGGTGCCACCAGGACCAGCTGAATTTATTAAAAATTAATTTCAGTGACAGCAGAGCCTTAAACTGAGGGTGGGGCCCTTCTGGGTGCACGGCCCTGTGTGACCCCCTTGCTGGCCTCTCAGGTCCTGCACGAAGGGCAGCTGCTGCCTCTGGGAGACTCGGACACAGAGCAGACCTGTGGGAAAGGGGTCAGCAGGCCTCCCCCAAGCCAGTGACCATGTGTCACGCTCCCTACTTCTGCTTGAGGAGAGTTAGTTCTGTCCGATAAGAGTCATCAGGAGTGACTGTGGGTTTCCACAAGCCAGAATGGATGCTAATTTCCCCAGCGTGAGAAAGAGCTGCCCTACGATAGTCTGGGGGCCAGTGACAATGGCCTGTCCCTCCCTGTGCCTTCTGTCTCACCTCAGACCCCCAGCAGAAGGTTCAGGGGCCAGGAAAAGGGACAGGAGCCTCTGATGCTAACAATCCCAAATAAAGGAAGTGCCAGGGACCCTCTGGTCTCAGAGACAGAAACCAAAGTAGACGGATAATAAACTGTACCGTACACATAAATATTTGATAGGCACCAGCATGAGAGTGAGATGTAAAGTGACATCCTTGGGCTGGTTGGGCCCTCCAGAGGTCAGCCAGGCCAACCCCCTGCCTCCAGCAATTTCAAGGCAAATGCGGAAAGTTCTGTGACGTGAAGCATCACTGGGCATCAACCATCTCGGAGGCCATCTCACAGGTCTGTGGGAAGAAGCCCAGGGCTGACATGGCTGCTTCCCACCTACTGCTCTGCTGCCCACTCATGACTTATTTTGACCCTCCTCAGCGCCCAAGAACAGGTCCCAGTCTATGCCCCAGTTTGCCCAGGGACCTCCATTTCTCTACACTGCCTTTGGGAGCAGCTCTGATTGGGGGCAACCCAGCCCCACTCCTCCTGCTTCAGCCCCAGAGACCAGGCCAGGAAGACCGAAGGCCAGGATGGCAGTGATGCCAGAAACAAGGAAGCCATAAGTGTGCCATGGCTCACCCTGTTGCACTTGCCAGGCCAGGCCTGAATGCACCCCTTTACAGCCCGTGGCTATGGGGCAGGTTACAAACCTCCCCTGTAGCTCAAGCTCTGGCACGAGGCTTTCCTGAATGCCCCCACTTTGAAATGAGTTTAGCGAATGGTCCTTCCAGTGAGGTCCTCAGTGATGAGTCACAGCCAGAACAAGTCTCCTGGCTGGTCCACAAGCTCCAGGGAGGCTGAGACTCTGTGATAAACTTCTATGTATGCTCTTTGCGCCTAGCCCAGGAGTCATTATCTGGTACTCAGAGGGCATGGGCAGAATTTCAGCTTAGCCTGTCTTCTTTTTAAAATGACTTTTTTTTGGCTACTATCAAAAAAAAAGAAGGAAAAGAAACCAACAATATTGGAACCCTTGTGCCAGTACAGCGGTTCCTCAAAAAATTAAAAATAGAATTACCATATGACTCAGCAATTCCACTTCTGAGTATATATCCAAAAGAACTGAAAGTAGAATCTTGAAGAGATATTTGTACCTCCATGTATAGCAGCAATATTCACAATAGCCGAAAGGTGGAAGCAACCCAAGTGTCCACTGACAGAAAAATGTATAAAAAGTGTGGTGTATACATACAACAGACTATTAATCAGCCTTAAAAAGGAAGGAAATTCTGACACCTGCTACTACGTGGATGAACCTGAATGACATCATGCTAAGTGAAATAAGCCAGCCACAAAAAGACAAAGACATGAGGTACCTGAAGTGGTCACATACATGGAGACAGAGAGTAGAATGGTGTTACAGGGGTGGGTATGGAGAGTTGTTGTTCAATGGGTAGGGTTTCAGTTTTGCCAGATGGAAAGAGTTCTGGAGTTTCGTTATACAACAGTGTGGATGTACTTAACATTACTGAACTGTACACTTAAAAATGGTTAAGATGGTCATATGACCCAGCAATCCCACTACTGGGCATATACCCAGAGAAAATTCAGAAAGACACATGCACCCCAATGTTCATTGCAGCACTATTTACAATAGCCAATAGCCAGGTCATGGAAGCAAACTAAATGCCCATCGACAAATGGAAAAAGATGTGGTACATATATACAATGGAATATTACTCAGCCATAAAAAGGAATGAAATTGGGTCATTTGTAAAGACATGGATGGACCTAGAGACTGTCATACAGAGTGAGGTAAGTCAGAACGAGAAAAACAAATATCGTATATTAATCCATATATGTGGAATCTAGAAAAATGGTACAGATGAACCAGTCTGCAAGGCAGAAATAGAGACACAGATGTAGAGAACAAATGTATGGACACCAAAGGGGGAAAGTGGGGGCAGGGGGTGGTGTGATGAATTGGGAGATTGGGATTGACATATATACACTGATGTGTATAAAATAGATAATAAGAACCTACAGTATAAAATAAAAATTTTAAAAATGGTTAAGTTGGTAAATTTTATATTATGTGTATTTTACCACTATTAAAAATAAAAATCCTAATGACATTTTGTGTTTTTCTGCATGTAAAAGAAATATTTTTTCTTCTGGTGGCGCAGTGGTTGAGAGTCTGCCTGCCAATGCAGGGGACACGGGTTCGAGCCCTGGTTTGGGAAGATCCCACATGCCGCGGAGCAACTAGGCCCGTGAGCCACGACTACTGAGCCTGTGCGTCTGGAGCCTGTGCTCAGCAACAAGAGAGGCCGTGATAGTGAGAGGCCCGCGCACCACGATGAAGAGTGGCCCCCGCTTGCCACAACTGGAGAAAGCCCTCGCACAGAAATGAAGACCCAACACCCATAAATAAATAAATTAATTAATTAAAAAAAATATATATATATATTAAAAATCTTGGACTTATAGAAAAGTTTAAAGAGGAAAAGACATATCTCAGATATTACATATAAAAACTCATAAAGAAATAAAAATTACCCATAACCCCACTACCCAGAGACAACTGCTGCTAACATGATACATGTCCTTCTGTAATTTGGACATGTACCTGTGTGTACACCTATCTATCCATCTGTAATTTATAGCATTCAATGGATACAATTATATATACTACTTTTTCACTTAATGTATTGTAAGTATTTCCAAAATCTCCTGTAACATGATTTTTAATAGCTTCCTGGTATGTGATCATATGGACATAAAATTTATTCAACTAGTCTTCTATTTCTGAACATTTAGGTTGTTTATAAAGTTTTTCAGTATTTTTAAACAGTACTGTGATAACACTCTTCTGTATATACTGTTATCCATATTTCTGACCATTTCCTTAGAATAATTTCCCAGAAGTGAAGTTACTGAGTCAAACTCTGAGTATCTTGAGGCCGATGGCACGCACTGACCAGGGCCTCCTGACGCCCATTTTTGTTCACAGGGCACAGCTGGCCCGTGATCTGTGCTCTGTGTCTGCCAGTGCTCAGAAGGCCCCAGACTTTCTCTCCTTTGACTTCTGCTAGATTTGACTCCTGCAGGTGCTGGAGAACTAAATGCTCTGGAACTTAAGCAAAGTAAAAAAGGGTCCCTGTGTCTCTATGATGTAACTTTGTAGGTTCAAATGACATCTTACAAAAAGTCTACAAACCACTGTAAAGCAATTATACCCCAATAAAGATGTTAAAAAAAAAAAAAAGTCTAGAGTCTCTGTTGCTGGAAGGGACTTAGAGATGGCCCCATGCAACTCTGTCCAAAAGAAAATGGGGCACACAAAGGCGAATAATATTATTTTTTCTTGATGGATGGTCTGAGCCAAAACTGAGCTTGCTCCATCCCCCCAGGAGGGTTGGGGTAACAGCTGAGAGTAAATTCTCCAGCTCACTGGACCAAGCGCCAGCTTCCAGAACAGCTGCGAGGTCATTTCGGGCCATCTTTTGACAGCCTCAGTGAAAATGCCTCATGACCACATCCTGGCTCTCAGGAGGAGCCAGTAAGACTCTCCAGGACAGCGGCTCAGACCCTTCTCCTATTGTAAACTCAGAAAAACTTGGTCTTAGGTTTACAACACAGGTAGGTGCTCCACGGGCAGGCACGTGGCTGGGTGGTTTGCTCTTGGTCAGAGAGAGGCAGAGAAGACCTAGGCTTGCCCTGTGCAAGAAATGGAGTGGGGATGGGGTAGGGAAGGGGCCCTACCTTCACTGAGCACCTACTGTGTGTCAGGCCCTGTGCTGGGCACCCACCTTCTTTCCCTCCGTCGTCAGTTCCACCCTGGGATGCAGGCATTAGCCCCCTTTGGCAGATGAGGCTCGGAAAAGGTAAAGAACTTGGCCAAAGGTCAAACTGATAGCAAATGCAGTCAGGATTTGAGCGCAGGTTGACCATCAACGGCTGCAGTGTTTTTACCACACCACTCACTAGTCACGAGGACCCTGAACAAACTTCAACATACGTAATAAAAAAGAGATACACGACCTTGCACATGTCTGGAAACTGGTTTCATATCACAGTAAGAGACAAATGACAGGGAGGTTTGGTCAAGTGTGTCAAGAGGTAGCACTGGTCCCTCCAGCTCCAAAGCTCTGAATCGTGGAATTCCCATAGGAGTAGGAGGACCAATCCGAGGGCCAGTATCCAAGGACCCTGATGATGACCACGAGAAAGAGGCAGCAGCTGTGGGGGAAGAAAGGGCATTGTGCTGGGGGACAGGGACCTGGGTGCCATTCCCAGCTGAGCCAGGCCAGCTGTGTGAGGAGCCTGAGTGAGACACTTCACCTCTCTGAACTTAGCTCTTCCCATATAAAATGCGAAAAATTCCCTCATCCTCCTCCAGCCATCACCCCATTTCACTCCTCCCCTCTATAGCAAAACTCCTCCAAAGTGTTGTGGATACTCGCCTCTGAGTCTTTTTTTCTGATTCTTTTAAAAAATTTGCACTTATGGTGAATTACTTCTCAAATAAAAATAACATATATGTTATAAAGGATATTAAAACAAACTATGCACCTGCCAGTCAGTTTAAGAAACAGGGACTACTAAGGCATCTGAAGTCCCCAATCACGTCCCTCTCCCCTCCACCCAGGAGTATCCACTATTCCAAATATGCCATCTATCATTCCCTTCCTTTTCACTAAACCTGGTTTTTTTAATTGAAGTAAAATTTACCTGAACACTGTGTTAGCTCCAGGTACACATCAGAGTGATTTGATATTTCTGTATATTACAAAACAATCACCATGATAAGTCTAGTTACCATCTGTCACCGTACAAAGTTATTACAATATTATTGCCTATATTCCCCATGCTGCACATTTCACCCCTGTGACTCATTTATTTTGTAACTGGAATTTTGTACCTCTCAATCTCCCTCAACTATTTCACTCCTCCCCCACTCCCCTCCCCTCTGGCAACCACCTGTTTGTTCTCTGTATCAATGAGTCTGTTTCTGTTTTGTAATATTCACTTGTTTTGGTTTTTAGATTCCACATATGAGTGAGATCATATGATATCTGTCTTTCTCTGTCTAACTTATTTCATGCAGTGTAATACTTTCAAGGTCCATGACAGGGGCTTAATTTCTAAAATATACAAACAGCTCATACAACTCAACAACAAAAAAACAAACAACCCAGTGGAAAAAATGGGCAGAAGACCTAAATAGACATTTCTCCAAAGAAGACATACAGATAGCCAACAGGCACATGAGAAGATGTTCAATATTGCTAATTATTAGAGAAATGCAAATCAAAACTACAATGAGATATCACCTCACACTGGTCAGAATGGCCATCATTAAAAAGTCTACAAATAACAAATGTTGGAGAGGGTGTGGAGAAAAGGGAAACCTCTTGCACTGTTGGTGGGAATGTAAGTTGGTGCAGCCACTATGGAAAACAGTATGGAGGTTCCTCAAAAAACCAAAAGTAGAATTACCATATGATCCAGCAATCCCACTCCTGGGCATATATCCAGAGAAAACTATAATGCAAGAAGATACGTGCACCCCTATGTTCATAGCAGCACTATTCGCAGTAGCCAAGACATGGAAACAACCTAAATGTCCATCGACCAACGCATGGATAAAGATGTGGTATATATATACAATGGAATACTACTCAGCCATAAAAAGAATGAAATAATGCCATTTGCAGCAACATGGGTGGAACTAGAGGTTATCATACTAAGTAAATCAGAAAGAGAAGGACAAATACCATATGATATCATTTATATATGGAATCTAAAATATGACACAAATGAACCTATCTGTGAAAGAGAAACAGACTCATAGACACAGAGAACAGACTTGTGGTTGCCAAGGGGTAGGTGGGGATGGGGAGTGGACTGGGAGTTTGGGGTTAGCAGATGCAAACTATTACATATAGAATGGATAAACAACAAGGTCCGAGTGTATAGCACAGAGAACTATATTCAATATCCTGAGATAAACCATAATGGAAAAGAATATAAAAAAGGATGTATATATATGTATAACTGAATCACTTTGCTATACAGCTGAAATGAACACAATATTGTAAATCAACTACACTTCAATAAAAAAATTAATTAAAAATAAAATAAAATAAGTCCCCTACATATGCACGAGTTCCATTCTGAGAGCACGTTTGTAAGTCCAATTTATTCGTAAGCTCAACAAAGTTAGCCTAGGTACCCAACTAACACAATCGGCTATATAGTACTGTACTGTAATAGGTTTATAATACTTTTCACTCAAACAATACATAAAAAACAAACACAAAAAATAAAGAAAACAGTTTTAATCTCACAGTACAGTACCTTGAAAAGTACAGTAGTACAGTACAACATCTGGCATACTGGGGCTGGCATCGAGTGAACAGGCAAGAAGAGTTACTGACTGGAGGACAGAGAGGAGATGGGAGATGGTAGAGCTGAAGGATCGTCAGCAATAGGAGACAGAGGGCAAGCTGCAATTTCACTCACGCCTGATGTTGATGGCAGAGGTTCTGGCTCCTAGCTGGATTCAATTCTATCTACCCTCTTGAAAAAATGATCCAGTGATGTCTGGGTAGTACTGTAGCAGCTACATCACCACTGCTTTTATGCTTGCTTCCAGACATCCTGGGCTTGAAATAAAAATACTGTACTACTGTACTCTATACAGTACACAAAAGCACAACCACTTATAGAGGATGCATGCATGTGACAATGTACGCCAGACACGTGAACTAACTTACATGATTGGACATGCAAAGGCACGTTTGCATCTTTGAAAATTTGCAACTTGAAGGTTTGTATGCAGGGGACTTACTGTAAATAAAATAAAAATAAACACTAGTATTATATGGTAAAAAAAAATACTTTCAAGGTCCATCCATGTTGACAAATGACAGGATTTCATTCTTTATAATGGCTGAGTAGTATTCAAGTGTATATATACTATATCTTCTTTAACCATTCATCTACTAAAGGACACTTAGGCTGCTTCCATATCTTGGCTACTGCAAACAATGCTGCAATGAACATAGGGGTGCATATATCTTTCTGAATTAGTGTTTTTGTTTTCTTTGTAAAAATACCCAGAAGTGAAATTGCTGAATCGTATGGTACTTTTAATTTTTGAGGAACCTCCATACTGTTTTCCATAGAGACTGCACAAATTTACATTATCACCAACAGTGTACAAGGGTTCCCTTTTCACCACATCCTTGCCAACACTTTTTGGTTGTTGATAATAGCCATTCTGACAGGTGTGAGGTGATATCTCATTGTGGCTTTGATTTGCATTTCCCTAGTGATTAGTGATGCTGAGCATCTTTTCATGTGTCTGTTGGCCATCTGTGTGTCTTCTTGGGAAAACGTCTATTCAGGTCTTCCAGGTTAGAGGTTTTCAGTTATTATCTATTTAAATAAGTTCTCTGACCCCTTCTTTCTCTCTTCTCCTTCTTGGACCCCTATAATGTGAATGTTAGTATCCTTGATGCTGTCCCAGAGGTCTCTTAAACTATCCTCATTTTTTTAAATTCTTTTTTTCTTTTTTCTGTTGAGCTTGGGTAGTTTCCACTACTCTGTCTTCCAGTTCACTGATACGTTCCTCTGTATCATCTAATCTACTGTTAATTCCTTCTAGTGTATTTTTTAGTTCATTTATTTATTCTTCAACTCTGTCGGGTTCTTCTTTATATTTTCTAACTCTTCATTAAACTTCTCACTGTGTTCATCCATTCTTTCCCGAGTTCATTGAGTATCTATGTGATCATTACTTTGAACTCTTTATAGGGTAGACTATCTCCACTTTGCTTAGCTCTTCTTCTGGGGTTTTATCTTGTTCCTTTATTTGGAACATATTCCTCTGTTGCTTCATTTTGCCCAATTCTCTGTTTTTATTTCTATATATTAGGGAAGTTGGTTACGTTTCTTGATCTTGGAGAAGTGGCCTTATGTAGGAGACAGGCTATGGGGCCCAGCAGCACACTCCTGTCTGGTCACCAGAGTTATATGCTCTAGAGTGTTCACTCTGTGAGCTGTATAGGCCCTTCTGTTGTGGCAGGGCTGACCACTGTGGGTGCACTGGTAGGCAGGGCTGGCCCCTGGCCCAATGGGGTGTCCCATTGGTTGGCAGGGTCAGGTCTCTAGGGGATTGGCTGCAGGGCCTGGGGGCCCTGAGGCTGGTGCTGGCCCACTGGTGGGTGGGTAAGCCCCCTCTGCTAACAGGCTAGGGGGAGGACTCCAAAATGGTGCTTGCCAGCAACAGTGTCCTTGAGGTACAGGACTGCTCCCAAAAATAGCTGCTGCCAGGATCTATGTCCCCATAGGGAGTCCCAGTTGCCTCCTGCCTATCCAGGAGGCTCTCCAAGATCAGCACGTGGGTCTGACCCAGGTTCCTAACAAATTACTGCCTCTGCACAAGGTCTTAGAGTGTGTGAAATTTCACATGAGCCCTTTAAGAGTAGGGTCTGTTTCCTCCAGTCCTGCTGAAGGCAAGCCCTGCTGGCCTTCAAAACCAGACATTCTGCGGGCTCACCTTCCCAGTGCAGGACCCCGAGGCTGAGGAGCCTGATATGGGGCTCAGACCCCTCACTCCTTGGGGAGACCCTCTGCAATTATAATTATCCACCATTTGTGGGTTGCACACCCAGGTGTGTAGGTCTTGACTATATCTTGTCTCCACCTCTCCTACCCATCTCGTAGGTTCCTTCTTTACAGCTTTAGTTGTGGAAAATCTTTTCTGCTAGTCCTCAGGTTGTTCTTAGCGATAGTTGCTCTATAAGTAGCTGTAATTGGGTGTGCCTGTGGGAGGAAGTGAGCTCAGCGTCTTCCTACTCTGCCATCTTGGCCACTCCCCTCTCATCAGACTTTGAAGTGTTTATGTATTCCTAAACTTTATATACATGGTATCTCATTAAACGTATTTCTGCCACTTTTTAAATTTGTTATGGATTGAATTGTGTCACCCCCGAGACAAGATTGTGTCATGAGCCTTAACCTTCAGTATTACAGAATGTGACCTTTCTGGGAGATAGGGTCTTCGTAGAGGTAATCAAGTCATTAGGGTGGGATTCAACCATAAAAAAGAATGAAATAATGCCATTTGCAGCAACATGGATGAACCTAAAGATTACCATACTAACTGAAGTAACTCAGACAGAGAAAGACAAATGCCATATGATATCACTCATATGTGGAATCTAATTTTTTAAAAAATGATACAAATGAACTTATTTACAAAACAGAAACAGACTTACAAATATTGAAAACAAACTTATGGTTACCAAAGGGGAAATTGAGGGGGGGTGGATAAAGCAGGAGCTTGGGATGAACATACACACAGTGTATATGTATATCATATACATATACTATGTATAAGATAACCAACAAGGACCTACTGTATAGCACAGGGAACTCTACTCAATATTCTATGACACCTATATGAGAAAAGAATCTAAAACAGAATGAATATATGTATGTATGTGTGTGTGTGTATATATATATATATATATATATATATAAAACTGAATCACTTTGCTGTATGCCTGAAACTAACACATTGTAAATCAACTATACTCCAATAAAATTAAAATTAAAAAAAAATTTTTTTAATCCCTTCCTTTTCAATGCAATGTCTACTCTAACCAACACCTCTTATCAACACCCTCTGAACCAAAAGCAACAGTATCTTAGCTGGGGAAGAGGCAAAATATAGTGGTTTTGAGAGCAGAGCCTGGTCCTTGGAGTCAGACAGACATGAATTCAAATTTCAGTTCTGCCACTTGTGTGACCTTCATTTAACCTCTCTATCCCTGAGTTTCCTCCATTGTCAAATAGTATAATACCTACCTCACAGAGAGGCTGTCAAGATTAAAAATAATGTAGCAAGGCATTTAGCTTACTGCTTCCACTAGATGGTCTCTGCCTTAATTCAGCCAACAGTTAACTGCCAGGACAGTCTGCCTCAAATATGCACTCATCACATCAGTCTACGGCTTCAGGGATCTCTTACTGACGACCAAATCAAAGGTAAACTCCTTAACTTGATATTCAGCTCTTACTGTCCACCATTTGCTTACCTCCAAGACCCCCTCCACTCCTTCCTATTCAACATCACCTCTGGTTATTACCTTCTCCAGGCAAATCACCTCTGTGCCACCGTTAAATGTACTAATTCTGAAATGTGGACACAAGCACTGGAGATCTAGGGAACTTCTAAACAATCACCTGGTCCAAACTCTTCATTTCACAAATCAGAAAATAAAAATCCAGAGAGGCTAAGTGACTTGACAACAAAATTATTATCAATCAGTATGAAAACCTGGTTTTTGGATTTCTACTCTAAATGTTCTTTCCAGCATCTTTTCCCACTTTCTCTCCAGCAAACTTCAGGAACCATGCAAAACTCACTTAAAAAAAAAAAAAAAAAGGCCGTCCATTTACAATTTACTCCATAACCTCTCAGAATGTAGGCATAAAGTTTATGTTTTGGTTTATTCAACATGATGCCAAAACATATGACTGACTCAGTCAACAAATAAGGGAAGAAAATCAATGAAGCCAATTATTTGCCTTGTATGGACCAAATCAACTTAAATATTTTAACACAGACTAGTTACTATTTTTGGAATCTGCCTTGTTAGAACTTAGATTACTAATTACCTTATTTTAGGTGGTTATCTTTTCTTTCCAACTAGATTACAAATCTCTTGAAAATAGGAATTTTGTTTTATTCACCTTTGAATTCCCCACTGCCCTGTCAAAGTATCTTGCTCCTTTTTTCATGAATTGTGTAAATAACTGATAATTTACGGTATTAAAGATGCATTATTTTCCATACTGTTGAGTTTTATTACCTTCGCAATCCTTCTTATCTAGCCCACTTTGTTAGAGTCTTATTTGCCCACTTTGTTTTATACTGATGTATTTTCCCATTCAATGGCATAAAAATGAAAAAGATGATTCTCAGTGACTATGTGTTTTTATTTTATTCACATATGCCTATGTATCATACAAATATTTTACATACGTGTACTTTGTATCTCCAATCACACAATATATTTTTTTTTTTTTAAACACCATTAGAGTGGGAGTGTGGGCCCTAATCCAATATGACTGGCATACGTATAAAAAGGGGAAAATTCAGATGCAGAGCCACACACACAGGGAGGACATCATGTGAAGACTGGAGTTATGTTGCCACCAGTCAAAGAACAACCAGATGCTCAGAGAAAGCCCTGGAACAGATCCTTCCCAGCAGCTTCGGAGGGAGCATGACCCTTCCGACAGCTTGATCTTGGACTTCTGGCCTCCAGAACAGTGAAAGAATATACTTGTTGTTTAAGCCACCCAGTCTGTGGTACTTTGTTATGGCAGTCCCAGGAAATGAATACATCATTCAATAATATATTCTTGAAATTCACTTGTTAATGAATGAAGCTGAGGTTTATTCATTTTCTCTGCCATGCTCCGTGACGTGACATAACACCATTTATCCATTTTACTCTGCAAAGCTATATGGCTCACTTACAGATTTTTTGACATGGCAAATGGTGCTGACCTGAACCTCCTGCATGGTGGATGCTATAGGGAACTGTCGTTTGGGTCTAGAAGGCAGATGCAAGCCTTGACTGGGTAGCAACAATCAGAGCACTAACATACTCGGCAAGATAACCCTGATTGCTACCCCTGTGCCAATACGGTGGGTGTAAAATGGTATTTCCTAGTGTCTTCAATTTGCCTTTTCCCGATTCCTAATGAAGTTAGGCATTTTTCCATGTTTACTGACAATGTAGGTTTTCTCTTTTGCAAAACACCTGGTTGTACTTTCCTTGTCTTTTTTCTTATTTATTTCCAGGAGTTCTTTATGTACTCTGGACTCTAATCCTACGTTGGCTGTGTGCTGCAAGTATCTTCTTCTGTTTTGCACCTTTTTGTCTTATTTATAGCATCCTTTGAGGAACAGAAACTTTCTTTTCTTTCTTTTTTTTTTTTTTCCTGCAGTACGCGGGCCTCTCACTGTTGTGACCTCTCCCGTTGCAGAGCACAGGCTCCGGACGCGTAGGCTCAGCGGCCATGGCTCACGGGCCCAGCCGCTCCGCGGCATGTGGGATCCTCCCGGACCGGGGCACGAACCCGTGTGCCCTGAATCGGCAAGCGGACTCTCAACCACTGCGCCACCAGGGAAGCCCTCTTTTTTTTCTTTTAAATGGACTTATTTGGGGGGGGGGGCGCAGTTTTAGGTTCATGGCAAAATTACGAAGCAGAAAGTACAGAGAGTTTCTCATATACTGCCAGCCTCCCACACGGGCACAGCTCCCCCACTGCCAACGTCTTCCACCAAAATGGTATATTTGTTACCATTGATTTACCTACACTGACACATCATTATCAGCTTTCATTCTAATGTAGTGGAATTTATTCATCTTTTTCTTAACAGTTAGTGCTCTCAAGAAATTCTTTGCACCCCAAGGTCACAGAGATATACTCCTATATACCCTTCTTAAGGGTTTATATTCTGCCTGTTAATGGACCTGTTATCGATTTTTGAGACTGCTGTGTAGCAGGAATCTAAAATGGGCAAGAGAACCTGCCCCGCTATTCTCACAGGGTTATTGTGAAGATCAGAAGACAAAATGTGTGGGAAAGGGCACTGAAAACTGTCACTGTACAAATGCGGGGCCTATGATGTTAATTTGATGCCGGATGAGAAAGCCATTTGAGAGATGGCTGTCTCAGCTCTTGGTTAGCTAATAAGTTGGTTGCATGTTAGGCTGCCAATAGGCCAGGCAGAAACAGAACTACCTCCCCCTTTCTGAGGCTAAAGGACATGTGTGGCCTTTGCAAGAAAGCAGGTTCCAGTAAAACCACTGGGGTTTTTCTCCCCTCCACCCACACTGCACACTCCATCAGCCATCTGACATGAGCAAATGTGGTTGCCAAGAGAGCCCTGAGTCATAAAGAAAAGATTAAATTATGCTCAGGAAATCTGCTCACCAAAGTGCATGAGTAACGAGATTCAGAAAGATGTCTGTCGAAAGCAGCAAAAAGCAAGTATGGGTACTTCTCAGGGAACCTGCTGCACCCCCTCAAAGACGGATGACTCCACCCCAGCTCCTACTCCACCTGGAGAGGCAACAAAAGCCAAGGACGCGCCTGTGACACCTGAGACTGAGGACCCCAGCAACCTTCCCGTATGGAAGAGATAACAGCTCGAGGGGGAGGTGGGGCCGACTTCAGGGAACTGGGAGATTCAGATCCAAGGAGGCAGGTCTGCAGGGCTGGTTAGAGGTAGGGGGCTGAGAGCCCAGGGAGGAGGGCAGCAGGTCCATTGGGAGGTCACACTGCTGGGGGAGGCTGACAAAATCAAAAGCACCCTTTGACCTCAGAAGGTGGCATTGTTCGTGCTTCTTGAAGCACACCATGGCTGAGAGCCAGGGCTTAGGCAAGCCCTTGCCAGATGCCTGCTACCAGGCCTGTGACACTGACCTTGTAATTGCAGAGAATAAATCTAACTCCATATTGGATCTTTTACTTTAACATTTGTATGCTATTGCTTCTGCTACAAGTTAATAACTAAAAGAATGTTGCCTACAGCCTGAAAGATATAGAATAGCCCGTTCTCAAGGCTCTGATCTTTAAAGGTATAACACTTTTCCATTCATATAGAGATAAAAAGTTGCAGAACAGAGAATATCTTTTGCCTTGTTGGAGGTTTATAGGAACACTGTGGCCAGACCTACCTGGACAACTGCGAGAACAAAGGATACCTTCACCAAGAAGTTTGCAGCAACCAATCGCACCCCCTCCCTTTTTAGTATAAAAGAGGCCTGAATTCTAACTCAGGGAAGATGGTTCTTTGAGACACTAGTCCACCATCTTCTCTGTCTGCTGACTCTCCGAATAAGGCTGCTATTCCTTGCCCCAGCAACTCGTCTATTTATTGGCCTGTGGTGAGCTTGCACGCAGTAACAGCCTCACTGGGAGGGGACTGGAGGGAAGGAGGGATATAAAAGAGCCTCAAGGAATTGTTTGGGGATGGCAGGTGTGTTCAGTATCTTGACTGTGGTGGCATTTCACAGATGTACACGTGTCAAAATTCATCAAATTGTACACTTTAAATATGTCCAGTTTAGTCATTTATATCTCCATAAAGCTGTTAAAAACTACCACAGAGTATGGTGGTAATTTTTACTACATTTGCATGTAGATAGACAGAAGAAAGACTGGAAGGATGTTCCCCCAAATGTTAACAGTGGTTAGTTTGGGGTTGTGGGATTAGAGAGAATTTTAATTTTCCTCTTTGCGTTTTTCTACACATTAAAAAATTTCCAAAATAGATATGTTTTACTTTTGTAGTGAGGGGAAAAAAAGTGTTTACTTCAGAATAAGAGCAATCTCTAAGTCACAGCGATCTTGTGAAGATGGGCAACAGTGGAGGCAAGGCGGCGGATGCGCCATGTGTTGGAGCTGCAGTATCGGAGGCAACCAGCTTCGGACAAAACAAGCCAGCCCTGGGTCACATCTCAGCTCTGCCACTTGCTTGCTGAGTGGCCTTGAGCTAGGTACTTGAATGGTTCGTGCCTCAGTTTCCCCAATTATAACATGGGGGATGACTGTAGAAGCCTCTGAAGGTGGCTGAGAGGTTCAGTGAGGTCATAGCAGTGTTCCCACAGCATGGTAGGGACTGGGTGACTAGTAGCTGCTATTCCCTTCCTGTCTTAACTTCAAGGTATTAAAAAGAATAGAACTAACTTAAGAAAAGCTTTATTAAAAAAAAAAAAGATAAAACTAAAGAGAGTTGAATGATCTCTGAAAAAGAAAGTCAGTTCTGGAATTGAAAATTTTTGAGGTTTCTCTTACCCGGTACTGGAAATCTTTCTCTCTCAACCAGCGGTAACCACCATTTGTGCCCCCCTCCCTCCCATCCCTGCCAGCAAGTGTGTCCCCTCCCACTCCCCCTGCATATCCCCCTTCCCGGCCTCCCTCTCCTTCTCTGATACTCTGCTGTGAATTACCTGAGCTTGCCTCTCCTGCAGCTGCTTTTGGGGGGCAGAGACCATACTTTACCCTTCCCTTCTTTTATTTGTCCCTTTTCTGCAGACCCAGGAGTAACCACCTGTGCCCTCCCCATCCCCCATGCCCAGCCCAATCTTTGGCTTGGCCTTGCCTTCAGGGGTCTGGATGCATCCTTTACTGACTTAGTCTGGTGTCTTGGGCAGCTTACCATGCTTCCCTGAGCCTCAGCTTCCTCATCTGTCTACTGGCACCGATAACTCCTGCCTTACCTGGCTCATCAGGGAATGTTTTGTGACTTGTGCATTAAGCCTCACATGACACAGGTGAGACCAAACTTTCTTCAGTTGGCACCAGTTCCAGGAAGAGGAAACCCTCTCTGACACTCTACCCTTCACCCAAGGATGGGCTCCAGCCCCTGAGGACGTCATGTACTTCACTGTGACCACCCTTCTATGGTCAGTCATCTTCAAGTTGCTGACAAAAAGTGTTGTCTTCCATTTCAGTAAAGAACTAATGTTTTTGGATTGGGTTGTTTGTTTTTTTTTGATATTGAGCTGCATGAGGTGCTTGTAAACTTTGGAGATTAATCCTTTGTCAGTTGCTTCATTGGCAAATATTTTCTCCCATTCAGAGGGTTGTCTTTTCATCTTGTTTATGGTTTCTTTTGCTGTGCAAAAGCTTTTGAGTTTCATTAGGTCCCATTTGTTTATTTTTGTTTTTATTTCCATTTCTCTAGGAGGTGGGTCAAAAAGGATCTTGCTGTGATTTACGTCATAGAGTGTTCTGCCTATGTTTTCCTCTAAGAGTTTTATAGTGTCTGGCCTTACATTTAGACATTTCTCCAAAGAAGATATACAGATTACCAACAAACACATGAAAGAATGTTCAACATCATTAATCATTAGAGAAATGCATATCAAAACTACAATGAGATATCACCTCACACCAGTCAGAATGGCCATCATCAAAAAATCCACAAACAATAAATGCTGGAGAGGGTGTGGAGAAAAGGGAACCCTCTTGCACTGTTGGTGGGAATGTAAATTGATACAGCCACTATGGAAAACAGTATGGACATTCCTTAAAAAACTAAAAATAGAACTACCATACGACCCAGCAATCCCACTACTGGGCATATACCCTGAGAAAACCATAATTCAAAAAGAGTCATGTACCACAATGTTCATTTACAATAGCCAGGACATGGAAGCAACCTAAGTGTCCATGGACAGATGAATGGATAAAGAAGTTGTGACACATATATACAATGGAATGTTACTCAGCCGTAAAAGAAATGAAATTGAGTTATCTGAGGTGGATGGACCTAGAGTCGGTCATACAGAGTGAAGTAAGTCAGAAAGAGAAAAACAAATACCATATGCTAACACATATATATGGAATCTAAAAAAAAAAAAAAATGGTCATGAAGAACCTAGGGGCAGGACGGGAATAAAGACGCAGATTTTATACTAGTATTCTCCATACTAGAGAATGGACTTGAGGACACGGGGAGGGGGAAGGGTAAGCTGGGATGAAGTGAGAGAGTGGCATGGACATATAAACACTACCAAATGTAAAATAGATAGCTAGTAGGAAGTAGCAGCATAGCACAAGGAGATCAGCTTGGTGCTTTGTGTCCACCTAGAGGGGTGGGATAGGGAAGGTGGGAGGGAGGGAGACGCAAGAGGGAAGAGATATGGGGATATATGTATATGTATAGCTGATTCACTTTGTTATAAAGCAGAAACTAACACACCATTTTAAAGCAATTATACTCCAATAAAGATGTTGAAAAAAAAAAGAACTAATGTTGCCCACCATCAAGCCATCAGACACTGTAGCCTCCCCAACAGTGTGCCCTGAGGAGAATTCAGGATGAAGAAAAAAGGATACTCTGGCCCTGGACAGATAAGATATATGTCAAAGGAATAATTTCAATGAGCGCAGACTCTTGCATCTTCCCACACATAGAAAAGCACTAAAATCATTAACTTGAGGTGTCTGTTTTTTATGATTAGCAGTAATCTTTTGATGTTTGACTACATTTTTTTTTCTCGAGGGAAACTCCTATATATCCTGGAACCTCCCTTACCTCTTTGGAGCATTTCCTCAGAGTCATCTGAGAGGCTGTCTCTCGGGCTATAGTCTGTAGTAAGGTCCCTGAATAAAACACAACTCGCGACTTTTAGGTTGTGTGTTCTTCTTCAGTTGACAAGTCTTACTGAAATCTTCTGCTGGCTGGTCATTTAAGCTTCAAGCAAGCTCCCTTCTCTTCCCCCTCAGGGTGCTCCAAGTCCCTTGAGGCCAAGGCCACCTCATTCATCTTTCTCTCCCTCCCTTTGCTTTTCACCCAGCAAATCCACCCCTTGCAGAGAGCTAGCTCATCCGGTGCCTCCTTACTTGTTTGTTCTATTTGAACCACTCTGGCAAGTCTCAGCCAGGGACTTTTAAACCATTAAACTTTATGGTGACAATAGAACAAAGGCAGAGAGACAGATCAGCAACTAGTCATTCCAAAGGTGAAAGCACACCCTAAGGGTTTTACAAAAGGCACCAGAACAAAAGGTGTTCAAATAGGAAGGGCCCTGACCCCACGTCATTCATGCTGTGTGTGTGTGTGTGTGTGTACGTGTGTACGTGTGTGTGTGTGTGTGTGTGTGTGTGTGTGTGTGTCAGAGGAGAGGGGCAGCTGTGGCAGGGACAGTGTCTGTGGGTCTGGGCAGGTGGGGGGGATCCGTTTGCAAAGTTTACAGCTTTCCTTGGACTTGAATCCTCACCTATCGCCAGATTGTGTGTTACAGGCCTGCTGGAGGCCAATTCTAGGCCAGACCAGTGCTTCAAAGAACCTCAGAGGGTGAGTTACTTAGTTCCCCCTCCAGGTCCTAGATCCCGGTGCGGCCCAGGCTGGCAGGCCTCTGCCTGCCTTTTGTATCTGCCTGCTTCTCCTTCCCACCATCCCCTCCCCCCAGTCCCCAGTCAGTCTCGCTATCTGCCCTGCCACAGGCGTGACATCAGCCAGTCTGATGCAACCGTTTCTGGTCGGAGGACCAGTCCCTGCCTGGCACAGTTCCCCACTGGAGAGCAGACGTGAGCTCTGAATTGGCCCCACTGCCCCCCCTTTCAGTGGTCCTGCAGGGACCACCCTACCACCGTCCTGAAGATCGGTCGCGGCCACTGTTTAGCTCCTCCACCCCCTCACCGAGTGACCTTGGGCAACTCGCCTCACCTCTCTGCGCCTGTTCCTGCCTCTGGAAAACAAGACAATAACACCTACTCACGGGATTGTTGTGAGCATTAAATGGGAAAACAGTGTTTCCCAAACTTCAGTCATTCAATTTCCCAACACAAATTTTACCATATCTGCACATCACCTGCTCTATTCTTTACTTGGTGTTTGTCACTGAATCAACTTTAAATCATCTCTTTGTAAAAAATACACTTTGCTAAAGAACACTGAGCCCACGCAATTATTCCTTTCAATTGACCCATTTAAAAAACTCCTGTCCCCAAATCCTTCAATTCTTGGTCAGGACAGGCCTCTTTTGAGACACCTATATTCTTTTCTAATACTCATTGCCGTAAATGCTTAACTACTGATATACAAAGTCCCCTGGGGAAGGGACATGCGGGCTGCTGCAACATGCTTTGGGAGACCCCAAGGTAACAGATAGGCAGCCTGGAGCCCGTACCCAAGGCAGGGTGCAGTGGCTGTGGGTCATGGGAAACCTCTGCCTGGGGGAGTTGCCGGCCACCTGGACCAGCGCCCTCAGCCCCCAAGCAGGGCGACGGGGGGCACAGGGGACAAGGGAGCGCTAGGGCCTGGCTGCAATGAGACGTCAGCTCATCCTGGGAGTCCCACTTCAGGCCACTGTCAGAGTGCATTCCTCCTGCCAGTCGGTGCCTGAGGACCAAGTGCCAGGATGGCTGAGACCGGGCAAGGGGGCGAGGGCAGATCTGGCCTTCGTTAAGCTCAGGTCTCTCGAGCTGTGTGGGCCGGCAGGGCCTGACTCCGTGAGCTCAGAGCAGCCTGGCCCAGCGAGGGTTTAAGGGTGTGGGAGCTTCATCGCTTCAAAAACAAGTCAATTAAGTGGTGCACAGGGCCTGCATATAACAACCCTGTAATTGTGCTCTGCACGGTCAGTTTAGACAGCACTTTCACACGCTCTGCTTCCCTGTGAGGTAGTCAGGGCAACTCCAGGACTGTTACCCCAGTTCACAGATGAGGAAACTGGGCTTCAGAGAGGCTGAGATGTGTATGGAGGGGGAGGAACGAGGGATACTTGCTGGCCCCTATTAGGAGCAGGTATGTTCCCATGCCTGACCTCATCTAACACTTGGGACAGTGCTGGGAAGTATGGACTATAAGCCAAAGAAACAAAGTTAAGAACCCTACCCAAGATGTAGCCGATTTGAATTTGTTAATTACTAGCAGCCCCCAACTTCCAACTAGGGCATAACCCAAGATACGGTCAAAAGATATTTTCCCACTGAAATAGGGTTGTTATGGTATTTAGGTACCCAGGCTGGTCCAAGGAGGGCCAATTAACCCACAACACTCCAGAATTCTTGAACATGTGTAGTGAACACTAGAAAAACATTGTTGTAACACCAGTAATTGAAACAGAAAAGCAATAGCACTTGATAAGAAATTACTTTTCATCTTCAATGCTTGCCTGAAAATCTGAGGCCAGATAGAAGAGTGGACATAATTTCCCCTGCACTCCTATTTTAGAATTTAAAGAAAAAGAAGAAAAAACAGGTGGGGCGGGGGACACAGAGCAGCCAGTGGGGAGCAGGCTGGAGAAAAAAGGACAGAGACAGTTGACCAAGTCGGGATGTTGTGTAAGGAAGAAGCAGGTCCCCGGGAGCCAGCTCCTTTGAAGGGGCCGGCAGGATGGCCAGGGACCCTAAATTCTCTCCCGCTCAAGAGGCTGCTTCCCATTGGAACAAGAGTTCCGGCCTCCACAGAAAGATGACAGAAGGTACTGGACCTGCCGACTCCTGGGGAGTCAGAGGCCTGAGAACAAGGAGGGAAAGGCATTTTCTCAGGAAGAGAAGTGTGTTTCCAATGGGTAGAACCAGAAGTGGATTTAAACCCCTGCCACCATGTACAAAATTCTGGAAGCGGGGGCAGGTGCAGCATCTGAAAGCAGCTAGAAAACCCCCTCAGTCCTGGAAAGAGCAGCCTAGCGCTCTGGCTGCTTTCAGCTCTGATGCTGAGACAGCCGGTTCCAGTCCTGGAGCCCCACTTACCAGCTGTGCAACCCAGCATGTGCGTCACCTCTCTGAGCCTCACCTGCTACTGAAGAGGCAGTACACTTCCCACCCAGGGCTACTGCGGAGAATAACGTCCACAGAACAACTCAGGCACAGAGTCGGGCACACGGCTGGGGGGACACGACAGGTAATCAACACATGTCACCTCCCAGCCTGGCTGGCTCCCTCGCTTCCTTCAGAGCCATCGAGGCTGCTGCCATAGCCCCCTTCGATCCAGGTCATAAGGCTGCAGCTGAAGGGTGGAAGAGGTCTTGCATGATTCAAAGTGGATATAAAGAGGCGAGAGGAGTGATTCTAACTTGAGATCAGAGCCTCACAGCTGGTCAGGCTGCGGGGGGCCACTACCTCCCATTCGTGGAGCCCTGCAGGAGAGGGGCCTGCAGTGAGGGCGGGCAAAGCAGAGCAGCTGGCCGTGCCGATGAAAGTGTCTCTAACCCCCTCGTCCCCATTGTTCTCAGGTAATGTCAGAGCTGGAAAGAGCCACTGATCTTCTGGTTCCACACTCTCACTGCACAGATGAGGCAACAGGCCCAGAGAGGGGAAGGGCTTTTCCCAGGTACACAGCCTGGCGGAGAAAGCGCTGGGCCTAGAAATCAGGTGTCCAAACACCCAGACTGGCAGCCAGAATCCCTTTCATTAGGAAACACTTGCTCATCCACCAAGAGTATCTGATGAATTTGCTTCCAGTCTTTTAAAACTACATAAATATAATTTTAAATTATATTGAAATATAGTATGATTTAAATAATACAGTATACATTTAAATTAAATTATACATGAACACATTCTTTTAAAAATTAATTTCATTACCTCCTGGGTATGTTGTGGTTATTCAGTGTTTATTGAATGAATGAATGAATGAATTTGTATTCCCACTATCCCAGTTCAGGCCTCAGTCTTTTTATAAGCTTCTCCATGAATGACAGGAACAAGTCTTTGATAGGTACCCTCCTCTGGATATCCCTTCACCGAGTGCCCTTCCTCCCCATACCCACCCAGTCCTACCATGGGCCCCACAGAAGGGACCCAGGGGCAAGGAGGGCAAACAAGGCTGCTCAGAGAATTCCTCTAATCCTGCTCCTCTCGAGGTCAAGGCTGGCCTTGGGACACTCTTTGGACTAGACTTAGGACAGATCTGGGACATCCAGATGCCATCTCCCCTGGATCCATGTCCCAGCACCCTGCTCAGAGGCTCCCTCACACTAAGTGTCTCTTTCATTCAACGGCTGGTTTTGCCTTTGCTTTTTCTCTCTCTTCCCCGTGGTGCTGGGGCTTGGAAAGCCCCTGAGCCTCCGGTGGGACTCTAAGGGAATAATTCAATCATACAAAATTAAGGCTAGTTTGATGGGGGAATCCTTTCACGATGTATACAGATAGCAAATCATCATGTTGTACACTTTAAATATCTTAGGATTTTACTTGTCAGTTATGTCCGATAAAAAAAATAAAAGAATATTAAGGCCAGAGCCTGGGAAACGGGCAGGGCCTGAGAGCCTGAAGACGGAGGCTGGGCCAGGCCCAGCACTGCTGAAAGCAAGGGAATGAGTGAGTTCTCCGAGATGGGGCACACCCCAAGGATGGGACCTGGGAGAGATCCTGGCAGGAAGTGAGAGAAAGAGTCATAGACAGAGTATCCTTAACTCAGGGGGAGAGTCAGGAGGGTGTCAGATACCCGAGATCAAGGGTAAAGAGAGAGTTCAGGAAAGAGGGTGTGGCCAGCAGCGGGAATGCAGCTGAGGATGGACGGACAGTGGCCTTCCCTTCTTGAGATGGGTGTGCACCAGCGTCCCCTGGGAGCAAGCTTGGGGCCTGGCTGTGACCAGAGGCCCTCAGGCTGGATCTGGTGCTGAGGAACCTCCCGGTGAGGCTGGACCCTCCACCAACCCCCAGGGATGAGTGCCCAAGACCCCACCGAGCAGAATCAGGGTGGGACAGAAACCAAACAAAGTCCTCCTTTAAAGCCACCTGAAATTCACGTTTCGGGAATGTTTGACTTGGGGCTTCTCTTTCCTGCAGCAGGATCTTTAAAGAAAACAACCCTTTAAAAGCCTCAACTCCAAAGCACAGAGCCCTCTGTGTGCCTACCTCTGGTCTCTGCTTCAGGAACAAACCTCCCTTACTCTTTGGTCTGGAGTAAAGACCAAAGTAAAGTAAAGCCCCTGGGCCAAGGTGGGTGCAGCCCACGTCCCTGCCGAGGGTTCAGAGTCGAGCCATCACAACCAGATCTTGAGGCCTTCCAGAGGCTTCCACCCCAGGGGCTCAGGGTGGCTGGCAGATGGGGGCGTCATCTGGGAGCAGAAAGGGCCATATCCCTGCCCCAAACCAGCCAGCTCTTCCCCTCGGGACAGATACTTGGTGGGGAAGAGAGGGAGCTGAGAAGTCACGCGAGGAAGGTGACCCAGGCTGGGAGTTACAGTGAGGCGGCCCATCCTCAGCCTTGGCCACTTCCAGATGATCCAAATCCAGAGCCTGCAAAACGGCAGGGGAGACGTAGACAGAGGGACAGGGAGCTACTCCTGCCAGGCTCCCCAGGCCCAATCTGGCCCTCCCGCTGCTCCCTTTCCAGAAGCCCCGTGCCTGTGGGGCTGTGGCTGGTGTGAAGAAGTGAAAGTCCAGAGCACCTTCCCATGGTACACTGTGTCACCCCCAAGTGCCAGAGGTAGCCGGGCCTGGGCTCGAGTTTCCCTTCTGCAGATGTGGTAACAGCGGCTCTGAGAGGCTAGGGGCTTTCCCGGGGCCACACCACAGGGAAGCACAGACCCTGCTTTCCAACCCAGGTCTCCTGATGCCCCATCTTGGCATCCCACTGCCCGGCCAGGCAAAGGGCAAGAAGGAGAGTGTCTTTCCGTGTTGTGTTTGTCAGGAGCTGAAGAACAGCTACCTAGGAACAATTGGTCAGGGGACTTTCCCAGCCCAGATCGGCACTGCCCAGGGATCGGTACTCTTGCTTGGTGACCTAATGCTCTCCCCAGCCCGGCTACTAGGGGACAGATGAAGTTCAGGCACAAGACCCTAATAGGTCCTCGAATAAGCTCCGCCCGGGGCCCCATCCACATCAGGGCTTGTGCCCAGACCAAGGACCCTCCTCCCTGGCCACTAAGCCATGGACTCCCAGGAGGGCAGGGCAGGAATAGCCCCAAGGATCCTCCAGAAAACTCTGTCCTTACAGATAGGGAGATGGAGGCCCGAGGACTGTCCAAGGTCATGCCCACAAAAGTCATAGCATCTTCCCCACAAATCATTTTGAGGATTAAATGAGATAATACAAGCCAAGCACTTAGCCCACAGTTTGCATCAAAACGATTGTCACTATTGTCACTTTTGTGAGTTTGCCTATGGGAGCCAAGTTACCAGGCCTCTAGGAGAAGAAAGAGTGCCCTTCCTGTTTACAGTCCAGGCCTCTGACCCATCCGGCCTCTGACCCACAGCGGGTGGTGGAAAGGGCTGAGAAGCAGGAGATGGGGACCCAGCCTCGCCTGGCCTCTACTTAGCTGCGTGACCCCAGGGCAAACCCTGCTGAACCTCTCCCTGAGTGCCAGTGCCTTGGTTTTCTTCTCACTGAGAAATAAGCTAGATATTCAATGTGGGAATACCCCTTCCAGTGTGGGAATCTCCAATGTCAGCAGCAAAACGGTCCCAACCAGAAGCAGCTGAGAAAGCGTGTGCCTGGCTTGGAGGAGGCCCCGGTCGGAGACAGACAAAGGCGCCCTGTGCAGGCCCTGCCTCTGGCCTGGCCCAGAGTTCTGGAGGTTTCCATGCCCAGGCCCAAGGGCTTCCAAGAATCACAGTTGAAAGTTATTACTTGAAAATTGTCAGACCGTTTACTTTGTGTTCCTGGAAGCTGTTGTCCAGGAAAGGTGGTGACGGGTCGGGAGAGAGACAGAGTGAACACAGGAAGAGCGTGGAAGACAGTGAAAGGAGGAAGAGGGGGAGGAGAGAGAGGAGATGGAGTAGAAAGGTGAGAAGAGGTGAGGCAAAGACAGACACGGACAGACAGACTGGGAGGCTACAGAGAGAGGGCAGAGCTGGCAGAAGCGGCAGCAGTGGCTCTGAGCGAGGCCCGGACACAGGGTTCAGATGACCACAGCTTTGGCTTCCTTCAGCCCGGGCACTGCCCGGCCTCGAAACAGATGCAACAGGGTGCTTTCTTAAGCGGAAACCTCCTCTCCCATGAAGGGGGGCAGAGCCGTTGGGTGGTTATCTTGCTGTTCCCTTGAACACACTCAGCCCACACCTCCATTCCCCGTTGGCTGGGGGGACACAAACATTGCTTGATTTTCTGTAAAACACCACAAACCTCCCCTCCGAAGCAGCCCTTCTCCTTTGCTCCCCGGCCACCAGGAAACCCATACCAAACGGCAGCCACTGTGACTGGCATCGCAAAGGTCCTAGCAGGTCACAGAGTCCCGACCCAGGCATCACCTGGTTCCTAGTGCGGCGACAATCACTACCATTGAGTAAGCACCTACCACGTGCCCACGCTGGGGTCAAGCTCTCCACGTGCGCTGCACACCGAATCCTCATAAAGGCACAGTAGAGGCAATGATTCATCCCATTACACAGCAGGAAAGCAGGCCGGCCGGCCGGCTTCAGAGCCCATGCCTCAGCCACTACTCTAAGTTGAAATAAAATATAACTGCCTGTGAAGCACAGTGTCGTGACAAAGGCTAAAGGAGCTTGGCTCTGCCGCTTAGAAGCAGTGCCACCGTGGAGAAGTGGCTTGTTTGCTCAGTTCGGTTTCCGCAACTCTAAGACAAGAATAACAACCTTGGGGGTTGCTGTGAGGATTAAAGGAGATCATGTGAATCACTGAGCCCAAGCCCTAGCCCGGTGGGGCTCAGTAAAGTTTTGTTATTCAGGACAGGCCTGGCACACCTTCAGCCCAGCCTCTTCCCTCCACCGCGCTCGGCCTGCGGGAACTGGAGGAGGATGTGGGCGTCGCTGGAGCATCACCTGGGTGTCAGGCACGGTGCCCGGGTGCCCAGGAGGGTCAGTCAGCGAGGGGCCTGTACTCTGGGAGGTATTAGGATTCTGGCCCCCCGATCCCATGCCGCAGCCACCTCCTCTGTCCTATCTGTCCCACCCTCAGCCACTGGCAGGGCCCCCTTGGGTGGGGTGGGCAAGGCAGGGCAGGGCAGGGCTGAGCACAAGGCAGCAGGGCGTCATTATCGCTCCCAGCAGAGCTGGGGTCAGGGTTAAGCCTGCCTTCTTATCAGGTCCCCAGGGCCTGTGCTAACACGTGCTGCCTGGCTCTCTGGGGGCTGGTAGGGGGGCCCTGAGGACGCTGCTCAAGGTCTTCCTCCTCTGAAATGGTCCCTGGAGCAGGAGTGGGAGAGGCAGCCCGGAAACAGAGAGAGCGCGCCTGGCTTGGACACCGTGTCACCCTAGGCAATCCCTTCCCTCTCTAGTGAAAATCTGTGAAATTGAGGGTGGAGGGGCAGCTGGATGACGTGACCCCTAAGTCCCTTCCAGCTCTAAAGAGTTAGGATCCTGTAGCCACCTGTGAGCTAGCCACCATGGTCATCCTGTTTACAGACGAGGGAGCTGAGGCCAAGCAGGGGGAAGAGACTCGCTCCCATAACATACTAGTTGGTAGCAAAGCTGAGTGACACTCAGGCCTCCCAACTCCTGGCCCAACGCTCTTCCCACCCCACATACACTCTGACCTTCTAGAAGATCATGGAGGAAAGGTGTAGAGATGACAAGGGGGTGGCTGCTTCCAGGCTCCCCCTCCTTTCTTCAGATTCCAGGAGTGGCCTGGGGACCTCTCAGAGGGGCTCCAGACATGTGGGCACCTGGCAGCCCTGCAGGGTTGGGGCCCAAACCACTCCTTGGTTCCTGTCCAAGGGAACGCAGGGACAGCAGGGCTTCCAGGCTGTGTGTGGAGAGCTGGCCCCATTTTCGGGCCCTGATAACACCCCTCCCCGTATCAGTGGGCCAAGGACTGCGAGGGGTGTGTCTGGGCATCAAGGGCAGGTTCGGCAGAAACGTGGAGGTAGAAAGGGAAGGTGGTGCAGCTCAACTGAGGCCTCCAGCCTGGCCGGAAAGAATCTCTGAGGGCGCCCAAGGCTTAGGGGAGACGGTGTGGGGAGTCACAGGAAAGGGTGAGCTAGGTCTGCTTACACCTTCAGGAGCAGAAGAGCCTGATCCGAGGGCTTTCCTAAAGAAATCCTAGAAATCTCAGGTTGGGAGGGCCCAGAGACCCAGCATCTACACCCCAGAGCAGGAGGGGACATGGCCACCTCTGAGAATCTGAGGAAGGTTACGTCCTTGCCCAGTGAGAAAAAGAGGCCCAGGCTGTGGGGAGAGGTGACTCACGTGTGACTGAGGACTTGCGAGGCCCTGCCTGAGACAGAATGAGCCCCCTGTAGAGCTGGAGACGGGGACCCGGTAGGTACAGTCCTGATGAAGCAGCCAGGACCACGGAAGGACGGCAGCGGGTCAGGCAGGACTGGGCCACCCCAGACTCTGTGGCCCGGCCTTCTCAGCGCCCTGTGGAGCTGGGGTTCTGGGCAGGCACCATTTGGGCACCCAGCCAGTTCCATGAATATCCCTCCATCCAGGCTTTGGCCCAGGTTCCTGAATCTTCTTCCTCTCTGGCGGAGACCCAGACCACCCTGAGGACTCCCATTTGGGAGGAGGACTGAGGGCCTCTCCTCACTGCTGAGCAGCCTGGGCTGAGCTGAACACACACACAGAGGCCACTCACGCAGATCTGTGTAGCACATACACCCTGGGGTCTGGGGCTCAGAAAGTCTCATGCCCTCGTCCCCTCACCCCGTGACCATGGACTGTGGGCTTCCCAGACAGGAAAACCTGCTTCAGCTTTAGGTGTAAACGTGGCCCTAAGGATTTTAAATGTGGCCACTGAGGCCATTTACAACAAAGCTGAAACTGGGCTGCCTTTTTCTATGGCAGTGAGTACCTTGCATCCCTCCCCAGAACCCAAGGTTAACCCTGAGAGAGCTGAGAAAAGGCTTGAACCCCAAGGGGGGCTTGGGACTGGGGAGACCCTGGGACCAAGGCAAAGGAGGCGAGAAAGAACTGGAGACCCTGGGTTGAATGAAGCTGGCCAGGAGCCGGAGAACCAGAGCCACAGGGGTGGGCGAGGCTGGGCCTGGGGCTGCCAAAGACAGGGCGGGAGGAAGAGGGAAGGGCAGCTTTGAAGGCGTCCCAGCATAGAGAGAAACAGAGCCGAATCCTGCATCGTAGGTCACCCACCTCCCCAGACCGGGCCCTCAACACACAAGCACATGTGCACACACAGACACACACCTTCACAGGCCCCCGGGGTGCTCATCTGACCCTTTGGTGGTGTCCTTCCCTCTCACCTTCACCGCACCCCACTTCACCTGGGTATACGGGGGAGAGGAAGCAGTGTGGTCAGTGTCCATCTTCACCTCCTAAGGCAGCAATTCGGTAACTTCAGGGTGGTAGGATCCCATGGAGCACTTGACGGTAATTCAGGTTCAGATTCCTGTCCTCCCCCCACCCTGAGATTCTGAGCCCGTGGATTGGGGCCCAGGTAATTCTGAGAAGGTGGTCCTTGGAGGGATGCTGAGTGGCCTGCTAGCTGTGTGGTGGAGAAAATCATCATAATCCTACTGGCTGCATTCATTGCGTGCCTACTGTGTACGTGGTGTTTCTCACGAACCACCTCGTTTCATCCTGACAGCCTTCCTGGAAGGTGCCATTATTTCCATTCCCAAAGTCACACTCTGGCCACTAGAGGAGACACAGTTTGACTTGGTTCCCTCCATTCACCCCAACCTACCCACACACACAGACTCACAGAGCCTGGGACCCACGCCAGGGACAGGACCAGAACCAGCATCTGACTCCCCACAGCAGGAGGAAATGGCTGGGTGAGACCCACCTGCAGGAAAGTTGCAGGGTTGGTCTGTGACGGAGAATACTCCCACCCACCCACCCCACCCGGGATGAGGCAGGAGGACCAGCCCACCCGCGAGGCTCCAGGGGTCACGGCTGGACCGGGCCAGTCTTGGCGAATTCCCAGGTGACGGGCGCCCCCTGCAGCCAGACAGGGGTGGTGCAGGGCAGAGGCGGGACTTCGGGCTCACACCCCGGCATTGCTGGGTTTTCTCTTCCATAGTCTCCAGCCGTCGCTGTGGCTGTTATGGTTGCCCCATTTTAAGGATGAGAGCAAGGTTGAGTGTCTTGCCCGAGGTCGCAGAAGGCCCTGGCTCTTCCCTCCCAGGGGCTTCGTCCCAGCCCTTCAGAGCCCGCCTCATCCACACTCCCTCGCATCGAGGACAGACAGTGCAGCAGGGCAGTTGTAGGAGGTTGGCAAAGGGTATTTAATGGGCTTTGGGGGGGGGGGTGGTCTCAGCACTCCCGCCAGGCGAGTGGGCAAGGGCAGGGCACAGAGGTCTCCACAAGGGGCTCAGGAGGTGAGGTTCGGCTGCGGGGGCTCCTGGCATCTCCCAGCGCGAAAGGTCAAGAGGTAGGCGGAGCCTCGTCTGGGGGCCTCTCGCAGCAGGGGCAGCACCGGGCTGGCGTGGAGCTAAACACACAGTGGGGGGGATGGGGGCTCTCCCTAAGCCCCGCCCCGCAGGCCACCCATTGGGGAGCAAGAAACTGCCCAGACTGTCACCCACCAACAGGCAGAGCAAAGGGAGTGGGATGGCACCCCAGAATGTCACTGCAGGGGCTCTGGAGGGGCTGTGGGTTACCCACCCCTACATCACTCTTAACGCTCCACTTCCACGTGGTTCATAGACTGGGCTTCAGAGTAGAAGGTGCCTTTTAGTAAAGGAATTCCCCCTCTCCCACCCCCGCCAATTATAAACCACTGGACTAGTCTCAATCCTCATAAATAGCTGAGGAAACTGAGGCCCAGAACGCGTAAGTGACTGGTCCAAGGCCACCCAGCAAGTGAGCGGTGCAGCCTTTTCCCTTTGTGTCTCCAGGGACCCCTGGTGTGTTCTGGAGGCCTGTGACTCTACTGTCAACACTCTTCAGGCCTGTAATGCCCCTCTCTCGAGATCTAAGTGCTCCAGCTTCAGGGCCAGCCCAACACTGGGGGGCTTCTCCCAACACCTGTACAATCTGCAGACGCCCCCTCCCAACACACACAGGCACACATGCATGCTGCACACACACACACACACACACACACGCACACGCACACACTCCTCACCTCCTGGAGGGCTGCAGCCTCACCACTCCCTGGGGGCCCCTTGCCTGGTTGGTTGAGACCCAGAGGTTGGGACTGGGGGCCAGACCCAGGCCCAGGGAGGTCTGGGGGACTGTGCGCGGAGGGGCACATCGGGAAGTGAGGGTTCTGCCTGGGCACCCAATCAGGCCCCACCACTCTCTGCGGCCAGACAGCTTCGGCCATGTACCTGGGGAGCAACAAGCCAGATGCGAGTGGTTGTGGCCCTCCTGGCCTGGTCCCCCTCAGCCTGGGGAGCACACAGCCTGGGCATGGCCCTGCAGGGAGCTGTCACCAATCTCATTCAGGCTGCCATGCCCCTCTAACCCCATTTCTTGGAGCAAGAACCCACAGAGGCAAGGAAGGGGAAGCTCCAGAGACTCCCACAATGCCCTGGAGAAAACTCCAAAAGAAGGAGAATAGTGAGCGTAAGGTGCTGGGAGCTATGCTAAGGGGCCAGCGGAGACGCCCCAGCTTCACCCCGCCCCACCCGCGCCAGGGGCCACCGCTCAGGCCTCTGCTTTGCCAACTCACTTGGGTCCCAGCGGTGCACAAATTGTTAAATACCAGTTGCTGGCACAGCCGTGGTCGAAGGGGTTGTGTCCTTCCAGGTATCGGCACTGGGCGGGGGTGTGGGGGGTCGAGGACAGGAAGAAGAGCTCAGATCCAGCAGGACTGGGCAGGCCACCCCCACCGGCCCTCCCTGCACTGGTCAGCTCAGCCCAGGGCTGCAGCAAGACTCCAAGGACAGAGGAGCCAGGAGAGTCAGGCGCGGCGTCCCCAACCCACTTCTGAACAGCTCTGGCACTGCACCCACCTCTCCTGCCTGCTCAGGGATCCCTCCCCATCACCTTGTATCCCCTTTCGCACTGTCCTCCCCCACTGTCTCATTTGGCCACACACATCCTCCTGCTACCTCCTTCCAGATCCTTTTGGATCTTCCTTTTGCTGATAAACTACTCCAAAGACAGTTCTCCACCCATGTTCCCTCAACTCCTCTACTTTCCCACATCTCATTCTTCCTCAAATTGTGCCTTCACTGAATTTCACTATCTGGAAGGACAATTTGTGGTGCCTAATCCTATTTCCCTAAGCAAAATCACATGGCCTTGGAAATCTGGGCTGAAGCTCCTGAGCACCCAATGCTTGACCAATGTCAAGCCCAAAGGTCAAGTCCTCCCCTGGAAACTCTTGACCAGGTTTTCTCCTCCTCCCCTCCTTCTGCCCATCAGCCTCGCCCCCTCCTCCTTCCCAGCACAGGCTGAGTCTCATGGGGACCTCAAGAGCCTTAGCTACAAAGTGTTTGTCACGTCCTAAAGTGGCCCAAGAGCACCTCTGCCCACCACCAGCTCGCCTGTGTCCCATGCCCTTAACCATTGTGATTTTTTGAGTTCTCCCTACTTTAAGGTGTTTCAAGAACTTAAGGGAAACTGGCATTCTACTCTCAATTTTAATTAAATGGTTAGAAGAGTTTGATTCAACTTACAATCAGAATTTTAAATCTAGAGAAATAAATTTTGATTTATTAGATGTACACGAAGAATAGAAAAATGTTGATTGCTCAGTGCTTAAAGGGATGGGAATTGTTTAATGAATTCATAAGAACTGACTAACAAAGTAGAGCCCTTCCTCCCCCCATATGGACCCTCATCCATGAATGGAATCCAACAGCTTGGAAGTTCCCAGACCGTCCTCTCTCACTGCTTCAGGCCTGGTCTCCTGCTCCAGTTCTATATCTCAAACGCCCTCATGCTCCACAGACCAAAACCAAAGTGGGTATCTACTCGCCCCATCTCCTGCCCAATTCCCTGCTGCCTCTGCTCTCTCTCCCCTTCTTCCCCAGGGATCGGGGAGTCAGACTTCTCTCTCTTTCTCTCTTTCCTTCTCTCCCAAAGCATTATGGATTCCTTTGTTTGTAGGTTCACTCATTTGTTCATAAATATTTGGGGACCTCAACACTGTTCCAGGCATTGCTCTGGGGACTGAGGACACACCACAGACAACAAGGCCAGCCTTAACTTTCAGGGTGCTGAGGGCAGTTGGGGAGTGGTCAGGGCAGCACAGAGGGGATTGGTGAGAAGAGCAGGCCGCCCGGCCAACACTCCAAGGTGCAGGCAGGGAAGCAGCAGCCCAGGGCAGCAGAGAGAGCTGGACCCTGAGAGGCTGGGGAAGGGCCACAGCAGGTACGTTCTGTTTCAGATGCTGCTCTGTGCAGCCTGGAAAGATTAGTCTGAGGATTGCCCGCTGGCTTTGGCCACTTGGAGAGTGCAGCATCAGTATAACAGTGAGGACGGAGGCTGGGCTGAAGTGGGCTGAGGAAGGTGAAGAACGACGCTAGTGAGCACAGACAATGCTTTCAGGAAATCTGGTTGCGCTGGAGGGGAGAGTACAACAGGGGAGGCCTGCGATGTTAAGGGATGTTTGCTTTGTTTTTAAGATGTGAGAGACAAGAACATGTGTACTGATGATGGGAAGGAATGGCAATAATGATGACCTATGGGGCACTTACTCACACCAGCCACTGTTCTATGTATCTCACACACATTAACCCATGCTGTCCCCTTTTACGGATGGGGAAACTGAGGTACCAGATGGCTAAGTAACACAGCCAAGATCTCCCTGCTGGTGTGTTGTAAAGCTGTGATTTGAATTTATGTGGTCTGGCTCCAGAGCCCTCGTGATCTAAGCAAGTGGCCCAGCAGAAGTTGTGGTCAAGGGATGGAGGTAAGAAGGAAATAAAGTTGAGGTGTGTGAAGAATGCCTGAAATGGGTTCTGGTAATGGGAAAGAGCCCTGCCTGGTGAATCACAGAGTGCAGATCACATTTAGGTTTCTTAAGGCTGGAGATCCTGGATTAGGACAGCCCCATCTGAGCAGGGGAGGGAGGGCAGGCCTATGGCCTGACCTGGGCTAGAAGAACCACAGGACGTGGGAAGGGAGAATGCTGCCCAGGAGAGGCTGAAATGAGGGACTGAGGCTGGAGAGAGAAGACATGCAGACCACAGGGAGCTGATGAGTCAGGGCTGCACAGAGGAGTCACAGATGGGCTGGGAACCAAATATGGGTGGGGTGGAGTGATTAAGTGGTGACTGGAAGGATGGGAAATGGTGGGCAAAGAGGGTTCCTCTGTCCTTTCAGCTGTCTCAAGGTCTCAGGCCCCTCCCTCATTGATGTGACCTACGACAGTCTTCCTAAAACAGCCTTTAGTCAAGTCATTGCCATGTGGAAGGAATCCCATGGCAAGGGTGTTCACTTTTACCACTCCTAATCAACACAGTACTGAAAGTCCAAGACAGTGCAGTAAGAAAAGAAAAGGAAATAAAGCCATACACGTTGGAAAGGAAGAAATGAAACTGTCCTTTTCACAGATGACATGATTTTCTATGTAGAATCAACAAAAAAACTATTAGAACTAATAAGTGAGCCTAGAAAAATTGCAAGATTCAAGACTAATAAACAAAAATCCATTGTATTTTCTTATAATAAACAAATGGAAATGAAATTTTTAAAAATTATAATAGCACACAAAAATGAAATACTTAGAAAAAATCTAACACAATGTAGTCAAGATCTACACGATGAAAACTGTAAGACATTAATGAAAGAAATCAAAGAAGCCCTAAATAAATGGAGAGTTATACTACTTTCATGGGTTCAAAAACTCAATATTGTTAAAATGTCCATTTTCAAAATTGATCTCTAGGTTCAACACAATCCAAATGAAAATCTCAGCAAACATTTTTTGCAGAAATTGACAAGCCGCTTCTAAAATTTATATGGAAAATCAAGGTAACTAGAATAGCCGACAGAACTTTGAAAAAGAACAAAGTCGAAGAACTCACATTGTATGATTTCAAGACAATATAAAGCTACTAAGCGAGGCAGTATGATACTGGTAAAAGGACAGAGAGTCCAGAAATACACCTACACCTCTATATTCAATTGATTTTTGACAAATGTTCAGAGGCAACTCAATGGAAGGATAGTCTTTTCAAAAAATGGTGAACAACCCATAAGCAAAAAAAAAACAACAAAAAAAACCCATAAGCAAAAAAAAAAATCTTGACCCATACCTTGCATCATATACAAAATTTAACCCCAAATGAATCATAGTCCTAAATATAAAACCTAAAACTATAAAACTTCTAAAAGAAAACGTATGAGAAAAATCTTTGTGACCTTGGGTTAAGGAAAGATTTCTTAATTACACACCAAAAGCACAATCCATAAAAGAAAAAACTGATAGAGGGACTTCCCTGGTGGTCCAGTGGCTAAGACTCTGTGCTCCCAATGCAGGGGGCCCAGGTTCAATACCTGGTCAGGGAACTAGATCACACATGCCGTAACTAAGAGTTCGCATGGTGCAACTAAAGATCCCATGTGCCACAACTAAAAGATCCCATGTGCTGCAAATAAGATCTGGCAAAGCCAAATAAATGAATAAATAAAAATAATAATAAAAGGAAAACGTATTTAAAAAAAAAAGAAAAAACTGATAACATACTTCAAAATTTAAAACTTCTGATCTTTGGAAGACACTGTTGAGAAAAATGAGATGACAAACCACAGACACGGAGAAAATATTTGCAAACCACATGTCTGAATCCTGAATAAATAAAGATTTCTTAAAACTCAATATTAAGAAAACTACCCAATTTTTCTAATGGGCAAAAGACTGGAACAGATATTTAATCTAAGACATACTGATGGTAAATAAGAACATGAAAAGATGTTCAAAATCATTAGTCATTAGGAAAATGCAAATTAAAACCACAATGAAATGTCACTACACATTTATTAGACTGTCTAAATTTTTAAAAAAACTGACAAAGCCAAATGTTAATGATGCAGAGCAACTGGAATTCTCATATATTCCTTACGGGAATGCAAAATGGTGCAGCCATTTTGGAAGACAATTTGGCAGTTTCTTATAAAGTTAAACATACAGTTACCATATGACCCAGCAATGCCAGCCTTAAGTCTATACCCCCCCAAAAATGAAAACTTGTGTTCACATGCCTGTACACCAATGCTTATAGTGGCTTCATTTATAATCACCCCAAATTGGAAACAACCCAAATATCCTTCAATTGGTGAATGGGTAAGCAAGCTGTGGCACAGCTATATGATGGAATACCACACAGCAATAAAAAGGAGGAAACTCCTGATGTGGGCAACAACATGGATGAATCGCAAATGCATTATGCTAAGTGAAAGAAACCAGACTCAAAAAGCTATGATTACATTTATGTGAGATTCTGAAAAAGGAAAAACTATTGGGATAGAAAACAAATCAGTGGGGACTTCCTTGGTGGCACAGTGGTTAAGAATCCGCCTGCCAATGCGGAGGACACAGGTTTGAGCCCTGGTCTGGAAGGATCCCGCATGCCGCGGAGCAACTAAGCCCGTGCGCCACAACTACTGAGCTTGCGCTCTAGAGCCCGCGAGCCACAACTACTGAGCCCGTGTGCCACAACTACTGAAGCCTGCGCGCCCTAGAGCCCATTCTCCACAAGAGAAGCCACCGCAATGAAAAGCCTGCGCACCGCACCGAAGAGTAGCCCCTGCTCCCCGCAACCAGAGAAAGTCCGCGGTGCTGCAACAAAGACCCAACGCAGCCAAAAATAAATAAATTTAAAAAAAAGAAAAGAAAACAAATCAGTGGTTGCCAGGGGCTGCAGATAGGGAAAGAAACTGACTCAAAAGGCCATGAGGGAATTTGGGGGTGGGGGGGGTTGGGGTTGATGGAACTGTTCTAAATCTTGGTTATGGCGGTGGTTACAGGACTTATGAGTTGGTCAAAATTCACACAACTGTGCACGTAAAAGGGTAAGTTTTACTGTATGTAAAGAAAAAACCCTATCAAGGCTCCCGGGTTTCCACTGCACCAAGATTAAATTATCCACCTGACTTCTTTGCCTTTTAAATCTGGCCAATCCCAGGCAGACCACTTGCCCATGCCACAGCTGCTCCAAATAGAACTGTTTCCTCATCATCCTATCAACATTCCACAGGCTTTCAGGCTTCCCAGCTTTTCTAAAAGCTTTGCCCATCACTGCAATGCCCTTCCCTCGATTTATGCCCTTCCCTCGATTTATGCCCGTCCGAAACCACTAAGTGGCACGTCCTACCCTACACTGAAGTCCTCACTGAACTCTCAGTGCTCTGAGTCTGTGCTACACAACGTAGGCAGGCCCCTCTCCCAGAGTGTTCGCGGGTGTCTGGCGAGGGTTACTCTGATTTCCGGTTCCTTGTCAACGCAAGTGCAGGAGGCCCCCTTACTCACCTTCCCGCCCATAGCTCAAAATAATGCGCACGCGCCTAGCACACAGTAGCGCACCTTCGACGCAGCGCACCCAGGAAGGAGAGTGACCTCCGACCTCCAGGAGGACGTGAGATCTGAGCTGAATTTGGGTCTGGAAGGACTAATGAGGCACCTTCGAGAGAAGTCAGGCCATCAAGGACCAGGGCGTTGCAGAAAGCGGAAAGTGCGGAAGTCCGGAAGGGGCAAGGTGACCACCCACAGCCCGATATAGTGGCGCCCCGCTCGGCCCCACGTACCTTGCCCTCGTAGGAGCGCTCGGCCGCGCTCACCGACATGGCCTGGATCAGCAGCAGCAGGAAGAGTGGCACCAGGAAGCCGGCGGCGGGTACAGCCACCACGATGCTGCGCACCGGCTAAGGAACAGCGCCTCCGGCCAGTCCTCCTTGGCCCCGCCCTTCACCCACCCCGACCCCAAACTGCCCCGCCCACGAGCCCCGCCCACCCTCTCTCTGCGCTCTATCCCAGTGTAAACCTCACCTCACCCTGCTGTCCAGGCCCCTGTGCCACCTCTAGCACTTCCCCTCCTTGACCCTGCTAGATGCTCACCCCTTCGCAGTTCCTCCTATCCCCACCCACCTGCCCGACTCTACCCACCGTCACCTAGTCCCACACTGGTCCTCCCGAGCGGCTTCGCGGAAAACCCCGCCCACCACTACCTTTGCACCGCCCCCTCCCCGTGACCCCCCTCCTCCGCTGTCTCCGCCCTCCCCACAGCTCCCCTCGTGGGTCCCGCAGCCCCTCAGATACGCAATAGCCTTGTCCATGGAGAACGGCAGGTGGGTCGTGCGCACCAGGAAGATCAGACAGGTGACCAGCATGGCACCTGAGTAGAGGCATAGTGACAGGACGAGCAGCATAAAGAAGCGAAAGTTGCGGTGACCGATGCAGTTATTGACCCACTTGCAGTGGTGATCAAAGTCCTAGGTGAGAGGGAGAGGGGGACCTCGAGGACCCAACCTCTGACTCAGGCTCCATCGCCCCCAAATCTGAGGCCTTACCCCCACCCTCTAAGCCCTTGGCCTCATGCACTGGCTCCCATTCCTAGGGAGACACTGAGCCACAAAGTCCCTAACACTGCTGGCATTTCTGTGGTTAGAGCACCATACGGCTCTGTGGCTCACATAGTTTCATGTCAAGAGGCCTTTAGAGCCGGGGCCTGCTAGTCTTCTCTGGGACACATCCTGGTGTAACTTCAGGCAGGACATAGAATATCTCTGGGCCTCTGTTTTCTTATCCACCGGATGAGCCTAATAATAACATCCTTGCCCAGCCAGTCTCCCAGGGTTGTAAGGACCAGTTAAGACAGCACATTGGTAAACTGTTGCAGGCTGTGCACTTAGAGCCCAGGATACCAGGAGACCCTCTGGCCTGGACAGCCAGAAGAGGACAGGCAAAGTTCCCCTGGCCAGGCCTGCAACCTGCCTGAGGGCCTCGGGCATCTAGTGTCAGTGAGCCCTCGATAAGTCAGGGGTATCTTTCCTTCCCCTGGCCTGACCAGGCCCAGCATAGATGTGGATGCCCCTCTGCATGTCAGCACCAGTGCAAGAAAGGGCCAGCCTCCGAGGAAAGGTGCAGGCACAGTGGCAGTGACTTGTATGAGTGACCAAGAGTGACTGGGAATTACTGCCACCCTTGGTCTTAAGCAGTCCTGGAAGTAGTTTCACACTGACCACAGGCCCCCGTGTGAGTGGGCCTCCTGGTCCCCGGCAGGTGCTGGGAGGGTAGGTGGGCAGGTGAGAGGGGCACTTACCTCCACACAGATGTTGCACCAGGGGCAGTGGTAGGTCCGGGGCGGACGGTGGAAGCAGCACTTAGGGCACCACTGCAGGCGGAAGGCCCTGTGGTTCACCCATACCACATGCACCATCGTGGGGCCCTGTTCATTGGAGCCTGGCATGGGAAAGGGATTGAGCAGCAGCAAGAGGCCCTTCCGTCAGTCTGCTGCAGCAGAAGAGTGTGGGCACGCAGCCCCACAGCATCACTGGGCTCCAAGAAGGGTGGGGACCAGGTGGGCAGGGGAGTCCTTAGTCCCCACTGAGCAAGCTGGCCAAGCTTAGAGAGGCTGGCAGTCAAAGGGAAGGTGGGTTTCCAGCCCGAGGAGTTCTTTGAGAACTCAGGCCTTTGCCACTGTGAGCGATGCTTTAAGGAATCTGTGTGGTAGGAAGGAGGAAGAGAAAACTGAGTGGTTGTGAAGAGCTGGCTTCTCTACCCAGCCTACCCTAGCCCTCCCCTCCAAGGCTACTGGAAAACCTCCAAAGTTCTGTTTTTCCACACCTCCGTGGCTTGAGCACACGAGGACATGGGGTGAAGGGGTCCTGAGGCCCCAGGCGGGGAGATGGAAGGAGCACTTTAGGAGTCATCCCAGCAGGCAGGAGCCCTTCGGGTGCTGCCTCCTTCTCCCAGGGGGCCAATGTCTCACCTTGATGCAAGATGCCAGGGTCTGAGAAGTTGAGTGAAACGAGACTGAAGAAGGTGAGGATAAAGAGGAGGCCTGTGACGATGGGAAAGGCCCATTCCCCGTTCTGGGCCAGCCACCTGCAACTGAGACCAGAGCAGGAGTCAGCCCTGATCTGGGGTGGCCTGAAGCTCCCCCAGGACCCAGTCCACCGGGTCAGGACCCCCAGACCATAAATCCTGGTCTAAATATCCAGGCTAGTGACAGATCCATAGAAACTCCACCAAAAGTCATCGAGTATTACCAGCCACCCGCAGCTCCCAGGTGCACCAAGCACTCTGTACCTCTGTGCCTTCGCACGTTCAGTTCCCTCTGCCTAGAACCTCTTCCTTTCCCTGACCCCTCTTCTATACTCTCCCTGCCTCCATACTATCGTTATGTGTTTTCCTTTCTGTTGCTCTGTAAGAAACCTGTCAGCTTGTGTGGGAGACTTACGGGAATGCGAAGAAGAGGCCACTGAAAACGACCAGCAGCACCACGTTGAAGGCGGCAAATAGGCTCGGGAGGATCCAGGGCGGTGGGGCCTGAGGCGGGCTATGGGGCTCCTTCAAGAGCGGCATGGCTGGACCTCCCATGGCCCCAGGGGAGACTAGGGCCCCCAGGCTCCCTCCCCACTGCTGGCTCCAGGGGCCCCATGGCCACAGCAGCCTCAGAAGCCACAGCCCAGGGTGGAGGGAAAGAAGTCGCAGTGTGACATCACAGAGGCTGAGGAGAGTGGGGGCTAGGGGCCCTTCAGCAGCCCTGTCTGCCATCTGTGACCGTCACTTCCAACAGCAAACCATACCCCTACTTGTGCTGGGGACAGAGAGGTCCTGCCCCTGCGAGGTTCGAGACTACATGAGATTAGAGCAACACGTGGGGAGAAGCTGGGTGATACTACTCACCGTTTCAGGCTCAGTGCTAATCAAAGCAAACGGTGTTCATTGTTCTATCTCCATTTTTTCCTTGTTGTTGTTACAAAATTGCACTTTGGGGGAGGAGGCAGCTAACTCTTCCCTTGTTTCCAGGTTTGGCTTCACAACACAATTCTGGTCAATGAGACATAAGTGGATGTCTGAGCGTTTCTAGAAAGGCTTTTGCTTTCCTGATAAAAGGAGGAAAAGACACAGTTGGTGCAGCTTTGCCCCTTTCTTCCTGTTTTGAACCTGGACGTGCTGGGCTTGGTCCACCTCGACCCATTAGGCAATAAGTCAACGTGGGACACGAACAGAATGACAATAATGACACTGAGTCACTGCCCCAGCCTTGAACCGCCTCCCTCTGAGCTGTTTATTATGTGAGAAAATAACTGAGTTTTCTGTTACATACAACTGATATTTGTCATTTATTTTAGTCACTGAGCATCTGAACCCCTCTGTGTTTGGAGGATCCCTGAACTATAAGTCTTGATGAAGGGCAAAGACTTTCTCCATCCCAACTGAACCTGAAAATGCCAGATACTTGCATTCGAAGCCTCTCTTGCAGCTAACACACAGGCCTGTGACTTGGGTGCCACCAATTAGCCTCAGATCTGCTACCACCAACCAACTGAGGAGTCCACTGAGATGCAGCAACTGTCCTTTTAAAACTTAGATCATGGCCTCCGATTAGAACCTTCCAACTTCTTCCCTGCCCACTCAGAGTAAAGTTCAAAGTCCTTACCATGGCCTTCAAGGCCCTCCCTGATCTGGCCCCACTAACTTTCTGACCTCATTTCCCAACATTCAGCCTCATACTCACTGCACACTCACCAGGCACACTGGCCTCCATGCTGTTCCTCAAACACACGTGGTATAGTCCAGTCCTGGGTTTTTCACACTTGCTCTTCTCTTTCCCTGGAATTCTCTGCCACATATATTCACAGAACTTGTCCCCTCACTTCATTGTATTCTTTGTTCCAGCGGTGCCTTCTGCCGTTATCCACATGCCTGCATCTCCAACTGTTTCCCTACAATAGATTCCTAACAGTTGGATTTAGGGCCAATGAATACGAATATTGAAAACATATTTCAGAGTTGAGTCGTTGCCTTACCTGACTTGGACGTGTCTCGCCTGCGTCCACTCTTTGCGTCCTGTCATTCCAGTCTTGTGCTGCCCAGTGCCCGCCTGCAGGATGGCCCATGAGCAGATCTGCTACTCGGACAAGTACTTCGATGAGCACCACGAGTGCTGGCGTGTCATGTTACCCAGAGAACTTTCCAAACATGTACCCTAAACCCATCTGATGTCTGAAGAGGAGTGGAGGAGACTTGGGAGTCTAGGCTGGGTTCATTACACGATTCATGAGCCAGAAGCACACTTTCTTCGCTTCATACGACCTCTTCCAAAAGATCAACAAAAATGAAGTATATCTGGGGATCATCAATTAAATCTTTTTCAAATTTAATGTATATGTGTATATAAGGTAGTATTCAGTGAATACTTGGAAAATGTACAAATGTACAGATCGTTCATCCATGTCTCTGCATGAGCTCTATTCTTCACAGCAACAGAGCTCAGTTAAATGCAACTGCAGGGAGGTTAACTATAAGGTGGTTAAGATAAAATTTCTTCTAGCCAGTTTTTCTCTTAATATAAATGCCTGTTTGACTTTACCTGTTACTTTTGTTAAATAAAGTTTGTATGTCACATTTTAAGAAAATTTAAAATAAAACATATTTTACATAATTTACAAATGCTTTCTAGAGAGTTTGTGCACGTTTATACTATTATGACCATACCCATATCATAATACTAACACTATAATTAGGTATTAATGTAAAATAATTTCTCCAATTTTATAGATGGCAAATGATAACTTGATCTTTTAATTTATATCTCCTTAAATTACTTATGAAATTAAATATTGTTATATATCTATAGGTCATTTTATTGTAGTTTTGTGAATTGCCTGAGCTCTTTTTCTTATTGTGGTAAATATACATAACATAAAACTTATGTTATGTATAAACCATCACTACTATCCATTCCAGAACTTTTTCATCATCCCAAGTGGAAGCTCTGTACCATTAAACAGTAACTCCTCATTCCCTCTCTCCCCAGTTCCTGGTAACCACTGTTTTACTTCCTATCTCTATGAATTTGACTATTCTAGGCACCTCACAAAAGTGGAATCATACCTCTGTCCTTTTGTATCTGCCTTATTCCACTTAGCATAATGTCCTCAAGGTTCATCCTTGAGCTCCAGCAGTCTTGGAAGTTGGTATGTTGTAGCATGTATCAGAATTTCCTGACTTTTTAAGACTGAACAATATCTAATTGTATGTATATGGCACATTTTGTTTATTCATTCATCCTAAACGTTGATGGATGTTTAGGCTGTTTCCACCTTTTGGCCATTGTGAATAATGTTGCTATGAACATGCGTGCACAAATGTTTATTCAGGTTCCTGCTTTCAATCTTTTGGGTCATATGGTAATTCTATGTTTAGTTTTTTGAGGAATTGCCATAGTATTTTCCATAGCAGCTGCATTATTTTACATTCCTGCTAACAATGGACAAGGGCTCCAATTTCTTCTCATCCTTGCTAACACTTTTTGTTTTCTTCTGTTTTTGTTTTTGTTTGTTTTTTTACAATATCTATCCTAATGGGTATGAAATGGTATCTCATTGTGCTTTTGATGGGAATGTTGGGTTTTTCTTTCTGATTTGCAGGAGCTCTCTTATATTAAAAATTTTGGTTGTGTTTATTGCAAATATGTTCCCAATTATTGTTTGCCTTTTAATTTTGCATGCAATATTTAGTGTATAAAGTTTTTGTTTTTATATAATCAAATCTATGGATCATTTCCTTAGCATCATCTTATCTTATTTCTATGTCTTTCCCCTCCTTCTATCTGATAAATATTTAACTATATTTAACTCCTTCTATCTGATAAATATTTAACTATATTTCTTGTTTTCTTTTTCATTTAACTCTTTAACCTACCTGAAATTAATGTAAGGGTAAGATACAAGGTAAAGGTCTATCTAATCGTGTATTTTCCTCATGTCGTTATAATCGGTTGTTCCAGCATCATTTATCAAATAAGCTTTCCTTTCCCTCTTACGACAGATACTAAGTTCTTCATGTGCACTAAGATCTGCGGGTAGCACTATGAGGTGCCTCCCAGAACCCCCTTCAGGAATGAAGATCTTATCCCCCCAGTGGCTAGAAAACAGCCTCAGCTTTGGGGATTGCCTCCCCTAAAGGAAATTGCCTCACCCAGGGTCCCACCTCCTTCCAGGGGCAGGTTGCATCCAAGGAGTGGTCCAACATGAGGTTATAAAGGCCCAGACACTTTGCCCCAGTGCAGGACAAATCCGAAGGGCCATCCTAGCCCCCATGTGACCTCGCAGTTGGCTGAGGCTTTTATTAGGCCCTTACCACAGATTGACTTCTCCCTTTGCTCAGCCCTGCTTCCTTCCCTTTCCTTTCTTTCCCTTGCCTTCCACAGGTGTTGGTCCCAAAATCATCCCCTAATAAACACCCTATGTGCTAATGTCTAGAGTTTGTTTGTGGACTTTTTCTTTCATTGATTTATTGAATTTAGCACCCTGTATTTCAATGTTTGTAGTTTTAGAATTCAGGAGCCTTTTTGCGTTCTTAGTTGTCATCATCTGAATCCCTAAACTTATAATGTTGTGTAGTAAACAAAAACATCAGAACACAAAAATATTCACTAATGAATGAGAAATGAGGCCCCACTCAAATATCACCTTTCCTTTAATACTAGCATCTTCCTTTTACATCTCAACTGCAATGCAAAACAATGCCAAGTACAGGTACGATGACAACTTATTGCAAAGTGACATTTTAAATCTTGCAAAAGAAGCAGCATCTTATGATGTTGATAGGCATTATATTAGAATGCAATTTAAATTTTTTTAATTTTAAAAAACTGTATTTTTATTAACACTGGTTTTAACATTATATACTTTTCATGTGTAGGACATTATATTTCCAATTCTGTATACACTTACAGTATGTTCACCACCAAAAGTTTCCATCCATCAACATGCAGTTGATCCCCTTTATGCATTTCATCCTCCCTCCCGCCCCTTACCCTCTGGTAACCTCTTGGTTACCAAACCAAAACTGATTGGTTTTGGTTTGATTTGGTTCATTTATTTATTCTGGGTTTTTTTTTAAAGGGATAATATTATTTAAATGACCCCAAAAGTAATCAACCAATAAGGGGCTAGTCTAAAACAGCTTAGAATTGAAGAATGGGATATCAATAAGGTTGATAACATGGTAGACTCTTCAAAAAAGAATGCCTAAGGCTTCACTGGTAAATTATACCAAACGTTAAAGAATAATGAACACCAGCCCTTCTCAAACTCTTCCAAGACATAGAAGAGGAAAGAAGAAAGAACACTTCCTAATTCATTATATGAAGTTAATATTACCATGATACCCAAGCCATATGAAGACATTACACACACACACACTCACAAGATCCCACATGCCACAGGGCAAATAAGCCCACGCGCCACAACTACTCAGCTTGCACACCTCAACGAGAGAGCCCTAGTGCCACAAACTACAGAGCCCATGCTCTCTGGAGCCCGTACGCCACAACCAGAGAGAGAAAACCCGCACGCCACAACTAAGAGAGAAGCCCACACGCCTCAGCGAAGATCCCGTGTGCTGCAACTAAGACCGACACAGCCAAAGAAATAAAGAAAATAAATAAATTTTTTTAAAAAGAAGAAATACAGTATTTAAAAAAATAATAAATATAAAATGATTGAGGAGTACTAGGGAAAACTGATGAAATTTATGGTTGGTTGGTCTTTTTTTTTTCAAAAATTACCCTTACACTGAGAAAGCCAAAACTGAAGTGATAGATGTCTTATCATGTTACCATATGGTTTTGTGGAGAAAATTAAACCCAAAAAAAGAAAAATGAAGTGAAGAATTCGTTCTTTTTCTTTAATAGGTTATTACTTTTTAAAATATTTATTTATTTATTTGGCTGTGCCGCGTCTTAGTTGCAGCACGCAGGATTTTTGTTGCTGCATGTGGGATCTAGTTCGAACCTGGGCCCCTGCACTGGGAGCACGGAGTCTTAACCACTGGACCACCAGGAAAGTCCAAAGAATTTGTTTCTCTTGATTCTAAAAATCAGTGTTTGACAGCTAGCAGTCCTAAATTAGCAAGAGAAGAACCTGATTGGCTGGTCCAGGTCACCTTCCTGATATGCCTTAGCTATGGATGGCTCGGCCTTAACTAACTCATGGGTCCCACTGTGTAGAAGATAGGGACTTTGGTTCAGACAGAAGTACCACATCAGCACTAAAGCCCTCCCTCTCACCAACCCCCTGCCATTCTTCCTTCCATCATCATCCATCCTGAGGATTAGCCAGTCTCCCCTGGGCCTCCCAGTGCCTGCTGCCCGGCTGCGGAAACATGAGTGTCAGCCCAGCAGCCTTCCCTTTCCAACTCCCTCCTGCTCTTCAAACCTCCTCTCCTGCCTCCACCACCCCCGACCCCCCATTTCTGTCCCAAAGAAGTTTCAGAGAACATCCTCAGCACACTGTGTTCTCCTATAGGGAAGTCTAAAGTTCAGGGCTCTGGGCGGTTAAGCTCAAGGCCTCTTACCGGGCTAGAGATGAATGACCCAGGGAGGATGGAACACTCCTGTGGAAATGCTTGAGGAAGTTGAGTCAGCCTGCGCCTTGCTAGGGTGGGGCCCAGGCGACTGACCCTCCGGAGGTTAGTGCCCTTGTCTTATGTGTTGTGCCCTTCCCTCTACCTTAGGAGGTAACTGGCCCCTGAGACTCCTGGATCACTACATTGTCCTGTCCAGAGAACTGTACTTTAGGAGAAGGGTAAAAAGGGAGAGGGCTCTTCTTGAAACTCAGGAGATATTTTGAGGTGCTGTGGGACAGGAGGAGGGAGTCTTCTTGGTCCACATCAGTAACTTCTTCCTCTGATTGTATTTACTTACCAGCCCAGAGCGGGGGGATTTCTCTACCTTCCCAGAACTGATTCTCTCGACCCTCTCATGGACCTTTTTTCTTCTCTCTTCCGTTTTTTTACCATCGAAAACTTCATCTGAGCCTCAACACAGCCCCTGATCCAGGTCCCTTCTGCCTCTCTCCACACCTCCATGTCTTTCTATCCAACCTGGTGTCATAACGCCTCTGAGCCTCAGTTTCATTATCTGTAACGTGGGAATAAAGATAGCATTTACCTCATAAGAGTAATTGTAAGGTTTAAATGAGATAAGGAACATGCAGCAATTCCTACAGCACCTGGTGCATGAATGCTCAATATACATTAGCTACTGTTGCTATGATTTTATTATTTTATCATTCATGCAACCAATTCTAAGGAGCACTTACTATGTGTGAGGTCCTGTGCTGGGAACTTAGGGGTACTATGCTTGGCCTTAAATAGGTTTAAATCTACTTGGAGAGAGAAGAGAAACCACCAATCAATAAAATAGTTCAGAAGCATACAATTTGGCGGTTTTTCAGAATCTGTCAGAATGCCCAGAAATCTCACTCAGTAACTCTGCCTCTTAAATACACCCTCCCCCACTCCCCATTTGCTGCATCTTCGGGGGTTGTGGCGGGGGGTGCTGTTTGGCTGGATGAGCCTGTCATCAGGATGCTGTGGGCTGGGCTTTGGGAAGCCCACATGGGCCTTGTCTGGACTTCCCGGCTAGCCCTCCCTTCCACACTCCAAGCCAACAGCACCAACACAGTCAAGGCCTCAGCCCTGACTTCCATCTTCAGGGGGACAGAGCCAGCGTTCCAGCCAGATTCTGAGGGAGAGGGTGTTGCTGACCAGGGGGTTTTGCCGGGAGGACCAAGGATTTTGTCTCTAAAAGGCTCCTTAGGAGGGATGGAGGGTGAGGGCGGGCTGGGGGCAAGGGGCGGCCAGAGGTATTTGTGGGAGGGAGGAACGAGGGGCCACACCTACCGACAGGGAGGAGTAGGAACCAGGGAACTCAACCAGCCAGCCGAGGGGATCAAATTCCTCTGCGGTGAACTCTGAGATAGGAGCTTGTGGGCACGGAGGCCTGAGAAGGGAGAGAGCCAGAGGGGAAGACCCAGCCACTCCACCTACCCACAGCCCAGTCCCGCAGGCAGCAGAGCCGGCAGGAGCCACCTTCCCCAGGGCCCACGCCTGCCTGTCCCTCCTGGGTCCTCAGTGCCTGCCAGGAAGGAAAGCCGGAGAGAAAAAGGAGACAATGGAGCCAGATAGGACTCAGATAAAGCTTGATCCCAGGTGAGTGAGGGAGGCAAGCCCCGAGCCAGGAGCCGGTTGCTAAGCAGCAGGGGCCCCTCTCACTCTGACCTGTCCCTACCTCCCTCTCAGGGCCCTTTGGCTCCCAGCACACAGAATGACCCAGGACTAATAATGGGCTGGCCATCCCACAAGGTCCTCAGGGACACTGTGGGGTAGGGCGAGTGTATGACCCTTCAGAGCCTTGGCTTTGGCCACCAACCAGGGAGAGAAAGATCCCAGAGGTGGGGGCAATGGGGGGCATGCACAGAGCCCTGACCAGCTGGAGATCCATTCCTGGTACTAAGGGTCCACTCCTTCTTTGGGACCCTGCTGTTTCTCCCTAGCCAACCTCTGGGCTTCTGCCCCAACGGAAGTGGAGAAAATGGACTATGGGCTTTTTGAGCACTGCAGCCAGACCTACCCATGGCCTAGGTGGCAGCCTGCCTTACACAGTGACCCAGGCCAATTCTCCATTCCCTCTAAGAGTCAGGGCCTTGAGGGGAGATGGACAAGCTCCCTGAACCCAGGAGTATTTGAGGGAATGTTAGGTTGCTGGTGTTCCTTCTGCTACCCTCCCCGTCCCCAGGTCCCCATATTCTGAACACATGCTGGTGTCTCTCCAGGTACACGGCAGATCTTCTGGAGGTACTGAAAACCAATTACAGCATTCCCTCTGCCTGCTTCTCTCACCCTCCCACAGCAGCCCAACTTCTGAGAGGTGAGTCAGGGACCCTCTGTAGAGGGAACTGAAAGGAGGGAAAAACTGAACATCCCGGGGGAAGTCAGAAAAGCTGAGAGGAGCTGAGGAAAGGTGGTCCTGAGCTAGCCAGCCTGGAGGGCCTGGGAGGATGACTGGCCCAGTGTCTGTCTGTCATGGTAAAAACCTGGGAGAAGAACAACTCCTAGAGGAGACAAAAGGCCAAAAGAGAGGTGCGACAACATGGCCCACAGACAAAGCTGCATATTGGGCCTCCCCAGCTCAAATTGGGGACAGTGGTCTGGAGCATTTTTCAGACCCCAGGGCCACCAAGGGACTCAAGCTGGTGCCCAAAGCCCCATAGAATGCCCTTGAGGTGTGCGCAACATCCTCCTCAGGAGAGGGTCTGTACGATTCTAGTGGGATGGTTATTATGAATAATGTTCTGAAAATTTAGGTGAACCTGTAAAAGTATTCTGACAGTGTTGGCCAACTAGATCCTATTACTGAATTGCTTTTGAAAGTGAAAGGCAGATGATGGGACTCTGTTTATTCCTTGGACAAGTAAAACAGGACAATCAAATGACCCTAGCATCTTGAAAAGCAAATGTGGCTCCCATCCACATTTTATTTGGTTTCCCTACTGCGTGACAACACACCAGTATTGTCAACCAGAGGCAATTTTGTCCCACTGGAGACTTTTGACAATGTCTGGAGGCAGTTTCAGTTGCCACAGCTAGAGGGTGCTACCGGCATCTAGTGGATAGAGGTCAGGGATGTTGCCCTGGAAACAAAGGAAAGTCCCCAGGACAAGGAATTATCTGGGCCAATGTGTCAATAGTGCTGAGATTGGGAAATCCTTCCTTACACAATGAAAATGGATCTCACATTGCTTTGCTACAAAATGTGCAAATAGAAGCACCAGGGATGTTCAAAGCAGGGAGACCATTCGGAGCCTGGTAGCCTGGAGAGCTGCCTTGTCCCCAAGTGGAACTGTTGGAGTGGGTAGCAGTTGGAAAGTGGAGAGCCGGTGGTGGGCACGCCTGGGGTTGGGGTGGAGATAGAAGGTGCAGGCAGGTTCTCCAGACACTGAGGAGCTGGATCTGGCAAGAGTCAAGGTTACAGGTGGGGAAGCAGGGGACAATTGAGAGGCCTGGGCAGGTAAGGTGGGGCCTGATGAGTGTCAGGCAGAGGAGTTGTACTTTATCCCGCAGACAGAAGGAGCGGACAAGGGCTCTGAGATTGGGAGGGGCTGGATAGTGTTTCAGGATCATTAATCAGCAATCAAGATAGACTTTGGGGAAGAAGAGCCTTGAGAATCAGGGGTATAAATTGGAGGTTATTGCCCCAGCCCAGCAGGAAGGGCAAAACCTGAGCCAGATCAGTATCAGGGAAAGGAAGGGAAGATTGGAAAATACAGGCAATCCAAAGAAAGAGCAGGCAATCTGGTAAATATTTAGACAAGGTAAGTGAAGGAAAAAGAAACTCTAAATGATGACTCCGAGAATCTGGACAGTGGTGATGACACTGACAGAAATAGGAGAGTCAGGAAGAGGTGCCCATTGGAGGATGTGGTGAAACCCCTTCCTCCTTCATTTATAAACTCTGTTATTCCTTAAATTAAATGCCATTTAAGAAAGAACTATTCTGGAAGAACTATTGAAACTTTCAATAATCTGTTTTTGAAATGCCTGTGATATGATTGCAGTTATAATCCCTACACAATTATTTTTTTAATGGACTGATCCAAACATTTATTTGTGGGAATCAAGGACCAAGAAAAGCCAAGACAATTTTGATAAAGAGTAAGGAAGGTATGTGCCCTACCAGATATTAAGGGTTATATATCAAGACTAGAGTAATTAAAGCAATAATGTAATAACTGCAACCACACAACTCAGATTGGGACTTGAATCCACTGTCCTTTTTTTTTTTCCCTTTAAAAAAAAAATTTATTTATTTTTGGCCGCACTGAGCGGCATGTCACATCTTAGTTTCCCGACCAGAGGTCAAACCCATGCACCCTGCTGTGGAAGAGAGGACTCTTAACCACTGGACCTCCAGGGAAGTTCCCCACTGTCTTTTCATTGAAATCACATGCCTGGTCTCAGGACTTACTGAAGCCCAGGTTCTTTATGCTTCTGCACAGAAGAAATTCAGTGAAAGGCAAAGTGATAGGTAAGAAGTAGATTTATTTACAGAGCTACACACTCCATAGACAGAGTGTGACACATCTCAGAAGGTGAGAGGCCCTGAAATATGGGGTGATTAGTTTTTGTGAGCTGGGTAATTTCATAGGCTAACTAGTGGGAGGATTATTCCAACTATTTTGGGGAAGGGGCAGAGATTTCCAGGAATTGGGGCACCGCTCATTTTTTGTCCTTTTATGGTTGGCCTCCAAACTGTCATAGCACCTGTGGATGTGCCATTTAGCATATGCTAATATATTACAATCTGTGTATAATGAGGCTCAAGGTCCACTGGAAGTTGAATCTTCCACTATCCTGGACCTGGTTGTTTCTAACCAGTTTATGTCACATCCTCAAGAGCTATGGTTTTTAGAGGTTGTGTCCTTCCCCCTTCCCTCCTGTTTCACAAGGGGCCTGACAAGCAGAAAAATGAAATAAAATAGAGGGTCTAGAAATAGACCCATGGCCACTTGGGGACTTGCTATATGAAAGGATGGTATACACATCAGTGGGACAGGATGGACTCTTTGAAGAGTGATGCTGGACAATTGCCTGTCCCTATGGGAAGTAAATAAACATGAAAATAACTCCAATATAGCTTTAATCCAGATAGATTAAGTACCTAAATGTAAATGCAAACATTTTTACAAAAGAAAATATGGAAAGATATCCTTATAGTTGGAAACAGAGAATAATTTCTAAAATAAAACACAAGAAAGCACGAATGATCTTGAAGATTGACTACATAAAGCAAACAAAATTCTGTACAACTAAAAACACTATAAACAATGTTAAAAGCCAAACCAAAGACTGGGAGAAGATATTTTCAAGCCTTATAACCAACAAAGGATAATTAGTCAGTATAAGAAAAATTACCCAATAAAAATTAGATAGAATAGATGATCATACAATTCATACTAGAAGAGGAAACCCAAATGGTCAATGAAGGTACAAAAAGATTATCTGTTTTGTTAGGAATTAGGGAACCTCAAGTTAAACAATGAAATAACATTTCACTACTCTCTCAAAGATGAAAATTGAAAGTCTGATAATCCCAAGTGATGGTGAATTTAAGGTGAACTGTGAACTCTCATAGACTGCTGGTGGGAGTACAAATTGGTATAACCACTTTGAAGAGTAATTAGATACCTTTAACACTGAAGATTCTCATCTCCTACAACCCAGCAATTCTAATTCTAAGTGTTTGAATAGAGGAACTCTCCTGTACATGCCAAGGAGACACTTTAAGAATGCTTATGGTAGCATTTGTTTGTCACAATGAAAATAATAACAACCATGAAAGCAATGTTGAGTGGAAAAGCATTTCACAGGATAATACCATTTATATAGATTTTTTTAGTGCAAAGCAATATAATATGTTGAGTATGTACATATATTGTAAAAAATTAAAACATACAGGAAAAGATACACCTCAACTTCAGAATAGTAGTTAGCCCTGGGAGGTGAGGTAGGGAAGTGAGAAGGATCCAGGAGGTATATACAGGGGCCTTCAAGTACATCTGTAATGTTTTATTTTTCTAAGAATAACTTTTGAAGCAAAGTTGACAATATCATAACACTCTTTAAAATGGATTATGGATATATTAATATTTGCTCTATTACTATATTTTTTAAATCTTTATAATTTTAAAAATAATTATAAAAATAATTTTTGACAGGCTGTGATGAAATGTTAGATGAAAAAAACAGAATGCAAAATTTTACAGTATGATTGCAGTAATACAATATGTATGAACTTTAACCAGGATGCTTTTTTTTTTTTTAACATCTTTATTGGAGTATAATTGCTTTACAATGGTGTGTTAGTTTCTGCTTTATAACAAAGTGAATCAGTTATACATATAACAGGATGCTTTTTTAAACCTAGTTTTTTTTTTTTTTTTTACGGTACGCGGGCCTCTCACTGTTGTGGCCTCTCCCGTTGCGGAGCACAGGCTCCGGACGCGCAGGCTCAGCGGCCATGGCTCACGGGCCCAGCCGCTCCGCGGCATGTGGGATCCTCCCGAACCGGGGCACGAACCCGTATCCCCTGCATCGGCAGGCAGACTCTCAACCACTGCGCCACCAGGGAAGCCCTAAACCTAGTTTTTACTGAGCAAATACTACATTCCATGCTAAGAGGTTTAATTGGAGGATAAACAACCTGCCCAAGATTATAGAGCAAGGAGTAAATGGAATATTACTTTGAATTCAGAGCCTATGCTCTTAACTTCCATGGAAATACATTATGCAAAAATGAAAATAATTTTTGGTTAGGAACTAGCTAGGATTATGGTGATACTCTTTTTTCAAAGTTTTAATGTTCTTATATTGTTTTCATTATTTAAAAAAGTAATCTTCACTGTTACAGATACAGTGGGAAATTTGCTAGTTGCTAAAGGTATAATTGTATTCAAACAGGTGAGTTAGACAAGCATGTCCCAAAACGTGTTCTTTGGAATACTAATCCCAAGGAGTGCGCCATGAAAGCAGAGCCTGTAGAAAAATAAGTTTTGCAAAATCTATATTCTGTAACCTCCTTTTGGAAATTAACAATATAAATCAGATTTAAAACTTGGTATACTCCACAGGAAAGAAACATGTTTAACCTTGTTTAAAGTGTTTCCAAAGATCCTTGTGCCACTGGATACTTTTGTTCCAGAACTTTTGTTCTGTTAAGATGCAGAAAAAAAAAAAGATAGAGGACAATCTTCCAAGAAGATAGATGAATTTGAAGTAGAGTAGTGGTGTCAGGCTATGTATGCTAAGGAAGTTCTCTCTCTCATACTTTTGTGTTATGGAAGTGGATACAAGAGTCAGTAGATGCTGCAAGTATGAACACCAAAGCCAGCAGATACAAGAAACTGCAAAAGCACTTCCTTATTGAAGAGTTGGAATATGGCTCACCTCCACCTTCATCAACTTAAGCAACCTTAGGGCTGCATTTGATCATTTATATCACTCCACATTTCCTTCCATAGCTATGTGAACACACACCAAGAGTCAGCATGTGTAATGGTGAAGAGAATGGACTTAGGGTCAGGAACCCCTGGTTTAAATCCCAGCTCCATCACTTCCAGGCTGTGTGACCATGGGTGAGGTGCTCGACTCCCTAAGCCTAGTTTCCTGAATAAAACCTATAAAATGGAGATGACAATAAGAACTCTCATGGGGTCATTTCTTTCATTCAACAAATAGTTACAGTTACTGTTCCATGCACTTGGAGATAGAACAGAAAACAAGCCTGACAAAATCCCTGCCTTCACAGAGTTTATACTACCATCACTCCGATGGGGATAGACAACAAACAAGTAAATAAATATGTAAATAACCTAACTGTTGGGGGCAGCTTGGGGGAGAGGAGGTAACACCACACTGGATGCTCAAGGGAGGCTGGCTGAGGAGGGGGGTTTGAGCAGAGAGCTCAGTGATAGGAAGGAGCCCGCCACAGGGAGCTCAGGGAGGAAAGACGAACAGACAGAAGCCAAGTACCATAAGGTTCTGGAGGTGGAAACAGCTCAGGTGGTTGTTGGGAGGCTGAGGAGTGGTAGGGAAATCCTAAACCTCAATAAATAGAAGAGGCAAGAGGGAGCGATTGAGTTTGGAGAACACAGGGTACGGGAGAGGATGAGGAATCAGTAGAGGAGACCTAGGGTCAGAGACCAGGAGAGGAATCAGGAGAACTGTGGTTCTGGGGGTCAAGGGGAGGGAGATTTTCAAGGAGGGGGAACAGTCAAGGACAGTGAACACTTGTTGGCTTCTGGAAGGGCTGTTTCCACTCTCAGCTCTCAGTGAGCTGATGAGGACAAGAGTCAAGTAGGGGGTGGGGGAATCCCACAAGGGGAAGCCTGCAGCGGTATGCCCCTTCCCAACAATGGATGTTGGTTTTTAGAAATCTACTGAATTAATTTTGGTTTCTGCCTATCTGGACTTTATATTTTATCTGTATTTTTTTTAACTAAACATTTCTATTGTAAAAATAATTCAATGAAGTCAGTACGAAAATAGAGAAAAGTGAAAAGAGGAACAGTCATGTATGGTCCCACCACTCAAGACCAGCACTGCAAATATCGTAGCATAAGTTCTGTTTTCTATGCTTTTATTTAACATTAGTGGAAATCATACTATACTACAATTTTATGTCCTGTTTTTATAAGCATGATATCATATGAATTTTTTCACGTCATTCTATGTTTGGCAAAGTATGTGTTTAAAAAAAACTTTTTGTTATAATATACGTATTCACTATAGAATAATTGGAAAAGAAAGAGGACAAAAGCCACCCACAGTATCATCACTCAAAGACAGCATTGTTAATTAATTTCTAGGCTTTTTTCTAGGCAATGATTTTTTAATGTTTTTATTTTATCAAAGTAACACATGAACATGTGTTAAAAATTTAAATAGTACAAAAAGGCTACTAAAGAAAATCAACTATCCCCTGCCCTATTTATTCTCATTTCTTTTTTCTTTAAAAAAATTTTTTTTTGGCCATGCCACACGGCATGCAGGATCTTAGTTCCCTGACCAGGGATCAAACCCTCACCCTCTGCAGTGGAAGAACAGAGTCTTAACCACTGGACCACCAGGGAAGTCCTCCTTTTTTAGCTGATGATTCATCCTCCTTTTTTAGATGATGATTATTCTGATAGTTACCTTCAAATTACCATTATTTCCTGTGGTATCAATTTTGGACATTATCTGTAGCTGCCTCTATAATACATGAAAGTTTAATTCACTTAGCACCAAACTTCTTCCACTCTTTCCACATAGTTATGTCAATATTTTTAGTTGGTTATCTGTATAGCTGTATATACTATACCTATATTTTATTTCTTATTCTGCCAACTATGGACAGTACTTCTTCACTTTCCATTTTATATGATAAAGATATTAGGGCCCCACTCTTTCCATCAACTCTTTTCTACCTTTCTCTCCCCAAATCCTTTAAACATGGTTATAATTTTACCACGCTACTTATTTTTATTTTTTATTTTTATTTATTTATTGGCCACACCACGCAGCTTGCAGGATCTTAGTTCCCCTACCAGGGACTGAACCCAGGCCACTGGCAGTGAAAGTACCAGGTCCTAACCACTGGACTGTCAGGGAAATTCCCTTTGCTAATTTTGCATTCTGCTTTGTTCACATAAAGATTTGTTTGTTTTAGTCATAAATTACATACAGTAAAGGACAATGATTTTTATTTTTATTATTTTTGGCTGCACTGGGTCTTCGTTGCTGTGCGCAGGCTTTCTCTAGTTGCGGTGAGCGGGGGCTACTCTTCGTTGTGGTGTGCAGGCTTCTCATTGCGGTGGCTTGTCTTGTTGCGGAGCACAGGCTCTAGGCGTGCGGGCTTCAGTAGTTGTGGCTTGCGGGCTCTACAGTGCAGGCTCAGTAGTTGTGGCGCACGGGCTTAGTTGCTCCGCGGCAATGTGGGATCTTCCTGGACCAGGGATCAAACCCGTGTCCCCTGATTTGGCAGGCGGATTCTTAACCACTGCACCACCAGGGAAGCCCATATCTGTATTCTTGTTGAAGAACATGTGGACTGTTTCCAGTTTTGGCCATTATGAACAATGCTGCTCTGAACATTCTTTTGGTGATTAAGGCACTCATTTCTATCAAATATGTTTCCGTGAGTGGAATTCTTGTGTCGCAGGGTAGGTGTATGTTAAGCTTTAATAGATACTACCAAACTGTTTTCTAAAGTGGTGGCACCACTCCCAATAGCAATGTGTGAGAGTTCCAATTGTTCCTCATCCTCACCAGCACTTAGAATCATCGGTCAAAGGATGATTAAAATTAAAAGCAATTCTAGCCCTTTTGGTGGGTATATAATGGCACCTCACATTTGTATTTCCCCAGTGACTATTAATATTTAGCACCTTTTTATGCTTCTTGAACATTTGGATATCTTCTGTAGAAAAGTTACTGTTTAGGTCTTTTTCACTTTTAAAAATTGTGTTCTTTTTCTTTCTGATAGGAATTCTTTATATATTATGGATACGAGTCTTTTGTTGGGTATTTGTATTGCAAATATCTTCTCTCGGTCTGAGCATGCCCTTTCATTGTCTTAATGGTTTTCTTTGTCAAATGGAAATTCTTAATTTTAAGGAAGTCCAGTTTATCAATTTTTTTTCTTTATGATTAGTGCTTTTGTGTCCTATTTTAAAAGGATCTTTGCCTATCTCAAAGTCATTAAGGTATACTTCTCTGTTTTCTTCTAAAAACTTTATCGTTGGGCTTCCCTGGTGGCGCAGTGGTTGAGAGTCCGCCTGCCGAGGCAGGGTACACGGGTTCGTACCCCGGTCCGGGAAGATCCCACATGCTGCGGAGCGGCTGGGCCTGTGAGCCATGGCCGCTGAGCCTGCGCGTCCGGAGCCTGTGCTCCGCAACGGGAGAGGCCACGGAGGTGAGAGGCCCGCGTACCACAAAAAAACACAAAAAACAAAAAAAACTTTATTGTTTTAACTTTCACATTTAGGTATTTTTGTATGATGTGAGGGAGGGGTCAGTGTTCTTTTTTATCACTTTGCATATTAAACGAGATGCAATTAACCCAGCACTTTCTCAAAAAGAATCCTTTCCCCCTGAATTGTAGTGAAGCCTTTGTCATAAATCTGATGACCATAAATGTGTGGATCTGTTAATAAGTTTTTCTGTTTTTTAAAACAGTGTTAACACATTTTTTTAAATATTAGTACATAGTCTTTGCAAAAATTTTTTATGGTATGCACAAATTTTTCACACCTGCATAATATTCTATTGAGTAGTTTACATAATAATTTCAGTATTGTTGGACATTTACGTTTTTTAAAATGTAGGGCTATATATTACTGTTATTTTGCTCTTCTCTGGCTGCTAGGCAGGTTGACTATTTTCCCACTTCCTGAACTCTGTCAGTATCATCTTCCCATTTGCAAGAGCCTTCTGTTTTTGTTATTTTCTTCATGTAATAAAAATTTTAAACTTGTGTACACATTTATTAAACATGCTTTCCCCCAGTCTGTTTGCTGCCTATATATTTTTTTAACATTCACAAGTTTAAACTCTTTATGTCAAATTTGACCATCGTTCTCACTGTGATTTCTTGGATTACACCTAAGCTTAGGTAGGTCTTCCCTCTCCAAAGTCTTGATGCAGATACAATTCTCTCTTTTCTTTTCCTTCTCTCAATTTTCCCTGTTTGATTTTTAAAGGTTTATCTCTTTAATCTATCTGGAATTATTTTGATATATGGAAGGCTTTATGTGTATCTCATGATAAAACAATCATAATTGTTTTAAATCCACATTTTTATTGTATAAGGGTAAAACTGTGTCAGCCCCCACCCCATGATGTTTATATTTTTAAAGTTTCAAGGAAGGAAGGTAAAGTCTCTTTTTAATAAAGGACTGCAGCCAGGTGTTTTTTGGCTTTTGTTTGTTTGTTTTGTTTTGTTTTCTTAATGTTTAAAATTTGCAGAGCCTACTGGAGCAATATCTGTAGAGGTAATTGAGAAAGAGGCAACAGAGTTAAACAGCAACAGCAATGCCAAGCCAGTAATTTGGTCACCCAGAGGGCTGTATCCTAATTAAGTGGAGGCGGGGTGGAGGCAGGAATGGGGAGGAGGGAAGAAAAATAGCACAGTCCTGTCTTTTGAGGCCTGTAATAGAATGGAAAAGCTTACTACTGACTTCAGAAGTACAACTTGGGACCTGGAATCCAAGGGCCACCTTCCCCATGGCAGGTCCTCTGGATTGATCACAGACCTAACTGTGGTCAGAGGTAAAGGGCCTCTTGGCTAAAGTAAACAGAAACAGAGAGAAAAATGTGTGCCCTGAAATAAGAACAACCAGGATCAACATATTTTTTGACAAATTCACCTTTGTCCTGGTTGCTCCTTGTGGTGCCACCAGGTATGACTGACCCAGATGACAACTCAAGTCTTTACTGTGGTATGGTCTCCTTCCTCCCTGTTTTGGTGTCAGCATTAATATCTCGGCCTGAGCTGCCCCCAGTCACCAAAACATAGGGCAGACCAGCCAATGCCTTCCTCATACTTTACTCCCAATGTAATAAGACAGTGGCTTGGACTCTGGCAGTCTTCCCTCAATTCATCTGTCATCTAGCCAGTTAAGTGGCTTAAAGGAAGGAGTCTGCCAACTAGGGAAGAGACTTGATAAATGAGGGTCCAGGCTTAGTCACTGAGGACACAGAACCCTTTGTTTAAAACTAATTGTTGCATTGGTTAGAAAATGTTCAGAAACAAATATTGTGACTCTATTAATGTTTTCCTGTTAGCAATGGTGAGGCCAGAGGAGCTTCACTGGTGTTTGTTGAAAAATTGTTTGTTATCCTCTGACCATTATCAGGCGAGCTTGTTTAAAATGTGGATTACTGGGTCCATCCCAGAACTGTTCCAGATCTGTTGAAACAGCATCTATGCGGATAGGGCCTGGACAGCTACTTTTTAACAACTCCTCAAATGACTTCAATAAACACTAAAGAGAGCTACTGGGCCACATTTAATGTAAGACTAAGTGTGAGGCCAACGTGGGTCATATGTCCTTGGAGTCTTTACTCATACCCATTTCTTTTGTTAAAGTCCCTTCCTATGTCCCAGTTTTGTGACATAATTTTTGAAATCAAATTTAAACAGTTCTAAAGTAAACCAAGAGTTATATTCTGCTTTAATTATAATGTTAATTGGTCCTTGTTCTGCTAGCAAAACACCTGACACTGAAATAGAAAACTGAATAAACCCTGTTGACCTCCTAATTTAGAATTTTTGCTAATTATGTACAAACTTGTTTGGTGTCTATATCCTGGTTCAGATAAGCCTTACCATACCTAGAATTATCTGGTCTAGTCTCTCATGAATGCAGAAGAATGACTATTTCTTAGTCACATGTTGGATACTCTAGATCTAAGAAATAGCCCATCTTCTGCATGAGGGGGCCTAGACCAGGTCATTCTAGATATGGTAAAGCAATTTAGATCCACATGAGGAAGCCCACATCTTCTGCTCCTCAGTCCTGATCTTCAGCTCACTGGAGTCTGCCCTCTCTTTCAACTCTAGCATCAGGCCCTGTGGAAATTTCTCTCACGGTCATCATGACCTTGCTTGCCCTGGGCTCAGTTGCCATCTTCCTGGAGGATGCTGTCTACCTATACAAGAACACTTACTGCCCCATCAAGAGGAAGACTCTGCTCTGGAGCAGCTCTGCGCCCACGGTGAGGGCCCTGTAGCTGCCTTTTGAGAGGGACTGGAGGGGAGGCAGGGTCCATCTTGAGGATTCCTTTAAACTCAACAATTCAAGTTGCCTTCCTCTACCACCTTAGGGTGAGGGTTTTAGTCTGATATCTGCAGTCAGGACCCCATGCCTGGAAGGTCAACAGGCAGTGGGATGGAGCGTTTGAAATATCTTAGAGCCACAGACACAGCTGAAGAACCCTCTCAGCCCACCGGCAGCCTCACTCGCTACTCCCCTGCTACAACATTGCAAGCCTCCTTCTTGGACACACCAACTCCCTGCTCCTCAGAGGGTAGGAGGAAAAGAACCTTTTCCCATGGGGTCATGCTCACTCTACGCTTATGTCATCGGTCTTTTTAACTCGCTCCCACAGCTATTAGATAGGTCTTTGGCATGTTCCCAGGTCATAAAATGGGACTTCTCTTTCCATGTGGTGAGCTCTGTCTGTTTGGGGGGAAGAACAAAGCCCCTGAAGTCCTTTCCTGCCAGATGACATCTGCCTGGGCCATCTCAAGACATCAGATGCTCTAATAACATCTTAAAGATGAACTGACCTACTCTTACCCCAGTGATATAAGTTGAGATAGTCTTCAAAAGAGCCCCCTGACTCAAGGTCACTTTAACTAGTTATTTTTCCAGCTGGTCACTTTGAAGTAATGGTGCCTCAAATGTTTAGGTTTTGCTTCCTTGAGCCCTTGTTGTAAAAGGTGAGCACGAAGCCTCCTTCCTTGCCCTAACCAGCTCCTTGCTCTTCTCCAAGCAGATAGTGTCTGTGTTCTGCTGCTTTGGTCTCTGGATCCCTCGTGCCCTCATGCTCGTGGAAATGGCCATAACCTCGTGAGTGTCCTGCCCTGCCCCCAGCTGAACTGGATATCCTTCTGCGGTCCCCCACTCTGCTCCCCTCAACCCCAGGACTCCAGAGTCCATGTCTTCTTTTATCCCCTATCCCTTCCATAAATCCGTGCAAACCAACTGATCATAAATAGAGCCCTTGAACTTCCAGTTCATCCTCAGGCACCATTTCATTCCCACAGCCTGAAATTGCCCTCTTCCCACCCTGTCCTCTCTCTCACTTCCTCTTGGGTCACACACTCAGAACGCCTAGCCCCTACCTGATCCCCTCAGGAAGCCCCACCTCTCCCTGGCCCCTTTGCAGTCTGTTTTTCTTTGGCAGGAAGGGCTGTCCTATCAGCTGCTACCACCTCCCCTTCTGTGTACTCTCAGGCCCACCTCTCCCCCAACTCCAGGTTTTATGCGATGTGCTTTTACCTGCTGATGCAGGTCATGGTGGAAGGCTTTGGTGGGAAGGAGGCAGTAGTAAGGACACTGAAGGACACCCCAGTGATGATCCACACAGGCCCCTGCTGCTGCTGCTGCCCCTGCTGCCCACAACTCATGCTCACCAGGTAAGGTAGGAGGGAGAGGCCGCCTGGAAGAACAGGTTAGCCTCTTCCTGCACTCTCCCAAGAGCCTCTGCTGGCTCTCTCAGCCCTGCTTCAAGCCTCATGGAATTAGGCTTTTATGGAACAAACCCAGTGATGAAAGGGCGGGCATCCCGCAGCCAGGGTCCACACACTGGGCACCCACGCAGGGGTAAGGGGAGCAGAGGAAGGAGAACTCCAAAGTTCCCATCACTTAAGCTCACTGTCCCCTACAAACTTTACCACACAGAGCAAACTGCATTTTGGACTATTTACTTTCCCCTTCCATCTATTTCGGTTAATGAGGTTGGGGTCAACACTCAGTTCTTACTCAAAGGCAGCATTCTGGTCTGAGGGTGAGTGGGAGGCAAGAAGGAGGGTTCCCAACTCTCTCAACATTCTGGCTTCTTCCGAAGTCCCCATCCATTTGACCATGTTGATGTCTATGATGGCGGAGCCCGGTGAGGGAGCTGGAAGGTCTTCTTGGGGTGGGTGGTTTGTGGGCCCATGGTCCTAACCCTCTTCCCACTTCAGGAAAAAGCTTCAGCTACTGATGTTGGGCCCCTTCCAGTATGCCTTCTTCAAGATAACACTGAGCCTGGTGGGCCTGTTTCTCCTCCCTGATGGCATCTATGACCCAGCAGATGTAAGTCAGGAGTAAGGGGCAGCAGAGGCCAAGATTCATTAAATACCTGTGACTCTAGAAGGAATAGCTGGAGCCAATATCCCCTAATTCAGAGCCCCAGGAATGGGGTAGCCCCAGGGACAGGGTGGCTGTGGAAAAGTAGAGGCTCAGGGACTCTGATGGGGAGAGAAGAAATGGGAAGGGGCCAAGGCTTTGGGGCTTTTTTACCTTTCCCACCATGGGAGAGGGGAAATAAAAGGAGAAAAGGGCTTGCTTCCTCATTGACTACTTTCTGGCCTGCCACCAGATTTCAGAGAAGAGCACAGCTCTATGGATCAACGTTTTCCTTGGTGTGTCCACCCTGTTAGCTCTGTGGACCCTGGGCATCCTTTTTCGTCAAGCCAAGCTGCACCTGGGCGAGCAGAACATAGGAGCCAAATTTGTTCTGTTCCAGGTAACTATACCCTGGGAGAGAAAAGATGGTTAATAATGAGCCACAAATAATAGGGGTTAGGAGCTGAGACTAATAAAGGATAAAAGTGGGTCCAGGAATCTTCTTAAGCCTTAGGTTTCCTATGAGATTTGGAAAAGAATCCCTGCCCTTTCCCAGTTTTTGCTTTCCTGTGCTTTAATAGCTTCCAAGCCAACGCTTGGAAGCAAAAATATCACAAACTGGGTGGTTTAAAGCAACAGAAATGTGTTGTCTCACAGTTCTGGAGGCCAGATGTCAGCGGCCCGTGTTCCCTCTGAAAACTGTGGGAGAACCCTTCCTTGACTATTCCTGGCTTCCGATGGTTTGCAGCAATCCTTGGCATCCCTGGCATGTCACATGGCATTCTACCCTCATGTGTCTGTGTCTTGTGTCTCTTTTCTTATAAGGACATCAGTCATATTGGAATAAGGAAGGACCCACCCTACTCCAGTATGACCGCATCTTAACTAATTATGTCTAGTTAGTTACCAAAACAATGATGCTTTTTCCAAATAAGGTCACATTCTGAGGTACTAAGGGTTAGGACTTCAATGTGTCTTTTTGCAGGACACAATGCAACCCATAACAAATGTATTATCAAACCTTAATTTCTTATACCTTTGCTTTTTTCTTTTCTTTACTACCCATTACTTCTAAAAACCTGCAATTCATCACCACCAGAAACATCAGCATTATCACAGCTACAACTATGAAGTGTCTATACCACATACTAGGCACTTTTCATACATTAATTACATTTAAATTCACTATAATCCTCAGAGTCATTATTATTTCTGTTTTACAATGAGGAAACTGAGATGTTATGGGGCTTGTTCAAAGGCTCATAAGGGATGGGACTGGAATTTAAACCTAGATCTGTCGACTCCCAGACCCACATCTCTTATCACACTGCCTCTTCATCTTCACATCTTTTCTGACAATTCTCTAAAACTCACGTTTGTTTACTTTTTACACTTTCCATTCTCTAAGCCCAGAGATAACCTTTCCACCAAATGCAGTGACTTCTAGCCCAATATTGTTTCCCTTCTCACTTCATTCTTTCTGTCTCCTTGCTGGGCCCTTCTCCTATTCCCAAGGCACAATGACTCCTTTACAGTTAACAGAGTGATTTCACAGAAATTCTCATTTGATCTAAGCAGGTGCCGCTTACAGGCACATAGTAGGTAGAATTGGAGGGTCCAGAGGAAGACAGAGGACAGAAGAGCCTAAAATAGAGTAAGGGACTGAAGGGGCACAGAAAGGATCTGGGCCCCAGAAGCACTCAGGGTCAGGCTAGCGGGTAAAAGCCCTGTGATTGCCGAGCCTGCCCATGATTATTGTGGGGAAGCCTAGAAAAGCCAAGTCTGCCCTGAAGAGGCTGTGCTTCAGAAAAGTGTACTCAGAGAGGGCAAGTACAAGACACATCTCAAACACAGCAGTGGGCCAGCTGGCCTCAGTGCCGGGGATGCTGAGCCCCTACCCTCACTTCTCTTTTCTCTTCTGCAGGTTCTCCTTATTCTGACTGCCCTGCAGCCATCCATCTTCTCAGTCTTGGCCAACGGTGGGCAGATTGCTTGTTCGCCTCCCTTTTCTTCTAAAATCAGGTCTCAAGGTGAGCACGTAGGAGCTCCTATTCTATTCCAGGATGGGCAAAAGGGGGAGGTCAGGGAGGAGAGGAACTTAGAACGGAAGTTGGGCCAGCCAATCTCAGAATACTCAGAATGTTCTGCTCAGAATACTGAGAAAGGAACCTGCAAGAAATCTAGCAGAAGCTCTAAGCAGACTATGACCTCTCTGATCACAGAGAGGAGAGCTGCAATCCCACAGCTTGAGGCCAGCCCTGATGGCCAACCCAGGAAGCCATGGGTTCAACCCTCAGCTCCAGGGAGAGCAATGGGTGTGGTTAGGAAGCAGAAGTCATGCTGATGAAACATGCAAAAGAAATGTTTAGTGCTAGCCTCAAATTGCAGGAGGTAGAGGGCCAAGTTCTGGCTCTGGTTCTACTATTAACCTGCTATGTTACCTGTGACAACTCAATATCTCTAGGTCCTGGTTTGAGGACAAATTGGAGAAAGTGTTGTTCAACTCATATGCCAAGGCTACTAGTGGTATACCACCTCTGTAAGTTAGTATAACCTACATTATATTTTGCCCCATGCTGCAGTGATGAACTGCCACCTCCTCATCCCGGAGACTTTTCTGATAACCGTGCTCACACGAATATACTACCGAAGGAAAGACGACAAGGTTGGATATGAAGCTTTCTCTTCTCCAAACCTGGATTTGAACCTCAAAGCTGGAGGTGGACTGCTTGGACAATGAAAGAGACACTGCACTCATTAGATGGGCACAAGATTTCTTTACTGTTCCTCAGCTTTGACCAAATGGGGATGGATTCCATTGTCAGAGCAAGCTGGCTAATGGTATACACTTGACTGTAGACACGAATGTGAACTATGCAATAGGATGAAATTGTTTTGGATCTTGCCTGAGGAAGGTATTTTAAGTTTTATAATAAACAAACAGGATGGAGTTTGATGTTCTACAACTGGGCACACTGCCTCTGTGTGTGCCACTACTAGCCCATAAAGCTTGTATATTAAAAGGTTACTCTGAGGTTTCCCAAAGCAAATGAAAGGGGGAAGAGTATGTGATAGTTTTACTGGTATAATAACAGGAATAGAACTCAGCCAGGCAAAATAGTATCAGCCCGAACTCTCGAAGAAACCAGGCTTCTAAAGAACAGATGAAAGGTGTTCTTTCCCTTACAGATGTGTCAGTAGGGCACTGATGACATTAGACCTGGGAGATCTGGATCAGCCTCCCTTTGTGGGACAATGGCTTTTTTAGTCTTCTGTACCAAGCAGCAAAAGGAATCCCGATAATATGGTCATGGAGTTATTATGGAGAGACAAATTAAGATGCAAAAGCAAAGGAAATGATCATACAGGTAAAACCCCCAAATTAGGATGCAAAAGCAAAGGAACTGATAGTACAGGTAAAAGCCACAAATACATAAAACATATCATACACATGTATACAAGGTCAAAAACACAGAAAATGGAACATTACGTAAAATCACTTTTCCTTTATTTGGCTAATGACAAAAGCCAAAATAACTGAACAATTTAATAACACTCAGACAGGAAAGCAATATACTGAACACCAATTGAGGAAAACGTCCTTGTGGACACCGGCACTGGTGATGGGGCCAACATTCATGCCAAGGCCAGAATTTTTTTCCAAGACTCGTTCTGTTCAGGATCCTCAATATAAAACAACTCAACCAATCAAGTCTCTGTGTTCAAAGCAGTCAGTGCCTCCCTAAGAAGGGTGGGAAAGCCCACTTGGAAGCTAAAAAAACCACAACTGGAGTCATCCTAATGTTAAACCAAGTACTTTTGTTCTCTACCCCAATCTGAATACTAACATTAAACTTTGGCAGAGTATCTTTCTCCTTTGTTTTAAAGAAAATTAACATTTAATAGTATAATCCCAAGAACATGTTCTACTTACTTGGAAAAATAATAGCTAGGGACCACTCTTTATCCCATGACAATCTATTCTGTGAGAGAAAACAAGAACAATCATTGCATGACCTTGAAAAATATAACTTTAAAAATACTTATATTGGTAAGGTTAAAAAAAAATACCATTAGTTAAAAACATTGTTAAGGGAGCTCTTTTCCTACCTGTACTGATTCAACTTCTGGTGATAGTTTGTGCTGACAGAAAATGTAAAAGCTATGGCTTTTAGTGAATTAAACAAAAGCAGTGAAATATACTTGATTTGGAAAGATTTTAGATATAGGGTCTGGAACAGGATTAAAAAGGCAATGAGCTCCAGAAAAACAAAAGCTACCCATACATCAAGAAACAGAATAAAAATCACTGTGAAGAACCATTATGGAGGGAATATTCAAAGACTGCCTGGACAGCTGTGTGGTCAAAAGTAAGAAAAATGTAACTCAGGTGCTGCCTAGGAAGTTATCAGTGATCAGAAAAGGTCAAAAGCTCTCTTGACCTCCCTCAAATTTTTTCTCTCATTCAAGGTTTTCAACCTCCTTGCATCCCCAACCTTCTTACCCAAGCCTCAGCAAGATAATGGTCTTTGGCTCTAGCTATCAGAAGCAGCTGCAGCAGTACAAATGATCCATTTTTATTCCTCTACAATTTCAACCTCCATCCTTCAGTGCTACTGAGTGTAGTGTATGAAAAAAGCAAACTTTTTGCCCAGCTCATCTCAAGGTAACTGCTGAAATGGCACCTCCTCAGCACCGGCTACAGGGCTTCTGTCTCCATTTCCCTTCTATCTTACAGCGAGAGGCTCTGAGGCCAACCAACTTTTTTTTTTGGCTGCGTTGGGTCTTTGCTGCTGTGCGTGGGCTTTCAATAGTTGCGGCAAGCAGGGGCTACTCTTCGTTGTGGTGCGTGGGTTTCTCATTGAGGTGGCTTCTCTTGTTGCAGAGCACAGGCTCTAGGCGTGCGGGCTTCAGTAGCTGTGGCACGTGGGCTCAGTAGTTGCGGCACGCGGGCCCTAGAGCTCGCGGGTTTCAGTAGTTGTGGTGCGTGGGCTCAGTAGTTGTGGTTCGCAGGCTCTAGAGCACAGGCTCAGTAGCTGTGGTGCATGGGCTTAGTTGCTCTGCAGCATGTGTGATCTTCCTGGACCAGGGTTTGAACCTGTGTCCCCTGCATTGGCAGGTGGATTCTTAACCACTGGAAGCCAAGCAACTTTTAAGGCTCTCCCATTTCTGCCACATTTGATCTATTCAGGCTGACAGCTTTGTGTGTGGGATTCAGGGAAACAGCTAATTAAAATTAATGTTAGAAGTTAATATTAACAATAATATTTAAAGATTTACAGATCACATGCATGGTTGTGGAATGCGAACCTCTAACCTCATTTAATTAGGCACAGATGATCAAACAATGCATCATCCCAATAGCTTCTTCCACCCACCCACCCTTGTCCGGCATGTAGGATCACATTTATCCCAAAGTATCTAGCATGCCACGCCATAAAATTTTTTGCTTTCAGTCAAAATTATTTGAAGATATACTAGTGTTAGGAGACTGAGGCCACAGAGGTTCACCAAAAGGAGTGAGAGTTTTCCAAGAACATGTGCACATGCTGGTGCTAGCAGTCTCATGGAGCTTGTCAGCCTAGAGGTCATATTCCAAGGACAGGATATGCCCAAAGCAGCCCATTTACAGAGCGGAGGAGGAGGACCAAAAACTTAAGATCCAGACAATACACGTGAGAAGAGTGACTACAGGGAGGAAAATCATACTCTGGGCACCTCATTTTCCAAATACACTTGGATAACATGTGTACTTTGAGAGAACACGTAAGTGGGCTTCAGTGGTGATTTCACTGCTTTCCTATTGACAGAAACGGGCAGAATTCCCAAAGAGGCAAGACTGAAGCAGCAAGTTAAAATATGTGATCATATCAGCTTGATCATATCAAGCTGAGTAATATAGGAAAACATTAACTTCAACTGTTCCAAAAAAAGGATTCCAAGCCAAAGCTTGTGTAAACCAGATTTGATAGTAAAAATAGCACTTCATGAGAACAGTTAGAAATGTAATTTTCATAGGCCATCAGGACAAGAGGTTTCCCCCTCTTTGTCCCTCTACTCTGCTGTGCTCTGCCTCTCTGGATGATCTGAGGACCTAGGTAGTCCTGCTGTGCAGGCAGGCAGTGATTCTAGTCACCGACCCTCAGGAAGAAGAGCAAGTTTTAACAGAAGGTGTTTGGGGGGGGACTATGAGATGCTCACAGCCCTAGCAGAGGGGCAAGGAAAGATAAGATGTGGTTTTCTTAGCTGAAAACACTAAAACGCCACCCCTACAAGGGGTATTTATGAGTGATGGGATGGTGCCTGGACATAAGCAATTTTTCACCCTGAACCCAGCTACAGGATTATGATAGATGATGATCTGCTAGGTCATGTACTGTAGGATGCTAGAGGTTTAAAAGGAGCTTATGCTCAACAGCAAGTGTTAAGCTTCAGCATTCTCTGACGTGAAATTTGAGCAGTGAATCCCCTGGGCAACATACCAGGGGAGGTGGAACCAGGCAGAGTGAGAGGGAGGGAACCTACCACACTCTTGTAAAGTGAGCCCTTGCTCGGTGACTTGCTGGAAGGGCAGCAGACGGGAGTCCCTGCCAGCTGCCAACTCTCAGGGGAAAATAAACACCTCATGCAGCACTGGTTCCAGTCAAGGACACTCTTAAGAGGGGAAGAGGTCAAGAAAAGGCTTTAGAAAGGGTGTGTTTCCTTATGCTTTTGTGCCTATGTTCTGTGCAAATCTCTCTGAATATTCGATATGGCTATGAGCAACATGGATTAACAGATCATGTTCAAACTGCAGACATTTACAAAGTATCCTCTGTAAAAAGCTAGGTAATAAGTATTAAAATAGGAGTCACAGGGCCAGGGACTTACTCTCAGGAAGAAAATTAATCAAAACTGACTTTGCATAAGATTGAGTATTGTCCCACTCCCCTCCTTAATCAGACTAAACCTGGAAGTGTTCCTCCCTTTAAAGGTAGATTACAGGAAAGAGATTGAAAAGAGCTCCCAAATAACTGGGCAACAGAGTTTTCTGAGAAGATGAACACAGCAGAAAAACCGTAGCAGATGCCATGTGGTCTGGTTCCATCCCCATCAGTGTCTTCATGGACCCCATTGGGTCCAATAAGAAACTCCTCAGGGAGCAAGAAAAGTTAAACTCAGATCTCCTTCTTCCCATAGCCACATTGACACATGTGCCAGCAGTACACTTAGGGGATTTGTGACTGTTACTCAGCTTTTTGCTTTTTTTAAAGGAAATCAAAATTATGATATTTCCCCTCCAAATCACCCATCAGCATGGCTCATTGCCTGAAGGACTTGGCAAAACAGTTTGCCTCTTTGCCTCAGAACGGAAGGCAAATACTATAGTGTATCAGGAAGAAAAGGCCTCTGGGTATTACACCGCTTCCTTCTGCCCACTCCTTGGGGGCAAAAAATTAGTTCTATTTACTACATTTGAAAGACTAATTTTTTAAAAATTAATAAAAATGACAATTTCCCTGTCAAGATCACATGAACATAAACAGTAAAGCAAAGTCCATGGGGAAGGTATATGGATGCCAAACAGGCTTCTAAGATGTAGTTAGCCTCTTTCTTGGTGGGGGTGGGTGATGTCTCTCAGAGGATAGGCTGTCTGGTCCCCCCATCCTAAGTACTCTTGCCCCAATTGTCTTTCCTTTGTAGCTGTCCTTAGGTTTAGTGTTGGGATCACAATTCAGAATTCAACAGAGAGCTTCTGAAGGTGATGGGACAGAGGGAGGGGAGAGGAAAGGAGAGATGAAAAATTAGTCTTCTTCATCCTCACTGATATCATAGGCTGCAGACTTGTGTCTGGAGAGGTTTGCTGGGGAGGAAGGCGGGGAAGTCTTGCCAGAGAAGGGCCACCGGAAAGAGGGAGAGGGGGAGCGTTCACGAGTGGGACTGCTGCTGGGACTCTGCCTTGGACTGATGGCCTGCAGCATCCGGCCTTTCCCCTCTTTCAGCATATGTTTCTGGGGAGACCAAAAGAAAGAGTTAGAAGAAACCTATGGATCCTACTGAAGCACCACTGGAGGATATGAGACTTCAAATTATCACGAGTGCCCTCTGTAATGTCAAAAGTGATCAAGTAAGCCAGAGGAGGAACATAGCTATAATCCTAAGCAATTTCCTCTCCAAAGTGCTCTATGCTATACTATGTATCTAAGGGTTCCCACCTGCTATCCACTGTCACCCAATCCTTGACCTCTACGTCAAAGGAATTCTTAAAAGGCTACTTGGGTCTGTAGTCTAGGCTGTAGGCAAAAACAAAGGAATTAACTCAGACAAAAGGGTACCTATCCTAGTTTTGGAGTTCTCTGAAGAGAAAATTCCGTACACTCCCAGAATAATCTATTCTGGCATCCAAACACCCTCACAGTCAGATCGTTCCTGATATCCTAGGGCTCATCTGCTCATAGCTACACAGGCACCTTTTATTTGGCTCGAAAAGACCCTGCTACTCCTCAAGGACAGAATTCCCACCGTACCCAACGGTCCTGCAGCAGCTGTGTGTAGTGCAGGCAGCTTTCTTTTTACTGCTCTTTGCTCTTTCCTTCCCTTCCACCTAAAACTATAATGTAGAAGCAAGCTGGGCAAGGCTACTCACTTATCTTGTCACCATATTTGGAGGTTGATAGAGAGCTGGCAAAATTATTTAGGAGAATGTATAACCTCTTTCTGTAAAGATTTTTAAAAACTTTCTGGGGATAGTGGAAATATAGTTCTGCCGAACAAGGGGAACAGATTAGATAACTTCTTAATGTCAATGTCCCTTTCTGCTCAAGGATTCTATAATTCCTTCCACAGCATGAGAATTCCCCAGATTTTCATGAATTTCCCTAAATTATCCAGCAAGAAAGAACATACCAGCGCTCCTTCTGGACCAAACATTTCCAGGAAATTTCCAATGAATTCTCGGGATTTCTCCTCCCATTTCTGAATGAGGTCAATGCTTTTTTCTTCTACCTTCTGAACAAATTCTTTTGACTTTTCCTCCACATCTTTCACTTTCTTCTTTACTTTGTCAACTCGCTCCTGCAAGTGGTATTTCTTCTCCTGGATAAAGAAATAACTGCTCTGAGAAATAATACTCATTCTGACCTTCCATACTAAGGGGAAGAAAAAGACTTGGTTTGGCACTCTACTGACACTCCTTTCAGTCTTGAGAATTTCACTTTAATCTATCCCATACTTCTCCAGCATAATAACAGATAAGATATGCTCTGGATGGTCATCTTATACAAAAGTGTAATAATTCTAAGATTGTAGAGCCCAGGACTAAACTAAATGTATAGTGTAAGACCAGTAACAGACAGGCACATACCAAACGAAGTCAGATTTTTTTAAGATGAAACATAAACTTGGAAGATAAACATGCCTAACAAAACCCAAACCCCATTCTAGATGGAGATGTATAGGGAGAGAGCAACAAGATCACTGCACAATATTGCCAACAATAAGCCAACTGTAACAGGTTGAAAAAGGAAATAGTGGGCCTTTTACTTAAGTAATTCATCTATTGTACTGAATTTTTTTCCTCCATCAGTGGCTTATTCTATGATTACAGAGGAGTTGTTTTTTTAATTTTTTAATATTTAGAAGTCTGTTTGCTCATTTGCAAAATAAGGATGATACTCTTTGGTCCTACAGGCTTCCCTAAAGATAAGGGAAAATGGTATGAATCCTCCCAAAGGGAGGGGAGGGGAGGAGTCTTTAGCCAAATGAAAACTATTCTCATTTCCAGATCATAAAGGGGAAGGGGAAGGCGAATATGTTTAGGATTTTTAAATATCTAAAGATAGATTCTGCAGTATAACAACAGTTAGATTGTTAACAACAGCTAGGGTTTACCTGAATAGATAAATCATATTTAAATGAAACCATTTCACCTACTCATAATTCACAGAGCTGGGAGCAAGTGAGGGAGCATGGTAAACTACTTATGTAGAAGATACAGTTAGCAGCTTTCTTCTTCTTTTTAAATTAACTTTACTGAGGTATAATTTATATACAAAATGTATAGCAGTTTGTTTATTAAGCTAAAATAAACGTGCTTTCATAAATCAAATTTTAAAAGTTAGGTTCATGTGCCTTGAGAAATTGCATGCAAAATGTTGTGTGTTACTATGCACACAGGGAGAGGATCCATAGCTTTCATCAGATTTGCAAAGACCATCCAGTCAAAAAGAACAAAGGTTAAGAACCACTGTTTTAAATATATTTGATATAAGTACTGTACTTTGTAAGTTCCACGTTCTTATTTATTTAATTGGCTGTATGTCCTTATATCGACGTGTTGATACTAGCTCATAAAGGCAGAAAATGCCTCTAGATATATCCATATGCTCTTTGTAAAGAGCCTGGCATAGCGTTATGTGCAAAGAGGTATCCACTGAGCTTTTGGAGGTGATAATAACAGCAGACTGAAAAGCAAGTTTAACTTAGATGAAGTGAGAGGCAACATGTCCTATAGGGCCAGGGAACTCAAGGATGAGGTTGGAACTCACATTGATAAAGCTGACATTGAGTTCCTTTGCCGTGTAGCCCCTCTGTAGGTTCCGTCTGGCATACACATCATAGTCGCGGACAATTCGGGTGATGATGTCTGATGTGGAGATACCTTCTGTCCTCTGTGTTGGAGCAAACATGCCTAACACAAGAACACATACAAACACTGTGACATTCTGATTAGCTCAGGCAGTAGGACTAGATGGAAACTGGGAGCCACATTCCTTTTCTTTCCTCATAAAGCAGAGTCTGTTATTACTAAGTAAAGTCTGGAAGGAACACTGAATCAAAAGTTAGTAGTAAGGAACATACAGAAGGAACACTGAAGGAACACTGAATCAGAAGTTAGTAGTAAGGAAAGGCCCTAATATTAAGAAAAATATGGGGCTGGAGAAGGGTTTCCTGAAATTAAGAGATATCAAAAGTAGATGTTTAGACTGAGAATTGATGGATATGATGCTATGCCCATCTTAACCTCTTAAGCAAAGTGCGACCTGAAACTGGATGTTAAAGTTCTCACTGTATAAATTTTCCTCTGTAAAGTAGTGATGTGGTTGAATCTCTTGTCACTGCCCCTAAGACTCCATAAAATGAGGATGCACATCAACTTACTCACCTGCTTCCTTGATGTGCTTATAAACATCATCACTCCCAGCAGAAGAGTAAGGGATGTCATCATGGGCTACAAAATCAATCTGAAAGTAAGGAAACATGTTTAAAACCCAGCATAACTGCCATTCAGAAAGAACCAGTAAACACTCTCAGGACCAGAAAAAGGACAAGGAGAGGCGAGGCCTCAAATGAACTTCTGTCTTTATCTCTCTTTGCTTTGCTCATAAATTCCATGATTCATTCACAAGCCACCCAACCTAATTATTTGTGGATCATAAACATGAAGCTAGCCAGCTTCTTTTTTAGCTATTCCTCCTGGTCTACTGGAAGTGCTACCCTCACACTGTATACCAGTCACCATGCTGTGGTAAACAGGCCTAGAGGATTTTCTGGTATGCTAGTTAGTGGGTGGAATCAAGGAAAGAAGAAAGGAAATCTCCCCACCCTCCTGGGTCTACAAGGATGGGTCAAATAGGGTTTCTAAAAATATAAGAAAGAGGTCACTTCTTTGTTAACTGGTTTCTCAGTCCATGAGATGAGTGGGAATACAAAAATAGCAACCAAGAGCACTTTTACTAGAATAGATACATCTGTACTCCTGAGAAATGCAAAGCCCAAGGCCATAAAAGACCTTTAAGTCTCAGATCTATTACTTTACTACTGTCAATACCTCTCACACTGGGATCAATTATCTTTCTAAACCTCACTCATTTACTCCTTCCTGAATAGGCCATATGCCCTTTGCTAATATAATTGCTAACACCACCACACCCAGCTCCCAGAAGCCACTGTAATGTGAAGTACGCTCATCAGGACTATGTCAGGGACTCTCGGCTAACATCTCAATTACCCATGAACAACTTGTCAGGGATCCATAGGCAGCAAATTGAAAATAAGAATGGTGAGCAAGCAAGACTCATGGTTGAGGATACACTGCTAACACGGAGGAAAGGCAATATGGAAGTTCCTCTAACCTCTTCTGCCTGGGCTTGCCTGGCTATGTTGCTGAGAATAATCTTGCTCATCACCCTTGGTACCACTGGCTGCTAAATGTTGAAGCAGTAAAGCTAGAGAATTATAAAAGTTCTGTCCTAATCCTAAACAGTTATAACAAATATCCCTTAGCTTCAGGCCTACCCAAATACTGCTTTTGAAGCACTTTGGCTACTTTTGTTCTTTCCTGCCTCGTTGAACAATTCACCTTCAACATTCTCCACACCACTGTAAGAGAACTGACAATATGCTTGCTGGTTCCTCAAGCTCAAGGGCCTCCAACATGACCTGATAAGTTCTTCTCAGCTATCAGCTATAAACCCCTCTTTTGTAGGAAACGTGTTGCTTTAATGTGGGAAAATAAAAAGGAGATAAGGGTTTTTTATAATACCAACTCACTGAGAAAAAGTGAGAAACCTCCCTGGTTTCTGATCCCACATAATTTCTAGCCTGAAATCAAAAGTCTTGAAACTAAATTTAAGTCAATACAAGAGAAGTCTATGTTTATATATCTTATTTCCTGGAATGTGAACTCCTTGAGAGCATGTCTGGGGCTGTGTATACTCTAAAAAGACCGGTATGCTGTGAGGATGGATACGCCTATAATGGGGGGGAGGAGGTGCGACAGACTCACATAACTGAAGAGTTCAATTTCTTTTTTTTTATAAGATTTTTTTTTAATCATTTATTTTTGGCTGCGTCTTCGTTGCTGTGTGCAGGCTTTCTCTAGTTGTGGCGAGTGGGGACTACTCTTCGTTGCGGTGCGCAGGCTTCTCATTGCGGTGGCTCTGCAGTTGCAGAGCACGGGCTCTAGTCGCGCGGGCTTCAGTAGTTATGGTGTGCAGGCTCAGTAGTTGTGGCGCACAGGTCCAGCTGCTCCGCAGCATGTGGGACGTTCCCGGACCAGGACCCGAACCCATGTCCCCTGCATTGGCAGGCGGATTCCCAACCACTGCGCCACCAGGGAAGCCCTGAAGAGTTCAATTTCTAGCCCTGCTAGAGTGTGACCTGGTTATTTGGCCTCTCTGGCCCTGTTCTCATATGTAAAGTGGAAATAACTAATAACTACCCAATAGGATTTTTGTGGGGAACAAATGAAATATAATGGATGCAAAAGTGCTTGTAAACCATCAAACCCAAGAAAAATGTCAGGGATGACTATTATTAGAAGTAATAACACTGTTACCTCTTCTATGTGAAATTTACATAGAAGATAGAAGTAAAATAAGGCTAGTGGAAAACTAGCCATAGTACCAGAAGTCTTGAAAGTTGAAGAAATTCCAGAACAGGGAATGGAAACATGTGTTCAGTTTCTTACCCGGTGTTCTGCCAGGAACTCTGGTGTCAGGGTCCAGGGGGCATTCCTCACCACCTCATCCACATAGCGGCAGTGCTGCACTGCATCATAGCGCTCATTTTCATTCATCACGGTGAAGCCTTTGAAGTTGTGTGTTAGCTCATCACTGCAAACTGAGTTCACCACAACATAAGGTTGTAAGTCAAAGTCCCCTCTGCTTAACCACTCCTCAATCATCAACCTCTCATTTCCCAACCTCTCATAACCAATCTCCCCAGCCTGTATAAGAGTCTTCTGGATTTGGCTCAGTCTGGATAACAATGCTTTTCCTAATCCAAGATACACCTTCAGGAGCAACATTCACTAAATATTTTCACACTTTGGAGAGGAGAGGATACAATGGAGGACTAAGATCTTTGGCTTTGAAATGAAACTACTGTGCATCCTGTATCAATTAACAGTTTTAAAAAATGTTTTCCTATTATACTTTTATTAGACTGGACTGGACAACATAACATTAGCTTAGCAGACTTTTGTACTTCAGTTGACTCAAAATGATAAACTGAAATCTAAAGCAAATGCTCTTCTTAAGTAGCATTTATTCTTAATGCTATTCTGACCACCCCCGCCCGCACTGGGGGTCAGACTGCAGAAACCCGGCCAAAACCAGCGAGATAAATCCTGGACGTCTCAAGTCAATGAGCTTAGAGCTTCTCTCTCCAGGTTTATACAGTTCAGGTTTTATATACTTCATGTTCTTCATATATTTCACATTTTAAAGAGGCTGCACTATATCTCTCATTTGAAAACCAACATAAGAGGCAATGTACTTGGGTTATAAAGATAGGAGAAAAGAGGCTACCATAATTTTTTTCTGGACAGCACCTGAAGTCATCAGATGTTTTCTTACCTCCCACAATGAGATATGTATTAGGGAAAAGGTTCTTTGCTTGCATCAGGGCCCGGGCATGACCAGAATGAAATAAGTCAAATATTCCATCTGCATAAACTCTCACAGGCCGTTCACCTAAATCCAAAGGAAAGAATTTATCACAGAAATACATTGATTCAATACCTCACATTTAACAAATGGAAATGGCACTGTGTGACTGTTCCACCCCTGCAGAGCCCCCTTTTAAGGTGTTCTCTGGATATTCACCTTTATTGGGGGTACTTTGGGGTTCTGAGGAATAACATCACAGGCTTCCTTGACTACAAAAACACTCTTGGCATCATATCCACTAACTCTCTTTGTTAGCCTGGTTGTACCAAACTGCTCAGGTAATTGGATTTCATGACTGCTTTTTCTTAAAGTTATTTTAGAAGTGAAGGGAAGAGTTATACAAGAGCTACATCTGAAACTTCAAAATCTTCACCTTCGGTTTATGTTTAAACTGCAGCTATGTTTAAACAGAGTATAATTAAACTACGCTCTGGCTGCCTGCTCTCTGTTTTTCAAGCTGCCTTGATTACTAATAACTAATACTTTGCTTTGAAAATAAAATACTTTGCTTTGAAGGTAAAGAGTGATGCAGAGGGGTGAGATTGCTTCACAGTCCCAGATTCACCCTTAATAACTGCTCTGTGATAACAGATGGAGTTCCTTCAAGCATTTCTCCTTGATAGTGAGCATGTTACACTTTCTCAGTAGAGGGTGATATATCAGGTATTTGAAAATCAAATATAAATATTTTAGGACTTTATATTAGAGCCTTTCCTCTTCCCCTGTCCATTAGTGAGAATAACAGAGAACTGATTGTCAATTTATTTTTAGTGGTAGTGGACTATGAAAGAAAAGGAGGAAATGATTTCTTGGGGTACAAGCCTAATTCCAAAGCCAAATAAACACACTGAGAATGGAATTGATATAATGGTTCAGCATGCTTCAAATGATAAACCTAATGGGTCCTAGTAACATATTCCCACTACTTGAATAAAGGAAGAGCTGTCTCACTGTAGCAGGAGAAAATAATAGTAGGAGCATCTACATCATTCTTCGAAAGAAGGGCCGGAGCCTCATCAAATACACCATACTGAAGGTAAGGATAAGATACATCTCCTTCCTGCCTTGAGGACGGTGAATCAAGGGGGAGGAAACTGGTTCTCAGGAGGTTTATGGACTTTTCTTTATAGATAGCTTTATCCATACAAAAATCGCTTTTAAACTGAGAAATTATACACTGCTGATAGAAGTATAAATTGGTACAACTCTTAAGGATGGCAATTAGGCAATATCTGTGAAAAGACAAATGACAAATGTTTATACCCTTTGGCCAAGTTATTCCAATTCTAGGAATTTACCTCACAGATATGTTTGTAAATATGTATGCAGATTGCATTATTGAATGCAGCACTGTTGGTAATAGCAAAAGTTTGGAAACAACCTAAATTTCAGTGGAAGACTGAATATGACATGATCCACCCATTAAAAGTGTGGGAAGATTTATATATTATTTGCTTAGATATCCACAAGATATTGGTAATACTGGGCTTCCCTGGGGCAGTGGTTAGGAATCTGCCTGCCAATGCAGGGGACATGGGTTCGAGCCCTGGTCAGGGAGGATCCCACATACCGTGGAGCAACTAGGTCTGTGCGCCACAACTACTGAGCCTGCAATCTAGAGCCCGCGAGCCACAACTACTGAAGCCCACGCATCTAGAGCCCATGATCTGCAACAAGAGAAGTCACCACACTGAGAAGCCTGTGCACCGCAATGAAGAGTAGCCCTCGCTCGCCGCAACTAGAGAAAGCCTGCACACAGCAACAAAGACCCATTGCAGGCAAAAATAAATTAAATAAATAAATAAATAAGAAATTGGTAATTCTGGTTACCTGTAAAAGGGATACTAGGTGGCTGTGAGACAGTAGTGAGAGGAAGTCATTTCACTCTGTGTCTTTTTTGTACTTTATGAATGTTAGGTCACGGGAATGTACTAATTTTATAATACAGGAAATAAAAATTTTAAATAAAATAAATACACTAATACAATGAAAAACTGAGAAATAATATGACGGATTTAAAGAGTCAGAAAAATTATAGCCCAAGCTTGCCAACCAGCCTCACTCCTTTGTAATCTTAATCTCTTTAAGCCTCAGTTTCCTCATCTATAAAACAAAGCAAAACAAAACAAAACCTGAGTAATATAATCTCTCTTCTACATCCTAGAAATCATGACCATGAAGTAACTAATATACTTCTATCTTTCCTAAACAAGTCCAGAGTGGCTATGATCTCACTTTATTTGATCCTAAAAGACAAACGATAGAATATAAAATTTGAGAATACTGTACTGTTGTTTCTACACCAAGGGCAAAGTGAGATGAGGGAGATTTAGCCAGTAAACACAATTCCTGTATAGTGACAATAGCACAGACACTGTTGATTAAGTGGCTATTTGCCAGCAGTTAAACATCCCATATTAGGCCAAGCCACCTCTGAACCCTTTCTTGGAGCAATCCCTGATGTGCCTCTTGCCCTCTTAGCATTTCCCCAGCTTCCCAACCTCTCAATTCCCCATGACTTAACCACAAGTCTTTGGCAAACCCAGGCCTGTATATTAACCAAATGACCAGAAGGGGCCACTGTTGAACTAAAAATCTGGGGAGAAAGCATGCGTTATCCATTCTTTTACCAAGTGGCTATTGGTCAGGATGACTATACCCTCTGATTTATATCTGTTGTTCCAGTTCACTATCAAGAGCAACTGCTTTCATTCTCAAAAATACTCTTGATTTGGGTTACAAATTATAGTCTTTTCACTACTGCTAGACTAAGTAACTAGATGTTCTCCTTTAAGCAGAAGAGACCTGGGTTTCAATTTATTATCTCTTTTGATATATTCTCTCAAATAGCTACCACTGAAACATTCATCTTTAACAGATTTCCACTGCCCTTCAGACTTTGCCTTTTTCTTCCTTTCTCCAAGAGAACACACTGCTGGGTTTTTTTCTTGGATTACTCCAAGATTACACAAACTTCCCTCTTGTACTCCCTTAACCTCCCTAAGTGAAAACCTGGGGGCAGGGGGAGGGATGCCCCTTGAACCAGTTATTGGTTTAAAATTCACTAACTATATGGCATGTGTAGATTCTTTATTTGTTTATTCCTTGTCTGGCACTGGCATGAAGACAGTCACTTACTTGATTATTTAACATGAAACTGAACAGACAGAATAAGATAAAGGAAAAACCAGAGGTCAAGTTAGACTGGCAAATTTTACAGGCCAATTTGTGACTATCTGTTCCACCCAAACTTCAATCAGCTTGCTGATAAGCCTTCTATTATTTATAACTAATGTCTATATAAAGAATAGCACCACTCCAGGATGAAAAGAACACAAAGATGGAAAAACTTAGGTTTTTAGCTTCAATTCTATCACTAATTATTTGTTTTACTGTTTCACTTCTTAGTTTCTATGGACCTATATTCATGTATATAATGAAGAGAGTATAAAGTATATAATCTCATAAATGACTTATTTATAAAATTCTACTATTCTAAAATTTAGAAAGTAATTTATTAGTGTTTGTTAATTATAAGTTGCAAAACTTGGAAACAGTATACATATACATACATACATTTTTCCTATCACAGATGGTATGTGGCTAGATTAGCAACAAGGTGGCTAATATAACTAATGTGATCAGATCTGAGTGAGGTACTGCATTCTGAATGTGTGTCATTAGAGAGTATATGAAAAGTTCTTGCCCTCAACAGGCTCTACTATCACATCTGAATGTGATCCTTGAACTGTCTAGTGGCATTCTGAAGTCTGACCTGCCACCACTACACTGTTACATACAGCCTGTCTTTCCTTGTTGTCATTTTACTCTGCCCCATTAGCCTGCCTATTACTGAAGTAAGAGGAGCCAACCCCAAAAAATCACATCATAAACCAGAAGGGTTGTGATCAACATAAGCTATATCTAAACACTTTTGCAAAAGGAAAGCATTCTCTTTTTGAGGACCCCAAAACCATACTCCATACAGCCAAGATATAACCAAGGGGTACTGGGACCCCTAGCCTAACACTGTCCAGCATTCATTTCTATTCATATTTCAGTACTCCTAAGTTACAGCAGAGAGTAAACATACTAACACAATTAAGAAGTAACTACAAATATCTTCTATATATTGAAAATGTATAGATTTGTGGCTATAACTACCTCTTATTCCCTAGTGCTTGCCTGGGTTGAGTCCAGCCCTACATTTACAGAGTAAACACTCACCACAGTAATCAAAAGAAATGAAAAAGGATTGGGAAAAAAAGGAGAAATGGAGAATTTACAGAGAAGTAAGAACAGATGCCTATAGGACTTTGTAATCATAACAAATGCTTGTGGAAGTTTCTATTTATGATAATCCCTAAAACCAACTGCCCAAAACTATCTGGAATATATATTAATAATTTATGAGGCCAGAAATTGCTACTTAATAATGTAAACTAAGTATATAAATAAAGAGTATGGGCTTTGAAAATAATAAAGCAAGTCTTTTTTTAAAAAACCTGGGGGCTTCCCTGGTGGCACAGTGGTTAAGAATCCGCCTGCCAATGCAGGGGACATGGGTTCGAGCCCTGGTCTGGGAAGATCCCACATGCCATGGAGCAACTAAGCCCATGTGCCACAGCTACTGAGCCTGCACTCTAGAGCCCACGAGCCACAACTACTGAGCCCGTTCACCTAGAGCGGTGCTCTGCAACAAGAGAAGCCACCGCAATGAGAAGCCCACTCAACACAATGAAGAGTAGCCCCCACTCGCCGCAACTAGAGAAAGCCCGCACTCAGCAACAAAGACCCTATGCAGCCAACTAAATAAATTAAAAAAATAAAAATTAAAAAAATTAAAAATTAAAAAACCTGGAAAACTATAATATCAATAAAGATAAAATTAAGTGATAAGCATCTCCCAACTTAGGATAGCTTTGTCTGTCCTCTATCAGTCAGCAGCATCATACTAGTGTACTGACTGACAGAAAGGAAAACTTAGTGGGAAATTCTGAAGGCTATTAAAAATGTGACAGTCTGACATATTATTTGGACCTTTATAAAAACAGACAAGATTATAAACCCGCTCAGGCTAATATCTTATTGTCTCTGCTCCTCTATATCTCACCTCACAGCTGTGATGATAACAGCCCCCCCAAAAAGTGTGTACCACTGTATCTCATAGCTGTGACAAAATACTGGGAAATTAGTATACAATATAAATGAAATTTTATGGAGTACAGTTATCCTCCCAAATAGAACAGCAAGTGAGATGGGAGAAACCCCTCTCAAGCAGCTTTTACAGGTAAACTGAGGGAAGAATATAGTGAGTAGGTATACATTTGATAAGTACAATTGAATGCTAAAAACAATAGTAAAACAACAAAATAATTCGTCATTTACTTACAAGGAGTTCCTCTGCTGGCTTCTTCCATGGTTACCCTGACATAGGGCTTACTAAAGTCTACTTCAATTTCATCAGAAAAAGGCGCTGGCTGCCGTAAGCCCTTAAGAAGAGGAAAGTGAAGGAAAAGAAAAATTCAATGGTATAAACTAAAATACTCAAAAAATGGCAGCTTTAAAGAATAATCAGTTATTCAACATGCTGTGATTAAAATTTTTCCTAAAAGTTCATAACCTTAAAAAGAAAAAAGATAAAAGCATTCCAAAATGACAAGTGAAAGTTGCAACCTTTTACCAAATGGGCAAATCATGGCATGAAAGATAAATGTCTTGATGGTGATTTCAGAATAGGACTGAGGAAGGTGGCTGAGAACCTAAGCACAGTCCCAACTAACTGGGTCCAGAATGACAGCTCCTCTGCCAGACGGCAGAACAGCCAACCCTGATCTATGTGATGAAATTGCCAAGGTTCACAAGTGCCTTTTCATACCACTTCAACTATGGGACTGGGAAGGCAAACAGCTGCCATGTGCTTTAAGTACAATCATCACTGTATAATGCTTTACACTGTAAATATGTTCTAATTCTCATTAACAGCCCTGTGAGGCAAGTAGTACAATAGTTAGTATCCTCAATTTAAAGATGAGGAAAATGAGATTCAGAGAAGTTATATGAATTGCATGCAATTACTCAGAGGCAATGCTGAAATAAAAATGTAGGTATGCTCTTTCCTCCTTAGAGGAAAGCCTTACTTAAGAGCTTTTGTTAAATCTATTCCTAAGTATTTTATTCTATTTGATGCTTTTGTAACTGTTTACTTAATTTTATTTTTGGATTGGTCCTTGCCAGTATATAGAAATGCAATTGATTTGTATGTGTGTATGTGTATCAGTGTGAGTAATTTCAGTTGACTCATCTCCTGTGGCTTTGTTAAACTCAATTATCAGTTCTAGCAGTTTGTTTGGTAGATTCCTTAGGACTGTCTACATATGAGATCATGTTGCCTATGAATAAAGACAGTTTACTCCTTTCCAATCTGGATGGCTTTAACTTCCTTTTATTACCCATTATTGCACTAGTAAACCTCTAGTACAATGCTGAATAGAGGCAGCAAAGACAAATATCCTTGCCTTGTTCCCAGTCTTAGGGGAGAAGCATGCAATCTTTCAACACTAAATTATTATCTTAGCTGTAGGTTTTTCTTAGATGCCCTTTATCAGGTTGAGAAATCTCTCTTCATTTTGTAGTTTGCTGAGAGTTGTTTTTTTTTTTGGCTGTGCCATGAGGCTTATGAGATCTTAGTTCCCCGACCAGGGATCGAACCCAGGCCATGGCAGTGAAAGTGCCTGGGTTCGATCCCTGGTCGGGGAACTAAGGACCGCCAGGGAATTCCCTGTTGAGTTTTTTAATGAACGAACATTGGATCTTGTCACATGCCTTTTCTACATTATTGAAACAATCATATTTTGGTTTTGTCTTTTATTTTATTAATTATGGTGTATTAGATTAATTGATTTTAGAATGTTAAGCCAACCTTGCATTCCTGAGTGAAATTCTTCTTGGACACATTGTATAAATCTTTTTATATGTTCTTGGATTCAACTTGTTAATATATTGTTAAGGACTTTTGCATCTAAGTTTGTGAGGGATTTTGAACTATAATGTTCTTTTCTTGTGCTGTTTTTGCCTGTCTTTGCTATCTGGCCTCATAAAATTGGTTAGGAAATGTTCTCTCCTCTATTCTCTGAAAGTGGATAGGATTGATATTATTTCTTCCTTAAATGTCTGATAGAATTCACCAGTGAAGTCATTTGTGTCTGACTTTGTCTTTGTAGGAAGATTTTTTTAAAGACAATCCAATACTTTACTTGGCATAGGTCTATTCAGATTTTCTATCTTTTTCTTGGATCAGTTTTGGTAATTTGTCTCTTTCTAGGAATATGTCTATTTCATCTAAATTGTCACATTTTTTTGGCATGAAATTGTTCATAACATTCCCTTACAATTCTTTTAATTTCTGTTGGGCTATAGTGATGTTTACTTAGATTTTTAAATTACACATAGATCACATTGTGACTGGGCTAAATTCAGAAACTGGGAAGACATTGTTTTGTTTTGATTTCAGATAAGGATAGATTTTTAAAATAAGGCTTTAAAATTAAAATATATTTCTTTTAAAGAGCACTTATATAAGCTTAGTTTAAAATATGCTAAAGCTATAAGAAAAACATTTTAAGGAAATGTGTGTGTGTTATCCTTTTTTAGAACGTTTTTTAAAAAAGGTTAAGAATAGACCAAGGACACAAATGTGTGATTTTCTGAAGTTATTAGAAATTTACCTACAGATAAAATTAGAAAAAAACAATTTATCCTCTAGAAGTTAGTATGCAAAGAGTTGCCTAACAGTAATTTGTGTTTCTAAAAGTATATGCTAGTCACAAAATAATAGACATTCTATGATTCTATCTATACGAAGGTCAAAAACAGGCAAAGCTAATCTATGGTTAATAGAAGTCAGAGAACAAAGAAAACAAATCTGGGGAAAGAGGATACTGACTAGCAGGAGTGTGAGGGAGTCTTCTAGGTGTACCAGTGATTACATGGATGTATACATATATAAACATTTATTGAGCTGTACACTTAAGGTTTGTGCACTCTACTGTATGTAAGTTATACCTCAAGAAACAAATGCCATTCAGCCATAAAAAAGAATGCAGTACTGATACCTGCTACAACATGGATGAACCTTGAAAAAATTATGCTAAGTGAAAGAAGCCAGCCACAAAAGGCCACTTATTGTATGACTCCATTTATATGCAATGTCCAAGAATAGGAAAATTTACAGACAGAAAGTAGATTAGTGGTTACACTGGGATGGAAGGGTTGGGGAGAGATGGGGAGTGACTGCTGATGGGTACAGGGTTTCTCTCTGGAGTGATAAAAATGCTCTAAAATGTATCATGATGATGGTTGCACAAGTCTGTGAATATTCTGAAAACCACTGAATTGAACACTCTACGTGTGTATGTGAATTACAATGGTATATGAACTATATCTCAATGAAGTTGTTTATATATAAATATATTTATACATAATATAAAATGTATGAAACAAATAGAAAAAATTGTGCTTATAGTACATGTAGATAAAAGACAGCCTTACTGTGTTCTCCGAAATTTATTATCAATGGTGTGCTGGAGTCAGTTTTTAAATATTTACATATTTTGAGGGCTGGTAGTTTGAAATCAGCCACAGAAATCAGTAAATGCTATATATCAGAGGTTTGTTCCCCCCAGTTTATCAGGACACCACTGGTTATTCTGCATACTTAGAAAGAGATCAGTTCAGAGGTTATTACAGGGAGGAAGAAATGGATTTGTGGATTTTTCCGTTAATATTGAATAGAGAGAGTGATAGTTAAAAGATTCTGTGAAGGAAGAATAGGTAGGACATGGTAAAGAGAAAATATACTGTCACTTGAGAGAGGAGTTTATAATAACCGAGCTTTTGAACTGAAGAAAATAAGACTGTGGTACCATCAGCAGGAATAGAGAAGTTTTTTAAAAAGGAGTGGAGATCAAAGAAAATGAGAACTGACAGTCTTTGAATCTGGAGATTCAAATGACTATTGGAGACCTCCTAGAATATATTAGTGAAAGTCAGAACACCAGTGCCTTTAAGAAAATAGGAAGACAAGGAAACAGATTAGTAATAATCTCTCATTAGAGATGTATAGCCATAAAGGGAATGAGAAAAACAGAAAGGTACCTAGAGGGGACAGAAGGATCAAGTAGCAGGTTTTCTTAAAAGTTGAGGATATCTGTACATGTCTAAGACAAAGGAAAAGGAGCCGAAGAGATTGAAAATATCAAGAGAAGGAAAAAAACAGACAATGAAGGAAGGAAGAGTCTAGAAGAATGACAGGGAATGGCCTCAAAGGAGAGCAGGTTGGTCCTATAAGTAATTAGGATCACATTTTTCTGAAAGCAGAAGAAAGGAAAGGTGATAAAAGGATAATACTGGATGTAAAGGAGGAAGGATGTATATAAACTTACATTCTGATGCCATCAATTTTCTCAGTAGAGCAAAGAAGAAAGTGAAGTTCCCTATAAAGAACAGGGACTTTGGAATGAGACTGAAAACTTGAGGAAAGTACAAAATATTTAGAATAGCTGTTGTGGGAAATGTATATATTTGAGCATCAGCAAATGATTAATGGAACTCCTGAGCACTATATTCAGCCCAGATCAAGCTAGAAACTTTAATCTTTAGAAGGCCAAGTTAATAGGTCCAGGAGGAAAAACAAAGAATTAACAGAAATGGAAAGATCTAGGGTTAGGTCCTGGTGAATGGAAGGTAGGCAGAAGAGGGAAGAGAAGAGTTAAGGAAAAAGAGGTATCCAGACATTTCTCCAAAAAAGATATACTAATGGCCAAAAATCACATGAAAAGGTGCTCAGCAATATTAGGCATTATGGAAATGCAAATCAAAACCACAATGAGACCCTGCTTCACATCCACTCGGATGGCTAAAAGCAAAAAGACAGGCAACAGTGATGGCAAGGATGTAGAGAAATTGGAACCTCTGTACACTGCTGTGAATGTAAACTAGCACACAGCTTTGGAAAACAGTTCTTCAAAATGTTAAACAAAGGATATATATGACCTAGAAATTACACTCCTAGGTATATAAGCAAGAGAACTGAAAACATATCTTTAAAAAAAACCTTGTACATGAATAATAGAACATTATTCACAATAGCCAAAAAGCAGAAATAATCCAAATGTCCAACAACTGATGAATGGATAAACAAAGTAGTATGTCTATATGGATTCACCTATAAAAAGGAATGAAGTATTACTAAACACTACCACCTGGGTGGACCTTGAAAACATTGTGCTAAATAAAAGAAGCCAGAGACTTCCATGGTGGTCCAGTGGGTAAGACTCTGCGCTCCCAATGCAGGGGGCCCGGGTTCGATCCCTGTTCAGGAAACTATATCCCACATGCATGCAGCACCTAAGAGCCCACACGGTGCACTTAAGAGCCAGCAACTAAAACATCCCGCGTTGTGCAACTAAAAGATCCCACGTGCCACAAATAAGACCTTGCGCAGCCAAAATAAATAAATACATATTTAAGTAAGTAAATAAATAAAAGCCAGACATAAAAGGCCACGCATTGTGTGATTATATGAAATGTTCAGAATAGGCAAATCCCTAGAGAGAGAAAGTAGATTAGCAGTTGCCAGGGAGTAGAGGGAAGGGGGGAATGACGGAATGACTGCTAATAGGTACAGGGTTTCTTTTTGTGGTGATAAAAATGTTCTGGAATTAGTGGTGATGGTTGTACAACACTGTGAATTTTCAGTATTAAAACCACTGAATTGTACACTTTAAAATGATTAAAATGGTAAACTTTATGTATGTGAATTTTATCTAAATTTTAAGAGATACATTATGTATCCTATCTTTCATAACTCTGTTTCTTCAATCTTCCTTGTATACTGTGTACATTCCAAGGCAGAAGGCAAATGCAACTGTCCCTCCTGGCTAGAATTTGTGCTGAATCGATTCCTCCTAAGTATAGAGAATGAAACCTAAGGTTCTTCAGCTAAAACAGATCAGCAAAATCTTTAACTCTCTAGAGCTGCCTCCAGTTAGAATGAGTAGTATTTTTTAAAACACCCTATTATTCTCTTCTCAGTTAGAGAACATTGTCTCTAAAAGCTGATGTTTATATAAAAGTAGGACTAAGTATTTCTACCTGTGTTCTCCTAAAACAAACCTCCTTCATTTTAACCTCCAAGGAATCCTATGGAATAATACTGCTTTCAAGTCTTTTGACTCTCTGGTAGCAAGGTATAAGTGAAAGGGCAAGGGTTTAGGACTTGTAAAAAACTTAGATCTAAATCCCAGCTCTATCACTTCATAGTTGTGAAATCACAGCAAGCTTCTACAGCTTTCATTTCACCTGCTATAAAATGGAAGATGAGACTTCCCTAGTGGCACAGTGGTTAAGAATCCTCCTGCCAATGCAAGGGACACGGGCTCTAGCCCTGGTCCGGGAAGATACCACATGCTGCAGAGCAACTAGGCCCGTGCACCACAACTACTGAGCCTGAGCTCTAGAGCCCGCGAGCCACAACTACTGATCCCGAGTGCCACAACTAGTGAAGCTCGTGCGCCTAGAGCCCGTGTGCCACAACTACTGAAGCCCGCATACCTAGATCCCGTGCTCCGCAACAAGAGAAGCTACCGCAATGAGAAGCCTGCACACCATAACCAGAGAAAGCTGGTGCGCATCAACGAAGACCCAACGCAGCCAAAAATAAATTAAGTAATTTCTTAAAAAATGGAAGATAGTAATACCTGCTCCATAAGGTTGCTATGAGGATTAAATAAAATAGCATATGCAAAGTAACTAGCATAATGTTACACATACGAGTAGGCACTCAACAAATCTACATTAGCTCATTTTCTCTTCCATTCTATGGAACACAGGTTTCATTATACCAACAAAATTAACTAAATTGTATTAATCTAAAAGGTTAGCTTCTAAATGCTATATAAAGTTTCTAAGTCTATGCAAATTATAACTAATACTATTATAACTAAAACTTAAAACTTATAATGATCATCATCTCCCAAATTATGAATGAACTTCTGAATGCAATATTGCTTCCATAAAAACTTTCTCCTGGGCTTCCCTGGTGGCGCGGTGGTTGAGAGTCTGCCTGCCGATACAGGGCACACGGGTTCGTGCCCCGGTCCGGGAAGATCCCACATGCCGCGGAGCTGCTGGGCCCGTGAGCCATGGCCGATGAGCCTGCGTGTCCGGAGCCTGTGCTCCGCAACAGGAGAGGCCACAACAGTGAGAGGCCTGCGTACCGCCAAAAAAAAAAACCAAAGAAAAAAAACTTTCTCCTGATTATGTTCACATATATTAACTCACTACTCCTCAAAATTCTAGTGAAAGAGAAGAAGAGATTCTGGTGTCCTTACTAATAGGAAAGAGGAGGTAACTAAAATAATATAATACTAGAACTTGATATTGGCTTCCCTGTATGTATTCTATTTCCAAGGATTCGTAAGCATTTTTCAGCAAAAAGTTTCATAACGGCACAGAGAAACATTTCCCATTTACCCAAACATTCTGCACAAATGGTAACATGCCCTCCTGAGTTCCAAATTATTTCAATAATGCCAGGAAAAAGGCTCTAGATTCAAGAGGAATACAAGGTGGTGTGAGAAAGAAGGGATAAGGAACAGAGCAGAAAGAAAAAGAAAGACAATCATTCTCCCTGATTCCTGTTGCCATTTCAATGGATGTAAACAGTGAGCTCACCTATTTAACTATTTGGATGCCTCATAGACCTTCTAAGTTGAACCTGTACTAAACTCATCACCTTCCTCCTAAAACAGCTCTTCTTCCTCTATTTTTCATCTGAATGAGAAGCACCCCATCTACACAAACTACCTAAGGCTGAAACCTAGCAGTCATCCTTAACACCTCTCATCCTCTGCATCCTGATAATTTCCAAGAATTGTCTATTTCACTTCCTAAAAACTTAAAATTTGTCTTGTCCTCTCTGTATCTACTGCCTTAGTTTAATCCTTCATCATTTCTAACCTGGATCATTACAATAATCTCACAACTAGTCCTGTGGCTTCTGTCTATCCCTGTTTCAACTGTTCCTTTCCAAAGCAATCAGGATGATCTTCTAAATTGTATATCTGATCATATTACCTATAGGACAAAGTTCAAATTCCTTAGCACAGCATACAAGATCCTTCATGAGCAGGCCCTTGCTTTACCTTATCTATTGCAGATTCTTATTCTGAAGTTTAAGCTCCAGTAATGTTACTTGTAGTTTGCTAAACATACTATTATTTCACACTTCTGAAGTTGTACTCTATCTCTTGTCCATTTCTTGAATTCCTATTTAGCCTTCAAAGTTCAACTCTGAAATAATCTCCTCAATGAAGCTTTTCCAAAACCACTGTTCCCACCCCTCGGTCAAAGTTAATCTGTTGCTCCTCTAGAGGGTCACTGTACCTCTAACTTACTTCTATTTGGCCCTTTTCATACTGTATCTTAATTATTTGTCTCTTTCCCCTATTTGTCTATGAGCTTCTTAAGGGCAAGGCCACCCTTCCATCTTTGCAACTCAATGCATAGCAAATGACACACAGAGGTTCTCAATATATGTAGTTTGAAATGAGATTGTAAGATCTATCTCCATAAGCAGAACTTCAGCCAATTAACCTCAGAGTTTAAGTACTCTGTGACTTATTCATACATATGACAAATATTAAGATAGTCTAAATGTCTATTCTTTATAAATATTTCTGTGATCCTTTTGATTTTACCTTTAGAAACATCTGTTTCAGTAAATTCTTTATACTTATAGACAAACTAGCCATAAAGTTATCCCTTAATTTTTCCGCCTTAACTCTTTTCTCTCCCTTCATGCATTTTATCCTGACCTACCAACCCAGCTACCAAATACTTGGGGAGGTTGGGAGGAAATGGGGAGTGACTGCTAATGGGTATGGGGCTTCTTTTGGGGACGATAAAAATATTCTAAAACTGGTTGTGGTGATGGTAGCACAACTCTGTGAATATATTAAAAACCATTGAATTGTACAGTTTAGATGGGTGGATTTATGATCTCAGTAAAGCTATCATAAAAAAAAGAAAAAACCTTGTTCATTTTTGCTACAGAGTTGAAAGGGATTCAGAGATGGAAAGCACATGTGTACAGTGGAGATGACACACAAGTTTATTTAGCAGACACTCTTCATTAGAGTCAGTCCAGCCTGTTGGGTGAGTGAATCTTTGACCATTAGCCCATGTTAAATAGCCGGTGTGTACCAAAGAGGAATGTGAAATAGGTAGCAAGCCACTTAACTGATCTGTGACATGAATATATGAAGCAGAGTAACTTAAATCATTGAAATTCCTCAGATTCTAAGAACCAAGAAATTTAAGTCTTCTCAGAGCCCATTCCACTAAGATTGGCCTTCTTTGGTCTATTCGTGGCTTTGGTGATTGGCTCAGAGTATTACCTACTTGGTTATAACTTGTCCCTACTCCAAATAAGAGTGCTGAATTGGTGCCCACCACCATCCTCTTAACCTGAATTCTCTAAGAAACATTCAGAAATTAAAAATGCCCTGTTAGGGACTTCCCTGGTGGCACACTGGTTAAGAATCCGCCTGCCAATGCAGGGGACATGGGTTCAATCCCTGGTCCAGGAAGATCCCACATGCCGCGGAGCAACTAAGCCCGTACGCCACAACTACAGCCTGCGCTCTAGAGCCCGTGAGCCACAGCTACTGAAGCCCGCGCGCCTAGAGCCCGTGCTCCGAAACAAGAAAAGCCACCACAATGAGAAGCCCGCGCACCGCAACCAGAGAAAGCCCACACGCAGCAATACAGACCCAAAGCAGCCAAAAAAAAGCCCTGTTTTGTTGACTGCTGAGTCATTTTCTGAGTTTACTTGCTGTAAAGAATAATGGCCCCCTAAGGATGTCTACATCTTATTTTCTAGAACCTGTGACTATGTTACATGGCAAAAGGGGCTTTGCAAATGTGATTAAAGGATTTTGAGATAGACAGATTATCCTGGATTAGCCAAGTATGTCCAACGTAATTACAAGGGTCTCTACAAGTGAATGAAGGAGGCAGGAGATTCAGAATCAGAAGGAGATGTGATGACAGAAGCAGTGGTCAGAATGTTGTGATTGCTGGCTGGCCCCTGAGCAAAGCAATACGGGCAACTTCTAGAAGCTGGAAAAGGCAAGGAAACAGTTTTTCCCCTAGAACCTCCAGCCCTAACAACACTTGATTTTAGCCTTTTAAGACCCATTTCAGCCTTGTGACCCCTAGAACTGTAAGATAATATATCTGTATTGTTTTAGGCCATTAAATTTGTGGTAATTTGTTACAACAGCAATAGAAAACTAATACACTTGCCCCCAACATAATCATCAATATCAGGCCTGAAGCATATACCTACTATTTGTGGAGTCCAGTTGCTTTTATTGCTCAAGATAGAATATTGTTTTATAACAACTAGTAATTGTGTCCGAGTAGAAATGTTTTTCCTTTTGGGTTATGAAGCTCCAAAAGTAACCAGTGGGAACTGCAGTTGGATCAATGGCTAATGGTCAATATAGGTACAAAACATACAGAAACATATAATTCTGTCACTGGGATTTTAAAACATGGATTTCATAACAACACTGTATATCAATAATAACTCCAACTGTGTATAAATATTCTTTGACATATTTTTTTTAGGGGAAGCTTCAAGAAGGGTACCAACCTGAGACAGGATGAGCCATTTGGAATGGGGTCTTTCATCAAAGGCTTGGAAGTGGTTAGGAAATACAAAGATATCATCCCAGAGATAAAGGAACATAAGGTAGGCAGTAATAGAAAAAGGTTCTCATCTAAGATATAACCAGTAATAGAGTGGAGGAGTGATATGAGAGAAAAGACAGTAAGACACAGAAAACTAAACACCATGAGATGATGCTAAGATCAGATCACTGCCTGGAGCTACAATTTCTCTGTTTCATTAGTTTGAATTTGATATTTTGCCTAATATATGTACAACCTCCAAATTTTCCTAACATTCTTTTTTCAATTCCAGTGTAAAGCTCTTACAACTGAGCTGTGAATTATAATCTGCATAAGAGTTCCAACAACTGGTGGAAAGTTACTATTCACACTTACTATTCATTCTTTCCATTATTTAAGAAGACTTGTAATGTTGATATTGTCAGTGTTATATCAGTTTCTACCCTCCTCCTGCCAGGTTAAGTGTTCAACAAAGAAATCTCTTCCTTACTTACAATTGCACAGCGTGGCATTTTTGAAGGAATTCCATCATCCTCTGCTGCCCCATTGGGTCCAGGTATCTCTTTCCTCCTCTTCCTCATGTTGACTTTGGCTGAATTCTGTGCATCCATCTTCTTCTAACTGGTGATAGAAAGTGAAAAAGAATTTTTGTCTCATTGGGGTGGGAAAAGCCTGTCACCAGTATTTCAGAGATGTTAATATGGAGGCACTTAGTATCAATTCCATAGCACACATTTCACAAAGATGAACCAATTGCAACCGGCAAAAACAGCAAAGCTTCACAAAACCCAGGCTCTAGTAGAAACAATGAAATGCCTCTCTGTGGAACAATGGCACAATTAATCACCTGGACCTTGTAAATTATTTCCCAACCAATACAGCCTGTATACCAACTGCTAATTTCATATCCTGACTGCATGCAAAAACCTGGAAGAACCTGGCTGAGAAAGTTAGTTATACAGACTTTCCACTGCTCTTACATCATATCTCTAGGACACCTAGAAGTATGACAGGTGCAAGGAAATGTGAAAGGTATGTCTTTGGTACAGACGGAGAAAAGAGCCTTTTTTTTTTTAAAGGATGGCCACCAGCGATTCCTGGTTTAACAAAGCATGGATTTCTTAACTCTAAATGCTCTGTATATTTCAGAGACCACTCCTCCAGGATGAGAGCTATGAAAATTGTAGAGTAAGTGTACTTGTATCTTTTAAATGTCTTTCCTCTTCCTTTTTCAATTCATTTCCCCTCCCTCTTTCAGAGTCTTAGCACCTTAAGCTTGCTCAGAGTCCCCAACTACTAAAACCCCACCCAGGCTTCTCCTTCCCCCAAGGAAAAACTTATTATTGTCTCATTTAGCAGAAAGTGTCTAGCAACTAACTATTACAGAAAAGTTCTGAATATTTGATGTTTCATGTTTAGATGTTGGCTTGTGCTACACCTCCAATCCCCTACAAGGATATCTGCATTTTTCTTAGGTAACATAATTTGCACAAATAAATTAATTTCTTGATAATGATGAAATTTTAGATATCAGCCAGAAATTGGAGATAGAGGAACTTCAATGATCAACTGCCATCTCTGCCCAAGACGTGGTACAGTGAAAGGTGGAAAAAAGATCCTTAGAGCAGAAGCAGAAAACAAAACAAAATACTAGACAGAATGAGGACTTTCTACTCTGCCTCACTGCCTCTAATAAGCCCTCCAGAATACATGTTTATCTAAACAATCGCAATTGTGCCTTTCTTTCTTTCCTCTGGTTAAATTAAATTCCAAGTGGCAATGTGATTAAGATCGACAAGAAACCTAACCTAATTCTTAGAGACTGAAAGAAACACCCCATGAGTCATGGCTAAGTATTAGGCTGGTATGAAAAAATGTCAGAATCTAAAGTGAAAGATGACCACCACCCAGAAACTTCCTTTCATCACATATTCAATTAAAATTAAAATGTCTCTTCATCACAAATTAAAATAAAATGAAACGAGGGTACTGTATATTTAACAAGCTTTTCCAGTAATGATGATCAGAGATTTTCTTCATTATTTTTATTAATTATTCTTTTGAAATATCCAGAGGTCAGATTTACTACTCCCATCTCAATGGTCTGAGAGGCCTGCTAAGAATGCCTAATCAGTTCAGTTAATGACTGTTTCTAATTTGCATACAACAGGACTTTGCTGCAAATATCTGTTAAATTCTCAGAGTAGGTAGACAAAATCCATTATGAGAAATATAATCAGCAATCTGGTGTCAGGTAGCTCAAGGTCAGGCAGTCAATAATATTGAGTATTTATTGTACACAAGGTATTATAACATAATTTTAAAAGTAAAAGTTATTTTCTCAAGAAGCCTTCAATCAAGGTGAGGAAACCACATGTTTATGATTAAAAAATGCTCCTTAGGATTGCAAAACCATTGGGGGAAAGTTTGTTTAGGAACAGCTTCAAAGTAAATATCTCCCTATCAATGACTTATTAATTACAAAGTAAAAAGAGTTACCTTCAAAGTGAAAAAAATCTGAATTGGGAGATTGGGATTGACATATATACACCAATATGTATAAAATGGATAACTAATAAGAACCTGCTGTATAAAATAAATAAATAAAAATTTTTAATGTACACTATTAATAATGTAAAAAAAAGTGAAAAAAATCTCTCAGCTAAGTAATTAAAGCTAATTAACATCACCAATAATGCCTCCTGATGTGAGGCACTGAGGATACATCATCTGCCAAAAATGCATAACCTGTATGGCTTTATGAGGAACAATCAGACAAACCTCAACTAAAGGACATTCTACAAAACAACAAGGCTGTATTCTTCAAAAAAATGTCTATCATGAAAAACAATGAAAGGCTGAGGGACTGTTCCAGGTTAAAAGAAACCAAAGAAATGACAACTAAATGTAATGCATAATTCTAGATTGGGGGAGAAACTGTTATAAAGGATAGTTATTAGGACAATCAGTAAAATTAAAATATGGATTCTGTATCAGATAATAATATATATCAATGTTAAAATAAACTTCCTTAAGTTGATCATTATACTGTTATATAAAAGACTGTCATTGTTTTTTTTTGTTGTTTTTTTGTTTTTTTTGTTTTACAAAAGTTTATTCTTAAATGTACAATAGGTTCCAAGACAACACTTCATTCTAGTTATAGGTGGCAACAGATGTTATGGCAGGGAATCCAGATGTTTAATCCAGATGTTTAAACAGGAATGGAACTAAGGATCATCATTGCCTCAGGCACAAGGAACAGCTTACTTTTTGCCAGATTTCTTAATTCCACCTGTGGCCAGGGGGCCTTTCCCCGAGGCCTTCGCTTTTAGCTCCTCAAATTTCTTTTGCTCCTCCTTCTGTTTCTCCTTGAATGCCTTATCTTCCTCGTCCATCTCCTTGGCTTGCTTCTTAGGCTGCTTCAGGGGCTTCTTGCCACCTTCGCAGCCCAACATGGCACCTGCCACCCCTTCCCCAGACCCTGCCACCGGATGCCTGTCATTGTTTTTTTATGCTGAAGTATCTAGGGATAAAGGGTTATGATCTCTGCAACTTAACCTCAGCAAAAAAAAAGAAAAAGAAAAAGAAAAAATAAAAATGTGTATATTATATTACATTTAAAAAGGTAAAACAATATGGCAAAATGTTATCAATGTATGAAGCTGAGTCAGGCACAAAGGAGTTCATTTTAATATTCTTGCAACTTTTCTAAAGGCTTTACTTTTTATTTTTAAGTAAAAAGTTTACTTTTAAAAATGTTCAAGGGCTTCCCTGGTGGCGCAGTGGTTGAGAGTACGCCTGCTGATGCAAGGGACACGGGTTCGTGCCTCGGTCCGGCAAGATCCCACATGCCGCGGAGCGGCAGGGCCCATGAGCCATGGCCGCTGAGCCTGCGCGTCTGGAGCCTGTGCTCCGCAACGGGAGAGGCCACAACAGTGAGAGGCCCACGTGTCACAAAAGAAAAAAAAATAGTTCAATAAACATTTTCTACACAGATAGGCCCTCATCTAAGGTTGTCTTTTGGGGTCTCCAGAAACAGATTTCCTCTCCTTCCTAAATCTTTGAATCAGTGTAGATGATACATATATTCCAAGAAGTATGTTTTAGGAATCTAAATGTGTTGGAAGAAAGTAAGATAATAACAGCAAATTCATAATAATGACTTTTTTTTTCAATATTACCAGTGCCAGGCACTGTGCTAGGTACTTTATATACATTATTCTCATTTAACCCATATAACCTGAGAAGCAGGTATTTTTAGTCCCAATTTACAAGTGAGAAAACTAAGGTTCAGGGAGGTTAAGCAACCTATCCAGAGATCACACAGCTAGTAAATGAGAAAGCCAGAATACTGTCTCCCAGAAATTCACAGATTTTTTAAAGAAGCTGTCTCATCATTACTGCTGCTTCCCTCAATCAAGAACATTTTTTCCACAGCATGGGTTCCTGAAGTTTTTGTAAACTTAAGTCAGACCAGCCTACCTGAACAGTGGAACAAAAGGTCACAGTCACTTAAAGGTAAACAAGGTCCCAGCACCAATCAAATAGAACTGACATGGCTATTGGCCTGATTCCAAAGTTGCCTGATTTGTCAGCTGTACAGATCTTTCCTACTGGAAAAGTTTTGCTAGGATTTCCTGATAAGCTTTCAACGTAAGCAAAAAAGAATTAATTCTCTGCTCATCTCTCTTCTGACATTACAAATAGGTGGTGCTTAAGTCACCTGTACTTTTCATTCATGATACAAAATAGAGTTTTAAGGATGCCAAAATAAAAAGGGAATAAATGTCATGTCATATTCTCACCAGTTACTTTCCATGACTTCAAGTTAAAATTCCTTAAAGTTTAATAGAAAAATACTTAACACATCCAAAGACATGTTTATAGGAACTTCTCAGAAGTCTTTGCTCTGTATGTGTGTCGGTGTGTGGGGGGGATTATGTGTGCTATAATATTTTTACAGCTCTACTGAATGAACTATAATTAACATACAATAAACCATATATTTAAAAGTGTATAATTTAATGAGTGTTAACATTATATACCTGTGAAATCATCAAAATTGAAAAACATATCCCTCGCTCTCAAGTTTCCTCATACCACTTTATAATCCATCTCTCCCTCCCTACTCTGACTTTGCTTTGCTTTTTTGTTTTGTTTACATTGTGGTAAAATATACATAACATAAATTCTACTTTGCTTCTTAACTGTTTAATTCTTGAAGTACTGAACCATCTTGCATAATTCAACTTAACCAGCCAAATACATGGTAGATATCATCATACTAGAAAGAAGCAAAGGTGCTAAATACTGCCCTTGTGGTTTTAAAGATATTTTAAAGTCAAATTGATATCTGGAGTCACTAGATATTGTGACACTGGATCTATTCCACTAGATTAAAAAAAATCATACAAAAAATATAAAATATCACAATGAGAACTCAAGGGAGGAGAAAGGAGGTATCTGACTACCTATTTAAAGCTAATGTAAAATTCATGAACAAAGAATCAAGTCAACCATTAGTATTAGTACTGACACATTGCAAAGCCCATTGGTAAATAATAGTAATACTAACATATTTTACCTGAATTTCAGTTGAGTACATACATTCTTCAACAAAATCTCTCCTTCTGTCTTATATAAATACCTCTAACCAAATGTCTAAGGCAGTGTTTCTCAATATTTTTTATCCATGCTCCATTTTGAGAAAAGTAAAAATCTTTAACCTCACTCCGTTAGTATACTGTAGTGATTAAATAGAGGTCAGCCCCTAAATCATATTACCTAAATATGAATCCCATTTCTACCACTAACTAGCCATGAAAATTTGGACAAATTCCTTTATCTCTCCAAGTCTTAGTTTCATCATCTAACAAATGTGGTTTAAATGGAATAATCCATGTAAAGCCTTACTTAGCTCAGAGTCTGGCACACAGTATGTGCTTGTAAACATTAGCTACTATTATTATTTCATAGTAGTAGTAGTTGCCATCATCTGCCTTAAAGTCTATCTTCCGTGTATCCCCTATAGCCAAGAAGATTTTGTCAAGTTTTCACCCATGATTACTACTATAAAAAATGTACTTTTAATGTAAAAGTATGATAAAACATGAAGTATGCTCCATCTCCCCATCTTATCCTTACCCCATTTAAGAATCACTGCTGTGGAACTTCCCTGCTGGTCCAGTGGTGAAGAATCCGCCTTCCAATACAGCGCGTCACAACAAGCTCCCGTGCCTCAACTAGAGAGCCTGTGTGCTGCAAAGTACAGAGCCCACTCGCTCTGGAGCCTGCGCGCCACAACCAGAGAAGAGAAAACCCGCACGCCACAACTAGAGTGAAGCCGGCGCACCGCAGCAAAAGATCCCGCCTGCCTCAATGAAGATCCCGCAAGCCGCAACTAAGACCCGACGCAGCCAAAAGTAAAATAAATAAATAATAAACAAATCTTTTTTAAAAATAAAGTAATTTAACAATTGAACATCCTTGCCCAACAGACACTAATTCAAAAAAAAATTACGATTGTAGCAAGAACTCTTCTAGAGTCTGATGTTAAGCTATGATGAAGAAACACCACTATTACTACTACTACTACTACTACTACTACTACTACTACTACTACTACTACTACTACTACTGTCAGCATTTATATAACACCTGTATGTCTAAAAACTTTAAAAATATTAAAACTCTTGGGGCTTCCCTGGTGGTGCAGTGGTTAAGAACCTGCCTGCCAATGCAGGGGACACGGGTTCGAGTCCTGGTCCGGCAAGATCCCACATGCCACGGAGCAACTAAGCCCGTGCGCCACAACTACTGAGCCTGCGCTCTAAAGCCCGGAAGCCACAACTACTGAGCCCGCATGCCACAACTACTGAAGCCCGTGCACCTAGAGCCTGTGCTCCGCAACAAGAGAAGCCGCTGCAATGAGAAGCCCGCGCACCGCAACGAATAGCCCCCGCTCACCGTAACTAGAGAAAGCCCGCGCATGGCAATGAAGACCCAATGAAGCCAAAAATAAATAAATTAAATAAATTTAAAAAACACAAAAAACTCTCTTAACATTCACAACCCTTTGACATAGACGTATTATTTTTATCACTATTGAAACTGAGGCACAGAAAATAAGATCACACAGCTAGTAAGTGGCGAAGCTAGGAATCAAATTCAGTCAGCCTGGCTGCAGACTACACACCCTTAACTACTGTGGTATACAACAAAATGCGACACTGTACTATACAAGAAGGTACCTAATAACTATCTCTAAATATCTGAATGCCTGTTATGTTGGATGGGGCAGACACTTATTCTGTGAAAGTCCAGATAATAGAAAATGAATCACTAGTTGGAAGATGCAAAGACACAAACTTTAACATAATAAAAACCTTTTTAGGAACGAAGAGTTATCTGAAAAGGGGCTGAGTTACCTCGGGGGCATTTCATTTTGGCATACCAGGACATTCAAGGAGAGGTTGTGTAGAAATACCTTCATTAATTTTATTAGTCATAATCCTGTAAAGTCCATCATGGTTGATCTTTTTGTTTGTTCTCATCTTAAAATAATTTCAAATCATGACTGCCATCTATCATACTAGCATTCACAATGTTATGTAACCTATAAACTTGAAAAGCATGTTTTTTATGTTTCCATCCATGTTAGTGCTGAAAGTATTGATCAGGATAGATATATGCCACCATACACCAATGTGACATACCACTGGACCCCTCTCTCCTCATTGAGATCCACTCTTAATACTCTAGGTTAGTACAATATAAAACACAGGAGAGTTTATCTTTAGAAAACAGGATAGAAAAATATATTTAGAATTCTTAATGATTAAGGTATTCAATCAGATGTAAACCCATTTCATTGTACTATCACATAATCCACATTTCTCTATCACAGTCCCAAAGATTATGATAATAGTGATGATAAAAATTATAGCTAACACTTACAGAGTACTTCCTTTGTGCCAGAAAGTTATAAACCTTTTGCATATATTAAATAACTTAATTCTCACAACAGTCTTATGCGATAGATAATATTATTTGCTCTATTTTGCAGATGAGGAAACCAAGGCACAGCTGGGTTAAATGACTTGACTGAGGTCACACACGTAGGACAGGGCAAAACCAGGATTTGAACCAAGGCATTCTGGCTCTAGGATCTGTGTACTTAACAACAACACTGCCTAGTATTTATTTACTTATTATGTGCTGCCTAGTATATAAAATGGTCATACATGAATTTAAACAAAACCACTTACTGCACTCTGGTCATGCACTACACTGTGCCAAACAGGATTTTAATTTCTTCTTTCACAAAGACTGGGCTCCTTCTCACTGGGCATATCGCTGACAGACCACTTAGGAATTCCAAGGGGCTTATTTTGGTTTGGGCCAGAGTAGAAGAGTAGAGGGTGCAATAGACCAGGAATCATATCATATAAATGGGGACTTCATTCTAGCTCCTCCCAGGGAATTCCCTGGCAGTCCAGTGGTTAGGACTCGCGCTTCCACTGCAGGGGGCATGGGTTCAATCCCTGGTCGGGGAACTAAGATCCCACAAGCCTCTCAGCCTGGACAAAAAAAAAAAAAAAAAAAAAAAATCTAGCTCCATCTAGTACCTTAACTCTAAGTTATAGTGAGTGCAAATGAGAGATTAGAAAACAAACTCCCTGATGTTGCTTCTTTCCACCGTTCAATTCTCCTGCTCTGAGTAGAGCCCATTTTCATTCGGAGACTCAGTATCATTCGGTCTGTGTGATCTTCACCCTTAGCCATACCGTCAGATGCCACGTGCCTAACCTGAACCAATCAGCACATCACTCTCTCAGGCCACAGACTGGGGGAGGAGGGAGGTGGGAATGGCAGTGATTGGTGACCTAAGATAGTCCAATCAGAGTGAATCTCAGGACTCACCAGATAGGAATTCTTGGACAAAGATTATCACTTCTTTCTTTGTGAGTTCAAGCCTGGAGACCTGACTCTAGGAACCATCCTGTAACAATCTAGTGGTCATCCTATAACCAGGAAGAGAGTCTTTCTCAAAATAGTCACACAGAGAAAGCAATGCTGATGATGGAGAGAAGCCAGATCCTGAACTGCCTAATTGTGTCAACCAATACATCCCCCTTTTTGCTTAAGCTCAGTTAGGCTTGGTTTTTTATCACTTAGAACCACAAAATCATAATTAATGCATTCAATACTTGGCAATGAGCCCTAGCACAAAGTAGGTGCTCAATAACTATTTGAATAAATGTAATAAGTGGAAAAACTCCTTTGAAATTTTGAAAAGCACTACTTACGTTAGTATTTTGTTTTGATGGAAAGAGGTCAAGTACTTGTCAATTTATAATGTATCAAAGATGGCAAAACAAAGCTCTCATCCTGTCAAAAGTATTTTTTCTTATCTGCTTACAGCTCTTCTATTTTCCAAAGACGACTTTTGTGTCATATATTGTATTTTATACTATACTCTTTTTTAAAATTTATTTATTTATTTATTGGCTGTGTTGGGTCTTCGTTGCTGTGCGTGGGCTTTCTCTTTGACGCGGTGCGCGGGCTTCTCTTTGCGGTGGCTTCTCTTTGTTGCGGAGCACAGGCTCTAGGCGTGTGGGCTTCAGTAGCTGTGGCATGCAGGCTCAGTAGTTGTGGTGCTCGGGCTTAGCTGCTCCATGACATGTTGGGTCTTCCCGGACCAGGGCTCGAACCCGTATCCCCTGCATCGGCAGGCGGATTCTTAACCACTGTGCCACCAGGGAAGCCCCTTATACTATATTTTAAACTGAACATTACACATCAGACTTAAACTGAAGTTTTAAGATCCTCTGGATTTAGAACAAACACATCTAATACTTTTTGTTTTATAATGCAAAACACTTCTATATCTTCTCCACTTTCTTAGGAGATGGAAAACACCAAGATCACAGTCATTCCATAATAGTGACCCTAAAAGAATTCAGAAATTATAAAGAGATTAACCCTCACACCTTTCCTCTAGAACTATTACTAATTTTTAAACTTTGACTTTATAGGTCTCTCAAGTTTTTCATTTTTCACTGGCTCTCTTAGACCACCCCCATGTTCCTCACATCTACTACCTTATACACTATGAAAGTATATATAAAAATTTAATAATTAGTGCCTAAACTGATGAAAAAAATTACCCCCAGCTTCCCTAAAGTTCCAATAGATGTCTGCTAGGACACATCAAATTTGCTGCTGAGAAAAGGTATGTGGGAGGATGAGGGCATACTGAGGGTTGCAAATATATGTTGGCTTTTTAGTTCATTACACTGAGACTTAGCTTGATCTAAAATCACACCACCTTTACAATACTCACAATTGCCCAGTAACCACTGAATACCTCCAACAATGAGGAATAATACTTCGCAACTCTCCATTTATGATAACTGCCCATTTGCAACCAACCAATACTAGTCAAGTAAAAGTGAGTGATGACGCTGGAAAAGAAGACTTTAAATATCTACATTCCAGAGGGAACACACACACACACACACCCCAACACAGGCTGCCTTAATATCTGTTTGTCCAGTGGGTAATAGGGTTGGGAAAAGATGACACCTCCTCAGAGCCAATACAGTACAAGATCAAAATGGGGCTGGGGAGCAGGAAATTGCCCAATGATTTGCAGGTGGAGCCTGGCTTCCAGCCACAGCACCCACATTAATTAAGCTGGGATGAGTCAAAATGAAAGCAGTTGGAGATAGAATACACAGCCTCACTTATGAGCCCATTAGGGTGGGCCAAAACTTCCTATTTCCTTAGCAGTTTATCCTCCCCAAAAGTTTCTGTCAAAAGAAGCTATAACAAAAGAGAAAAAGGGAGCTGGCAGCCAGAATGCAGCACTTGTAAGGCCTGATCTTTCCAACACTGCTACATATTCAGTCCCGAGATAAGTCACCTTATCTTAGTCAAATTCTCCATTCAAGCACAGATTCTAAATATGGACATAAATACCCACACCACCACCATCACTACCATAACCCAACCCTGCCTATTAAGTGCCTTAATGTCTCCAAATTGCTTTCAAGATACGGAATGTGGTATCTGTTCCTGTGATTTTTACCCAGATTCACAAAATCTGGCTCCATTTCTGCTGACTAACCTCCCAGCATACACTGCTTGCCTTGTTCTTTAATGTTCCAATAGATGCCTGCTTGGATGGATTAACTTTGCTATTAAGGAAGTACACAGAAGTAGAAATGTGTGTCAGCAGGGAGGGGTGGCAGGGAGGAGATACTGAGGATAAATCTAATCAAGTGTCTTTCCAACGTGAATATCTTGAAGGAGACAAAATCTGGGCGCTGGTATGCATATGCTTCTGTTTTAAAGATGAAGGTCTCCAACAAGTGCAGTTTTAGAAACTCCCACCCAATCCTCTCTATTCTACTTCCTTATTGTCAGTAGATTTAGTAAGCACCCCAGGGTGAAAGAGGAGGTGGACTCTGCTTCCTAAGCTATGCAACAACCTAAATAGTAGAAGTTGCAATAATGTATACTCTTAAAACTAATTCAAATTTGACTGATTACTACAGGGAACTATCTGTGAAAAGAGGAAACATGAATTTTTCCTTTGCATTCTATTCCTGCTTCCCCTGTCTCTGGGCCTACAATTATCTTCCTCAGTAAAACCCTACGCTCAGTAATTTTCTACTGGCATACCAATGTCCAGTTCCAAAGCTGAGTAAGCAAGCATACTTTGTACTTGGGATCTTTATCGGCTTCTACCTTTGTGGAGCTTAATAAAGTAGTGCTCTAAGAGGCAAGCTCTGTGAACTCCTAGGTTAAAGTGAATCAAATACTGTTGGCATTAATCATGTCATCTGCTGTACAATCAGGCCTTCCCACAGATAACAGTGCAGTCACATCACCCCTTGTAAAGACCTTTGAAGCTTGAGGGAGGATATGTCTAACCCATAGTGGGGAGGAGGGACTGGATTCAAGAACCAGCAGAACTCCTAGAGCAGCTCACAAGCCAAATATGGCCCACTGCCTGTTTTTGTAATTAAGGTTTTACTGGAACACAGCCACGCTCATTCACTGATGAATGAATGAAAAGTGGTCTATGGACACTTTTGTGCTACAACTGCAGAGTTGAGTAGTTGCAACAGAGACTGTATGACCTGCAAAGCTGAATATTTACTATCTGGCCCTTTACCTAAAAAGTTTGCCAACTCTATTCTAGATGAAAACAGGATCAGTTTTATCAATAATTTGGTAGTGAATTCTGCCTAGATTATGCAAACAGTTCTAAAGTGGAGGACAGAGCTAGGAATAGAATTATTTCAAGAAACTGTACCATAACTTTCTGATACAGGATTTCTACAGTTTATGTCACTAACCTGTATATATCACCACACTGTATAGAATAACTCAAAAGAATGCCTGATTTGGGAAGTTCTAAATGTAAAAGTGTTTTCACAACATGATCTGCACAGATGATTAGTTTTAAATCAGAGCTCAATGTTATTCCTCAATATTTGGGACCTGTAAATTGCCACATCTAAGATCTTAGCTCTGAACTTGATCTCTTCCCTCTAATTTCTCCAGAGAAACCCTTATTCAACAAACACTGAGTGGGCACCTACTCTGTGCCAGACCCTGGGTTAGTCCTGGACCAAAATAAAGTTTCTTCTTGGGCCTGACCACACAGTAGGATATTTCAGGAAAGAGATTATCCTAAAAACCACAAGGGACACTTGTAATATCTCTTACAGTTGAATGATTTTGCTCTGCCACTATTCTACTAGAAGAATCAGTGAGTAAACCCTGTGTTTAGATTTTGCTCTTCCTAGAGTGGGTTATGGAACTTATATCTCTAAGGCAGGGTCTACGACAGATTCAGGGAGTCTTGGATTTGGATCAAAAAAATTATATCTTTATTTTCACTAGCCTCTGGCAAATTCAGCATTCCTTCAATTATGAACATAAGCCACAATAGTAATAGTACACTTAGTAGAACAGACTTTGTCACCAATAGAAATCATAGATATTTTCATATAATATCACACTCATTACAAATATCTTGAAATACTGTTTAAACACACGATCATTCAAAAATTATCATAGCTATTAGACCCACTGATAGACAGTAAACTTTATTTACTATGTTAATAAAAACTACATGTGCTATATCACACATTTTAAAAATATTTTTATAACTATATTTCAACACAATTTGTTTCCTTTATAATTCTATGTATTTTTTTGCAATAAAAACATTATCCCAAAAAAGGAGTCAACAAGGTTTCACCATACTGACAAAGAGGTCCACGGCACAAAAAAGATTAAGACCTAGGGGCCAAAAAATAAACAAATAAACGTAAATCACATCTGAGGTAATTCTACGTAGATAAAAAAACTACCGTTTTCTGTTAAGTGCCATACACTCATTTTGTTCTCTAATATAAAGCAAAGACTATAAGTCTTTTTTTTTTTTTTTTTTTTTTTTTAGCGGTACGCAGGCCTCTCACTGTTGTGGCCTCTCCTGCTGCGGAGCACAGGCTCCGGACACGCAGGCTCATGGGCCCAGCTGCTCTGCGGCATGTGGGATCTTCCAGAAACGGGGCACAAACCCGTGTCCCCTGCATCGGCAGGCGGACTCCCAACCACTGTGCCACCAAGGAAGCCCTATAAGTCATTATTTTTAGCAGCCCTCACTTCAAACTGGTTTGCAAATAGTTGTGAATGTGATATATAACAGCCTAGCAGATCCATGGGTTCCGCTGCCAATCATTCTAGTCCAAACATAGAAAACTTCAAACTAACGTAACTTTCAACAAGAGAGTTACCAAAACAGAGGGAGAAAAAAGACAACAAACAAACAAAAAACCAAAACACAACCCTGCTATATATCTATCTACTAATCTGGTTTGCAAACAGTAAAACACAGTCAATACAATTATTTATATTAATGAAATAATGTATGTAAACGAACCAAACACAGTGCCAAATATATACTAGAGACTCACTCTTTTTTTTTTCTTCTGGAATGGTGCCCTGGCATATACTGCAAAATAACGTATGTAAAAATGTATATTCCCTAAATTTACTGACTGAATTATAGAGGAAGGGAGTTAGAATTTAAATTTTGCCACAAATCATTCATAAACAATTGACAAAACAAATCATACTTCATACACGTGTCCAGGTACCCATTTGACAGGAATATTGTGAAAAGGGAACTTCAGGACTAGAAACAGAAAGGTTTATGCTTAGGAAAGAGAAAGTGCTAGAAGTTACCCTCTGGGTATATAAGCAGGAGGGCTGAGCCCTGCTCTTACACTCTCCTTCCTATTGTTTTCTTTTTTCTTTCTTTTTTTGTCTTTTAATTGGGGTATAGCTGTTTTACAATGCTGTGTTAGTTTCTACTGTACAGAGAAGTGAAGTAGAGCTCCCTGTGCTATACAGCAGGTTCTCATTAGTTACCTATTTTATACATATTAGTGTATATATATATGTCAATCCCAATCTCCCAATTCATCCCAGCCCCCCCTTTACCCCCCTTGGTGGAAGTCCATACGTTTGTTCTCTACATCTGTGTCTCTATTTCTGCCTATTGTTTTCTAATGTGACTTATGTACTGATAACATAGGTAAAAGATGTAGAAGCAGCCACAATGTTGAGTAAAAAGGAACTCTCACAGTTCAGTGATGATTGGGAAGTACTCTGATTTCAGGGTTTCTCTAACAGAAAAAATTCCCCCCAAATCATGACTTTTAGAAAAATTTATTCTTTCCAATCTATTTTAGGGTAACACAAACGTTAGTGTAAGACAGACCTATTTCTGTTTGATTCAGTAGGAGGAATTACCTCTATTAGTAGAAAAGCCAGAAGATCTGGTTTCAGATGAGAGTTACACAAATACTTGGAAAGAAAAGCATAAGAAAATTACAATTATAACTAGATATTCTGTCCTTAACCATCATTAAAAATAATAGCAAATTATTATGCTTGCTTTTTCTATGAATATTTCATAAATTAATCCTCATGAGAGTTTATAACATGAAGAGGTTATTCAGCTCCCACAGGAAAGTCATGAATGAGGTCAGGTGGTTTACAAACTCCATGAGATTGTACACTAAATTTGGTGAGTATGCATATATTTCAGATTCTTAAAGGGCCATTTAACCAGAAGAACAGTTATCTCTGCCATAGAAAATCTAAAGCAAGAGAAAGCAATAATTCTTCCCAGAGACACAGAGTAAGTCAGTGTTAACATCAGATAAAGTAACCAGGGACTTCTGAATCCAAGGCTCTATCTGACTAGATCATTCTCCTTAAGGGATCACATATCCAAAGAGGAGATTCCCCAAGAAAAATAAAACCTCACCTGTTTATGGGAGAAGAAATCATAGGCTGAGGAAGGAATAAAAGTTCATTCGTTATCAATCAGGCCATTATACTGGTTTTCAAAGGAAGTTTGCAAAGCAGGGTAAGTCAGAAAGAATCATCTCATTCAGCAGACACAAATGACCCCAGAGGCAGTGCTGCAGTCCCCAAGTCTAAATGTCTTCCCTTCTGTGGTGAGTTACCTTTAAGCATTATATTCTGTTCTAGGAACAAATTCTTGAGTAGTTCCTTTTAGTTATGTTGAATGTAAGCCAAGTAAACATCTAATGTTCTAGAAAAAGCAATTTTTTAGCTAAACAAAGGCTATCCCTCACTATTCCCAACTCATTCCCATTCAAGAATCTTTCTGAACTCTCTTCCCCTATCACAAAATGTATGCGTGTGTAGAGGGTGGGGTGACTATTAGGTTATCAGATAAATACAGTGTCTGGTAAGTTGAAATTGCCTCAAGCTTCTTCTATTAGATATATTTTTTAAAACACTGGGTGACACAGTAAGTAGCACCTTCTACAAAGGGCTGTAAAAGAGGAGGAAGTAGTGAAACTCACTTTAGTTCATTTCATCTGCATCACTAACAGCCCTCATGAAAGGGAATCGGTAGGAAATAAAACCAGAGCTAAAACATCATTTGAATTATCCACAGCATGGTAACATTCCCAGTATGCCAACCTTGGCCTCCAGTGCACAAATCATTGAACTGGATAGCTAAAAACAGTAAAGCTTCTCCGCTGTGGCATTCTAGTCAAAATTGTTGACCTTCCCAGATCATCCTGTCTTCTCCAAGATAATCATCTGTTCACCACTGATTCCTGCACCAAATTCCATTCTCAACTAGTTTCTTTTTACTAGCAATTCTCTGTACTTGCAGAATCACTAAATATCAAGATTGAAAAGGACCCTGAAGGTTGTATCTCCCTACTCCCACTTTATTTCTTGGCAGAATCTTTTCTGTCTCTATCTTCAGTTCCCTTTCTAAGCTTTGTTCCTACCCTCCTCAAAGCTTCCACGCTTCCTCAATGTCTATTCCTAGTAGTTTTTCCTATCACAAACCCCTATATCCTCACTGCCTTTATAAATACCACTGTCCCTATTTCAATATATACCTGTTGGTTCTCCCAACTGAGAACCTGAGTTTCAGTTCCCAGTCACAACTGGTCACTTCGATTCTATTTGGGAAGCCTTCTCCAGTTAAGTCAATCTGATAAAGCCTGTGCCCCAGCCCCTGATTCAGTCTTCCTAATTGCATCTTTGTACTTCCAAACAGTCCCCTAATCGTAGAATCGTTGCATTTTAGACCAGAAAGAAAACTCAGAAATAATCTGGTCCAATGTTTTTCCAACTTTTTTTTACTACATTTTAAGACACACGAAATCCATTTTACATCATAATCTCACACACACATAACTGAAACACGTTTCATGAAATAATATTCTTACTCTGCGAACACACTGAAAATTTCTAGTCTATTTTTTTTTTTTTAATTTCAGGTTCCATCCACTAAATAGACTTCACAACCCAATCACAGGATGGAAGCCACAGTTTAGGAAACATTAATCTAGCCCAAACTTCCCATTCACGGAGGAAGAAACTGTAGCTCAGTGGTGAGGTGAGCCTCCCAGCCACAAGAAGGTTGTCCATAAAATTAAACTCGGGTCTGTCTGATAAGTCCCAAACCAGTGTTTCCCACTAAGACCTTCTCCACCCAGTCACCACACCCCGTACCCAAACACCATGCTACAGTACCCTGTCCAGTCACTGATCACACACTCTTCTCCAACTCAGCCCCTCAAAGTTACTGCTCGTTGGTAGGAATCCCCCTGCAGCCGCCGCTTCATGTTCCCTTAGGTCAGAGTCCCGTCACAGTTACTATCCATCGATCGGTCTCCTCCGATTCGTTCGTCCTTGGTCACAGTTCCCTGCTGTCACTGCTTCATACTTCCTCGGTCATAGTCCCCTCGCAGCCTCTGCCTCGTGTTCTCCGAGGTCAGAGTCCCTCAGCATTCACTGCTGCGGGTCGCAGACCCCTCGCGAGCAGCTGCGTCTCAGTCACAGTCCCCTCGTTGTCAGTGCCCCTGGGTCACAGTAGCCTTGCAGCCCCAGCCTCACACTCCCTTCTCTGTCACTGACCCACTCTTCTTTCAGTCAGTCTCCCCGCGGTCCCAGCGCCACAGTTTCTCCTCTCAAATAGAGCCGCAAGGATAGGCACACACCGAGTCCTCACCTGCAGCTCACGCTCCCCCGGTCCCTGTCCCGTCGAATTTCTCCTGGGCGCCGCGTCACGGACAAGGGAAGTTGAGGGGGTTGCGGGGAGACGCCCGGGAAAGGCAGCTGACGGAACCGTGGGCCGGAAGTCCCGCCTACTGCCCGCCCTCTTGTCACTCCGACCACGACTTCTCCCTGAAAACCACGACCCCTGACACAGTAGTTCCGCCTCCATAGAGGCCCCGGGGACGGAGTGACTGAACCAAAATCCCCAGAGACAGAAGACAACATGGCAAAGGGTCAGTCTCCATGCGAAAGTAGAATATGCGGTGGAGATACGGATGTATCTTGTAATGAGACACGCTGTGACTTGTCACTCGTGCTCACTGTCAGTCCTTCAAGAAGCGTTAACGCGATGGCTCCCCTTTTGCCCAGCTCCGGGCTCGGTCCCTTCCAGGAGGACCTGTCAGTCTTGGTCCTTCCTACTCTACCCCAGCGCCTGGCGTGGTGCCAGGCACTCGTACCAGCACATTCACAATGCAGACGGCCGCGACGCCTTCCACCCTTGACATCCCCTACCTCCACCCCATGGTCTGCGGCTGCTTCACACAGAGCCACCTTTTCCCTACTTGGTGATATAAAGAGAATTCCAACCAAGTCCTGTGAAAAGCCCTCTTCCTGTTATTTCTAACCCAGGTTGGCTCAACAAAAGGTGATCCCTAGGCATAAACTGGGGGCTAGCTGAACAGGAACGGATTCAAGGGAGGCCACTGGTAGGAAATCACATGGCAGGGTGTCTGGTGAAGAGAAACGTTTTCCTTTGCTAGAATGAAACTTTGGAGGGGTCCCTTTTGATTCTATAGATGTAAGGCAAGTAAATACCCAATGTTATGGAAGAAGTATGTAAAAGAACTTTTTACATGCTTGACTTGAAAATGGCTGAGAAGAAATAGGGTGGGTAATGTTAAGCATCTGCTAAGGAGCCTCCAGGCGAAAAAAAGGATTGTAACCATTCCCTTTCCGGTTTCAAACAGTTATTTGAATAGGGCAGATAGATTAAGGTGCTGCAGATAAGGACAGCTAGCTGGAGAAAACACCAGGGACTCTAAGGGGAAAATTACTACAAAGATAGTGGGAATTGGGATAGTAACCAACATAATCTCCGAGAGTCTTAAGGGAGAGCTAATTTCATATACAGGCTGGAAACTCTCAGACCCTGACACTGGGCAAACCCTGGAGAAAACAAATACATGATTAAACTAACAAGCTGTGGAAAGTGTAGAGTGGCAAGAGCTGAGCAAAAACACTGGGTGAAAAATAAAAGCAGTAATTCAAAATGTAGGAAAAGCAGTGGGGCTAATGGCAGACTCCGGGAGGGTTCACGCCAACGAGTACTTCCCAGAACTTCTACTCCCAGTGTCCTTGTCCCCACGGTGAGCCACAGCCACCTCCTGCCTCTGCAGGAGACCCTCCAGCACTAGCAGGTTTCCAAAACTTGACTCCGTGGCTTAGAAAGATCAGTTCCTCTGTGTGGTCAGTGAACGGATGGATGCCAGTTTGCATTTCCAGGAATGATATTCACGTTCAGAGCAAAAAAAAGGAGACTGTTTGGAACTTTGCATGTCAGCACTAAATGGAGTGTAAGTGGTGAGAGAGGACATCCTTCCCTTTTTCTTGATCTTAAAGGAAATGCTTCCAGTAATTCACTATGAAAAATGATATACAGAGTTATTCAGATCTGCTTCTTGAAACAAGTTTGATCCTAAACATGGGCTAAGTGCTTGACCCAGACATCCAGGGCTCAGCAGGATCAACATAGTCTCTGAGCCTCTTGCTCTGATTCCAACAGTATGATCACATCGCCCTCCATACAGGGCCTTTCACGTTGTAGTTGATGGAGCAGTTGGTGTCCTACCTGAACTCCACGTGTATGTGTATGCACTGTACCTGCAAGAGCCTGTCCTACCCAGAACCTCACCAGCTTGATGGCCTACAGACAACTCTGTCCATGATGGCGTCTTGGCAATGATTAGGTTGAAACCATCTGAGAGGATCTTAGGACACTGCATATTGACCTAAGGAGCATCTTGACATGTGGAGAGTAAACTCCAACCTTTTTTGACAAAACTGTCTTTAAGAAACTGGAGTTTTCCAATTTCCGTAAGTTCTTTTCCTATAATTGCTGTAAGGTGATATTAATATTTCCTATATGGGAATTCACTGTAGTTATGTTTGATTAATAATATATTATTTGATATTCCTCATTTCCAAAAAAATGTAGGATAAAAAACTTTATGCACAAATAAACTGATCTCAGTGTTATTTATAATAGTGAAAAATTAGAAATAATCAGTCCCTCGATAAGGACATGGCAAAAATAACCAATGGTGTATAACCTAATGGAATAAGTACAACTATTAAAGTATGCTAGTGAAAACTGCGATCAAATAAAATGGCAAAAAAATTGCATATGACATTATGAGAAGTGAAAAATCAGGTTACAAAATTGTATACATGATTTTTTTAACCCTGCAAAAAAAAAAAAAAACACCACTGGTTATGTTTGAACAATTGAATTATGAATTTTCCCTACTTTTTTCTCTACCTTCCAAATGTAATAACATGTTATAAAGAAATCAAAACATTAAACTATAAGGCCTAAAACTCAACAGACTCCGTTGCCAAACTGCCAACTTTATTTTGTCAAGATATTTAACAATATAAAAAACTTCATATTTCTTCATGGTCATATCTTTTTCCAGCTTTCAAAGATTCAATAGTAGAAACAGCCAAATGCCGCTACAACACAGAATAAACTGTCCTAAAAAAAACAAACAAAACAGAAAACAAACAAACAAATCCAGAATGTTAGTACTAATGAAGGACTAAAGGCAGCAGGGACGTGAAATTAACATCTCAGATCTTTGCCAATTTTCAATCATGAAGACTCTTTCCCTTCTTTAAGAAACAGGTTTTCCAGAGTAAAATTATAAATTTGCGTGCCTCGGGGTAGCTACAAAATTGCTTGCTAAAGGGTAGGATGAGTAAAGAATTATATTTTTTGAATGAAGAAATAAAATGCAAACTAATGTACTTTATGTGACGTTTATTCATAAAACAAGTATTCCTGTTTTTCCTGATTTATCAAAGAAATAATATAATTAAAATGCTTTGAGTTTCTTGGAGTAAATGCATTACCCAACCCAAGGATATTATAGTTTCACAAATAATGAAAATACAGCACCTTGTCATAAATTCTGGATAAGGACAAATGATATCTGGTTGTTTGTTCTTAATTGATAAAATTCATTTGTCCATCTTTTTTTTTTTTTTTTTTTGTGGTACGCGGGCCTCTCACTGTTGTGGCCTCTCCCATTGCGGAGCACAGGCTCTGGACGCGCAGGCTCAGCAGCCATGGCTCATGGGCCCAGCCGCTCTGTGGCATGTATGATCTTCCCAGACCGGGGCATGAACCTGTGTCCCCTGCATCGGCAGGCGGACTCTCAACCAGTGCACCACCAGGGAAGCCCCCATTTGTCCATCTTTTATCTCAGAATCTCAAAATGTACTCCAGATCCTAGTTAAATTTGTTAAAACACTTTTTAGGTACTTATTACAGGAGTTCCACCTGCCTCAGCAACTCCTAACTCACCAGCCTCACCTCCAGCCTGGCAATGATGGGAGAAAATATGAGTTCAAGTACCCGATTATTAACCAAAAGCAAATTCCGTGGTTAACCCAGTTCCCTGGCTTCTTGGAAGGGATTACTGTAAGCTGTGTTCTCAAACAGTGCTATCTGTGGTGAGGGACCTATTTTTTTGTTTGTTTTAATTGCCAATCCCTTATGAACTGATACTTTCATAAAGTACAATAGAAATTAATAACTAAGAAAATGAAATGAAAAAAGAAACATACAAGTATAACCAAAACTTATTAGATTCAATGAACATAAAATTACTTTGTCAAATTCCATGAGCGTTTCTAAACCCTTACACATAATTTATGTACTTATCTTATTGAAGACCTATAACAAACAGTTCATTGACTGGCACTGGTCTGTGGACCCCACTTTGACTGGCACTGTTCTTACAATGCCACCCAGAGTTCTCCATCAGGACTGAGCCCTGGTTATCCACAGCAATTATCAGCTCAATAGTATATGCTTTTCTCTCCCCTCTCTCATTTCCTCATATTCTATTGGGCTTTCCTGGGATCTTCTCCCAAATAAAGTACTTTAAGTTCTAAAAAATTAAGCCTAAATAAACACTCAACAAACTGAACTAAAGATACAGTAGACTAAGTCAGCAACCTAGACCAGGTTTTCAAAAATTATTTTTAGACAGCGCCCCAACTAATCCTGTATTCTAAAACCTGATCCTGATAATCTTTAAAGCAGCCACAACTACTGAAGTCCGCATGCCTAGAGCCCGTGCTCTGCAACAAGAGAAGCCACCGCAATGAGAGGCCCACGCACTGCAACGAAGAGTAGCCCCCTCTCACCGCAACTAGAGAAAGCCCGCGCACAGCAACGGAGACCCAATGCAGCCAAAAATACAACAAATAAATAAAAATATAAATAAATTTATTTAAAAAAATATATATATAGGCCACTACAGAAGCTGGCACATAATAGGAGCTCAGAATTATTTGTTGAATGAATGAACTGTATTATATAAGGACTCAGAAATATGCAGTTTTAACTCCAAAAAGCAGGAAAAACCACTACCTGAGCTTTATTTACCCTTCCCCTAGAAAGCTGATAAATGAAGATTTACATAGTACTTCCCACTGTTCAGCCTTTGATCCCTAGGGCAGTTGAGCATAAAATAAAACTTTGGTAGGACCATAGAATTTTAGAGCCAAAAGGTACCTTAAGATCATCTACACAAGAAGCTTCCATACCTGGCAGTAAGTATAATCATGTGGAGAAGTTTTTTAAAAATTCAGAGTCACTGATCCAACCCCTGGCTTGTTTGATCAGAATCTATTGAGCAGAGCCTTGGCATCTGTATTTTAAACAAGTTCCTCAAATTATTCTTAGGCAGCCACAGCCAGTCTTTAGCAAAATCTAGTACAGCTTCCTAGTGTTACTGATACAACCACAGAAAAGTTCAATGACTTACCTAAAGTCATTTAATTAGAAAGTTACAGAGCTAGAAATGGAACCTCTCTTCTAATTCACCCAATCTAGTTCTTTCCCACTCTACTGTACTTTAATTCTGACTCTACTAATTCACAACCTGGGAGCATTTGGATAGAAGGTGGGAATATTTCTGGAAGCAAGTATAAAATAACAACATATGATTAAAATACATGACATTCATGTCAATAACATACCAATGTTTAAATGAAACCTCTTTTTAAAAATTCCTCTTTTGTTTAGTTTTGAGAAATAGCTTTAAGATAAAGTAATTAATTTTATTACTGAAAGAAAAATCACCTTTGCTCATGGAATCCCTGCCACCCAAATTTCTTTGCAGCTTAGCAAACGGCTATATGTCTATTAGCACCAAATAAATAATACACGATTTCCACATCCAAACTTGTGAAGAGTTACATCATAAAGTATCCTTGCCTATAAGCAGCACTCTATGTTTCTGCTTTAATAACACAAACGAACAGTAAAATCATCTTATCCAGAAGAAGTCTCAGACAAATGTCTAAAACTAAAGTGTCCTCAGGGACTTCCCTGGCAGTCCACTGCAGGAGGCACGGGTTCAATCCCTGGTTGGGGAACTAAGATCCCACATGCCGTGTAGCACGGCCAAAAAAAATAAATAAATAAAGTGTCCTCACATCTTAACAAATAGTAAGTGATTTGATTTGGAATGCCCACGTGACCTTGAGAAAGGAAAAAAAGGGTTCCAAATAGGCTTACATTCATGAAAACATCATGAGTACAGTTGTCAGCGTCAGCATCCCAGAAACAGCGAGCAGCCATGCTAAAAAGTCAAAGAATAGAGTATTATCAACAATATAACAAGGATCTGAACTATATATATCTGCCACAAGCAAAAGTTTTCCTTGATACATTCTTATACATCAGTGCTTCCAAACCTTTTCACAGAATGAGATGACATACAGAAAATCATATTTGTACAGCAGAGTATACTGGGTAAACTAGAAGGGACTAGAGTCATAGATGAGGCTGCTTGCAGCTGGAGGTGACCAGCCCAGGGGTCTAGCAGCCTCAGACTCTGATGGCTGCCTGATGGCCTAAGTCACTGGTAGTCTGGGTGGGAAGCTCTGTTATAGATTATTTCAGGTAAGATATCTATGTATGACTTTTAGAGGAAATAATACCTAAGACTTATGGCTAAAATGGGCTCAATTCCTGCACAATAATATGAGAAGGTAGGTCTAGAAAGGATCCAACAAATTATTTAGCCCAACCTGATCGTTTTAGAGAGTCACAGAAAACAAAGGGGCAAACTCTGAACTAGAATTCAATCTTCTAACTAATTCTAAATCCAGTATTATCTCTAGAGGATGCTATACGACCTCTAAGTTGTAAAATTAGCCATTCTCCTCTCCCCAGTTCTTGGATAAGAAAAAATGTCAGTAAAAATAAAAGCCTATTTAAAAGTGGAAACAACTTAAATACCCAGAAGTATTGGATTGGTAAACAAAATTAAGGTATTTCTTAGCAATGAAATTCTATGCAGCCATTAAAGGTATTTTTTACAAAAAAGAAACTTTAAGAACATGAAAAGATGTTCACAATAAAATGTTAAGTTTAAAAAGTAATTTTAAATTTTTTTAAATTAAATGTATGTATATGATTCATCATTAACATTTATTGAGCACTTACTTTGTGCCCCACTGGTCTAAGAGCTTTACATGTATTAACTCAATCCTATGAGAAAGGCATTATTATTATATCCATTTAATAATCATGGAAACTGAGAGTCAGAGAAATTAAGTAAACTTGTCCAAGGTCATTTATGTAGTAAGTGACAAAGCTTGGCTTTGAATCTAGGTGGTTCAGCCTCAAGTCTGTAGAGAAAGTTATATATACACCATGCTATATTGGTTTAATTTTAAAAGACTTTTTTTTCAGTTTTACATAGAAGAGCTCCCCCCAGCCTAATATTTCACACATTTTTAAATCAAAAAAGTTCCACCTATTTCCAAACTGTAACAGTATGAAATAAAATTAATCTACTTAACTGATCAGTCAACAAGTATTTATTTAGCAAGTACCGTTTGTCCAGAAAGAATAAAATCCGCTTTGTCCTCAAACAATTCTCAGCTTAAATAGGTGAAAAAAAATTAATACACACCAAAAGAATAAGATAATGTATTGCTGGTGCTGATTTATAGACTATTAGGATTAAAAGGGATTATAATGTCTATCTAGATCAAGCCTTCAAGTCCAAGATGCACAATAGTTGAATTAAATCTGTAGAAGTGCTAAAGAATTTTAGAGAATTTAGAGCGGAGAAAAAGCCAAAGAAGATTTCACGAAGGAAGTAGTGCTTAAGCTGAGCAGAACCAAGTGAAAGCATGAATACAAAAATGTGTTTAGTAAGTATTTGTTGAGTATTATATACGAGCAAAGTGCTAGGTGTAAATGATACAAAGATGCATAAAATACAGTCTTTGCTTTCAAATTGTGGTCTCTTTACACAATTTCCCAATAAAAGGAACCAGAGCTCCTTGGAGAAATGGCCAATTCTAGGGCCACAGCTGTAAATGTACAAGATAAACCGACACTTGGGTCATATCAAAACCCTGGGCTATATCAAAAAGAATTTTAACCACTGCACCACCAAAACCCCTGGTGGTGCAGTGGTTAAGACTCTGCACTCCCAATGCAGGGGGCCTGGGTTCGATCCCTGGTCAGGGAACTAGATCCCACATGCATGCTGCAACTAAGAGTTCGCATGCCACAACTAAGGAGGCCACCTGCCACGAATGAGACCCAGCGAACCAAATAAATATTTTTTAGAAAAGAATGTTATATTTAAAAATATACATACACACATTTATGTATATATATATATATTTAACACATATGTGTATATATATTTATATTGATAAAGTTATGTCAAAAGACTTAGAAGAAATACGATGGAACACTTTGTAGCAGGCCAATGCTCCCACCAAGTCAATTAGAAAAAAAGAATAAAATGAATCAGAGAGCTGCTGAAGCAAATAGGACTAGGGGAGCCAAAATTCCAGAGAAAGGTGAACCACATGAGGTAAGTTGATATTCTGCAGCAAAGTTCTCCCTGGGGCATTTGCCAGCTCTGGGCACAGAGCTAGAGGCTGAGAGCCTGGGCTTCGCCCAGGTACAGGACCAATTACTAAGGGAAAAAGAAACCAGCAGGACTGCTGGCAGTCTTGCAGGGCTGGGTGGGATAAAATTGGAGGCTTGAGGGACCAAGATCCATGTTTAAAAGGAGAGAGTAGAACTGAGCCGGTCACATAGTAGGTTTCCTCTCAAGACATGTGCTGAATTCTGAAACTGCATAAGCAGGAACCTAAAAAGCTATATGTGGTAGACAAAATAATGGCCCCCCCACCAAATATGTCTATGTCCTAAACCCCAGAACCTGTGAATATATTACATGGCAAAAATGGTTTTACAGATGTGTAACTAAGGATCTTCAGATGGGGAGATTATCCAGGTGGGCTCAATGTAATCACAAGGGTCCTTATAAAAGAAAGAGGGAGGCAGGAAGGTCAGAATCAAGAGATATCTGAGATGCAATGCTGTTGGCTTTGAAGATGGAGGAAGGGTTTATGAGCTGAGGAATGCAGGTAGCCTCTAGAAGATGTAACAGGCAAGGGAATGGACTCTCCCCCAGAGCCTCCAGAAGGAATACAGTCCTGCCAACACCTTGATTTTAGCTCTACAAAACCCATTCTGAATTTATGATCTCCAGAACTGTAAAATAATATATTTTTGCTTTTTAAGGAAACTATTCATTAAAAAATAAGCCTCTGAAATGAAGAATAGTTTAATCCCGAGGAAAGGACTAAAAGTCAGTACCTGCTGAGGCTGGGGTTCCAATGAACACTCCAGGTTCTTCGTTGAAAGATCTGAAGGGCTATGTTCAAGACAGAAGGGTGAGCTAAAGATAGAGACTTATCAAATCAGCAACCCAACCTCAACTCAGCTCAGTATCTGATTGGATTACGGTAAGTAGCCCATATTCTACCTGAATTACAAAGGAAAGGGTTAAACTTCTCTGGAGGAAAATAATATTATCTGGAAGTTTTACAGGTTTTTTTTTTAACACAATGTCCAGGACTCAAACTAGGCATGCCAAGAGACAGAGCCATATGGAAGATTAACAAGACAAAAAAATAGTCAAAGGAAACAGACTCACATGTGATCCAGTTACTAGGGTAAGCACTGTTATGACCAAAATGCAAAAAAGGAGGAGAGAGGGAGGATGGAGAACATAGATAAAAAATAAAGAATTTCATTATACAATTAGAATATACAAAAAACAATTATTATGAAAAAAGAATTAAATGGGAATTCTAGACCTGAAAAATATAATAACAAATTAGGAATTCAGTTGGTGGGTTTAATAGCAGATTAGACACAATGGAAAAGAGGATTAGTGAACTGAAGGACAGGTCAATAGAAAAATATTCAAACTGAAGCACAGAGAGAAAAAACAAAAATTCAGAAAAGAGCATCATAAATTACAGTAAAAAGATCTAAATACTTGTTATTGGAGTCCATAAAGGATAGCAGAGAGCAAATGAAGCACAGGTAATATTTTAAAAGATAATAGCCACATATATAGCACCCAGATCTTAGTTTCTAATGCCACTCTGCCATACAATGAACCAAGGCTCCTTAGAGAAATGGCTGATTCTAGGGCTGGGGCAGAGAATGGATAAGGTGGGGCATCTTATAGTGCCAGTAAATAAGGTTGTGCTCAAAAAACCCACAATAGTAGGGTATGTGAAAGGGACCCAGTAGTCAGCTGAAAGAGCTCTCAATGGCCAAAGCTGGAAAAATTTGAGCAACAAAATAAATAAAGTAGTACTGGATTATAATCCAAATTATAAAAATCCATAGTCCATACTGAAATAAATAAATGACTGAATAAATAAATAAATGAGAGAGAACAGACAAATCTCTTATGCTGAAAAATTCCAAGTAATTTATGTAGACACTCTGCCCTCGAGGAGGTGGAGCATAACTCCTTGCTCCTTAAGTGTGGGCTGCACATAGTGATTTCTTTGTAAAAAGTACAGTATGGAAAGGGGAAGAAAGGAGTAACTTTATAGTGAAAAACCTGACAAATACTACTCAGGCAGGGATCAAGGTTAACATCAACAGTAATATGTAATGTTGACAGTATGTACCCTGAAATGAATGATATAATGAGAACAGCACTTTACCTCTGTGATCTTCCTCCCGAAAACCTATAATCCCAAACTAATCATGAGCAGACAAATCCCATTTGAGGCATATTCTACAAAATACCTAACCAGTACTTCTCAAAACTGTCAAGGTCATCAAAACCAAGGAATGTCTGAGAAACTGTCATAGCCAAGAGAAGACTAAAGAGACATGTAATGTGGTATCCTAGATAGGATCCTAGAACAGAAAAGGGACATTAGGTGAAAACTAAAGAAATCCCAATAAAGTATGAACTTTAGTTAATAATAATGCATCAATATTGGTTCATTAATTGTGACAAATGTTCCATACTAATAGAAGATGTTAATAATAGAAGAAAATGGATGTGAAGCAGTTAAGAACTCTGTACTATCTCTGCAACTTTTCTGTAAATCTAAATTATTCTAAAAGATTTATTTAAAAAAAAGAAACAAAGATAATGGTTAAGACTTTTCCCAATCTGATACAAAACAGATTCAAGAGCCCACAAATTCAAAATGCCCTGAGAACCCCAAGTAGAATAAGTACAAAGAAAACCATATATCATCATAGTCAAAAGGCAATGAGAAAAACATTTTAAAGTGGCTAGGAAAAAAGACACATCACCTCCAAAGGAACAATAATAAGACTTAGAGCTGATTTCTCAACAGAACCAACTGAAATCAGAGGACAATGTAATCACTTCTTTAAAGTACTGAAAATGGAAAGGCATATATGCTTTCCTTCTATCTCTTTCCCTTAAGGAATGTAAATAAATGTAGTATTGAGCCATCTTCGACCATGCAGATGAGGACACAGCAGAGCAAGACAGGAGGGCCTATATCCTTGACAGCAGGGAAGCACCTCACCAGGCTGGGACTCCTATCTGGTGTGTTTTGAGAAGAGAAATAAAGCGTCTGTGTTTTTTCAAAAACAAAACAAAACAAGGAATGAAGGAAGGGAAGGAAGGAAAGGGAAGGGAGGGGAGGGGAGGGGAAGAAGAAGCTACCAATGGCCAAAGATGGGACAATTTGAGCTTCAGTGAAGATACTAACTGCAATTGATTTAAACACATCACATATATTTAAAACCATGGGTTCATGGATAGAAAAAAAACTCACTGGTAACCTTGGGAAGATGCTAGGGAACCAATTCATTACTCTGAAAATAGGTAAATTTATCCCTCCTTTCCTATACAAACTGTATCTCATTGTAATGAAACAAATGAAAAAAAAAAAGTCATTCTTTTTCTTTTTTTTTGCGGTACGCGGGCCTCTCACTGCTGTGGCCTCTCCCGTTGCGGAGCACAGGCTCCGGACGCGCAGACTCAGCGGCCATGGCTCACGGGCCCAGCCACTCCACGGCATGTGGGATCTTCCTGGACCAGGGCACGAACCCGCGTCTCCTGCATCGTCAAGCGGACTCTCAACCACTGTGCCACCACGAAAGCACAAAAAAGTCATTCTTAATAGAAGAATTCCAGCTTATAAATAAAGAACAATGATAGAAGATCACTATCTTGTAACCTGTGATGAATAATAGATCTAGGACAGATGCTAAAATCATTAATGGTAAAGCTGATAGGGAACTTTATAATAGATGGATCTATCCAACAACATCTGAACTCCATGATCAATCTTAACAATAAATATAGGAACAGCCAGACATTTTTGTGCCTCCTGATAAGATGCAATAGAATGTATACTAAACACCTATGTACTATTCTTGCCCAAAACTCAAATCTATCACTGATTAAGACTAGATCTGGGCTTCCCTGGTGGCGCAGTGGTTGAGAGTCTGCCTGCCGATGCAGGGAACACGGGTTCGTGCCCTGGTCTGGGAAGATTCCACATGCCGCGGAGCGGCTAGGCCCGTGAGCCATGGCCGCTGAGCCTGCGCGTCTGGAGCCTGTGCTCCGCAACGGGAGAGGCCACAACAGTGAGAGGTCCGCGTACCACATTAAAAAAAAAAAAAAAAAAAGGCTAGATCTAACTACTTATTTACAAGAAATACAGGAGCTAGAAGACGTACTAAACAGTACCATGGGGATACAATCCTCAAATACCAGAATGTAGGAAACTCTACAAGACAAGCAACCTAATTTCCTCAACAAATAAATGGCAAGGTTAAAAAAAAGGGGGGTGAGGGAGAAGAAGTAAAATGACAGACTAAAAGAAACTTAAGAGACATATTAACCAAATGCAATGCATGGACTTTGTCTGTATCCTGACCTGAACAAACTGTAAAAAAAAATACACATACACACGCACAAAAACACACATATACATACATGCACATGTATATATGAGACAACTGGGAATAATTAAAAGCTAACTGAATGTTTTATAATATTAAGGATTTTCAATATTTACATGTGATATTTTATTATGTTGAAAAGGGCCCTTATATTTTAGAGATATATACTGTTGTATTTACAGATTAAATGATATGATGACTAGAACTTGCTTCAAGATAAACTGGTGGGGTCAGGGAGATTAGATGGAGGTATAAATTGAAACAACATGGGTGTGTGTTAATAACCTTAAAGATAAGTAATAGACATATGGGAGTTCCTTAGTCCATGTACTTTTTCATATGCCTAAAATTTTAGATGATAAAAGTTTTAAAAGGAAGTGGGGAAGGCCTTATATGCCATGCTTTAGAGTTTAACCTGATCACATTGAACAAAGTCAGTCAGGACAAGTTTGAGGAGTTCATACTATACACGATTTGAAATAAACTCTATAGAGTTTATGAAAAGGAGGTGAGGGTGTACTTCTGGGAGACTGGTCTGCTGTGTAAATTGCAGAGGAGAGAGATCAGAGTCTGGAAGTGCTGATAAGGGGCTGCTAAGCAACCCTGGCATCCAGGTTACAGTGCGTGCAATGAGAGAGAGTAATGGCTACATAAGATAAAAGAGAGTTCCACACTTTGAAGCCTGAGTCAATGGAATCTTGGTAATAAGGCAGGAGACAGAGAAATGAAAATGAGAGGCTTATTTGAGGAGAGGAAGGGGAAAGAAATATGCAACTCTATTTGAACATATTGACTCTGAGATGACAGAAGAGTAAAGTATTTCTTAGTTTCTCTGTGGTGAAGAACTCTACTGAAGCCTTTTGACCGAATGGTAGAGGGCACCATGGTGAAGAGTACTGTGCGAGGAGTCAGAAGCCTGGGCTCTATTAGTGAGCCTGACGCCAGCCAGATCTAGAATTTTGGCCAAATCATGCTGAACCTCATAAGTGTCATCATAAAATAAGGGGACTGGACACCAGAAAGAATCTGCATTCTCTTCCCAAGCTAACATTCTATAGTGAAAATTCTCAGTGATAGTATCTACAAGGTATTTTTTTAATTCATCCAGCAAATATTTTCATACTTTCTTATAAAATACTGGACTAGGCACTGTTTACAAAGGGAAACAGGAGATTAACACTTGGGCACAGGAAAAGACAGGAAATACAGATTTTGAACTTGCCAATACAGGAATGATGGTTTGAGGTAATGAGAATGAATGAGCTCATTGAAAAAGCACACAGAAGAGCAGAAGAATAAGAACTGAGCCTTGAAGAAAGCTCACAGCTGGGGATGTAGGGGAGAAGGAGGAACCAGTTTAGGAGAGAATAATCAGTTAGAAAAACAGAAGAGAAACAAGTTACACAAGTGACATCAGGGCCAAAAAAACCAGAGTGAATTTTAAAAAACAGAAGCCCAGGCCAATAACAACAGCTATGAAAATTGTCACTCAGACAACTTTAAAAATATTAATTTAGGAGAATGGTAGGACCAAAAACCAGGCAACAAGGAATATGGGAGGAAACATATATACATAATCCTACACTCTCTTTGGGAGCATACATACATAAACCCTGAAAGACGTACTAGCCTACAGATACTATGAGAAGTGAATTACCCCATGGAGTCCACCCAGACTGTCAACCTCACTGCTCAGTACCAGGATCTCTTCAGTTCATAGCTGCATTTTATTATACCGTCCATTCCTCTCACTCTTGCAAAGACACTATCTTACTGGATTGCTGAGAAGATGAACACCCAATAAGAAATATATAAAAATAAAAACAAGAAGGAAAAACCAACTACTCACAATACACCTTCCCCTCTTTGTTCTCCAATCACTACTTGCACCACCATTTTATATCGGTCAAATCCCATTTCTGGAAAGAAAAAATAAGAAAGTTATCTATAAGCAAATATATGGTAAAATTACTTAATGAAGGCAAATTTGCCTAGAAATGAACATAAGCATTCAGTCTACAAGCACTTACTGAGTATGATTATAAGCTTAGGAGTCAGACTTAAGGACAAATTCTAACCATAAGCTTAGTAAGTGTGTAACTTTAGACGAGTTATTTAACGTTTTAGTTTAAATCTCCCTCAACTGTTAAATGGGAATATCACTACCTTCCTCCTGGGCGTGTTGTGAGGAAGTGGGTAGAGACAAGCTGCCTCCTGTCTCTACCCATTTCTCTTCCATAGTAGACTCTCAGTAGGTCTTAGCTTCCTTCCTTTCTCCCCTACTCTAAGTCAGGAAATGAGCTAGGCCCTCAAGATACAGAGATAAATAAGATGCTCTTCTTGCCTTAAAGAACTCATAGTAGTTGGGAAGGCAAACATGGAAAATAAAATGAAAATGCAATGTAGTAATAATTCAAAGAGAGGCATGTATAAGGTACATTAGGAGCACAGAGCTGGATGGCTCCTCCCTTTGACTGGGCAACAGGGAAGGGATGACCAGAAAAGACTTCTTGGAGGATACGATAAGTGAGCTGAGTCCTGAAAGACGAGTGAGAATTTACCAGATGGACAATGTTTCTCCATTCTATGGAGGGGGATAGCATATGCAAAGACATAGAGCATGGGATCTTTAGAAAACTGCAAGCTGTTCAGTAAGATAGAAAATAAACCATAAGATTCTGGAGAACACTGGTATGGCCTAGGACAACTCAGCTGCTTCCCCCAAAACTATACTGCTGAAACAGCAAAATCGTGAAAATTCTCCCCAACAACAAACCTGGGGGACAGAAAACTGAATGGGCATCTTTATCTTCCCCCCTTTCTGACCAAGGAATAGGGGAAACAGTGAAGAAGAAAAAAGTGAAACAGGCAAAGTTGAGACAGAGCCAACCCCTTTTTTTAAAAAAATAATCTTTCTCTTAATTTAGTCTTATTTCGTTTTTTTATATATATAAATATATTTATTTTATTTATTTATTTTTGGCTGTGTTGGGTCTTCATTGCTGTGCATGGCATTTCTCTAGTTGTGGTGAGTGGGGGCTACTCTTTGTTGTGGTGTGCGGGTTTCTCATTGCGGTGGCTTCTCTTGTTGCAGAGCACGGGCTCTATGCGCATGGGCTTCGGTAGTTGTGGCACACGGGCTCAGTAGTTGTGGCTCGCGGGCTCTAGAGCGCAGGATCAGTAGTTGTGGCGCACAGGCTTAGTTGCTCTGTGGCATGTGGGAACTTCCCAGACCAGGGCTCGAACCCGTGTCCCCTGCATTGGCAGGCAGATTCCTAACCACTGTACCACCAGGGAGGTCCCAGAGCCAACTCTTTTTGATGAAAGTAAAAGCTCCAGGATTATACAGTAAATTAGGCAAACAATCTGAACACTTATAGGAACCCTTCCATTGTGGGACATGAACCCTAATGCAGTATACTTAAAATCTCAGAAGGAGACAGAGCCCAAGTTATTTTTAAAAAACAATGCGCACAGCTCAGCTGAGCTTCCTCCTTTCTCTACCCATTCCTCTTCCTCCTTTTCTCATACCCATGCTTTAGAAATGTGGCTAGAATATTAAATGCTCATCACTTAAAACACAGTTCTGAGGGAAAAATAAAATAGTCTTAGACACCATAAAACTCCTAGAAGACAGCATAGGCAAAACATTCTCCGACAAAAATCATACCAATGCTTTCTTAGGTCAGTCTCCCAAGGCAATAGAAATAAAAACAAAAATAAACAAATGGGAGCTAATCAAACTTACATGCTTTTGCATAGCAAAGGAAACCATAAAAAAAACAAAAAGAAACATACGGAATGGGAGAAAATATTTGCAAATGATGTGATAGACTAGGGCTTAATCTCCAAAATATACAAACAGCTCATACAGCTCAACAACAAAAAAACAAATAACCCAATTGAAAAATGGGCAGAACACCTTAATACAGACAGACATACAGATGGCCAGTAGGCACATGAAAAGATGTTCAACGTCACTAATTATTAGAGAAATGTAAGTCAAAGCTACAA